>NC_051853.1:27297859-27922859 GCF_905115235.1 Hermetia illucens
GTAGATACGTCTCCAGTAGCTTTGTGTGGGCGAAAATAAACGGAGTATATGTTGAAATAATAAAAACTTGTTGTTTCTTTTTCGTTGGTGTGAGTATTTATTCTTGCAAATACCGATATTTCGGGAACCACTTGTTCCCTTCATCAGTGCAAACAACAAGTATATGTGTACAGTTGTTACTCCCCATCAAGTCTGACACTGTCCGAATTCGAGGAAATGCTTGACAGTCTTGTCCTCGACGCAAGGGGTCGTAGTCCAGGGGTGATTACTGGCGACTTCAATACTTGGGCCCGTGAGTGGGGTAGCAGAGAGATCAATGCAAGGGGCGGCAGTCTATTAGACCCTTTTGCACAGTTAGATATCATTCTGACCAACGAAGGATATGTAAACACCTTTGAGAAAGGGGGGTCTACCTCAATCGTGGACCTAACTTTTGTCAGCCCAGCACTGGTAGGTATGTCCTGGTGTGTCAGCAAGCAACCTAAGCGATTACCAGGCAATCTCCTTTATTGGTGGAGTTACCGGGAGGATGACCATCATACCTGAAATCGAGAAAGATGTCAGGCTGGTCTGCAAAAGCTATGGATGAGCAGACCTTTATAGAGGTGTGGCTAGACTAACCTAATAAAGCAAGAGTCGCTGCGAAAAGAGCGGTCCATGTGACCCAATACATTGCCAAAGCATCGCGTCTTTGCGGAGAAAGTGCTCGTTCCCAGTGGAAGACCAAGCTACTGGTGGAATACTGAACTGGGCAGCATTCGAGCTAGAAGAGCGGCTCAGAGGGTGGTAGGCAGAATCGAACAAAGGCAAGAAGAGCGCGCCTATAGGAAAGCCCGAAAAACCTCAAACTCGCTATCCAAGGGAGCTTTAAGGAGCTCTGTTCGAAAGCGGACGTAAACCCGTGGGGGAACGCCTATAGAATCGTGATGGGGCGATTCAAAGGCCGATCATCTCCGCAGATCATGTGTCCCTCACTCTTGTTAAATATTGTCCAGGGTTTATCCCCCAGCAAGAGGAGGGCACTGACAGCTTGCAGGGATCTCTGTATGTGACGGCAATACCGCCAGCCACCAGTGACGAGCTGCGGGAGATCTGCGCTAGAATACTAGATAACAAAGCTCTGGGTCTTGATGGTGTGCCGAACAGCGCTTGCCGTGAAATCCAGGCTGGACATGTTCACTGAGTTGTTCGAAGCGTGCATCTCCAGCATCATGGAAGTGACAGAAGTTAGTACTACTGCCTAAGGCTGGTAAGCTTCCAGGTGAGCCAACCTCCTACAGATACACTGAGGGGAAAATGGTAGAGTGTGTAATCTACAATATATTACACCCGGATGTTGAGGGTCAGGGAGGCCTCTCAGATCGACTGTATGGGTTCCGTAAAACCACATCAACCACTGATGCCATCAAAATGGTTAGTGGCTTGGCTGAAGATGCAATCCACGGAAAAGTACTAGTAAATATTGGGTTGTGGTGACTCTAGATATGAGAAATTCATTCAAGTCGGCCAATTGGAACCCAATACGGGATCTCTGGCGAAGATTGGTATTCCCGCGCTATCTTGTAGCTATTGCCAACAGCCATTGACAAGAATGGAGGCTTTGGTATAACACTGATGATGGACCCCAGGAGTACATTGTCTCTACGGGTGTTCCACAAAGCTCCGTTCCGGAAAGGCATTGCAGGTCACATTTAACACTAATAAACTGAGTGCAGTTTTCAGAAGAACAGTCCTAAGGGTATGCAGGACTATCTCAGATGATGCAACATTCGCCATCTCGGCATGATGCCCATTGACATCTTGGCAGATGAGATGACGAACATATACAATGCGAAGTCTGTATCCCCTTTATCGCAGAGATATGTAAGTAGATGGCAAGAGCGTTGGGAACGCTCGGGAAAGGGTCGGTGGTGGTTTTAGTGTCTTTAAAGATTTCCACCTCCTAAAAAAAACGGACAGACAAAACCTTAAAATTGCAGCTGCTAAAATCTTTAAAAATCTAGTCACAGCTAATCTCTAATGTGAATCAAAAAATCTGTACGGCTTTCTGAATGCTCCACTCCAGACACCACTATCGTGGACTCCAAGAAAAGCTTACCAACCACTGCTTCAAGTGATAAATCTGCATAAGCTCAGTGGACCTATGGTATACCTGTTGGTAGAGGTGCGTTCTGTGGTACGTAAAGGTAAGCCAAGTGCCACGATTGCAGATACGAATTTCACTGAATGTGATCGCAGCAAGCTGGCCTGATCAGTCGTTGGTGTTGTGTGATCCGAAGAAGTCTTTCGCGAAATTCGAGATCAATCCAAGACGTACCATCGACCAAGTTTTACTCGTAGATACTTACTCGTAGATACTTATCTCCAAGAACGAAGAAATCGAAAGCGTGGAGTATCTTACGCGAGTTTCATTAAATCTATCCGGTTTCAAGTGATATTTGTTCAATAATTAGCAGAGATTAGTGGGTATTTTCGGAGATAGTTGGTGATTAGCGCTCGATTATCCAAGATGTGCACCGAAGGTGTACAACAGCGGAAAAACCGTGCACTCGTTATTGGATTACTTTTCACAGTAATTAGTCTGTTCGCCACCGCTCATGGTAATTTTTTTGGACTTTCCTTTTCATCTGACATTTTTTCTCTTCGATTGAAAATTAATATCGACCTCATCTATAATTTTATTACAACATCACAAAATGATCAAGACATGGAGAATGATGCAAAAAAGTGTGTGCATGATTGATGTGTTTTTATCACCTTTAAAAACGTAACGCTATCACCACTCGATGGCCAGATAGTTCCCCGATACTCGTGGATCTGGAGAAATTGTTATTTTTCTCGTAAAAGATTGTTTTGATTAGCCATCGCATTATGAAGAATGTTCGGTCATTAGCAGCCATCCGACTAGCCATCGCCTCCTTTATGTCGGCGGCAGCCTCACTTGGATAATTATGTGGAAAGTGAAATTTTTGAGGGAAAAAGATACACATCGACCAGTTCGCCCGATGAAAATGGTATTATATAAGTTGATTTAATTACGAGATTATGATAATGCCCTCATCATCGTCGCCGCCGGATCCCATGGAAAACACAATACCTGTTTAGTGCCTGCTTGTTTCGCGGAATTTTTATTGATATTGACAAAGTGATGGATTCATATTGACTTTTGGGGGAAGAAGACGCAGAAATGTCGAGTTATGTAAAATTATTTATTGACGAAAGTACAGGCATAATACGCTGGCGAAATTTTCTGCTTCTTTAGTAACAATTAAAGTTTCGATCGGTAGCATATCCTCAGAGGGATGATATAAGTGTGATTATGGTTACCAAGTCAAATAGACCAGTGTAAAAATGTTACTCTTTATAACTACGAATTGTATTTACTTTCACAGCAAACTGTGTTCTCTACAACGGTTGGCATGACCTTCCCATTCTGCATTGAACTTTCTTCCTTACAATATGGACTCCAAAACAGAGTCGGAAAAGCTATTGCCTTACTTCAAATATCGTTCCTAGAAGCTGAGCAGATGAAAATTTCCTCCCTCTTCATTTTTTCTGAGGACTTTTACCAACGACTCTGAATGTATGGAGGAAAGAAAACCAAGAAACGCAGTCATACATCATCACACTATTCCTATCTGCAGTAATTCTGCTAATCAATCTGATCGAGCAATTTAAATGATACATTTTACATCTGAATACATTCTGCATAGCTCCCCTTAGTGGCTTTTCGGAAGTCCGCAGTCACATCGGCTTATTTCGACCTCCTCCTCTTATGGAGACAGTGGTCCTCATTCGCTAGAAAGTCTAAGAGAATCATTCCCGCGATGACACATGGTGTCTTATCCAATGTTGTCCTATATACGCTGCATATCCTCAGTGCGATTGGCGGGTTTATCGAACTCCCCTTCTTTGGTAAGCAGCCGGTGACTAAATTTTGGCCTCCCCAATATTAGGTATCATCCATGGTCAAGACGAACAAGCCTTTGTCATCTTTTCTCGCGCATAGTCAAAGTGCCCCTTCAGGATGAACTAGGAACGGGTCATTTTCCTCTGGTGTCTAAGGATCGATTTTGAAGCAACTTCGTGATAACCAGTATTTGATAGTATTGTTTTTCCTACGATTGGTAATCTGTTTTTCCTCTGTCAGGTCCAGACAAACCATTTGTAACTATGTTTGGATCATGTCGTACCAAATGTAAGTTTCGATTATTCGAGCTAAGTAACCAGAGGCACCCAGTTTAGCCAATATGCCCTTAATTTACCCCATTTCACTGGTACTCCCGACATCAAGCGTCCCCATCGCTCAGCACTTACCAACAGGAGATGCCTGCGGAGTTGGATTGCATCGACCATAGAACGTGCTCGCCGAGACCCATACTACTGATCTGATAGATCACCCGTTGGCTGCGACGAACGGAAGCTATTTGTTGTATACCCCTCTTTTCCCCATAGTGTCTAGAAAACAGTTAATATGAAGAGAGTGTGCCATGTGGTTATTGGGCTTCGGTAACAGAACTAATTTCCGCCTGAAAGGGAAACAGTCCCTCCACCATATACGATTTAAATGTGCTTGTAAACCATGTGGCCTAATTTTAGCTGTCAACTTCAGGACTTTGTTCGAGCTCCGGAATGTGTCTTCTTCTTGAAATCTCCAGTGGAGCAGGCACCTATCCTGTTTTTCCACTTCTGTTACGCATTCTATCGTCCCCTCTTCCATTTCCAAACAGAAAAGATGGACTCGTGATCACTGTAGTGTAGTGTAGTATTCACTAACCCGTTAAACCGTCCCTCTGGCCAACGACATACTGAAGTAAGTTGGATCTATGATCGAGCCTTGAAGCCTTGAAAGGAGGGCACGCGTCCAACTTTGGATAGAACAATGTCCAGCCCCTCAAGTTCCGTAATTTTGATAAATTCCGAATGGTTTGTGAGAGCAGCACTTCATATGTATCAAGTTTAAGTATTAAGTCCAAAATATAAAATCGCTTTTTATATGCGGTAAATTTGCCACTGCCTGCAATTTGCCGGTCATCCATTCCCTCTCTTTCCGCTTTCGTGCTTTCACTTCTGCTTGCTCAACTAGCATCTTTTCTACCTAAACGCGAAAGCAGTTTACTGATTTCTCGATGAATTTATTTAGTTCCAACATCAGATCCCCTTTCTGCGTTCGCCCAAGTCTGCCTGTTCTGGATCCGTTTTCACTTTCCGAAGAATATGGCCGTAACTTGGAGGAGGCGGCATTCTACAACTGGTGTTCTTTGAGATCCACGGATCGATGACAGCCAGAAATCGAAAATTTGCTGCAGTGTCATCTGCCCTCTGTGGTTCTGAGTGCTGGTTGACTTTCAAAGATAATGAAATGTACTTCGTGGTAATGGATACAAAGATGTTGTTTTGGAACGCTGGCATAACACGCCATGATCAAATCCGAAATCAGGACTTCCATGACCGATAAACTCGATAAGTCGTCTTCAATGTTATGAACATGCAATCTGCGCTGACGAGAACTGGCTTGCTATGATAATAAGCATAAGTGTCGAAGTCGAAGGGAAACGACAAAGAGGTCAACCGAAAAAACAATAGCTTGATACGCTAGGTGGTGACTTGGGACGTCCCCTGATAACCAGTTCCTAGCAGAAATTTGACTATGGAATTTCGGTGCAGGTTAAGAAACATCATATTTGAAATCTCCAATGTAGACAAGAAGGATGTTTTCCATGGGCAACTTCACGAAGCTCGGGAAGCTCCCCAAAGGTCACATTGAGAGTCGTGATGGGTGATCTGACTACCAAAGTGGGTTCTGACAATTCCTTAGCATGTGACAGGAAGGCACTATTTCATTGGTTGGAAAGACAAGCGCCACCTCAAATTTTTACGATTTTGTTACCGCGTATCGTATCACAAAGGAACTTGTCAGTGATTCCAAGCCTTTCGATGGCCCTTTAAAGACGTTAAAGACAGGCTTGCCACCCACTACAATGAGCAACACAAGAGTTGGTAGAGGTACTTCAGCGCAATTGTATATTATTTAAAGTACGGTAAAATCCCCCTCCCCTTTTGGGGGTGATTTGACAAGATTGCTTCGTACACGACCATGCAAAGCATCATGCCAGGAATATATAGACCCCACCAGAAACTGTTGTCTGTAGCATTGATAATCTCGGTAGCGTTTCTACTTTTACTTGGCCGTAAATCCAAGAAATGGAGGATCTTTTCCAAGCAGTAGAAGAAGGATATTATGGGTAAAATTCCGAAGGCCATTTACCTTAAACGCAACTATTGAAGGTAGATTTGTAGGATCCATTGTGTTGCAAAGATAATAGCTAAAACAATCCTAGAGCGCAGCGAAGAACACTTCGATAGCTAAATCAATTGGAAGCAATCTACTTGCTCTCTCCATTAACGGTATTCATACCCCTCGGAAAATTGTGAAGCAGTGCACGGAGACCAGATTTCCCACTATCCACATTGATTTTGAGAAGGCTCTCCGCAGTGTCAATTAAACCCTATTTCCTTCATCGAAGAAGTATTCCAGAGAAATTAGTAATTAATATCAGTCCTACGGGTATATATAATATGGTTAATATTATCCCCTGAAGGAGGCATAACAGATCAGCCACTCAGACGCATCATTAACGCGTTGGCCACTTTGAGATACTGGATTTCATTGCACAACACTTGCTTAAAGGAGAACCGCAGTTCTAGCAATCAAGTCTTTAATAGACCCATTGCACCCATTGCACCCATTTTGTATGGTATAGTCAACTTCACTACTGTCACCCTTTCTTAAGATATAACCTATCCACGTGTGTGGTGAGGGAGAAGCTACAGCTTCTGGGCACTCAGACTGCGTTGGCCTATTGTACTGGCCATGAGTATCTAACCCTTTCACAGTTGATGTTTTCCGTTCGATATGGCCAAGGAACTTCGATGTTAAGACCCAGTTACCTTACCTTCCTTACCTACCTACCTTATTAACTGTGCTCCTACAAATGTGCAATAAGACCCATCTCACAATATATATATGATTGCCATAGACCCCTTATACATGACATAACGCGTCAATCACTACCACAAGCTATCGTTGTTGATTTTCATAATTCTGGGGCGACCCTTTCGGTGGCTATCTTGGGATATTCGAGTCCACTGCATGGCATAACCGGGAATGGAGTTGTCGTCCTTTCTATTCCGCCATCTATTGTCAGTTCTGTTTTCTTAACAACTGACCACGTACTTCAATAGTTATTTTATTAGACAAAAACTTCCCGATGGCACGAGGCAGACATGAACTGATGAAAGTTTGGTCTTTTGGAGTAAAACTGGTCGTCGCTCTTGATGCATATACCCATATGGTAGTACAGAGGAACCGCTCCAACTTAATGTTAATGTTGAGATAGGAAGAACAAATAAAAAAAGTGCGATGAACAACCAAACCGAGAACCTTGGCTTTGTTGGCGTTTATTTTCAGTCCGACTCTGCGTGCCTTCCTGGTAAATCCAGAGTTATTTAGACCATGATTCGGGGCGACAATAAACAATCATGGGGTTAGTAGAGTCCTGACCACGTCATCCAACCAAAGCCGAATTCTACAAAAGGAACTTACTAATCAGTTGATGTTTGGAGCGGTTCTCGGTGGCAGTGCCCCTGCGATTAGTCCATGGAAGAATTGTTGGTTTCAGCACCAATGCGTCGGTATTCGGGACGGTTTTCTGTCGTCGTCTCCTTCCGCTGTCGGTAAAAGTTGTTGTCGATGGTCGTCGCGTGGCTCTCTTCGCAGTTCGTCTAAAAACAAGGAAGACAGCAGCACGTCGAAGGCTGCCCAATGGCGGTGAAAGGACCGCTGTAGGAGGGAGCGTTCCGAACCTTCGAAGTATGGCGTGTAATCTTGTTATGCCAATAGATAGCGCCAGTCGCCACAGATATTTTAGGAAGTGGTCAATCGGAGAGAAAGGACAAATATGGTTTGATGATAAAATCCGGCTCAATAGGTTACGGTGGGCGATTCACTTAATCCGTATGGATGAGGATGATCCAGTCTATAAGGGTAATATCTATAGTAGAAAAAGAAGAGGCGTAGCCCAGGACGCCAGACAGCTTTTAGGGATATCGAATTGGTGGACCTCGGCGCAAAACCGAGATGTCTGGAGTTCCATATTAAGGCAGGCTTAGACCGGATACCGGTTGTTGCGCCGTTGATAATGATAATTTTTTTCTGTAATACAACAAAACAAATATTAATAAGAATAATATAGCTACTAGATAATAACAGGTTCGACTGGTTTAGAAATTTTTTTTTCCAGGGATGTCAGGGCAGACCTTCGGGCTACAATTGGTCCAACTGCCGTTACAGTGGTTACTGTAGCGTGTAGCGACTACAAAGTGTTGTGACGTTTACCAAAACCAATCACTCACTATATTCCACGAGACTGATATCTGGTGACTAAGGCACCAATTTGGAAAATCGGCTTTGCACCAATCCTAAGTCACTTCTACCTTATGACCCGGACCTGAATCTTATTGCAACGTCCAATTCACATCGGTTAACCATTGACGACCGGAAAGAAGTACCACCGTCTACAAAATATTGCAGCGGTAAATTTCTTGGTTGATTTTGACCCCCTTATCGACTAGGAGTGTCTCGTGTGAATTCCAATCTAGAGCATGACCGATTACGAATTTTGGTATGGATTACCGAGGAGCTAGGAGCCTTTACGGACCCGATACTGCCTTCTTGATGATGATCGGCAAACAGTTTCCCATCAGTTAAGAGAGTGTAAGACATATGTAGAGCTCATTTACTAAGGGAATAAAAGGTAATGTGCCCAGTTAGGGCTATTGCTTGTAGGATGAAGTACGAAGTCCTGAGAGATTTTATTGAACAATCCAATATCGGAGTTTGTAGTCTATATGGCCATTATAGTGAGCTCCTGCTTTTATAGCCTAACGTCTCCCATTTGTAATGAATACGATGGTCGTTGTACTCATCTTACGCACTTTCATTTATCAACTGCATCATTCCTGATCATTACAGTTGAAGGTATTTTACCATCATTAAGGTTCGTTCGAATGATGGATAGAATCTGTAATCTTAAAATTTTCAGTGGACACAAGAATTGCCTTTCATTATCTTGAACGGTTCGGGAGACCAAATGAGTTAATGGCATTTGCTAGTCAAGGACCCGTATGTCAACATATGATAAGTGTTAGACCTCACGACAGTGCAAGAAAGAATTTCAGGAGAAAAACTTCCTTTCTGAGCATTGCGACTGGGTCAACGCGAATAACTGTCGAAACATCATCTTTGGTTAACATTGCAAATAAGTCAAGGAAAGACAGAAGCAATATACCTATTACTTCCAAGTGACACGAATGCGCTAGACGACAAACTGAGATAATTATTGCCTAGCGAACCTGGTACCCATAAAATGAGGAACCATTGGTTCAGATCTTGGACTTTGCTGGTGCACTGTTCCCTCGCCTTACTTAAAGGAGTGTTAAGTACAAGTCTCGCAGAATTTTACTAACACTGAGAGTACATCTACCATTGCACCAGATACTAGTAGGTAAAACCACTGAGTATATATAAATACCTTCCAGCTTCATTCTTAAAATGGAAGCTGCTCGCTCAATCAACGAAAGAATTCACGATTTCTTAATAATGTCAAATGTAAATTTCGAACTCATTTCTACTCAGCCCTGAAGTGGTTGAGCAAATCAGTATTCCAAGACCTGCAACTTCACACATTCCTTCTACTCCGGTAGGTGGCTAGGTGTGCAATAGGTGTACTGGGGGGTTTGTTTTCCTCCCACGGCCGAATGTCACGGTATGCCAGCTCCGCTACGCCAGCCCAAACTTCCAACGAAGTTCACCGTCACATACTATACTTCTTAGATATTGCAGACATTCATTCAGACATTACCACGGCGATGGCGAATTAAAGATTCAGATCATGATTTTGTTTCAATTTATATTCCGGTTTATTTGATTGTTTGCTGGTTGACAATGAGCGAGGCCAACAAGCACCGCCGGGAGCGAAACGTGCACGCGGAGAACTAGCCTGGCTTATGGCTCTTGGCATTTCTAATAAGTACCTACGAATGTCAGTCTATCTTCTGCACAGTTTCTCCAGGTAATCCAGTCGACTTACCTGGGCTGGCAGCGCTGACGACAATGGTAATGATGATGACAACGAATTACCGGTACATATGTGTACAGGTACCGGAGGTGTGGTTGGGACTCTTGTTAATAAACCAACAATGCACAGTCATCAGCGTTTCTGATGGCGTCTTACATAAAACTCTGCATAATCGATTTCTAAGCACAAGAATTTGATGGCATACCCTTGAGTTCATTGATTTCATTACACTTTTAATCCAGTTTGCCGCGGATGCACGTTTCCTAGCATATCCGGCATTTCCACAAAATTGTTATGGTTTTTACAAATCCATAATTTCTCAGCCCCACATGCTTTATTTATGCCACTTTCATTTGCATTTCAAAGAGGATTTGTAAGTAAAAGTTGATTATTATTAGTTGGACTATTATAATCGTAATAGACTTGCCTTTGGAACCGGTGTTGCATGTCGGATGTGGGACCATAAAATAATCTGCTGTGACCGACGCCTTGTTATGAGAAAGCGAAATTTATGTGCAAGTTTTTAAGGAAAGTGATTTATTGTATAGGAACACCGATTTGGTGTTTTACTACATTGATAGGAGTAATCCATGTTTTCCGTGAAAAACATATAAAGGAGGTTTTCTAATGAAACCGAAATGACATCAAATATTTACAGAATGAAAGCTGATTGAGATAAAAAATATTTCATTTTGATTTTGAAGATAGATGAGAAGAGTTGCTTGGGCGGTAAGGACCATACCAATCGTTGCTTCAATATTTATGTATCTCTTGTATGAATAATACTGCAGATAATAGTACAAAGGCGCATGAGATTTGAACCCGTGCTTTTTGTCATTATTTTGGGCGTCACCGTTCCATGTGTCCATTCGATGGTTACAACAAGGCTGGGTATCATAACTATATACATAGTATAGCCATAAGTTCCATCAGTCGATGCGTATAGCGAGAAATGTTAGACCGCCGAAACTGGCAACACTGCACACGAAGAGTACCTAACCATACTCCACTTCCGTCGGAGTTTCAGGTTCTGAAGCTTAGTAGCGCAGGAACGACAACACGATGAAGTTCGTTCGGTAACTACGAAAAAAGAATCGCAATTATTGCGTGGCACCAATGAGGGAATATGCCGAAAAAGATTCATAGTTTGTTAAAAAAAAAAGCTGCTGGTAAACCAACGATATGTTTTTAGGACATTAGCTCGATACCGCCTAACAGCTGATGTAGCTGACAGCCCGCGAGAGGGGCGCCCGAGCTCTGTACGTCGCCTGAATGTCGTGCATGCAGTGCGTGAGCATGTTTGTCGCAATCCTCTCCACAAGCAGAAACAAATGTTGACGGAAATCGGCGTTTCAACTCGAAGTATGAGTCATATTTTACGAGAAGAAGTCGGTGCGTACTGGCGGTGCGTAAGCCATATGTTAACGCCAAAACTGAAGTAAATACGGCGAACTGTGTGCTGCTCTTCTGCAACGATTTCCCGATGAAAAATATCGTAGAAATTTTATTTTCTGATGAAACAATTTTACCATCGAGGAAAAATTCAACCGACAAAATGATCGAGTATATGCTCATACTTGTTTTGAAGCCAAAAAAAAACTGCTCCGCAAGCCCAACCTCATCACCATCCGACTTCTGTCATGGTATGTTAGGTCGTCTCATATCATGAAGTAATTGATACTCATTTTTGGAAGGCCTCTGGACTGCAGCCTTTGTGTTAAGTGAGAGGAGATTGTCTGCGATCGAACTTACACTAATTTGGAGAGTTTGAAGGCCAGCATCGTTCGTCCAGCTCGAGAAATGCTGCTTCATACCGTGCGTGAAGCGATCGATGCACGGCCTCACAGACTTCGGGCCTGTATAGCTGTTTGCGGCGGCCATTTTGAATAATTTTTTTTTTTTCGTTTGAAAGCTCTGTTTCCCCTTGGTTTACTACTTTGAAAGAAATAAAGATTTGTTTGACTGACAGAACGTATGGCTATACTATGTATACTAAAATCGATGAGGCCTATAACTGACGAACTTTTTGAGATATCACCTACTTCAACTTTAGCCATTCTCAAGATAGTATTATAGATATTCTGCTGGGTTTATTTTACTGCTCCACACAAATACCGAACATTATTGACATATAGGCAATATCTATCACAAGTCTCATCAATGAATCTGAAAATAATTTTGTCACATATCCTCAACCTCACTCGATGACAGTTTAGACTCTTTTTATTGTTCGAACGGTTGCTCCTCCTTCCTGAGCGCCATGGCCGATAACTCCTTGATCCTGCAGAAGTATTTTGGTCCAGAAACTTACTGCTTACTGTTTTTCTCTTTGTCAGGTCATTCGCTGCTCAAGACTCCCGTGTTTTGAAATGTAAGGGCAGGCATCATCCACTATAGCCTTGCAATAAATCCATTCGGGTAACCGACGATATCATGAAGTGCAGCAATTACAGAAGTACGACGTTACTGAGTACTATCTATAAGATATTTTCTGCTCTCTTTGCTACAAGTGATGGGAAAACTATTGGAAAATTGCCATCAGTTGCACCATTCTTTTATCGCCCTCAAGGTCGCCTTGCGGCCACGCAAGAATTTGGTATCCCAGCGAAACTGTTTTTTTTTTATTTTTTTTTTGTTAAGAATTTGGAAGTTCGCTTCCACTTGATACCAGATAAGACTAACTAGGCTGGCAATATGCGAGGCCAGATAAACACCACCTAACATAAGATTCGGTATAAAAGAAGGAGATGCCTTATTATGCGTCTTCTTTAACTTGGCCCTGGAAAAAGTGATTCGCGATTCAAATGTTAATGCGAGAGGCACGATCCTCTTCAAGGCCACCCATGTACTAGCCTGTGCTGACGATATTGACATTATGGCAAGAGCAACACGCAATGTAAAATCCGCGTTCATCCAGATTGAGAAGGCAGCGCGAAAACTTGGGCTGCACACCAGTGAAAGCTAGACGAATTACATGGTGGCAACGCAACCGCCAAAAACGGGAAAACCAGTAGTATCAAATAGTACCTGTCAAACGAGAGTAACAAAGATAGGAGACTACAACGTTGAGACCATTGATAATTTTTCCTATTATGGTCGAAAATCAGCTACGAGGATGAAATCCGCGCAGGGTTGTTGGCAGCCAAGGGAGCCTATTTCAGCTTACAAAAACTTTTTCGCTCGAAAAGTCCCACCATAGTATAGTCAAAGCTCCTATTGTGAAAGACAATGATCTTGCCAGTCCTCATGTATTCCTCGGAGACCTCGGTCTTTAGTATAACGATGAAATTTATGAGCGATACCAGGGTTGTGGATAAATCCAGCGCAATTTGTTGTCGTGGCGGGTTTGTTAATTCATATGGGGAACGGGAAGTCTATAAGGGCAAAATTTTTAATGGAAAAAAGGATGTGGCAGATCCTGCCTGATTTCGTAGGTCAGGACCACAGATAGTTTTTAAGGATATCGAAGCGGTAGATCTAAAGCATGCCTAGACCAGATATCGGTTGTTGCGCTGTTAATTTGATGACTTTTATGAGCTACATTCCCCCATACTATTTTCATTATCACCTCCAGATTGATTAGTCTACCAAATCTTGAAAACAGTTTTTCTCGATGGTAGTAGAAATGTTTAATGAATCTGACTGATCTGGAAAAAAAGGAAAATCCCCAGAAAGTATATCTGCTTCCTACGTGGACCCTCCTCCCTCTTGCTCTGTTTTTAGATCAACCACTCCGCGAAACTCTCTTTGAGCTATCATGAAACAATCGAAAAACTTCTTAACACCAGACCTTATGCGCGGAATTTTCCTCCCGCAATTACCGTTGACGATCGAAGATGCACAATGTCTTTTCCCCACCATAAAATTTCGAATAATGCGCTGGGAGTTGAATTCGCTGCGTAGAGTCTTCTTGCAGAAACTTTAACAGTGAACTTATTCTAAGGCTTTACATAAAAAATCAAACTAACGGATTTTCACTGACCTCTGCTGGAAAAATTAAAAGCAAAAAAATCTCAAAACTTGTAACAATAGATGTAAGTTTAGGGGTGGAGGAAGAGGGAAAAGAAAAGGCAGGAGTGTAGATTCGGGAAAGTGATGAAATGGAACATCCTGGGCATTTTTGCTTGGCTATTGAGCGTGAGAGTGACAGGGACTATGTAAAGGCAAGAATGATTTTCCTTACCAGACAGTAAAAAGAAGTGTGAAGCGTGTTTTTATTAACTAGACTAGGAAAACAAGTTTCAGCAACATCGAATTGTTTCGCTGCGGAAGGCTTTTTTTGCCGACCACTCGATCGCGTAAGTTTCTGCTTTGTTTGTATATAATCGCTCCGTTGTTTGGAATCCTTGTTGTTGGCAATGTGATTCAGCCCACAATTTGCACATTTAATGCGTTTAGGCTCTTTATCGCTTACCTCCCATTGGGTGTAGTAGTACTCCCCGCTGCAGATCATACATTTAATGGTGAGATGACAATGAGAGGAACCATGTCCATACATTTGGCATCTTCTACACTGGGTGGGACATGCCTTTTGTTGGAGTAAAAGTTCCATTGAGAGAACTCATTTTTGTTTCCGTTTCTATATCGAGAATGTAAGCACTTTTATTTGGAGCTCGATCCTCTCGATTTATTTTTTTCATCTCCAAATATGCAATTTTCAACTCTACCTTTAGATGTTTTTTCAATTGCGATTTAAATACCTTGGGTCGACGCTATCAGCCAATGGAGAACTGCGTTATGAAATTGCTTCACCCATTAACGCAACCAGGATGAAGTGGCTTTCCACAACTACTGTTCTTTGTGATCGGCGTATCAACGAACGTCTCAAATCTAAAATTTACAGCAATGTCGTTCGTCCTATTGCCCTCTCTGGTTCTGAGTGTTGGCCGACTACAAAAGGTAATGAACGGCGCCTTGCGGTAATGGAACATTGCGTTGGACGTGACACGTTTTGATCGCATCCAAAATAAGGATATCCGCGATCGTTATGGGGTTACACCGATCATGGAAAAATTACGAGGGAGGGGTCCTCGATGGTGTGGTCGCGCAATTCGTGCTAACTAAAATTCACTTGATACGATTGGTCTGAACATCTAAGTCGATGATAAACGACCAAAAGGTAGGCCGAAACAACGGGGGCTTGATACGCTGGATGGGGATTTAAAAGCCGCGACATTGCACCCAGATCAGGCATTCGATAGAGCCAAATGGTGAAACCGCTCACGACGAGCCGACCCCGTTTGCGAACTGGACAAAACCTGAAGGAAAGAAAGAGCATATCATAGAATTCTGATAGCAATATTTCAATAGGTCGCAGTTAGTGGTACGCCATTACTTTCTCATAATTTGCAATGTCTTCAAGTACGAGTCTGCACTCAATCGACATTATTTTAATTGAAAATTTTTCAATTTTCAGCTCAGGAAGTAATGCGATTATTGTCTCTCGTCGCAGCTTAGTGAACGTAAATGGTGCCACCTTTATTTTTCTGGCTAGTTGTTCCCTATCGTCTACCACGGGATCAATAACCTGCCCAGCCAAAACTGAAGAGCGATTTTGCGACGCCAAACTGGCGCTTTTGTCCATTTTGGGCATTTTTAATTTGTCCCGAATCAAAACCGGGGATTCCTTTCGGGTCTGTTTCTTACCACTAGCGAGTATTGACACCGTAAATAGCGCTGACAAAATTCAATTCTGGGGTAAACGCACTGACTACCAGGCATCGAATGATGGTTTTTTAAAGAACCTGCAGCCAATTGGTTCCTCTACGTGTCGAGCTCAATTTTCTCCCGTCTCTGTACTTGGACAAAACATTTACGAGCATCAGTCCAAACCTTCGGGCCACAGAGCAAAAGGGACTTGACGGTGGGATCCCCAAAGTTTGCGATCAGCCGATTGAAAGCCGAAACTCCAGCCGCGGCCTTATTCGCTGGTGTTTTGATTTACTCGAAAAAACTCATTTACGTATCGAGCATCAATGCAAGGTACTTAGGTGTTGGTTTTGATCCTATAATCATCTGGACGATCGATACGGAACGCAGAGTCGGGAATCTCTTTTCAGTGAAGATGACTTCTTCGGTTTTCTCCAGCACAAGGCTGAAACCATGAGCCGTCATCGATCTATCTGTCGTATCATATGCCAATCTGGCTTTGCATGTAGTCAACAGTGCATGTGAGAAGTGCCCGAACCCCCGAATTTTCTGGCATTTCGAGTCTTGGCAAACTATTGTAGGGAACGTGTCAGAAATACGGTCCTGGTATCGAACGATGTGCTACCCCGCACGTGATCTCTATCCTCCTCTGGCCTTCCATTGCCCCATAGAGCAAGAAACGGTCTCTCAAATAATCCCCTCAATATGGGATTGGATCGTAGGGTTGATCGACTTTTCTGACGATCATGAAGGGCTGGTATGCTCTCCCCACGGTTACCTCTAAATTACTCCTTCTCTCCACAAATCTCGAACAGTATAAAAATATATAGTGCGTAGACGCCGTAACATATCTCTATATGAGCTATCCCACGGGCTTAATTCCGCTCTGCGCAAAAGTTTTTCCTCCCAGAAAACACCTTATTCCTTCATCTGTGGTTGGCGTTTTCAACTCCCCCTTGCTACTTTGAATATTATTTAACTCATTTTCGCTGGTGAATTCAACGTGTAAATTAGGCGCTCTGGTATTTACCTCTCTCTTGTGTCGTTAACTAGGTTGTCAAATATATTCTCAGATTCCAAAAAAGTGAGGCTTAGTAGAGCATAGCTACTCCACATGTACATACCCCCTTGGCGGGACCTACCGTTTCAAGCAATGTTGTATCTTTAGGTGGCTGTATACCCATGAAGCCGCTCTGTCATTTCAATCTCTGGCGCATAAATTACCGCCAATATATAGTTACTTATATTAGAAATTTTCACTCTCAATTCGTACCTTAATCGGCCAGGTACTGGTTCCTTTGAATTATCTACATTTTCTAAGTTCCCCACATTTGCCACTACCACCAATATGCCTCTTATTCAGTCGGTTCTTTTCTTCACAGACTCTGCTCTGGTAGTCCCCTTTGGACTTCTTGGCAATACGCTCTTTTTGCCTACATCTTCTCCATTGGAAGCATAAATCAGTATCGTTTGTATATGATTTCTAAATGTTCTCATACATTAGTCATTTGAAGCATCTCTTCAGTAAGGAACCAGTATGTTCTCTCAGTCGGTAGATATCCAATTCAAAACGATTTTTCACGGAGGCCAATAACTTCTGCAATACCCACAATGGTCATTTCTGTTACTTTACGAAAAACTATTCTTCCAGTTTTTACAGTTTCAACTGTTCCCTCGAGGCAATGCAAATGCCGGCTCAAGACGTAACTTACTTGAGCACTGACTGCTCTGTGCGTAAACGCATTCACCTACCCTACTCCCAAAAAAAAAAAAAAAAAAACTGACTGCTCTCTTGTCTCAGGTCTTATTTTTTTCTCCAAATATATCCATTTAGGATATCAAATGAAAGGTGTCGATTGGCAGTTTTAGTTTTCATACCCGCCTTGATTGGCACTCTTAGTTTTGATCCCACTCTCAATTGACACTCTTAGTTTTAACAACTGCGAGGGAAAGCCTTGTGGCATCAAAAAAATCCAACAGATTAATATAAAATAGCCGCAAATACGCTGGTAATTGTAGACGTTCTATGTATCTTTTCCCTTATATGAATTCCAATTACTATGCGACTCTATGTCACTGGTAACCAAAAGACCCCAATCAGCGTCCTCTTGTAGAGCCTCCCTAAATTGCTATGCTCGTTCTCGACCTCCCTGTCAATCTTGTTTAAGCAAATGTGGTGCATGCTATAGATCCTAACTTCCACCGAGCTCTAAGGCTAACTTCCACCTAAATGGAAACGAACCAGAACTAGGAACAATCAACAGAAAATCCCAAGAAGAGAATGCACACAGTCCAAACTCTCCAAATGGACCTTGGTAACCAAAAGGGAAGGATTTGCATATTTTACTGGATCTTGAAAACAAAAGCCCGGAAGCAGGAAGCTAACATTCAACTTCTTCCCCATGTGGTTAAGTAAAATATAAAATTTCATTTAACTAAAAACGAATCAAAGTTGTAATTTGCAATTTTAGTTGTTCCATGCTAACTGCAGTCCTGATATTTGCTTCCTTCTGCTTGATTGGGGCTGACATGGAATTTATCAAGTTTCAGTTCGTTTGCATGAAAATTAGCTTCAGGCATTTCGTATTTCATATCAAATGGATTTCTGTATGAAATATTTATCTCTGCAGAATTGTGCTACATGTACGAGGGGATGTGAAGATTTTAAACTATTTTCCTGGAGTAAATATGAAAGCTACAATTCACGAACTTACTCCACAAACTTTAAATTCTTCAGTAGAACCTTTTTGTCAGATTTGATTAGGACTTCCTCGCACACCTTTAGATTGAATAAACTGCAACAGTGCTGAACAGAAATGATTTTTTTCCAAGTTCAGATACAGTAGAAAAAACTTTTAGTTTTCATAAAGTTCCCACCTAGGAAATCCCCGTCCCAGCTAGGAAGCCATTTTATAGCTGCACCTGCATTTACTGCATATCTGCTGCTTCAACTTGTACTGAAATCTTGGGAATCCCAGACCTTCCCCAGAGAGTGGAAGAAGCGGATAATCATTAAGATTCCAAAAGGCACCAATTTTGAATGTGTCAGTTGGAGGGGTGTCTGAGTGGTCCCTGCAGTCTCAAAAATAATCGCCAAGATAATCCTGGAACGTATCAAAGAACATATCGACAGCTTGATCGACACAGTGCAGGCTAACTTCCACTCCGGATCCTCCTGCATTGACCACGTCAACACCCTATACCTTCGCTGCACCTGCTCTTCATCGCTTTTGGGAAAGCTTTCGATAGCGTGTAGCAGGTAGTGTATCTGGAGTGCCCTAAGTAGGGGGGGGGGGCATTCCGGAGAAACTAATAACTATTGTCATGTCACGTGCTGCAACAAAGTAAACTCTCGGAGGATTTTAAGATTCAAAGCGGAGTCCGCCTAGGTTGCACCTTGTCACCGATATTATTTCGTCTTGATAACAGTGACGTTGTTCATACTGCCCTGTCCGGAGGGCGCGGATGACATCTTTCCTCAAACACCTCGACTACATTGGTCACACCTGATTGCTCTCACACCGGGTCATATACCTTGGCCACATGCTTTGGATTTGGAAAGAGAGGGAACTAAAGTTTGATTGAAGATAAGCAGCAACAAAACCAAGGTTTTCAGTGTGACGGGCCATTGGCTATCTGCATTATTGGGTAGAACATCGAAAGCGCTGATCAATTTGTATATCTAAAAAGCGGGGTTTCTGCCGACGGTGGCACCGAACTAAATATTTCCTGACGCATTATCAGCGGTAGATTCGCTTTCGCTGCCCTGACTAGGATCTGGTAATGCAGTTATCTCAACAATAAAATCAAGTTGAGACCGTTCTGCGCTTGTTTTCTTTCTGTGTTGTTATATGGGAGTAGGACGTGGAAGGTGAGCTCCACTGTCACTCAAAATCTCAAAGCTTTCGTCAATACTTGTCTGCATCGTATCATCAGAGTACGCTGGCCTGACACTATCTCAAACGAACAGTTTGGTCGGCGTATAGACTTGGCACTCTTATACGATGTGAAACAAGACGGAAGTGGCAGTGGATAGGTCACAGATTACGGAGGGACGACAATTGGATTGCGAGCTACACCACACAGTGGAATCCACTCTTTCAAGATGGCCGACAAATAGGTCGTCCCAAGAACACTTGGCGCAGAACAATAGAGGGCGAGTGCGAGCGTGAGAAGTCGTAGAGAGAACTGAAGCGCATTTCCCGTAACCGCGAACGATAGCGCGTAGGTGTAGTTGATGCGCTATACCCTACCAAGTGGTGAAAGGCAACCATATATATCTCTGAAGTGAGTGAAGGTTTGCATGGCAGCTAAATCTCAACCAATTACGAGCGATGCCATGCTAGGCAACACATGGTCACAGAGAAAAATGGAGAGCAGGGCCCGCCTCTTTCAGTGCATGGTTGCGAATGTCCGCACTTCCAAAGCCTTCTGGAAGGCCTTATGTGTTAATTAAGAGAAGGGCCTTTTTTTCACAACGTAACACACCCGAATTTGGAGAAAGGATTGGCAAGAGTTTAAAAATCAAAAGAAGGACGACGACGGCTACGGTTTCGTACCAAGGCAGTGACAACTCATCGGACGCTGCCTCAACTCTGCCCGGGGAGCAGCGTGATCGAAGCGGCTCACAGGCATTATACACCCCATTGAAAGTCGCAAAACACGACCAGCGTGCAAATTATATCCAACGTAAATCTTGGCCGGATCAAGACAATTTTTGTTTAGGGATTGAGGAGTCATACTTAAATGCGCATCCGCTTGATGTCGGACCGGATCAAATGAAGAGCGACTTACTTCCAATCTTTATGGTCCACCCAAATTTGAAGAAAGAGTTGGTAAGAGTTTAAAATTGTGTCTTTTTCATAGCGTTACAGTCAATTTCGAGCTTTGGTTTCCTTCCCTGCCAAGAGCGGAGCCCTACCTTGCCAATCCGTCAGCCTGCTCATCCCCCCTATGTGCCTATGGCGGGAAACGCAAAGGAGGGTGTCCTTGAACATGTCGGCCAGACTGTCTAGCGCGTCTGGAGGATGTCGCCGCTGAGTACAAGGGCTTAATGGCCACTTCACTGTCGATCAGAATGGTTAGTTTACGCTTGGGGTATCGACAGACTTCCAGCATCGCCAGTACTTCTGCTTGGAATACACTGGCGAAACTTGCCAGACCATATGACCCGAATGCTCTGTGTGTATTGGAGAAAACTCCCGCACCGACTCCACAGACCATCTTTGATCCATTAGTGAAGAATACTGTGCCATAACCATGCAACACGCCAACAATCTTCCACTCTGCCCTAGTTGGAAAGTCCACAGCAAAGTTTCTCATGGTGTTCAGCTTGCGTGTAGCATAGCCCATTTGGAATGCCTAAAGGGTGTTACTGTGGAGGTAGGACTTCGCTGTTCAGCATCTGGACTCATATATTCTGACGGCACTGCACGCTACAACGTATTTAATGTTGAAATCTAGGGGTAAGAGATGCACCTTTGCCTTGGTGGTGAATAGCATCAGTTCCGTTTTGGTTAGGTTAATGTCGAGTCGGCATATTGCGGCCCACAGGCACACCTTTCGCAACGCTCCTTCCATTATGGAAACATTCCTGACACTAATATTACCAAGCCATCGGCATATGCTACTACCTTCACCCCAATATTCGTAAAATTTCGTCCATCGCTATTAACCAGAATACAGGAGAGATGGCGCCACCCTGAGGCATGCCTCTGTTCCAAGCTCTATTCAAGTGGTTGCCTCCCAAATGGGGCTGGATTATCCTGGTACTTAGCATGAATATAATCCAATGCGTGAGATACCCCTCCAATCCAATACTGGTACAGGCTTCTTTGATGGCATTGGTAGTAACGTTGTTGAATGCTCCCTCTATATATGCTTGTACTGCAGTAACCGTTCAACCGTGCAAATTACCTCGTGGAGAGCGGTTTCTGCCGATTTGCTTTAAGGTAGGCATCCTGGGACTTAAAGGGAGCTGTTATCTCCATAATCGTCCTTAAGTGGAAGTCCACGACGCGCTCTAACATCTTTAACACGAAAGCGGTGAGACTCATTGGTCGAAAGTCCTTCGCAGGCTCATGGCCACGCCAGTCAGCTTCCAGTTCGCGTCTCCAAGACTATGGTACGTATCCCAAAGAGGTACAGCACCGGCAAATCTCAACAAGCCACGAGACAACCCTTTTCTGCTGTTTCTGTAGCATGACCGGCATTAAGTCATCTGGACCCGGAGATTTATATGCGGAGAAGCTATTTATAGCCCAGTCGATCTTATCCTCAGTAATTATCCATTTGGTAGTCTCACATGGCTGGGGCGGCTGCATACCCTCCAAACAAGGCTCTGCCTCAGAGTCCTCCTTGTTGCCGGGAAATGCCTCTGAACCAGCAGCTCCATGTTTTCACCAGAAGATTCCGTTTAGGAGCCTTCCATTTTTTTAAGGAAGGATGGGCTCCTATGTTCCTTGGACAGAATCTAACTGTGCCCCCCGGATTTTCTGGTGCTTTTGATGTTCTGACAATAGTCCAACCAAGACCGCCTCTTGGCGATCTTAATGTCCGACTTGTATTTCTTCAAACAGTCCTTGTATGGCTGCTAATATTTGTGCCTGCAGCAGATGTTAAAGATTTCCCTGGTCACTTCCTGAGGCTGAAGAGATTTTCATTCCACCACAGTGGCAGGCTCTTCTTGTTGTATTTAGCATGGCACAAGACTTTAAAGGCGGTATGGATTGCCTTTTGCAGAGCCCGGACCTTTGACTCCAGTTCGTGTGTAGTGCAAATCTTGCCAATTTGGGCACCGAAGAGTTTGTTCTTAATTACTTTATCAAGGTGAAGGGTTTGTAGGCCTTCGCGGCGAGATCTAGACTGAAAAGTATCCAACTGTGATCTGATAAGGATCTCTAGTCAAACACCCTACAGTTCTCCATCCTAAGAATCCCATTATCGGTCAATTGGGTGATATCAAGGGCTTCGTCTCAACCGCCACAGTTCTTCGGGCTAGGGAATCGGAAGTTTGGTGGACTGCTCCCGTAAAAGAAAGAATTACCAACCTTTCTGGTTGATTTCCGAGTTGCCCCAAAAGCGTATGTCTTGCATTGGCGTCACAGCCAGTTAACAGGTTGGCCTTCTGTGTTGCTAGGTGTTCGTCCAATCCTGTAATTCTTCTAGCGGAGCTGATCTGTCGTGAGCCATGTAAGCCGAGGAAATATCGACGTTCTATGCTCCTGACTGCGAGAAAAGCGAGCATATTCTTCTTCGCGAGAATACATGCTCTAGGTCTGTCCTGATCAGTGTCCCCTCTCCTGTGGAATGAATTTTAATATTTGCTTTGGAGTCCTTTGATGATTCGGTCGCCAAGACTCCTGTATTAGTGCAATGTCGTTGTCCTCCTCTAGGAGGAAGACAAGCAGATTAGCTGAGGCGCACTTCGAGTGCTCCCGATTTATCTGCGTTTTCCTCAACATGATCAGCTTGCGTGGTTATTTCATCAGTCCCTGTCGGGCCGTCGATCCTCCCTCCAATAACAGCTCGTTGGCGGCGTCGATTGGATCCAGGTCGTTATCCGGTTTTGCAGCGGAACATTCACCATTGAGTTCCTGACTTCGAACCGCACTACCTTTTCCAGTGACTCCAGGCACTCTCTGTTTATACGGAGCCGTTTGTCGGTGGTCCCTCCTCGTTGATAACCACCTAGCCGCTGCTGGGGTTTTGAAGGCTCGTTGATTGGACGAGCTTGTCCTTATCTATGCGAATTTTCGGCAACAAGATGAAAGCGACCGGTCTCCTGGGAATCTCCTCGTAGGGGATAACTTTGAGGTTTAGACCTTCCCAGGCGTCGTTGATCTTAGCGACGCACGAACCGAGAAAGTCCCTGTAGAATTGGTCCTCGCAAGCTAACGTAACGAATCCACGGCCACCTGAGAGGTACGATGGGGCAAGTATAACTGCATCAATGCACACAAAATTAACAAAAAATAAAAAGAAATCTAATTAGATGGCGGACATTGCACCCAATCAATCTCAAATCAACCGTTAGTGCATACTAAGATTTATTATCTACGGTTTGAAATTTTATCTGTGTATTCTTTCCAAATAATGGAGTTATATCTCATTCAATTTACGGAAATTCCGTGCTCTGGCTTTATTTGGAAAAGCTGTATGCCTTTCTCATATACGACACCCCGCAAGAATCAAAATCAATTTACCCCACATCCTGTCTCCAATACAACAAAGCAATACCGAAACAGAATAAATCCGACCGCGAAAATTTGCAATCATAAATCTCCAATAAAATTGCAATTTACTGTACAATAGCACGAATTATAAGGGCTTTCATCATTCAGATTGCAAATGAAACAGGACAACCATACTCGGAACTTTGTTTTCTTTTTATCCTTGATAATATATCTCTAGATTTAATTTGCGTCCTCTACCCCCAACCAGGAGCAATTATTGTCTCCGCCCCGTGCATTTATTATCTGAACAGAGTCGATATTGGTACTTTCATGTCTTTTTTACATGACCGCATTACCGCATACAGCAGCCCTCCCTGGTTGCTTCAACGGGAGCCATAATAAAATTATATAGTAAATTAATGAACACTAAAAACAGCTCCCGAAATACCGTCAATAACTTCCTATATAATAGTCACAAAACACACATAAAAAAGGTTAAATGAAAGTATGCAGACACCATGTTACTACGGTGCTGGGACTATGTACAACAATCCTCACGGTGGCGGTTGGAGTTGTTCGTTGCAGAGGTATTTCCCGTTCTGCAATAAATGCCAGAAAGATAGGAACAATAATAATGATAATAAAAAAATGTTTTTGTTTTCCGCTTTTATGGCGGAGAAGGAATGGGAGTTATTGTAAAGCTCTTTCTAGAGCCTTTACCGCTGCCATTCATAATTGACTCGTAAAATCGATTCAACTCATTCGATTGTTTATAGCGTGGGCCGTAAATTTCCTGGGGGTGCAGTCCTGCCGGCGAACATTTCATTGACAACATTTTGTACAATTTGCCTTCCTTTTAAATTTGGTATATTCCGAAATTCAATGCAAGATATTCATCATACTGCAAGCACTGCACTCTAGGGGCAAGGGACAATTTGGCACACCCACCAAGCTAGCTAAGAGCACCGTTCAGTTCCTGTGAACAACAAACATTTGGATCCCCCAAGAATGAGTATAATTCGCCAACGAACGTTAGATTAGGTTAGGGAAATGGCAGAATCCTAGTTTGAAGCAATGAGACCTTTATAAGCATAACTAAATAATACTATCCGCGGGTACGTCCATGAAGAGAATTTCCTGCCTGCGCCGAGCTTTTCCATATCTAAGGACCCTTTGAAAGTAACCTCGCCCCAAGTATGATGAAGCCGTGTTTTCCTTTTCTTCACAGTATCCCAATTTTTCTAGGTGACAGTGAGAACTACTAACGCATGACTATCTGCGACTTCTGTTCATTTGCCTACCACCTTGCCACCGCGAATAGTCCTAATAGCGGATGACCGAAAACCGGCACTGTTTCCGCCATTTTTGAACTAGACTACTAAGTGTCCAATTCCTTACCAACTATCCTAATATGGAGTTATTTCTTAGTGCTCTTAGTACCGCTTAACTGTGAAGACAGATTCGAAAAGTGCGACTGTGCAAACCTTGCGGAAATGCTTTTAATAAATGGACCACACCCTCGACAGGAATGGACCCTTTAGAGGGACATGTGCACATCACCTTTCTTTTAGAGAATTCAACGATAGACATTTCTCAATGACGGATCTGGGAATCATATCGCCTATGAGCATCAGAGCTGCTGAGTGAATTTAATTCAAACCAATAGCTCTTCCAGAAATTTTTGTTTTAGCCTTAGGCCCGTGGATTGTTACCTACACCTACAATCCCTCTCTGACAATCAGGTGAGAGTGAAGTGAAGCCATTCACAACACAGTTCTCCGTAACACCTATAAGAGGGAAATGGATACCCCAATAACCAAAGCTAACAGATGTCCTGGAGATTAAGCATCAACAAGTGACCTTCACAACCACCTGAAGAGGGTTATCATTGACACAGCTACAAGCATACTTGGCTTCACTCACAAGAAAAGTCAGGGCGAGAAGAATAAAGACAGGACCATAGGAATGACAAAAAAAGGAAATGGGTTAATTGCGTGGAACCGCACAACGTGATAACCGCAATATTGGAAGCAAACGAAATAAATATCGAAAAGGTTTAATGACGACAATCCACTCGTCGACTACTCCTACAAAGTGGGTTCCACTGCATATCATGATCAGCAAGGCATTCATCATTCTTTCTTAAAGTGTGACCTATCCACTGCTACTTCGACCTTCTAATTACCACATCTACCAATACTTGGCCCGTATGCCCATTCAGCTCATCATCCGAAACTTTCTCAAGCTGAGTATACCATGGAGACAGGTGGCGACAGTTCTTAACGAGGGCTTAGAGCCGTCGAGTATCAGTAATATGCTGATCCTATATAACAGTAAAGAAAGAAAATTACCGCAGAACAACTTCGACTTGATTTTAGACAAAACAATGAAAGCAAATTTAGCACTGTTGATGCTTCGGCGACATAAAGGTCGGTATCACCGTCGAGAGAAAGTGTGCTACTAAGTTAGATATGTAACTAGATCGATATTCTGACCGTTAATGTAGACAGGAAGAGTGCGATAACCGGTCAGTCTGAGAACCTTAATTTTATTGGTGTTCATCTCCAGTCCGATTCTACTTGCCTTTGCTTCGAAATCCAAAGCCATTTCACCAAGGTCCTTGACTCGGTGATAGAGTAGGCAGATGTCATCAGAGTAGTCGAGGTATTTGGAGAAAGATATAATGGTCCATTAAAGTCCGCTCCTTCTACGTAGAGTATTCCATGTACACTCCCATAGCACGTTATCGGTAGTCTCCTCAAATTCGATGAAGAGCAGGTAAAGCGAAGATATGAACTGCATACAACTCCAAAATCATGCGTAGTTTGTTGATATGGTCAATGAAGGAGGATCCAGAGCTCAACCAAGCCTACTCTCTGTCGAAAAGTAATGTTCTTAAAACGTTCCAGGATAATTTTAGTTATAATATTTACGACGCTAGGGAGAATAGAAATAGTTCTCACCCAAAACAAGTTCCTTTCTAGGGAATCCTGCAGATCACCCTTTTTCATTTTCGGCTCTATAGAGATAGCAGGGGAAAGGGTAACAAAGCTGGTAGTGCCGATGAGACAGGCCCAAAGCTATTTTCCTACATAAGTTGATTGTTATGATATAGACTCCAGAAAGGATACCCGACGACTGGCAAAAAATCATAGTACGCTTGTTATATAAGGATGGCGATAGACTCCTCTGTGACAATTACATTGCCGTGTCTATCATGCATCCTGGGAAAAATAAGGAAAGGAACATTGATGAATACCAAGGTGACTTCATGACAAAACTGACCATGCACACAGCAACAGCACAGAACTTCAACACAAACTCGGGTCTGAAGCGAGCAAATGGACTTACGTCCACTATCTTCAATGCAGTTCCGGAATATGTCATAGGAAGAATTCCTATGGAGACAAAAGGGACACTACTATTAAAATCAAGCCAGCTAGTAGCATATGTGGATGACATTAACATCATGACACGCTCAATACTCGAAGCGAGAACAAATTTGTGTCGGAATACGACCTCTAAACTATAATTTTATACACCAAAAAAAACCAAAACGATTAATTCTAGCAAAAAGGTAGGATCATGCTCTATATAAGAGCCTACATTGCTTGCCTTCATTTCATGATTTTGGGATGAACTTAAGGGGGGCTTTACGGTTAATTATTAAAGATTATAGTAATAGGCTATTATTAACTTTATTTGAACATATATCGGTATGGAAGGTATTTCGGAAGCTAGGTACGATATAATGGAAGCCCCTGATTTTTTTCAGATTCTTGGGTTGGATAGTTTCTGAGAATGGGTCCGTTAAACAAATGATCAATTTTGGCCTCCGGCACTTCCCACCTTTCTAATAAATGTCAAATCTAAGACCGGTTTCTAAAAGTACTAACCGAGATCTTTCATTTGATACCTCACATGATGACATTTGTTGGAAAAAAAATGTACACCCCCCTCTTGAATGGGGATCCCTCCCTCACCCTTAAATTCTATGTACAATTGGCAGAGTATACATTTTAGGAATCCCGATTTCCTAATTTTGTACAGGTAAGCCTAACACCACCCCCGCCCTCACTTAGAAGCTGTGGCAGGAAATAGTCAATCTCACTATGCTTTCGTTTCAACCATGCACTTATGTTGCCTATGTGCCGTGCAGCCCATCCATTAGAGTCCAATAGAGTAGGTTCAGAAGCAGTGCGATAGGTAGACAACACTCGCTTAATATTTGTAAGAGATAGTCCAACACGTGGGACGAACTATCTAGTGGGCCCAGTATGTCTTTTCATCTTACCGAATTAAAGGCATTTCCGACATCAAGCGTTGCAAAGACTACCACCCGTTTAGATTGGCCACTATGCGCCTCAGCTTCATAAAGTATATACATGACTTGAATGATAGCCTTCACCGTAAATTTCCCTATTCTAAAACCGATTTGGAGATAAGTTCTCAGGAGTACGTGTCACTTCAGTGAGTCTACTTTCCCGGCCATGTCAAGCATACAACGTAGTCGGTATGCAGTCGATAGCTAAGGGTCTCCTTTTCCTTTGCTATTCAGTGCTAGCCTCGCCACCTTCCAGGGCAAGGAAAAACTCCCTTTTTCAAGCTAACGTCGAATGTGCCAATAGGAGAGCATCGGTTTGTATATCTCTATACCATCGGGTACTGGTGCCCTCTTTTTTTTCATAGAGAAGGTTGCCACTTTCAACTCTTTTTATGGAAAAAAATTGGGCAATCATCGCTGCTGGCATCAACCCATACAGGATGTGCAGGCCACGTAATGGTCCATCTTTTCGGAATTAAATGAACAGGAGAGTTCCTCGATTTTTCGGGCAAAAAATTTGCACCTAAGTCTGGATGGATCTTTAATCACCTTGTGGAATAGGTCTTGCCAACAGTGAACTTTGTTTATCACGCTGCGGAGTTTGCGGAGCTGATCTGCACTCTGTTATAATGTTCCATGCCTCCTTCCGGCCATTCAAACGTTATGTCAAACGGCGGAGTTGATGACACCCCCAATGCAGCCACCAATACATAGAAGGTTTGCCACGTATGGGTGAGTACTGACATTGGAAACCTCGTAGGGACTCCTTAACAGGTTCATGGCTGAATTTATGACAGTTTCAGCTACTGCGTCACCATCCGCGGAAGTATCCTCCAACAGGGTTCTACCTGTTGCAAGAGCCTCGATCAATCTTTCACTATTGTGATTTGCCGGGCACAAACGAAGCGCCAGGGTGGTGAACACTGACAAATAACGTCAATCACTTCGAACGTGATGTATTAATAGTCGATTGACGGAAAGTTTTTCAGAACCCACCACAGTTCCGCCAGCGACACCAGTGATCCCCACTTGAAGGTTACATCGGGAATGGTTCCCTCACAGTCTGGGAACTAGGAGGTTATCGTAGATTCATTGTCTGGAACTACGCGCCCTGTTCTCGCTACCATTTCGAAAAACCGTTTTCCTCTGGACTCTGGGTAAAGCATGCCCCAATCAAGTGCCCAGGTAATAAAGTCACCCCCAACCTGAATTCGCCTCTTTGTGCACAAAACGACTTCCCCAAGAGCATCAACAACGAAGTACGGCATCGTTTAGTACGCTGTTCAAGGGACACTGAAAAACGCTATCTCTCAACACCGAATCGAGACAAAGACAGTGGCCGTCCTAAATCCAGATGGCAGTAACACCTGATAAGTTGAGATGCAATGAAGCTGGATCTAAGTGCAAGTTTCTAGGAAAGCAGGTGAAATTTCTCGGCCACTCAATTGCACCTGATGAAACCCAACCAGGCCCGGATACAAGGTATTTTAAGCTTGCAGTTCCACAAAACCGTGAAGGATCTGCGAAGATTTTTGGACACGTTAAACTTTTATCGGCATTTTCTGCCCAGAGTCATTCACCATCAAGCGATCTTCAACGCTTACTTGTCTGGGCCCAAAACGAGCGCGAGGTTACATGGTCTACAGAGGGCATCAGGGCGTTTGAAACCTTCAAACAGCACCCTGTGTATTCATGGATGCCTCAGACACAGCAGTAGTCACCGCTCTTCAACAATGGGTGAACCAAATCTGGCAATCGCTGAGCTTCTTTCCTAAACAATTAAACTACAGCTCCTACGATCGTGAGCTACTCACTGCGTACCTCTCCATAAAATAACTCCGTTTCCCCTTCAGGGCAGCTCGTTCACTTAGAAAAAAGCCCGATAAACCGTCTCCACGCCAGGTTCGGCAACTGAGTTTCATAAGTCAGTTCACATCCGACATTCAATACCTGTTTTGAAAAGGTAACGCCTTTGCGGACGCGTTGTCACGAATATCAGATATTACAGTCCCCATTATGCCAATTACCGAGGCGCAGAAGGACGATGCTGAGCTTTGGATCCCGAGTGCTACCTCAAAGTACAAATTCAAGGAGTTTCCTACCTTCGGCTCAAACTCCTATTTATTCTGCGAAATCTTGGGCAAGAGGCCTAGGTGATTTATTCCAGCTAAATTTCGCAAGAAAGTATTCACTCAGTACACGATGCTGCGCACCCAGGCGTCAGGGTGACAAATCAGTTTCTCACCGGAAAATATTATACTTCTGGCCGTCCCTGAACAAGGACGCAAAATCTTGGGCCAGACATCGCGTCCCAGAAGTGTAAGATTAACAAGCACGTAAAAAAGGAATTAGGCGTATTCCCTAGGTCGGCCAAGCGCTGCTATACCATCGACTTCGATGTCATTGGCCCTTTGCGAGACTCACACGGATACAAGTATTGTCCCATAATCATCGATCAGGTTTACGTGGTGGCCTAAAGCAATACCTCTGACTGACATTACCGGACAATCATGTACCGAAGCCCTCTGGCGAGAATGGATCCCACGCTTTAGCGTACCAGGCGTAATCATAACGGGCAAGAGAATTTAATTTCCTGGGTTTCAAACACCACAAGACCACTACATACCACCCGCAGTCCAATGGGATGCTGGAACGTTCGAACCGGATGCTGAAGACCGCCTTAATAGCTCGCAACTATCCGTCGTGGTTACAGTTCTTGCCTTTTGTCCTTCTCGACTTTCGCATAGCCTACAGATAGGAACTCACGGCCGCTCCCCGCTTATCCTGTACTGGATACCAGATCAGGGTTAACCGGCTGCACCATACTGCTTCTACTCAGGGACGCGGTTTCGAAACTGTGGCTGACTCCACCTTCCACGACATATGAAGCTGGAGGTCGGCACCCCCAGAAACCTCGAAACATGTTCGCGGGTCCTCATTAGAGTGGATGCTTCTCGGAAGCCGCTGCAGACACCATATGAGGGTCCGAGATTTGTGGAAGAAAGGAGGAATCTATAGAAGACTCCAGGAGAGGTGCTGGTACCAGAAAATCTATTGCCGAAAATGCTAGCACATCAAGAGAATTGGGATGCGGTCAACTGCATGATCGCATATATCCAAAATAAACTGCGAAAAGCAGAGGAGAGGAGAAAAACGCGGTCACGTGCGCCGCGTATAGAAAAAAGGTGACAAAGGTAGAGTGAGCTGACTCCGCCCCTTGATGTAATACCGTAATACCTTATGGTGGTTCTGCGGAGCAGGAAGGGAGTTGGGGGTGGTTTTAGTGACACACCAGTGTGTCCAGACCAGTGGCTTTCAAAGATTTCCACCTCCTCAAAAAAAAAAGACACCATGTGAGGGCCTCTTTAAAGCCATGGAGCGACAGGAGCTTGTTGCAGGCGGACCCAAAAGGTCTCTTTGTCGAAACTGAAACCATTCGCCGATGCGGGGAATGCTCCAAAAAAGCGTTCGCGAAACGTCAGATTCGTTCGGTAACACCATTGGCGAATCGCGTACCAGGTTCTTCCATTGAACCCGCGCGGTTTCGCATATCAAAGTCATTCAAACTTTTAAGTGGGATATAAAGTATGGAAGTTGCCTCCACACCATGGTTTTCGATTTCAGGACATCTCAGATAACGTCTTCTTAAGCCATATAGTGCTAGAGCAACTTAAACGCTAGGGCATCTTAGGCGCTGGTGCGGGATAGGTCCCGAATTACATAGTCAGAATGATGGGCTGCGTAAGCTTTCAGAGTAAATACTTATTGGCAGGCTGAATAAAAAACGGAAGGTACACAATGTATTCCGATGGGAAGTCAAGTGATGTTCTAGCGATATCCTGATAGAAACTGAAGTATATAGTCTAAAATAGTCTTCAAGCGCGAGCAGGTTTGATTGATATACGAGTATGATGTTATGCCTCACATAGAGTTCTAAAGGATTTGCGTAAATGGGATGTAAAGAAATAAATCTATTTGAAATAAATAGTAAAGACCACCATCAAAATAAACCTAGATGAGAATGTCAAAAATAAATCTACTTCACTCTAACCAATCTCATTTCATCCATTTTCCAGGTCAAAAGGACGACGGCGAATTTGAATGTCCCTCAGCAGTTGGTAATGGAAACTATGCCGATCCAAAAACATGTCGTCGCTTTTACCAAGTAAGTAATAGATTTGAGTGGATTACTCCAGGAATATACAATAAATTCATCTGGCTTTCCCACTGAATTCCAACGTATTCACCCCATCTGAACATTTCCTATGCTATTATCCTTTCGCGTGTTCCAGCAAACTTGAACAATTCGCTTTAGACAAACTGAAACTCCCATTCTAATTTATTATCATTCCAACAACGTATCCACATAGTAGCGGATGACTTAAGTGATATTTGCTCACCAGTGATGTTTGTTGTTTACTCATTTGTTTGCTGGATCAACACTGAATGTCCTACCTTGGATTACAGCCACGAGCACAGCCAGCCGAGCGTATTCTCCCAAGCACTCATCCTCCCGTCATATTCAACTGTAGTACATCCCATATTTCCGTGTTTAACCAGCGAAAAGTCCTGGCTTCTGACTTTTCCCATAATATGGTCCTATTCCCATCCTATCCTTCTCAGTTGCAGTCTGATTGACGTATGAAGATAATCTCTCTTTGCTGGATGGTTCTAAATGTTTTATATTGTCTTCAACAGTGTGTGGATGGTTACCCATATATAAATCGATGTCCCTCTGGATTATACTTTGACGACATCAGCAAGTTTTGTACATTCAAGGCAGAAGCTAGATGTGGACCGATAGCAGCCAGTAAGTATTGTCTATTTTAATGTTCATAAAGTTGAGTCCTGGATGGATTGTGGAGAGTGGTCGGAATCGGAATCGGAAATTCACTTGCAGCTCTTTACCTTCATTGTAGATCAAAAAAGGATAATTATCAGCGTCCTCACTACTAGATTTTAACTGCAGTCCCAAAGGTCGGCGTGATCCAAATGGGAAGAGAACGGAAGTTGGGAAATTAGTCAGAAACAATAAGCATTAAACCAAAGCAGAATGGGTTGGGATTCCTAATAGCTTTCACTTTGAACAGAATAGTCACACAGAATATTAAAATCAGTTCATCTCAAGGGCTCCATTCTCGATTAGGACATTTCTGACGGAACAATTGAATTTGCTTCAAACATTTGTATTTGTATCCAGAATTAAATGGATTCTCTGCAGAAGCCTTAGTTAACATCTTTGCTGAAGATTAAATAATATCCTGACTCCATAGAACGGAACTTAATTCAATCTGAACTGGAATGTAGTAAGCAAAAGTCCTTAATGAACTTTTCACATTGGCTTCAAGCCATAATCGCAGATGAATTCGGAGAGCTACGAAAAGTTGCTTGTTTGTGCGATTTACCCTAACTCAGCAATTAATATTATGGCTAAGGATTTGAATTTCCCATAATGACTATCAGAGGATATTATTATGTCAGTTTTATTCAAGTTGTGTTATTAGTACTACGTTAGAGTTTCAAGCCAGCAATGCTGATCAGAAATGGACTCTGCCCTACAGAGCCTGCGGAAGGACTGCGCGTTTCCCTATTGTGGTTTTTTAATGCAGTGTCTACCAACTTTTTGATCCTTGTAATGAATAGTGAATAATCCCTCAACGGAGCTTATCGTTTTCGTTCAAAGTAGTCGATATTTGCCGGCATCAATCTTGCACCAGATTAGTAACATGGACACTCAGTAAACCCTATACAGAGGGAAAAATCCCACAAAATATCTGAAATCTCAAAAAGTTCAGCAATCTAGATACAAAATGCAAATATTAATTTACACTTCAGCTCTTTGATCTCTCTAGAAGCCAAAATTAGTTCATTTCACGATGACTTGCTGATGATAAAAACCAAAACGTCAGCTTAATCCTTCGTGTGAAATCTCCGATAAACCGAAGCCAGATCCACAAATATCTGCTTTTGCTTGTTCAAAGGATGCTTTCAACTAACGTACATGAAATTTTCAATCCTTATTAATTTTCTGTTTTCTAGCTGCGGCTCCCGTCACTGATGCTCCACAGGACCTCGCTCTGAAATGTGATACATCGAAATGTGAACTGCCGTATTGCTTCTGTTCAAAAGATGCGACTGTAGTGCCTGGAGGACTTGATCCAGAAGATGTAAGTATTCAAAGATACAGTTTCGTTTATATATCTCAATCAATTTTGCAGGCATTAGTTGGTAAGAAATTCAAACATCAGATTTTCGAAGTTGGTCCTTAATAAGATTCCTTAGTCGGGAATAATTCCGAATTCAATTGCTTACTTCAATTACGCTGGAAAGTGATATCAGATTTCATGTCTAAAAATGCTATAAAAGTAAAATCTCAGTTTATTAGGCGAACACGGCTTTAAGGTTTCTCACCCGGGCAGAGGCGAATCGTCAAACGCTACCATACCTCTGCCCTGTGAATTATATTGAGCGCAAATCCGTCCATACTTTGGGCCAAAACTTGGCCAGAGCTGAACATATTGTGTTTAAAGATTGAGGGGTGTTAAGTCCGCATCCACTTGATGTCGAACCGGGCCAAATGGGAAGCACCTGACTCCCCTCTTTTTTGGTCCATAGACCCCTGGCTCACTCGGCTTAGCACCCCATTAGGTCCGGTCCGACATCAAGAGGATGCGGACTTAGGACCCTTCAATCCTTAAACAAAATAAACTCTCAGTTTGAAGGGTTTTGCTGCCTTTTCGTTGTGGTCAGGTAGCTCGATTCATATCCAAAAAAAACTACGTCAAAAACACACTGCGAGGAAGAAGTTCCTGTATTCTAGAACCTAGGTTGACTTAGTTTTTTTTTCAAATCTCTACGTTCGTTGGTCAAAACCCTAATACGTAAGTCTAGCAACGAATATTTGACCAGTGTTCAAGGCTCACTAAAGCGCGGAAACCTCAAACCTTTCTTGTCTTACATTCGCAACTCCCGCAGCGCTGCCCAGTTATCCCCTCCATCCATTCAATTCTCTGGCTACTCAGCTAACTCCCCCAACTATCTTGTGATTTACTCTGCCGCTACTTTTTCTCAGTCTATGTTAAGGGTATAGCCTGCCCTGCATCGTCTACCATTCCCTTCTTACCCCCCTCCTTGTCGAATACCTCAGTGGCAAACTTAATGCTAATGTCGGACCAGGCTACTATGGTCTTCCAAACCTGTTTTTGCTCAAAACTGTTAAATCCATCTGTCTTCCCCTATCCCTTATTTTCAATAAAGGTCTCGAAGAGAATCGTTTTTCCGGCGTGGAAAGAGGCTCTCATCATCCCCATACACAAAATTCGCGATCATACGCTTACCGACAATTATCGTTTCATTTCCCTCCTCTCCCACTGTTCCAAAATCCTGGAAAGATATGTCAGCGACTGGTTGTCAGCCCACTTCGGCCACCATATAGTGAAAGAGCAAAACGGCTTTGTTCACTGCCTCCAATCTGCTTGACTTTACCAACTGTGTCGCCAAATGTCTAAATTCACAGCAAGAAGTACATACCTTTTACACTGATTTCACTAAAGCCTTCGACACTGTAAATAACAAGATACTTCTATCCAAACTCTCGTCTCTAAGCGTGCCCATACCACCTGTTTTATGGCTCGCCTCTTACCTTTCCAACCGATCCTGCCGCGTTTCTTTTGACGGCGGGACTTCCCGCCCCTTTGCCCCCTCCTCTGACGTCCGACAGGGATCTATCCTGGGCCCTTTGTTATTTTTACGACCTCCTCCCCTTCCTTACTTGCCCCTGTTTGCTCTATCCAGACGACCTTAAGCTGTTTTCCAATATATCGTCGCCTATGGACTGTGTTTCCCTTCAATCTAACCTGAACACTCTGGTTCGTCGGTGCTTGACTAATGGTTTAGCGCTAAACGTCAGAAAGTGTCACTCTATGTGCTACTCCCTAAAATCATCATCCATTTCTTTCTCCTACTCTCTTAACGGACATTCCTTATTCTGCTAAAATTCCACTCAAGACCTGGGAGTTACTTTCGACAATAAGCTCCAAAATTGTCAAGCTTTATACTTCGCTCCTCCTCTGATTTTGACTACATCCAACCCCCCTTAGCTCTCCTCAACTCCCTCGTGAGGAAAACCCTCGAGTATTGCTCCGTGATCTGGTCACCCTCTCGTAACTGTGATTGTCTTGCCCTTGAAAATGTGCAACGTAACTTCACCCGTTCCCTTTTCTTTAAGAAAAGCTTCCCTCGTGTGGACTATCCCTCCCGCCTCCGCTTTCTGAACCTTCCCTTCCTACAACAGCGTAGATCCTATCTGGATCTATGCACATTTTTTAAACTTTCCTCGGGTCTAATGGACTGTTTCGCCGCTTACGACATCACTTGCCGTCCTTCATCTTATAACACACGTAACGCAGACATTTTCGACGTGCCCTTCGCAGAGCTCGAAATCTACTTTCTTTCCCCGAATCCTAGGCTTTGCTGAAATTACAACGCATAACAGCTTGGTCCTTTTAACTTCTCTACTAGCTTTAAACATAGGATAATATTTTTGCTTTCTCGTCCTTCTGAGGACAATAAGTAATTGGAGTTTGCTCGGTTTGTTGTCCCTTAAATTCAACTAAATTAAATTAAATAAATAAATATCCTTTTGGCGTAGATAACCATGTCACCCCTCTGATTCAAACACTCGAGGTTGCCTAACCAGCGCACAATTGGAGTTTTTTACGATATCATCCTCCCTCCTCAAACATCCTTACTTAACTTCTACCATAAACTTTTCTTATGAACGGGGGGTGCACAAATCGGGTATTTAAGCTATAGCGTCGACGAAAGTTAACCTCCCCCTAAAAATCCCCAATTGCTCTCTTGTATCAACTATTACTCTGCGATTCTGAAACTACCGAGCCTGCCAGTAATGGTGATGGTAATGTCATCGTTCATTAGAGCAGGCGGGTTATAGCATTACTCCACCCACAGTTGTAGTTCCGTTGAATATTGGGGTATGATGCCATTTTCTCCGTGACCATGTGGTCCAAAAATAGAATTGGTAAGTTTCTAGAAAACATGTCTCTTAAAGAGCCTTTGCGACCAAGTGGTTGTGACTATGAAGGAGGTCGTGAGCCCTCTTTGATCTGCAAACAATTTTGTTCGTAACCCTCTTTCTCTAAAAAAGCCTGTCATTTGCGGGTTCCTCCGATCGATCCCTCTGAAAGTCCACTACTTGAAATCACCAGCTATGATTTCTGGGTGGCGCGTTCTCATATTCGGCATTCAACCCGTTTTTTTACCCGTTCATATTTTAGGAGGGTCATGCAGTAAATACAATCATTGGAAACGTGGATCTGCATCTAGAGATCTCATCACATGCTCGAAAACTCATATTCGTATAGGTCTGTCAGTACTTATGTTCGGCTCAACTAAAATTTCTTTTCTCACTTCGGTGTATCTAGCATCAAATTTTTTTCATCATTATCAATGCCGCAACAACCGATATTCGGTTTAGGTCTGCCTTAGTAAGGAACTCCAGACACCCCGGTTTCGCGTCGAGATCCACCAATTCGATATCCCCAAAAGCTGTCTGGAATCCTGACCTACGCCGACGTTCCATCTCAGGCAGAGTCTGCCTCGTCTTCTTTTTCTACCACTGATATTGCCCTTATAGACTGTCCCCGGACACGGATTAGGTGACCCGCCCACCGCAACCTGTTGAGCCGGATTTTATCCACAACCTGACGGTCGTAGTATCGCTCATAGATTTCGTCGTTATTTAGGCTACCGAATCGTCCACTCTAACGTAGGAGACCAAAAATTCTTCGGATGATTCTTCTCTCGAACGCTGCCAAGATTTCACAATTTTTCTTGCTAAGAATCCAAGTCTCCGAGGAATACATGAGGACTGGCAAGATCATTGTCTTGTACAGTAAGAGCTTTGACCCTATGGTGAGACGCTTCGAACGGAACAGTTTTTGTAAGCTGAAATAGGCTCTGTTGGCTGACAACAACAGTGCGCGGATTTCATCGTCGTAGCTGTTATCGGTTGTAATTTTCGACCCTAGTTAGAAGAAATTATCAACGGTCTCAAAGTTGTAGTCTCCTATCTTTATTCTTCTCGTTTGACAAGCGCGGTTTGATGTTGTTGGTTGATTCGTCTTCGGTGCTGACGTTGCCATCATATATTTTGTCTTGCCTTCATTTATGTGCAGCCCAAGATCTCGCGCCGCCTGCTCAATCTGGATGAAGGCAGTTTGTACGTCTCGGGTCGTTCTTCTCATAACGTCGATATCGTCAGCATAGGCCAGTAGTTGGATGGACTTAAAGAGGATCGTACCCCTCGCATTTGCCTCAGCATCACGGATCGCTTTCTCCATGGCCAGGTTAAAGAGGACGCATGATAGAGTATGCTCTTGTCGTAGACCGTTGTTGATGTTGAATGGCCCTAAAAGTGATCCTGCTGCTTTTATCTGGCCTCGCACTTTGGTCAGGGTCAGCCTAGTCAGTCTTACCAATTTCATCGCGATACCGAATTCCCTCATGGCCGTGTACAGTTTTACCCTGGTTATGCTATCATAGACGGCTTTAAAGGCGATGAAGAGATGATGTCCATATCCCAACAGTTTTTCCATCGCTTGCCGCAGGGAGAAAATCTGATCACCCCATAATAGCTGCTTTTAAGCGGTCTTGCGATTGTCAACGAGTCCATTTTGGATCGTCACATTCTTCTAAACCACTAGCAAACCCTCTTTGCCAGAAACATGCGAGTTGCAAAGTTACTTTTTCGTTGTTGCACCAGTAGTTGGATTGCCCACACGAAAGTAGTCACTTTTTGGGCATAGTCGGATGGTTTACTTCTGTCAACTACCACATGATCTGGGTGACTTTTTTCTGGCCGTGCCATCCAGGTATATATCGGGCTTGAGCGTAACGGAAAACATGTCCCCCCTCCCCCCCAAAACTTCTGCTGTTCACCCGCAAAACTCATTATTCACATTTTATCTCCAAGCTGATTGCTTGGTGATCATATTGAGTGCAGTTCTCGTTGACTTTCCAAGTTACTCTATTGGCCAAAATGACACTGACGTATGTGAGGTCGACTATAGACTTCACCCGTCGCCCTCTACCTCGACATTCGCCACAACCACGCCTAGTTCCGCGAGTATTTCGAACAGAACACGCTCTCTTGTTCGTTATCCCGTTATTACATTCCAGAGTCCACGCGTTAAGATCCCCAGTTAGGATTTTCAGCCAACTAACCCTTGTGTCTAGAATCAACACGCTCATCATCTGCACGTGTTCGGTAAGCTTCGCATTGGGTAGAACATTCCAGATGTGTATGAAAATTTCGGTCAAATTGGCTCGAATAAATCTATCATCTCAATGGTTCATTATTTTTTTTTAAAACATATTCCCAACAAGCCCATTACGCTGCTTGGTCCGTTTCGCCTTTTCCTCAAATATCACCACCGTGATTTTGACATGGCTCACAATTATCGCCACATCAATGCCTTTTTCGAAAATGTTTTACGAAAGTAGGTCCTGCACCACCTGCAGTGGTTAAGGTTGATTTGTGCCAACCTCATTTGAGAATGACGTAAAGGGCGCTCCTGTATTCAAGGCACCTATTACTGCTTGAAATATTACGATCTTCCACACCCTTCTTTCCTTTGTACAGTAAGCAATTTCGGTAAGATTCACAGTTCTTCCTATTATGGCTCCCCACTTCGCATCTCTTGCACTGCTTCGACCTGTTATTCGCACTGGTGCATGCTTGCACGTATCTAAAGCTCCAGCACCACCCAACCTATTGTTACTCTCCCGGCTACGAACATGTTGAGTGCTGCCTCCATTGATACCCTGATGATAGTCTTTTATGATCCACGGTAAGTTTTTCTTACTATCTTCATCGTTGACTCTTTTAATCTGATAAAGTTGAACTATTTTTCCAAAGCATCAAGGACCTCCTTCTTCATTAAGATCTTATCTATATTCTTGCAGACTATCGGAATCTTCGGCTTGCTATCCCTTCTGCTGGCATCCTGACCTAAAGACGCGGTTACATCTTTGGATTTCTTTAGTTCTGACATAAGGTCTCCATTTTGAGACCTGGTTCTAATCCAGCTAACATGAGTTCAGGGGCTGCCTTGACTTTGCTAAGAGTGTCAGTATGTGATCCTTCACCACGTTCCGAGATGAAATTACACCTTCGGTCAAATCTTTCTCGGATTATTCTGACCGACTTTCCAGAATTGTGGTAATTTGAGTTACGTCGGCAGCTTCAACTGTTCTCTTTACTTACCTTGGGGGGGGGTCCTTTTTCCTCCACAGGGTTTACTGGCCTGTCGATTTGTTCGTTTTTAACATTACATGCCACAATAGCCAAGGTTTCTACTTAGGCTCTGCAGTCATTCAATATCGAAGGCCTGGGCCCACTTGCCTCCTACTAAAAATCGACGGTGCGGGTTTCCGGGGCCCTGCACCGTAACTCTATTTATCCTCTGTTCCTCTCTTATTTTTGGGTGTCCTTTTCATAATCAGTTATCATCCATGAGTGGAACCCTACCTGACCTGTGACAAGCATGCCCGTACCTATACGCGCATACCCATGTCCATGCCCCCCCCCCCTAATTGTTTCCCCAGTGGCATAGGGCCCCTCAAATAAACCAAGAACCTTTTACCACTTGCCTCTTTTGAAGTACAGAATCGTGGTTTCTAGGAATTTGTACGAATTAGTTGTCCAAATTACCACCGCAGATATCAACGAGCGACATGCTTTTTTCAATAATAGGCATCATCAACAGGGAATGTTTTCAAGGACACGTAACACCACCCAGTAGAAACATGTCCTTGGATAAAGCTGGACATAAATTAGATTGGTACACTTCTGGGCAAAACCAGGATGTCTGGAGTTCCTTATTAAGGCCGGCCTAGAGCGGATACCGTTGATTGCGCCGTTGATTGTGATGAAAATAAATCAGTAGGAATGCAATTTTGCAGCAGAACAACCAACAAAGATAAACATTGACGAATAGTCGTCCTCAAACCGAAGATGTCTACAGGAACAATTGTACCAAGTAGAGTGCCAACAGTGAATTCGTTGTTATCCATCATATCACACCTAGAATGGGATGTTTATGCAGTGGCCATTTTCAGTGAGAACACAAGATACAATAATTTATTTAGCCGATCATCTTTTCCTTTTAGCCCCAGTTCTGTTAGGGTTTACTCAGAAAAGGAGCAGAAATTAATACCACCGACCACTTTCGTGGGAGGATGAAAAGAAACCAATCCAAGTGGAAATGGCAGCTGTGCATCATGTAAGATGAAGAGTCTGAAAGGAGTCGAAATGACCTGAGGCCAAAAATGACTGACTCATTAAACCGGAGGAGCCACATAGATACACTCTTTTGATATCCCCCAGGACTCAATACACAGTTCTCCTAATTTAAATATTATTTTTGTTAGAATTTGAAATTCATTAGGAAGACAAGGCTCTCGTTTCTGAAATTTAAAACGATTCGAGTGCATAAACTTAATTACTAACATTTCCCTGACTGCACAGATTACTAAATGGAAATTCGTGTTTTTTACCCTTTCGCAAAGGTCAAGCAAACCCTGAAATCGATACCCAAGAGTAAGGAAACTTTCATTAGCCACAAGCTCATCTCGAAACTTTTGCGTAGAATATGTAAAAGTTTCTGTTGCACTCTTGCCAAAATCAAAACACGCTTTCCACACACTTACCCCTATGCATACAGGACACCACTATAAATTTTCCCCCGAAGAATTTCTTCAGCTCCAAAAATCAGATAGCATCTGCTGAAACTACTAAAAACTTGAAGAACTCAATACGATTAAATGTGCTGAAAAAGGAAACGAGAAAGTGGATGAAAAGTTCTGGGAAGAGGAAGCATGGGGGAAGCAACATTGGTCGTCCCGCTGTGGTATCGGTTAACTAGTCCCTGCGGAGAAATTGTTAGAACCTGGTCCTGGTGAAATTGAGCAAACAAAGAGAATCTATAGGAGTGTATGCACGGTTACAGTTGAAAGGGATTGATTGTATGCATCCAAGGAGTTTTTGATAAAAATGTTTATATCCAAAGTTTCCATTACGTTACAAGTTTGAGTTGAGATTCTCAGACAAGAATTCATGAGAGTGAATGGAGCATTCGAATTGAAAGATCAAAAGCATTTCAGGCAGCTGTGCGGGATTCAGGTTTGATATTGTTGAAGTGAAAATAAAGAGATTTGAGTTCACCTAGAGGCATTTCCCGTGAAATGATTTGCAGTCGGAAGTTCTGGGGGATCAACCGTCATCATGTCATGAAGTACGTACGTAGCTCTTTTCAGAACGGTTCTGCGATATAATTTATGCCACTTTTTATTACTAATAACTTTCGGGACGTCAAATTTAGCCAGAAGAATTCAGACATTTCCATATGTCTGAAGTCTAAGATACCTGTCCATAATTACGTGGATTAGGTGATTGCTTACTGCTGGTTGTCAAATTAGTGCTAGCTTTTGTTATGAACATATGGGGAATAGGAGGATCAAACGATCATCCTAAGTGAAGAAATTGACCTTGAAGGTCCACCCGCAAAGACTGAAGCTCCATCAAAGTGCAACCGCCTCAGAGCCGAAAACATCGGTTTTCTCGAAATACCAGGAGTCGGGGAGACTAGTGTTGATGTGTCAAATGAGGTTCGCGACTCCCTTCCCCGGGGGAACGAATTCTTCAGTTTTTTTTTTGCAACGAGAAGCGGGTACATTGTGGCTTCATGATGTTAGGAGTTCCACAGTCATAGCAAAAACGACCTAACTCCCCTACGCAACCTTGCCATTGGTGTCCCAGACCCCCACAGTTCCAACAACCCCTTGGCCCTTCGACCTCTGCTTCATGCATATCATGGCGATTCGGGCTGCCCCGTTCACAAGAAGGCTCGGTTGCGTCCACTTCAGACAAAAGACGCTTTGGACCTGAAAATTTAACCAGCTGACATACGGCCCAGTGGCCTTGGCCTGGTTTTCAAAATTTTCGACCCTTTCACGTAACTCGCGAATTGTAGTTATGTGAATGGGGAAAATTCCCCGCATGATCTCAGGTCTCAGGCTGCCACGCAGAGTTTCCACCAGTTCAGCATCTTTAAGCGGTTGCTGGGGACACCAAAAGTCGGATGTCTTTGTAAAATTCCGCTAGGTTCATTACACTTTTAGACGATATGTACCTTCCAAATATGCCTGCAAATTACAGGAAGCAATCGGCTGTCTGTCACTAAAAATTTAGATATCTTGGTTTCGCCGCCCAAGGTTTAATTTTAACTTATACTTTGTATCTAAGGAAATAATATGTAAACTTGATCCTCCTGTTTGTGACCTCAACAATTCACAGCTAGTAACCTAATACACCAAGTGGAAGTAAGTTTTAATATCTAGGAAACAGTTTAAGACTCATTCAGAACATTCTGGATGCAGCTATTGGACACCATCAACCTCCTGGAAGTTGACGCCCAATTTTTCCAAACTAAAGGCGGCGGTGGATGCTATGCGTTCAAGAATGCGGACGGGAACACGTTCGACATGCACCTTAAGAAATGGGCCGTCCGGTAGTTGTGCGTTGCGGCCTGCATCGAACTCTCGCCTGTGCTGGTACCATTGCTGGATTTCAGATGCGGCGACTGAATGTACTAGCCCAAGCACTTTTACCCAAAGCGTAGCACCATATCGCCTAAAGGTATACCATCTTCTTTGCAGGCGCCTGGAGGACACAGGCGCGAAAGTCTCGGACCGTACCGTCTCCAAATCAAACAAGCTTTTCCTTCAGCAGCTGAAATTAGCGGCAGCAAACTCCACGCCCATCATAACTTACAGGCTACAGTTTTAGAGTTTTTCGTTGCGCTTTATTTTAACTGACATCAGTGTCCCATATTAGACGCAGACTCCCTGTGTCACTATGGCTGCTGGTGAATATGCAACCTCTCGGGAAAATTTCAACAGGCTCAGGCAACAGCCCACTCCCACTCCTCCTACAAATATACCGCAATATTACTACTGAATATAGCACCTTTCGGCCAGTTAAGTATGACGTTCAGCGCCACATCAACACTATAAGTAAATAAGCCGCCCTTTTAACAGCTCTTAGTCATCTCCACTCTATCTGATCCCTAAACCTTAGAGCGTAATAAAGACTTTGAGGAGATTATAGATGCCTGAATGCTTAGGTAATTGTGCACCGGAATCGTATTCCCCACATCGAAGACTTTGCTCATTGCTTAGTAAACTGTCGTATTTTCTCGACATTGAACTTACTCGATGCATGTCATCAACTTCCTGTAGCTCCGAGTCCGAGCATATGGCAAATACCGAGTGCATTTTACAGCCCTTTCGTCACAATGGCTTACTTGAGCTGCATAGCAGCAGTTGAAATTTCTAGGCCATTTCATCAACCCTGACGAGTTACAATCTGACCCACACAAGGTGCAAGCTTGCTACTCCGTGAGACAATTTAAGACCTTAGAAGGTTCTTTGGCGTGGTAAACTACTTCCTTCGTTTCCTGCCGAAAGCTGCTCACCACAAAGCCCTACTTAACGCCCTCCTGTCTGGTCCTAGCACCAAAGAATTCCGGGAGGTGGGGTGAGTGGTCTCCACAAACCGTCCAATCGTTTGAAGCAATCAAGTAACACTAGAAGACACTACACTTTTAGCATTCCCTCAGCAAGATGCATCCATAGCTGTGTTTTTCGGTGTCTCGCATGTCGCAGTGTGCGCTGCTCTTGCCCAGATGGTGAACCAAAGCTGGCAACCTTCTTCTCAAAACATTTGAATTCCGCGCAACGGAATTACAACGCTTAAGATCATGAATTACTAGTCGCGTATCAAATACGTTTTTCTTCAAATGAACGCTCTTCATCTTCTGCATGGATCATCAGCCTTAAAGCAAAACTATGATATAACAAAGTGTCCTCTCGCCAACTTTGGCACTTAGCCTTCATCAGCCAATTTATATCGGAAATTCCACGTGTGTCCGGGAAAGGCAAATTAGTCGCTGATGGTTTCTTCCGGATGCCTGAGATCAGCATCCCAGCCGCAGTCGATCTTCTGCGTTCAAGTTCAAGGAGTTCGCTATTTTCATCTTAACTTCATCTATCTTCTGCGAAATTGACGAAAAGGGACCATGGTCATATATTCCGGCCGTTTTTCATATGGAAAAATTTGGTTCAGTGCACGATCCTACCCACCTCGACATTCGAACCACGAACCCGCTAGTCTCTAGTAGATGTCTCTAGTCGTTCATGAACATGGGCGTTAATTCTTGGGGCAGAAATTGTATTGTTTGCCAAAAGTGTAAGGCCACTAAGCATGCTAGAAAGGAGTACTATCTAGACAGACTAAGAGCTTCTGCAGCATAAATCTTGACATTGCAGGTCGTTTGCGACGCTCGCACGGATACAAGTGTTGCCTCACGATCATTGACCGATTTTCACGGTGGAGAGGGACATTACAATAGAGTCATTTATTGAGAACCCTATCCAGAGTCACTTTCGCGAGTCTGATACCTTCTCTTAGCTTGCAAGCTCCTGGATTTCAAAAGCCAGTAGACAATTTTATATCCAGTCCAACGGGTACCGAAACGTAAGTTGGGGCTTCAGAATATAGTCAAAGTTATCCCTGCTTCTCGTAAAAGGCAATTAAAAGCGATATAAGTTTGTGGACTAGCAAATTACAAATTTTGAAACTTTAACAGCCCGTTGAATAGAGACTGATCTTACGCCGAAGGCCTCTGTCTATCGAAAACCGACTATGATTGGTTAATACTGGCCCTAAACAAAGTAAGACGGTAGGGCAATGTAAACTACTTCCCTCCCTCTTTCCACACTTACGGAAATATGCTTTTGTGTTTAGAAAACCCGAGCGGTAGCAGACGCGAATATCGTGCCGGGTTCTTTCAGATGGCAAGTAACTTCCATTGCCTCGTCATTGGTGGCACATTGTTCGAGCACAGAGCCTCCCATAAGGTCACTTGGGTGTTAACTGGTCGACACAATACGACGAATCTGATTGACCGCCTTGCGAACAGCAGTAGCATTAGGCGTTATCTCCTACATGTGCGCCAGCCACGCGCTGACATTGACCTCGATTGGGATGACCATTCGATGGTTGCTTATGCTCGCTTGCGTGTTGCGTACGCCACTTCTCACAGGATTGGAGTGTTCCAGCCCCCCAAGTCTAACAACGACCGCTTCAATTATCGCTCGACAGTGGAAGAACTAACTTATTGATCGGACGGTAGGTAGATTAAGTAACCCGCCTGAGAATATGGATGAACATCGGGTCGCTATCAAAAATGCTCTTTTCTCGAATGCTACGCAGGTCATCGGCCACATCCCGAAGAAGCGCCACAAGATCTGGCGAACTGTGGAATCGTGGAAGCAGACCAATGAAAAGGAGGGGTTGAAGGCTTTGTTTACTGCTGTCATACCGTGCGAAATCTCAGGAAATTCAGCGTAGTGCGTGTCGTGATAAAAGCAAGGTTGTTGTTGCGCTTGCCAGGCAAGCGGAAGATGCGTCAGAATACAATGGCTTCAAAAGTATGTACTACATTATTAAAGAACTTTCCTGTGGTCACAAATCTTTCAATGGTCCTGTGAAGGACGTTAACGGGCCGACTCTCCTTCCACAATGACAACGATGACTTCCATGTAACCGTATTACACCCGGTGAGGTTCCTCCTCTGGTTGATGAAATGGCTAATAACCCTTATATGTGCATTTGCGCGAAGAGATATCATTTCGCCTATCAATGCACTCAAACGGAGTAAAACCGCTGGGCTTGATGGTCTTCCCGCAGAGTTCATGAATACGCCAAGAAGTATTCTTTTTTGGACATGTCTTTTCAATTTTTGTCGTGAGTTCACATAGTGCCCGGTTTTGCCTTTCACATAGGCGTGTTACCTATAGTGAAGTTGGCACTCAGGAATATATGTATTCCTTCTTAAACCATCTAGTAGCGTTTTCAATCCTTTTAATAGAAAGGACGTTAGACGGATCCGTCGGAAGCCTTTTGCGTTCATTTAGGTGGTGAGTTTCCCGGATTTAGGGATAAATATAACCTTCACATCACGCCTGTTACTTAAAATATAACCCTGGGATAAGCATGCACGGTACATATTTCGTATATGTAGACCCATGGATTCCATTCCGTCTATTACTAGCGTACGAATGATATCTAAGGAACGAATTAAATGCTCATTTTACTCGCTCCAGTAACACTACTTTGCATGCCACATTTCAGTCTCTCGGTTCCTGAGATGGCATTTTGGATTGGGCATGGGAATTGCACTTCATGCAAATGGTTTGTCGTTTCTTCATCGCCTTGTGTATATATCCCGCTCTGCAAATGTGGAGAACACTGTTTATGACTATGTTGACAAAAATCCGTTTCCGATTTGAGGTTGTCTCAAAATAGTTAGTCTCTTCACCAAAGCGTATCCATGGTAATCATTTACCTGACCTTATGTTCTTCTTCAGAGCTTTCTAAGACCCTTTGTACCGATTCCAACCAACGACTGAAACAGAATTGAGAAGTACCCTTGTCGCTCTCTTCTGTTCTGACAAACCCTTTTTTGGCTTTTCTGGGGGGCAGTTCTCTTGGAAAGTTTCTCTCGTGCTAATTATGACCAATTGGGTTCTTTTTTCAATTCCAGCAATGGGTTTGATGCGCCTTTCAGGGATCATAGCTCAGCAACTAAATTTTATTTTATACGTCGCCCAATCTGTCTTTCGCGGATTTACGAATTGAATGGTTGGACATGGATCCACGCCCATTACGAAACCAGTGTACCTATGATCTGCGAGTGCGATATCGTTTGATACTCCCCACTCTCGGACCAGCGCCGCAATGACAGGGGACGACATCGTGATCTCGAGGACTTCTTTCCTGACCACGTTGAAGAAAGTCGATTCGTTAAGCAAATTAAGGGTATGTTGATTGGTTCCTACCAGATGATTTAATAATCTCGACCCTCGTGCGTTGATATTGGGACTTCTCCAGCATATGTGATGGGTGTTGATATCACATACTGCTTTGCTTTTTAAATAACTTCTTCACATTTAATAAGAAGAACTTGCCTACTGCTGGATATATAATATTTAACCAGAAAAAAAAATCAAAATAAATTAAATTTGCCAAGACAATTTTCTCGCGACTTTTTAAGCATTTTGCCCAAGCGGTGCACCAATACAATTTTCAACGATTATCCGGATGAGCTTGATACCATCAATTGAATATTATTAGCGCTTTACCTAAAGATTGATTTTACTCTTCTCAGGACATTCTCCCTTAGTCAATATTAAGTTCATCAGAAAGCTGGTAACGACCTAAGAATAGCGGAAGCGGCGATATCTTTTCAACTGAAAGTGATCTTATAAAATTATCATTTACTGTATCCCTTTTAACTGTTCTAACTTACAGCTCTGTGATATAAAAGTAAAGCAAAATACTTCACGTACTCCTAAAAGGATCAATGTCCGTGTGGAAAACAACACAACTCTTTGCTTTCATGATATCGAACTACCGAAAAAGTTGTGTTCAGTATACAAAGATAAAACAAGTCAAAAGTAGCGCAGAAAACGTAAAACACGAAGACAAAGCAGAATCGCACTGAAAGAAAGCAAAAGTCCTGAACTTTAAAAAAAAACAAACAGAAAAGGATTCAACTTTTTTCCCTCTTCCACTCCCAGTTGAGCATTCGGTCACTTTGCTCTCCACTGACCACCTGGGGGATTGGAATTGAAGCGGGTTGAATGCCAAACCGAAAAGAAAACTAAAGAGGTTCCTTTCGCAAACCTCGTCCATTGCACACTAAATAAACTTGGATTGGAGAGAGTTAATTAAACGGTTAAGTTTAATAAGGTTACCGGTTGTTTCGCTATTGTTGGAAAGAAAGAACCTGTAAGGAAGTCAGATCCTGTAGAATTCAAAAGGATGCAAGTTGATTGGACTTCATTGTATGGGTGAATAGTGTTCGCAAATGTAAATAGTTTTGTAAAGTTTCTATGCCGAGAGTTTGGTCCTTGCGCTCGATATTTGAGGATTTTATGGCGTTTTCATAGTATGTGAAGGATATAAAATGAATAAAACTAATCAACCAACTATTCCCTCCGATAATGTTATTAAAAGTTGCTCCTCGGGGGAGGACTTTCAAAGGAAAAAATCAGTGGAATTAACGAATGTTCGTATAGATGCAAAAATTAATTAAATTAAGGATTACAGTTATGGGAACGTTGGGAGTTGAGTTTGAATTGCATGGATGGATCGCAAACTGACGCAGTTCAAGCTTCTTTAATCCTAGATGGGTCTATTAAGGAGCGTTGTAATATCCTCCTTCCTTTTTTTCCACCAACTCTGTAACCGATCAGTGGACTAGTTCTTGGCTATGATACGACCATTGAGACTCCAAAAAAGGGAAGTTGCAAGAAGGATCTACTTCCGTGGCCGAAGTGTTCAATGGCAGTAAATTTATTGTTTACAGATTCGCTTCTAATGACCAGAACCTCATAATTCTGACTGGCTAAGCAATCGCAGAAATGAAGTTTGTGGAAAATCTGTGCATTTGGAAATTTACTAAGTTCATATGTGGGACCATCTCTCTAGCTAGCTGCAGCGCGCTGTATCTTTAAATCAATCTCCCTCGGATTTCTCCATTTGACCCACTGAGTTTCTAATAGTTCATTCTCCCCTACTTCCCACTATCAACTCCAAGAACAAGTTTCAATTTTAGATTCCTCTGAAAAGGATTAAGCTGACAAAATGAAATATTTTGAGAAAACTTTATCCTTTCAATACGGTATCGACGCAATCGAAGTTTCCCGTTCAGTGTTTGATGAAATTCTTTAGTTATACCGAATGCTGTGCACTTACATCCTATAATCCTTTGCTTTTGTTCGTCAGGAGTTTTTAATCATTTCCATTTCTCTTTTTTTATGAATTTTATTTCTTTCTTTTGTTTGCAGATTCCACAAATTGTGATGCTGACATTCGATGGAGCCGTGAATCTAAATAATTATGACCATTACAAGAAGGTATTCAATGGAAAGAGGAAAAATCCAAATGGATGCGCCATTAAGGGGACCTTCTTTATCTCACATGAGTACAGGTAAGGATAAAAGCATGTTAGTTTACTTAAAGTTTAAAATTATGAAGGAATTCGTCCGCATACATGGATAATGGAGAAATATGGAAAAATCATATAATCGGATTACGTTAGTTTCCAGGATCACTTTGGAAACATGTGCTAATCGGCTCTGAAAGTATTTCCAGAGTCCTTGATGGTAGACCTGCTTTCGTAAGAAGGTCCACTAGCATCTGAGTAGTGAAGAGTCCAAAAAAAATCGAAAGCAATCACAAAGAGAGTACTCATCCAAAATAAATCTCGCTATGGAATTAAAAAAACAGCTATGGCTTCCTCAAGCATTTTCGCATTTATTGGCTTTCACCACATGGTGAACTTTTTGAGTGATCAGTAAGCTCTGCTATTACTTTCCAACTATTTGCCAATATTAAATCGATTTTTTGAAAGTGTTAATTCAATTACTTAACCTAATAGCTAGTTGTTGACCATGTTATGAGTGTGGAAACTCAGTAAATTTTTCTTTTAAGAGATGGAAATCTTCAAGAGACTAGCCTGGGGTTCACCATCCCTGGGAGTGTGGGATTTTTACCCACTAAATCTACCTCTCGTCAAGCTACGACTGGGTTTTCCCCATCCAGCAGCTTTCTTTGCATATTTAGGTTTCGTTTTTATTGGGAGAAGAAACTATGGTCCACCCCAGCGCTTTGGTTAGTTTCGCTGAGGAACTGGATGTTCCTCAGTAGCTTATATCTTTAGGCATCTTTTGTGTTAGCAAGTCGTTCGGCTTTACTCTTTTCAGTCATCTCATTATATTTGCGCTTTCATTCAAGTTTCGGACTTTATAATGAATTTAAGGGATATAGGATGTTCAAACGACTATCCTGAGTGGCCGAAGACAACTTAGAGCGAATAGCTATCCCAAAACCTAAAAGACATTGGCTAAGTGACCGTGAAGGCCAGCGCGCCACTGAAGCTCCATCAAAGTGCTCGGTTGACACGTTCTTGCACGCCTTTTTCCTAACCAGGCTCGGGAAAATGGGGGACCCTTTGAGGGCTTTGATCCCTCACGTGTCATTTGTACAAAATCAACGTGTCTATACCGATGCGTGCGTCTGCAGCGGATCTAGAAATGATACAACGAACAAGGGAATTTGCGACGTCCTAACGAAATAAACCAGAACGCGAGCTAAACTTGGAAAATAAAATAAAACAAGTCGGGAAACCGGTTGCTCAACGCTTCAGGTATGAAAGGTTTTGTTTGCTTCTTCTGTGGGTATATTTGAGTGCAGACCTATCCCATTTGTACGTAGCCCGTTACGTATATACTTCTAGCATGTCAGACTGCTTACTTTAGTGTGATATTGTGACATTTAGTTGCAGTACACGGTAAAGTCAATTTTGAGCTACTGTAACTTTGTTAATAATAGTATGATTTTGATCAAACTTGGGGTTAATATGCTTCATATTATATTCTACACTACTACAACTACTCTGGGATAAACTTAAGGGGGGTTTTTACACAATTTCCCAAAAATGGGTCAAAAATATCAAAATATCGATATTTTAGGCCTGGACACCATTATAGGGGCAGCTTCATGGTTTTTTTTTCAGATTTTTTGGTTGGGTACTTCTTAGAATGGGTCCATTAAAGAAATCATCATTTTCTACCCCTTTTACTACCCGCCTTTCTAGCAAATCTCAAAACTAAGACCTCAAACTAAGCCCGTACTAATTGAGATCTTTCATTTGATAGCTAACATGACTATATTCGGTGAAAATAATTTTACATGTACTGGGAGCCCCCCTCCCTAAATCTCAACGTTAAAGGGTATCACTCACTGCATGTCTGGGCGTTCACAGTTGCCACCTTCTCACCAAATTTCATGTCAATCGGTATAACCGATTCTGAGAAAAGCACATGTGACAGAGAGGCAGACAGACAGACAGACGGACAGACATTGAAACGATTTGAATAAGGTTTTGTTTTGCAAACAAAACCTTAAAAGCGGCTTGACTGCGCGCGTGGAGCCGCGTGCCGTGATCGAGTGGGAAGATCCACGACGAATCACAGTCTCGATCCTTGCTTCTTCTGCCTCAAATGTTTATTGAGGCGCGGCCGCTGAAGTTCCCTCCCATCCTTGAAATCCTCAGGCCATTATTTGGAGGATGTCTCCCTCCCTGAAAAAGTAATATTAATTCCCTTTTTCCAAATAACACCAGAAAGATGGTTCCTCGTAGGTAACCAAAAAAAGTCTTTCTTTTCCTTGTTTTCTTTCCTGAGCTTTCCCCCCCCCCCCCCCCCTTATTTTCTTTCCTGAGCCTTCTCGCGCACACTCTGACCAGAATTGCTTGGAGGCTACAAATGGTATGTCGCATATTCAATGGGAAAGGTGTCCCCGCAGCTCCACGAAACTGGAACTTCACCACAAAATCACTACAAGATTTTTCCAGCGAGAAACTAAGGAAATACATATCAGCGTTAGCAAAGTAAGTTCGTCAATCACATCCTTTTGGCAGGTTATGTTTTCTTTGGCTTCTTGCCACCATACACCCATGTAAAAATTTCCCGAAACTTGATTAACGTCATTTTAAAGCAGATATATAGTAGAAATGATGGCCCGGCCCTACAACATCGAAAACTATGCATCGCTAACTCATAAAACTAATTCCCCGAATTTCCGACTACGCCTCTTTCCCATAGTTTGCGAACTCTACAATTCTTTCTCATCAAAACCAGCTGCTTTAAGAAATGGGGCATCTGAGAGGGCATAAGGTAAGTCCAGAGCTTTTGAAAACCCTTTGATTGCAAAGGCTCCCGGAGAGCACCCCATCTTGGCTTGCGCGGACTCGGGTCGCTAGACAACGTCCACGAAGTGTACCCGCGTCCCGTTGTCGCGGAAGTCTCTAGAGACAATCTTCGGTAGGTTGAACATCTGGAGCAAATAGTGATGACACTTTCGGACACAGTAAACTTATAGCGACATTAGGTACTTCCCGTTCGGGAGGTAAATCACGATCATCGGTCCCGACGATTTACTGGTGTCACCGTAAAGTCGACTAAATGTACCATCGGTTGCTATTTTCCACCCTGTGGGTGGGCACTGCTTTCTGGCCGACACGAGCGCGGAGGTGTCGGTTCTCCCCGTACCGCGTCCAAACACCTTGATACCGCAGAACTTGCGACTGGCTGCCGCAAACTCCTCTCCCATCCGCACTTACGGCTACACGCAGGTGGAGGCAAGACTTGAGTCTCGGACTGCGCTGAACGTTTTCATGGCGATTCGTTTTGGCTGACATTAACACCCCCACTTAAGGTGTAGACTTCCTGCGTTACTATAGGCTGTTGGTGGACCTGCAGACCAAAGCCTTAATAGATCCTCCGCCCTCTGCAAAATAGTCCAGAAAATTTTCCACCGCCGAACTCTCTCCATTGTTTTCAAGGACATTGCCGACCATCGCATTCGCAAACTCCTCCGAAAATATCTCAACATTACTACTGAAGGTAGTTTCTCCCAGCTGATTAAGCACGATGCAGCAGCATATCAGTACAACCGCTTCCCCGAACTTCTCAAAGGTGCGTCCCCTATCAACCCAGAAGCTGTTGCGAAGAAAGAGTTCAATGGTCTCATGAAACATGCTATGTGCAGACCTTCCAATAGCTGTTAGCCGTCTCCACTCATATGGTCCCTAAGTCAAACAGCGAATGGAGACCTTGCGGAGGTTAAACTCGCCTGAACGCTCAGACAATTTCAGATCGATACTATGCTATACTACTACCTATTCTACTCATCCATGACTTTGCGCATTCACTGACACTGCCGTCTTTTCACCGTCTTGGATCTGAACGATTCATCTACTCTCTCCTACGAAACTTAAACTTCTGTTTCATTTGCATGAATGATGTTTCGGTCACCCCTTCTTCCGTATCTGAGCATTTGGACCATCTTAAGTGCACCGTTCAATCAATATTTCCTTGAGGTATGGCTCGTTTTTACCGTTGACAAATGCAAATTCAGGTGAAATTTCTCGGCCACATGATCACCCCTGACGAAATTTATCAAGTCAAAAACTTGCCCTGCTAAACACGGTGAACGATATGCGAAGGTCCTTGGGCATGTTGTCGTTTCCTGCGCAAGGCACTTATCGCGAAGCGATCCTCAACGTTTACTTGTCTGGTCTACTGAGGACATCCAGGCATTTGAAACCGTCGAATAATAGCTTTTTGATGCTATACTACTCGCATTCTTAGGCCAGATACACCCCTGACTAGGTGCATCGATGTCTGAGACATAACGGCTCCTCATCAACGGGTGAGAACACCCGGCAACTATTGAGCTTGTTTTCGAAACAACTCAACCGAGCTCAACGTAACTACAGCGCCTACGATCGTGAGCTAGTCGCATAAATGCTGAACCGTGTATGCGATTAAGTCAACTCGACAGGTACTCATCTCAAATCATCAAGGACGTAACTGTTTCTTGGGACATTGGAGCGGACCAGGGAGGACATTGCATTCAATGCAACGATGTGGGACGTTGCATCTAGTGGAACTGCGCTGCCTCGAAATTGACGATGCAGTGGAGCAACGCCTTGGCCTTGGTGAAGAAGAACTGCTGGCATTTGGAATAAAAAGTTACACGGAATAGTGTTTCCTGTTCACTCCTTAGTGGAGTGTAGAGCATCCCCACGATCTCTGATGACGCTATGCTTCGATTTCACAATCATCATACTTAACGCAGATGCTGTGCAAGGGATAAGCTCCCAACAACGACACGAACTCAATACAGACACATGTGCCAAAGTCACTTGTCATTCTCTTCTCAATTCTTCCTTCAAAATTTCCTTAGGTAGGAGACCTCGTTTTTAGCTGCAGGAAAATAGCTCCCTATTCCATCCGTCAAAGACCTATTATTTTATCCGTATTGCATCCATTCGGACGTTCATTGTCAATACATCTAACCATGTGTCTTAAAATTACTGAGTGGCCTACTTCTTCCTTAATAAAAATCGTCCCCCAGTATCTTCTCATAAGTCTGAGAAGGCCAGACATCAGGATAGTGCTTATAACCATCTGGAATATGGTCCTTATTTTGTCGATATGGTAGACCACCTCCAATCTCGGATTTTCAGAGATCGTACCTGCGCCCAATCACTCTTTATACGGAACGCGCATACAGCTCACTTCGACAGATCAAAGCAGAAAAATAACCCTGCTGTCGGTGGTAACAAAAACGGCAGACAAGACAACATCGGAATGTTAGCCGATAATTTTGTAATCATCTCAAACTTAAGGCTAAGACCGTTTTCGCACGAAATGCCCAATCTCTAACTCATGCGCTTTCAATTACTTTAACAAGTAGATTGCGTATCTTCGGAAGTGTCAAAATGTCAGCTAACCATAGTCGCGTTCACCGAAGGCAGATATCAGGGTTTAAATCGCAAATCCATATGGTCCTTTCTTGTGGAGAATGTTCAGATATCATAGGTCCCGACTTTTCGTAGCACTTTGGGTTACTTTCTGATTAGGAATGGACGAGGATTGATAAAACTCCCGCCTGCGTAGTGCCAACATTGTTGATCTCCGCGATCAAACCACTGCAAAAAAGCCTTACAACAGTTTGAAGAACACGTCCATTTATTCATAAAGGCTAAAGACCAAACTTTCGGCCCTGAAAACTAAATTGTTACGATGTCGTTCGGGCGTTTTGAGTTTCTAAGCGCGCCGCAAAGACGACACGTAATGCAAGTCAAACGTTACAACGATATATGGATTGTACTCTTGGGCATCTGGATTTTGTCTCCATTTATTTAGATGACCTTCTCGTCTGATCTGTCAACATGGAGGAATATTTGCAACACGTTAATGTCATATTAAAAACCCTGCTCGAAAACAGACAAAATTAACTGGGATAAACAGAGATTCGCCATGGAATGAGTCAGCTTTTTAGGCTAAAGGTCAATTGTGAACAGTTCCCAGCTACATTCAGGGTTCTCAGATAATTTCTGGGAGTTATCAATTATTTTTGTCATCTCAGTTCCGAAGCAGTAGAAGCAAGCTGTACTTAACAGACTCATCCAAGACTTTTAAAAGAGAGACAAGGCCGAAATATCGTGGGAATCTGGGCTCACTGAAAATTTTGAGTCATCTAAAAAACTCTGGTAAATGCTACGTTAACTAATTTTCTATACCCAAGTTGGTTTTAACGGCACATGGCTGACAGTATTTAAAGGCTCACTCGAGCAGAATATTGACGTTAAAAGAAGACAATAAGGTTTCTTCAGAAGAAAGTTCCCACCAGCAGAAAACAGAAGTGTGCATAATTGGAAACTGGTCATCGCTTTCGCAGAACTCAAGCAGTTTTATATATCCTGGCGTGGTGTTAATTCGCCATTAGGTCCGATCAGAAGCCAGTAGTTAGGTCTCTGCAACAAGCAGCAGAAAAACGTCACCACCCCAATCAATCACCATACCATTCAAGTCAATCATGACCTCTCCATCAAATACTTCCGCTTCTCCCTTGAGGGCAGGCCGTTCACCGTGTTCACGGACCACAAACTCCAAATACAATTTCATGGAGTTTTCTATCTTCGCTTCAAACTCCTACTTACTCTGCGAGACCTCAGACAAGGGTCCTAGCCCATTCATTCCGGTCGACTTTCACAAGGAAATATTTATATGTATATATATATATGATCTTGCGCACGCAGGCACCAGGACAACGAACCTGGAAAATAGTTCTGGCCATTCATTAACAAGGATGTAAACTCATGGGTCAGACAGTACATCGCGTGCCAAAGTAGAAGACCAACCAGCACGTAAGAATGGACGTAGTCGTATTCCCTCGGTCGACCAAGCGCTTCCACATCATCCACCACCACATCATTGGCCCTTTACCAGATTCGCACGCACAAAAGTATTGCCTGACAATCATCGATAGGTTTACGCGCCAGCCTGCCTCTGCCTGAAATTGCGACACAATCATGTGTCGAGGCCCTCTGTCGAAAATAGATCCCGCGTTTTGGTGTACTAGCCGCACGGACCACTGCCTACCATCCGCACTCCAATGGGATGCTGGAGCGTTAGCAACGGACATTAAAGGCCGCCTTAATGGCTCGTGACGATCCGTCGTGGTCGCAGTTCTTGCCTTTGCTTTTGCTCATCGCGAGGAGTTCATGGCCAACCCCATGGAGATGGTGTACGGGGGCAGTCTGCAATTCCCCGCCGACCCTATGCGGCATATCAGAGCAGGATTAACAGACTCCAGCATGCTCCGTCTGCTCAGGAACGCAGTTTGAAAACTGCAGCTGATTCTTCCTTTCCGACTTAAAACGCCGGAGGTCGACACCCCCAGGGACGAGGCATACTCGCAGGTGCTCATTAGGGTGAACACTACTTGGAGGCCGTTGCACCCACCATACGAGGTCCTTTAAAGTAAAGGTAAGCGACGGGACCACTCCTTCTCTCCTTGTCGAGGCTGAAACTGAAAAAGCGTCCACGAAACGTCAGGTTCGCCCGATAACCCCATTGATGGGATCACGTCCCGGGTTCCCCCACTGAACTCTCGCGGTTTCGGCTGGGAGCGGTATGATGTGGCGGTATATCGGAGGCAAGAGCCACTGATTTGAATGAGTTTTCTACCTTGTTTACTTTATCTAGTCTAGCGTTATTTTTTCGTTCGTGGGCGGATGACACGTGTTTACCTCTTTCCCTTGTTGCTTCAAATATCTCTCCTGGCTGTCCTAAATGACCCCTGAGAGTCCCTTTTTTGAAGGGTTCGTTGCTCATCTTTTTCTCACTGCTGCGTTTAGGAATATCTACAATCGTGCAAGTAATCCAACACCCGAGTATTGCAGTCGAGAAATTTCGATGACCAGGAGACTACTGCTCACGCATTCCTTAAAGCCGCAGATACTGGTGTTCCGAAAACCAGCACCGTGAGTTTAAAATTACTACCCTCGTGTATATATGTAGGTTATTTTTTCTGAGGTTTCATCCCAAAGTCAATTTAATTCACATATTGGGGAGGAGTTTATCTTTATCACTGGATTCAATGACTTCATAAATATTAGTTTGATCGTCAACAACGTATGCCCTCATATTGCCAGTCGAGGACGTATCTAATGGGAGATCTGATAATTCCTTAAAGTTGTCCATCCATCAGGCTGCCTCTCTGTTTGTCATACTCACTTTTTCAGAAATAGCTCCGCCCATTGATACGGAATTTTGGAGATATATGTATGTGTGCAATCCCAAACAAAGCTTAATTTCGACATCCTTTGAAAAGTATTCGCATTGGAGTGAGAAGTCGAAAATCATAGGAATGCCATTATTTAAATCAGTTTGAATTCTTTCAATAACAAATTCCAAACAAAATAAAACTCTTTCTCGGATGTCTGCCACCTTGGTAGCTATATACACCAATGAATATCCTTTTCCTAATACAAACTATGATCCATCCCCTCTCTAATTCTTATCATCAAGTGACAATTCCGTTTATTTTACGAACACAAAGTTATTAAACCCTTTAAACGCATTACCAAGTCACCCGCTTAGGATACCTAAGTAAAGTGAACAACCACAGGTCAAAGTTCAGCCGGCACCTATGTCTGAACTTTCCAGTCATAGTTTTACCTGTTCAGGTGAATATTTGCCCTAGAAAGGCATGCACAAAGTTGGCTCCCTTCACCGAAATCACATTCGTGCGGCATGTGCGTCTAATGGACTTTTAGGTGACGAAAATATTAAAGTAAAACTTCTTCCTCAGCCCCATAAGGATCAAGTCCTGGTTGAAAGTTTCAAACAATTTTTTCTGGGACGAGGGAATCCATTGAAATTCCAATAAAAGAGGTATGAGGAGAATAAGATGAAGGAATTTATTAAAATTAGTTTCTGAAAAAGTAATCGGGTGAGTAGCGGTGGGAAGCTTCAGAGGGATGTTATCAGAGGTCCTGTGGGATGGCATGCAGTAAAGCCAGGGAAACACCGACTCCTCCTGCCCATTCTGCTGCCCGCATTAAAATATGTTGTCTGAGATTAAAAAATAGTTCCTGGCAAGCTTTCAGTGCTGTAAATTTGTGAGAAAGGCATAAGGATAACGAGCCCATATAGGATAACGTCGCTCACCATCATTCGACTTTTTCCAAATTCAGAATTAGGCTGCGATAGCCAAGAAGGATTCAAACTAATGAAAACATGAAGCGGTGGAAGCCAAACCTTGTGGCGCAACTAGCTTCCTGGATAAGTATTCCAAGTCCCAGTTTTCGAAGTTATAATTCCATCGTAGTATAATTCCCATGCCTCCACTTATGCTGCGTCAAATCCATGTGGGAATCCTGCTCAACAGAGGGAGGATGGTACCATACTGAGCTACTTTTTGATTGCTAAACTTTGTAATGGATTAAGTTAAACAGCTGTCATGTTCGATATTTTAAGCGCTTACACTCGCTTGTACGTGATTTTTGAATGAGCGTTTTGAAAACGATTTTTGAAGGAGTCATATTATGAATATGACGGCTATACAGCTCCTAGCCCCGGTGCCAGCGAGAATGTAACTTGCCAGAGTTTTTGGAAAATATTCACAGAAGTTTTCATTATGCCAATCAATTCTTTCATAATGTTAGTGTTCATGAAAGTTGAATGAATGAACGAATGGTTTTTATGAGATCGTAACGACCAAAGTAATATTCATAAATTTAAAAGTTGTTAACGGTAACAGAGGATTATTAGGTATTCGTGCCAGAGTGGAATTAGCAAAAGTTTCCATCTTGTTTGGAAATATTGCCGGAATAATCACTTTGAATGAATTTCAACCGTGGAAGGTTCCTGGCATTCCTGGTGTACGATGTAAGTTGCTAAAATTTATGAATGAGAAATTTAAAAAATCAGTACTTATGAGTAAAATTACTGTCGAAATGGATTTAGAAGTTATTTTTAGGGACTGTGATCTATGGGGTGAACATATTTAACTCAGCAATTCTAATGAACATTTTCGCAAAATTATTGAATATGTAGCAAGGTATACCTCAACACTCTCTTCTCGAAAATGAATCTCGTCCCCCTACCTCAGATTAGATATTCGTCCTCACTAAAACGTGTTGAAAAAATATTCTTATTTACTTAAAGAAGCGTAACTTATGAACGGTTGATGATTGGTAACCTTTAGCAACTTTTCACGTGGCTTCAAGCCATTGTTAAGTATTGCATTGCAGCTGTTCCAAATCAGATTCTCGAAATCCCCAACAAGCGCTAAACGGCATGTTTAGAATAGTTGAATCTCCAATATGGCACCTAGAACAAATATCTCGAATTTACAGATCAAATGATTGTCCCCGTTCCACCCGCACACCATTAGGCCATCAGGTCTTGCGAATCGAAGGAAAATGCAAACATTGATAGAGATAGCTTCATAATATCGCATACCAAATTCTTTTCATTATTGATCTGCCGAAATAAACGCATTTAATTGTGCGTTGGCGTGCGCATGTGCATAGCATGTGATGCTAACTTTTAGAAAAAGAGGACTAGTGGGTTTTTGAGTAAAAATTTTAACGGAAAGTCGATTTATTCATTTGAAATGTTTTTTTTTTTCATAGACATTAATTCTAATACTTTGGAGTTGGAATGAAAAATAGGAAATTGGAGACAGGATGATAAATATAAAGGAAAAGAAAGAGTTAAATGCATTCCTTCACTAGCTTCGCATCACGTAAAATCGTGGAAATGACCTTTTCTTTGGAAATAAGGTAAAGATCCAACACTTGCAAGATCGTAGAGAACCATGATCGTTTGACCCACACTTTCAAGGCTTCCTTTAAAAGTTACTGCTTCCTAGATTCCAGCAAATTGTTTCTAGGAACAGAAACATAACTGTATTTACCTACACACCTACACACAATTAATTTATATCCCAACTATGATACAATCAATTCAATCGTATCTTTCTGTTCTTGCCTTGAGACGCAAAAAGCGGAATGAACGCTTTTAGTCCCCAGAACCTTCACCAGATGAAATAAAGTTCGCAAGATCGGAAAATATGAAAAATTATGTCGCTCCGTCACAGTACTCACCCTCAACTGAAACTAATCGGGTCTCGCCGAGGAACTAGGCGCATGGCTCTCTCGGCTCGACTGGCTTCTGGCTGTATTTTTTTCTGGAAGAAAAATCTTTAATCTAACCAGGGAGACCCTTTTGCGCCTACTCTTGATGTCGAGGAGACCTCGTAAGGTGACTATCGCCGCGACACGTCAGTCTCAAAGGTTTCACCTTCCGCAGTGCATCCTTGAGCAGACACAACAGCCTGGTGGGTTTAAGGCTCGGCTTACCTTAATAAAATCCAAACGATTTTTTATTTCTTTGTATATACGCATTTCGGTAACCAGTTGTGCCCTTCTTCAGTATGTGATGAACTAAGATATTAATTCCTATTCTGCTCTATTTAACACTGAAATCTTATGATTGCTAACAGATAACTAAATTAGAGATCGTGCTGGCACTAATGTTGCCCGGTGTCTCATTTCCAACCTTCCTCAGGAGCGTCAATTGACTATAGACATTAACAGAGGATCTCTTTTGATATCTACAGAAAGCCAACACATACACAGTGAACGATACTAGATAATTCTAACCACTCCCATTTCCATAAAATGGCTCCTTTCTATGCTATGAGCCATCGATTGTTTACCATGCCCCTCAGTGCTAAAGGATTTCAGAAAGAAAAGTCCTTGGTGGTCCGAGGGAATACGTTGTTCGTTGTTTTTCATTTCTAGCATGCCATACATTGTCCTTGTTCATGGACGATCAGAAATACTTTGCCGGGGCTAATCGATTTGTTGCTGGAATGTCTGGGTATGCTAAACTGTGAATGATGTCAGATGCTACCTTGTGGATATGGCCAGGATATAAAACCTCGGTCCCTTTTCTAAGTAATCGCAGTATATACGTCGAGCCGAAGATAGCAACTAAATGAGTTTCTGGCGGGGGGGGGGGGGGGATGCTTTGTCCTTGAGCATTTCCGTAATTGCTGAAAAATCAACGGTTACAGAGATTTTGACTTATGCAGCACATGAGGAAGCGTCAACAACTTCATTATCTTTTCCAGACTACAGGGCGATAAAGCTCACGTACCGAAGTTGGCGAAGAAACGCTTTGTCGCGCTTCCGTTTGAAGGAAAGGTAGATAGCTTATGGTGCGTGACCACTTTGAACGGTCTGCCTTGAATGAAGTATTGGAAGTATTTTTTTATTGTTATGTACGTGACTATAAACTCAAAAACATTGTAGGTGTTGTAGTTTTATTAAGCGGGGTTCAATTGCATTAAACAGATAGTTGCCATTCGGTTCACCTTGTGCTGAAGGATAGCCCCAATTGTTGTCTCGTGGTTTCAAATGCCTGGATAGTTCCTGCAGAGCAGACTATTAAGCAGAAGTCCGTGGTCTTCCGCTCAGAAAAGTAAGGGTCAATTGATGCCGGGTGGTCCTGAGCAGGAAACGGCGGTACAAGTTTAACATGCGCACGAAACCTCTTACATCCTTAACGATTTCGGACAGCAGGAAGGGCGAAATTGCTTTCAGTGTGAAGAGAACACTATACCATGCCGGAGGAATCGTTGAAAAATTAACTCGAGGTGGTCAAATTGTTTAGACTCAGAGGAGCACTGCACGTCATACAAATATACGATGCAATAGTGGAGGTTTCTTTGCCTACAATGAATGAATCTCTGAAAGGTTTCTGCCGTATTGCACAGTCCAAAAGTTATTCTAATAAACTCGAAGAGTCCGAAAGTTGTGAATATTGCCTTTTTCGCAGTGTCTTCGGGAGCTACAGGTAGGAGAAAATACGGCGACAGAATACGCACAATCGTGGATGACTAGAATAGTGTATTGGCATGGAACCATTTGGGCATTTAAATATCTGTAGTCGCAGGAGTCTCCATTCTGTTAACGGAGTATGAAATGTACGAAGCTGACAAGCTGTATGAAGGTCTGCAAATTCCCTGCTTAGAGAATTCTTTGAACTCTTTCTGCAGTGGTAATGAATGCCCCTTAGAAAACAAAGGGAAGTCAGTACTGTTAATATGGCGCTGAACATTATGCTGAACTAGCTAACGGAGACTACCCTCGATAGTGATGTTGGGCTTTGGGGCTTTGAAGAAGTCTGCCAGTACAGGGGCCAGGCCAGTCGTACTGTAATGATACTCGCGAGCCTTTTCTGTACAAGGAGCACTTTTTATATCGGCGTTATAAACGTCAAAATAGGAAGACTATAGTTAGGTCCCTCATATAGCGCTCACACCCTTGCCGAAAGCATACCTGAAGAGCTAGATAAAAAGTCCAACATGCGATGAGGCGAAGTAGGACGAGTGCAATTGGGAACAAAATGTCACTTCGACAGCATCACATTCATCATTGACTTTTACTGACTTCGTGTTCACCAATTTGTACTCCGATTGCCAATTTTTTGCATAACATTAGAATGAACTTTGATTGCGGTGAAAAATTCTTGCCGAAAAGCAGACTCGAAAGGTGCCGTATCAAAACGAGTGGCTCTGCCCTGTCCTTTTAGGCATTATTCCACACTTACAAATTTACGATACTTCGAACACGGATGGCCATAGTTGTGTCTAAGAACCTCAGTGTTCCTTATCTGAGTATTCTTTGCTGAGGAGTAACAAGCCAGTTATTCTTTCTAGTTAATAACATCTACCTCATCAATTCGTGAACAGTTGCATTCTGTGCGTATTTACTTTCAGGATCTAGGAGGTAATCCCCCCCCCCCCATTTTGCGCATCCCTTCTTGGAATACCTGGCACTAGCTTGAGCTAGGAACATTAACGAGATATTTTCCATATACCGCCTTACTTGCAAAAAATACATCATTGTTTCAATACGCAACTTAATGTTCAGGTTCACCAGACTTGACACAAAATATAGTTCTTCCTGTTCATTCGCATACTTTATCTATGTACCCATTGAATCAATATATTGAAGTCCTGGGGGTTTAACGTGAGTACCTGCCGTGAAGGCATAATCCCACGGTCCTCTTCGGACACGGATTGATTTTGAGACCACAATCAGAGCCCCGCTATCTAACACCTCTGCCGCAACTAAGAAGTACGGCACCCGAGTTGTACAGCGCAACTCCACGCTCGAGCTCCGAGGAGCTCTGCCCGCGATGTAGGCATAACCACAACCACCATGAAACTCCCACAAAGGGGCCAACCGCAAATAACCGGGCCGAGAACACATCCTCCAGGAATTCTCCCGGAGCATATGCTCTCAGAGGGCCATCTCGGTTCCCATGGTACCACATAACCTCCGGTGAGGCTTCGTGGCAGAGCCACTTCAGATGAGTCTCTTGCAGACTCGGGTCTGATCGCCCTCCTCGAGTACGTGGGGACGGAACTCCCCAACGGGTTAATTGAGAATTAATATATGAAAATCCTTGGCAAAACTGCTCTTTTCCGTATCCATCAGATAATCCACCATATCTTTATTTTCTCATCATACTGAAGTCACCCCGCCGTCTTCTGGGAGGTGCTGACGAAGAACATTTCTTGCCATCCGAAGTTGACAAATGTGACTCTTGCCTTGAAATTATTCACATCTAGGTAATACTTTTGGGTTGCATCTTCTACCAATCTCTTGTCAGCCAGTCAATTTGGATCCTTTAGCTTCCTTATCCAGAATGCTGTCACACAAAGCGTATTCGTCTTGTCAGCTTTCGATCCAAGCAAAACACGGGTGCCAACGTCCTATTGTACTGGGTAAATTTTTGTTCTACCTTAATATTTGTAGGCTTGGGGGATCGAAGGAGGGAGTGCCTCTGGATATGTTTTTTTCCTCCTCTTTGTCTTTGGTGCAGTAGGCTCTATCGCAATTAGCTTCAACTTATTTTTGACTTGATCACAATGGTCTTCGCCGAATTTTACCCAGTCCTTACTGCGTTTTCAAATTTTTTTATACTGCTTAGTTCCATTGATTAGTCCAAATGTCCGTTCTTCTTCTGGTGAGCTGAAGGAATTGACTCAATTTTCGTCAGGTCTTGAGCTCCACTGTGAGGTTCATGTAGGAGCACATATTGAATGACGAACACATCCCCCGCTTTTTGTGACTTGTTGACCAGTTTCTGTTCATTTGTCATCGACTTCCAACCAAGGACTAGTGAGGCACTAACTGATTGACAACTACATCAACACTTTCTTCTTGCTACTAGGGAGTGCCATTAAGTTGAGACCTCACCATCTCTTCAAGGTCCCTTTTTCTATCCGCGCATCGATGGTATATCCTATTTTTATCAGCTAACAGTTTTGCTTCCCTGGCCAATACTCCCTCTTCACTACAGGTTCTATTATCTTTTGCCTTCCTTTCCTTTAAAACAAACGAATTGAAAAATGATGGAGTCAGTAATATAAAGAGAAGAGGCCATAATCGGCTAACCAGACACTAGAAGCATGACAATTGCGTTTTATAGTATTATAGTTGCATTATATTTGAGTGGATGAGTTGCGGTTTCGTCCTTTACAGAAACCACTTATCAGAATCTGCCCCACCTCTGTACTGGAAGCAGTGTGATCGAAAGTGATCACTAGGTATTATTCGTTTCATTTTACCGATTTTCAAATATGATATTTTTAGGATCAAAAACCACCTTTTTTAAGATTTATTTATTTATTTATTTAATTAACGGACAACAAACAGAGAGAATTCCAATTAATTATCGTCCTCAGGAGGAGGAGAAAGCAAAAAACTTATCCTACGTTTAAAACTACTTAAAGTAGGGAAGTTAAAAGGACCAAGCTGTTTTGCATTATAATTTCGGCAAAGCCTGGGAATCGGGGAATGAAAATAGACTTCGAGCTCCGCGAAGGGCACGTTGAAAATATCTGCGTTCCGTGTGTTATAAGACGCAGGACGGCAGGTGATCTCGTCAGCGGCGGAGCAGTCCATCAGGCCCGAGGAAAGTTTAAAGAATGTGCATAGATCCAGATAGGATCTACGCTGTTGTAGGAAGGGAAAGTTTAGAAAGCGGAGGCGGGAGGGGTAATCCACACGAGGGAAGCTTTTCTTAAAGAAGAGAGAACGGGTGAATTTACGTTGCACATTTTCAAGGGCAAGACAATCACAGTTACGAGTGGGTGACCAGATCACGGAGCAATACTCGAGGGTATTCCTCACAAGGGAATTGAAGAGAGCTAAGGAGGGTTGGATGGAGTCAAAATCAGAGGAGGAGCGAAGACAATTTTGCTGCTCGATTGATGACATCGAGGCAATGGGCGTCAAAGCGGAGCTTATTATCGAAAGTGACTCCGAGGTCTTGAGTGGAATTTAAGCAGGATAAGGAATGTCCGTTAAGCGAGTAGGAGAAAGAAGTGGGTGAGGATTTTAGGGAGTAGCACATAGAGTGACACTTTCTGACATTTCGCGCTAAACCATTAGTCGAGCACCAACGAACCAGAGTGTCCAGATTATTCTGAAGGGAAACACAGTCCATAGGCGACGATATAGCGAAAAACAGCTTAAGGTCGTCTGCATAGAGCAAACAGGGACAAGTAAGGAGGAGAGGAAGGTCGTTAATAAAAAATTTACAATAGCAAAGGACCCAGAATAGACCCCTGTGGGACGCCAGAAGAGGGGGAGAAGGAGCGGGAAGTACAGCCGTCAAAAGAGACGCGGCAGGATCGGTTGGAAAGGTAAGAGGCAAGCCATAAAACAAGTGGTATGGGAACGTTTAGGGACGAGAGTTTGGATAGAAGTATCTTGTGATTTACAGTGTCGAAGGCTTTCGCGAAGTCAGTGTAAATGGTATGCACGTCTTGCCGTGAATTTAGACATTTGGCGACAAAGTTGGTAAAGTCAAGCAGGTTGGAGGCAGTGGACCTAAATTTAACGAAGCCGTGTTGTTCTTTCACTATGTGTTGGCCAAAGTGGGCGGACAACCAGTCGCTGACATATCTATCCAGGATTTTGGAACAGGAGGAGAGGAGGGAAATGGGACGGTAATTCTCGGCAGGCGAACGATCGCCACTTTTGTGAATAGGGATAATGAGAGCCTCTTTCCACAAGCTGGGAAATGATTCTATTCAAAGCTTTTGTTGAAAATAAGAGATAGGGGAAGGGAGATGGACTTACCAGTTTTGATCAAAAAGAGATTTGGAAGACCATCGTCCGACCAGGTCCGACCTTTGCATCAAGTTCGCCAATGAGGTATTCGACAAGGATAGGAGTAAGAAGGGGAATGGTAGGCGATGCGGTGCAGGCTACATCTACTATCGGGAGGGATTCGGAGGAAGGAGGAGGAACATAGACTGACGAAAAGTAGCGGGAGAGTAAATCACAAGATCGTTGGGGGGAGTTAGCTGAGAAGCCAGAGAATTTAATGGACGGAGGGGATAACTGGGCGGGGCAGCGGGAGTTGCGAATGTGGGACCAGAAAGGTTTCAGATTTCCGCGCTTTAGTGAGTCTTCCACGCTGGACAAATATTCGTGTCTGGACTTACGTATTAAAGATTTGACCGAGGAACGAAGGGATTTGAAAAAAAACTAAGGCAGCAACGTTTCTAGAAGACAGGAACTTCTTTCTCGCAGTCTGTTTTTGACGTAGTTTTTTGTGAATTTGAGTGGTGAACCAGACGGGAAGGAAGGGAACGTAATAAGGAAGAAGATCAGATAAAATGGTATAGAAAGTGTTGAGTGCTTGGTCACATGTAAATGGAGAGAGCAGGGGGACCCAGCTGATTGACGCCAGGGCTGAGTTCAGACCTTCAAAGTTCGCCTTACGAAAGTTGAACTTGGTAGGCTTGCGAGCGACAGGAGAGTGGAGTCGGGATATCTGAACATCGAACTCGAGAGCAGGATGATGGGCGCCAGGAGCAACGTAAGACGGAGCATAAAGGAAGTGGGAAGGATAACATACAGGAAGGTTAGAGAGGACAAGGTCAAGAGTGCGATCTAAGTGGTTTCTAGAAAGGTTAAATTGGAGGGCCCCACAGGTGTACATGAAAGTGGATAGAGGAAGGGAAGGGTTGGTCGAGTTATTAGGGAGGGAGGGAAAGGCAGGTGTAACGGGCCAAGAGAGCATAGAAAGATTAAAGTCACCACAGAGGATGAAAGGAAGTGAAGATTGAGAGAGGCCTCAGTGCACAATCCGATTCATGACGGAGAGAAACTTTCTTCTACTTGGGTGCATAGCGCAAAGAGAGAGATCTATGGACCAAACAAAAGTAGAAGAAAGTTTCTTGCCAATTGGTTTCTCTCTTCCATTAAGTGGATGACTCAGAACATCCTCAACTCTTAACGTAAATCAGGATTTTAGCTCGGAGAAACAGGTGTCTCTAACTAACTAGGCCAGCAGGCGCCAGAGTACTGTGAGGAGCTCACAGGCTGTTTCTCAATAACAATCAAAGGAGAATGGATGGCATCAATTGGAAATGAATTAGAGTCTGTATAGCTGGCGAAACAGAAGCGGTGACAAATGAAGGTTTAATTTGTCGTGAATTTTCCTATCTTAATAATATCAATATAATAGCACCGCATGTCGAGGTTGAATGACCCCTCTTTCATGAACGTTTATGTGCTATTTTATGTTATGTTGAGATATCTATTTCCAGCAAACATACGCTTCCAGCAAGACAGATGAACTGAACTGAAACCCAAACCCAATTGTCTTCGTACAATAATTACTTTCGAACTCATATAACAGATATCATACTTCCTCCTCAAAGACATAAAAATGGCGACTTTTTTGAGCACAATGTATTCTAATCAGTCAGCTCGTTCCAAACTATGAAACATCAACCTTCCATCGATACTGAAGCAGATGCAAACTTAGATGTATCGAAAATGCACCAAGCCAACCCCCTGTCGAAGCAGACGCTTAACTATTAAAACTTGTAGATTATCCAGTGTATCCCAGATATTATCACTACCCGCCAACATCTACACAGCTACGAGCATCTACATCACTGCATATCTCATCAAAAACTCTACCCACAACTATCTCAGAACTTCGCCCATTCAAAAGCATACAACCTGGACAAAAACGTTCCTTATGGCATCATAAAACGTTTCGATTTAAAGCTGTCCTAATGGCTACATATAATATGTGCACACATAGTATGGCCTCTCGCTTGTCTGGCCAGCGCATCCAAAAAAATATGGATCCTATTCACACAGGACATACCAACGACTATGACTAGAAGGCTAGAACTAGGACTAAAAGCAGAAACACAGCAGCAATTGAGATGTGAAGCGAACGCGCTATGCAACACATAAAAGTTAAACTCCTTCAATTAAACTTTTCTCGTTTCATGCTGTTAAAAGTTGAACAACATCGAAAAACCTCCACGATGAAAACTAGATTTGAAACATAACGAAAATGAAGATGATGCAGTGTGTGCTTGGAGAGAGCCATCATAATTGTAATTGGATTGTCAGGACCTTAGGACCACATTTTCAAAGGTTTGCCTTTAGGATTCGCTGAGAATTCAGGCCATTTCTTCCTGCAAAATCCTGATTGGCTCAGTCAAAAGTGAATCAGAAGGTTTAAGTCCTAGCCCCCTCCTTGACTTCAAAACAGGCCTACCGGAGCCCCAAGGCAATTTGACGGAAATGGTATACCAGCTCAATAATCTAATGCCACAAGGCTACCCCTACGAGCCATCAGGAGACACATTTCCCTAGTAACCTCCGCACTATATATCTCTGCTTGAACAATATCCCGATGCACACTGTTAAAAACTCCACCAACGAAATGGTTGGCCATCATCAGTAAACTTGGGCACGTACCAACCGCGTCCATTGAGATGGCAGCGATGGTAACTTCATACGTGCTCCTCTGTATGTAGATTGTAGATACCCTTAAAAAACCTAAAGTGTGCAGCGGTGCACAATGACGAGAAGCTAGGCAAGTACCATGAATGCGTTGCATGTCTGCCGCCGGCTTTTCATTGTTATCTTCCACCAAACATATCAGGCCCTCCTTTGGACATAAGCGCTAGATATTATAACAATGGTTACGACCAGGAGTCATGAAAGACTTCCGTCGTTCAGTTAGCGTACACGCTGGCAATACTGAAAGATACCCCCATTTATCGCTGAAATCTAGTAGTTGCAGCTAAGTTAGACATAAAAAGTGCCGCCAGGATAAGAGCTATAATGACTCGGGGTCCAGGCGAACAAGCGTTTGAAATTCTCAGGTCCCGGCTGACGAGCGAACAACTCTCCATTACAGAATTGGAGAGTCAACGAATCCTTTGTATTTGCAGTTCTAATCTTTTGAAAATCTTAAACACATTTGGTCCGCTTCATGTTTACTAACGGAATCCTTTTATACTTACTATTTCCCAGCAACTACCAGCAAATCCAAACACTGGCTTTCGAAGGACATGAAATCGCCACAGAAACAATATCACTCCAGACTGGACTACAAGATAAAGGATACGAAGAGTGGGTTGGCGAAATGATTGGCATGCGGGAGATTTTAAAGCACTTCTCCAATATTTCAAGCAGTGAAGTCGTGGGCATGAGAGCACCTTTCCTGAAACCAGGACGTAATACCCAGTACAAGGTAAGTTTTCAAATCAATACTAATTTGGGATACCAAATATGCGGTAAAATATGGTATCATCCGAATTCAAGGATATGATTTTATTAATTTGTTAGTTAGCATGTCCCCCCTGCACGATGGGCGCCAAATTCTAGTGTCAGTTCAACTATGATAGGCTTCTGTACTCACGAGAAGTTTACACTCTTACAAAAATCACCAAATCGTCAACAGGATCGACAGCAGAACAAATGCATAATTCAAATCGCAACCCGAATCTAGTCCTCTCTTCTTCATCCTTGGTTGACAGCTAATTGACAAAAACCAGGACAAACAACATCTCGATCAAGATTTTTTTTTCAGCTGAAAAATCGCCTCTCCACCCTCTCCCCATGAGGCCGCTATTTAAGGATTACTTCATGTGATGAGGTCCTCTATATGCCCCCATCAGGCTTCTTGAGCTTCATAGTTCGCACTGCATTTTTAAAATTGCGGAACTAACTAACAATCAGTTCCTTTTGACATGAGCAATGAGCATCCCCTCAAATATATTCTCACTACACTGAAGAAGAAAGCAAGCTGTTCCCGAAATACGAGGGGGGGGGGGGGGGGGGGGGGGGGGGGGGGGTGTTGACAATTGTATCTACTTTCACTACCAGCACCACAGAAGCGATATATTCTCAGGCCACAGTTTCATCTTCAGCAGAGTTTTGTGTACCCTTCTTTCACCTATGCGACTATACTTAGAACCATTTGGAGAATCATCCAATCAAAGACGTTGCAGATATTGAAAGTATTAGCCTTCATCCCTGCTACCCTTGCTTGTTAACATGTCATATGAAAAAGTACGAACTTCGAGCTACATAAAGCGATTGCTATCCCGTGGTACCCGCATCCTCTATCCTAACCACTCGTTCGTGCTGTTCATGAGTCAAACTCTAGTCCATCCGCTTTGATGAGTACCAGTGCTGTCTCATCTAGAGCTACCCTTACGTCGCTGTAAACACTCAGAGGCACCAACTTGAAGTCGACTTTTTTCTCAGTTTTTCAGCTCCTTTGCTGGCCGACATTTCGCAACACTCGTGCAGTGACCGCAGTGGTTTTGACCATCTTTTGCCTGAAATATTACAGATGACCTTGTAACCCTATATAAATTTGATTTTCCCCTCTAAATATTTGGCACCTAGCTTCAAAATGGCCGTTCATCCTCCATCCTTTGCTTTGATCGTTTGCTTCTCCCAGCGATTCGCGATCCTTGCGACTTCCCCTTCCCCGAAGTCAAACCAGCTCTTTTCAATCAGAGGTTCACTGTCCTTTCTATACTCTACTTCTACTGCATAGACCCTTTCATCCTACAGGTACTTACCGTAAACACCGCGTCCAAGCTCTCTATAAAGCTAACAATCCGTGGTTCTTCAGGGACGGCAAGCCAAAAATTCCATTATAAGTCACATTTCCACAGTGAAGGACCTAGTACCAAGCATTGAAGCACTTCATTGTGATGGTATATTCCTGGGTCCATCGTTCGTTCTATTGCAAGGAGTACTTCTCGAAAAATATTTCTCGGCTAGTCCCGTCAAACATTTTCAAGATTTGTTGCGAATTTATTGTTCAAGCCCGCTTGTCGGGTCCAAAATTACACCATTTTCAATGATGAGTAGAGGCTTTGTGTAGATTAGTCTCCCCCTGACAGACAGAGGCATTCCAGTCTTTTGGCAACATATCATGTGGCTATTTTCCATTGAACTAGGAGTATATGTTGATTTAGACACACCAAGAAATTACTCGTAGTCGCTGGTCCGCACTACAAGATTGAAAAGTTTATTGAAAATGCTATCCAATCACCAATCCACCCATATAATTCCTGGACGTCCTCTATAGAGGCTAAAGATATTGCTCTCTGTTTAGAATATGTCAACGATTATTTTTCGCCATATTCTGAGAGAGAAAAAGCGGCCACTTTTCCGAGAACATACGGGCAGGACTTATGTGGGGGTCGTTAACCTCGCGGCCTTTTCATTGCAATTCTTTAAACCTTTGCCGCATTTATGTCGAGCCCCTTATAAACTTATTTAGTACAATTCCTATTGCTCTCTTTGTGGAATCTTTCTGGCCGCCTCACAGATACTTACCCGCTTCCTTTTGTCCAACCCTTCCCAGCGTCCCTTTGAATCGTTGATAGTACACCCAGGGCCAGCCGGATGTATCAGTGGATTTTACGTCAAGTTCTTATTGCTGCAATTTTATTCGTATTATCGACATCCGTGTATTTGCTGATGATGTCCCGACTTCTCCTCTTTGTGCGTGATCCTAGGTAATACCTTTTCGTAGTCTTGTGGCCCTGAGGATAATTCACTGGATTGCAATTCAATAAAAATGATTCTACTCATTTCTCCCCTCACCCCTACTGTAGGTCCCAATTTGCGTCTTCCAGCAAATCCCGATGGTTACGCCTTCCTTTTCCATAAAGACAAACCAGCTCTGCCCAACCAGAGGTTCACCGTTCTTACTATATATACTCTACTACATCGATCTTCTCATACTTCAGATGTCGCAAAGTATGTAAAGCCAGCTATCCTTAGTTCTTCTGGGAAGATAACCACAAAAATTGTATTATACGAGTAAGTCACATATCCGCAGTGGAAGACCTAGTACCAAACCTGTGACTGTCATAGTATATTCCCTGAATCTACCGTTGCTTCCGTCTTCAGCAAGTTTTATTTCATTTCCAAGAAACAGCTACTGTTGTTCCTTGGGAATGAAATAAAAGCCAGGAAACACCAATTTGTGTTTCTTGTTGGCGTCGCCCTGAAAAGGGGCCTGAAAATCTGGCTGACCGTTGGACTTCGAACCGCTGTAATTGCGCTGATCGACGAGGCTGCAGTAACAATACATAATAATGATTTCGCTACCTTCCACCGCATCACACAGCTAAAAGTGGCAATGTACTCAAGCAGGACAAGGCCACTGAGCTTACTGGTCTCCTTGCGCAGTTGCTCATTGCAGCGGTCACGGTCTCCGCAGAGCTGCTACTTCCCCTCATTGGTAAGTCAGGGGCATCCGCGACCATCTAGAATGAGCGAAAGGGTGGTGTTCGTCAAGATGCCTAAGAGGAGTTCCTGTCTTAGAGTGACAATTGCAAGGGTACTTGTCTGCTCTTTGCTATCGCAAAAATATTGGCTACAATTATCCTGGAAGGCTTCATCGGCAGAGAGCAGGTTGGTTTCCGCACTGAGGCCTCCTGCACTGACCAGATCAAAGTTCCTTGGATAATTCTGATGCAATGTACGGCATAAAGATCTCCGTTTCATCTGTTCTTCATCGAGTTCGAAAGAACTACTACATTATGAAAAGGGGTGTATCTAGACTGAAACGGTAACTGTTACCATGTAACTGCGGAAAATACTGCCTGAATAAGCATGTAAGAACCTTTTAGTTCAAAGCGGGGTCCTAAAGGGATCATCAATATTATTGTTGACATTTTTTTTTTTATTTTTTTTTAAAAAAATATTTTTATTTTTAAGAAATAGGTAACAATAGTATATAGATTGGAAAAATGAACAATAAAAAACAATCTTTTAAAATAACAAAAATAACTTAAATCTAATGGCCACTGTGGGCTCTCAAAATTTTTGAATAACGATTTACAGAAAGAGAAGAGAAACAGTAAGAAATGAAAATCTAATTTTACAATAAGTTGTCGGGAAATGGTCAAAAACCCGACAGAATTCACTTGGCCTTAGTGGCAAATAAAGTAGAATCCGACTGAAGATAAACTTCACACTGCCAAAAAACGAGTTTTCAGTCTGACTGACCATCGCACTCTTAATTCAGTGTACCTAACTTGGTCAGGTTGTTTTTGCTAACATTCCAACTAAACTCAGTGTTATCCGAGCATTAAGAGTTCTAGATCCGCGTTTGCCGTTTTGTTCAAAAGCTGGAAATACAGACCCGCTAACACCATCTTCTAGCTAAGATTGTTTCGGGAGAATGCTTAGTCTTTGCGCTGTAGTACGACGGCAGCGCATTGAAAGTGAACATCACTAATACTCAGGAGTTCAAAGCTTTCTATGACGCCTCTCCCAGTCATGTCTGCAGTGTACTCGGGTTCAATACAATCTCAAACTAAGAGGTAAGTTGGTGCACGGTCTAGGTACCGGTGATTGTATTGATTAGAAAGCGAAAGTAGCAGTGGATAGGTCACATTTGAAGAAAGGGGGGCTATTCCATTTTCGAATATGTCACGGAATGGACCCCACTATCCCAGTAGGATCAATGGACGGAACGCCCTAAAAACTCATAGCGCAGAACAGTAGAGGAGAAGGGTGCACTTCTCTGGAAGAACCAGATTCCAACCTTAGCAGCGCAGAAGGCGACAAATCGTTGTTGAAGTATACACGTTTGCCAAGACTAAAGTTTTATAATAAAGAACAAGCCGGGAAACCGGAAGCTGAACACTTCTGGTATAAACTGACTTCCGCAACAGTATGCTGTCGGATTACCAACTAAACACCTCCTTGTCATCAGAAAACTAACCTGAAACCGTTGGATACACTACTTCGTGGCTAGCTCTCTCGTTCTCCCGGCTTTGGAAGCCTTCAAGCCAGGGAATCCCTTTCACCAACGGGAAGAGGAGAGGAAGGGAGTTGTTAGTTCAGGGAACCCGGGTCCCTCCGATGGTCGAGTTCAATCTTCTTAGCAATAAGAAGAGCCCGAACATAATGCGCAACACGATTCCAGCTGGCAGCGTTCTTCAGCTTCGCTATGACTATGTTGTCTGGAGAAAGCTCCCCTGTGTCTTCATAAGGCTGCTGACGAAAGCTGCCCCTGCCCTCTCGCAAGACAGAAGTGTTCAGCGTTGTCCGCCACTCCATTGCAGAACACACAATCAGGAGATCGTGCCTTCCCAACCCTGTGCAGGTAAGACTGAAAACCTGCATGCCCGCTTACAAGTTGGGGAAGGAATTAATCAATCTCACCATGCGTTCAGTTCAGCCACGGGTCTAAATTGTTGATAAGCCGCGCAATCCATCTGTCCCTTGGCTCATTTTGCTAAGAGAGTTGTCACAGGCAACCACCCCCCTTAAGTTCTCGCGTTTGTGGCGGTGGATTGCTTTGCGATCCTTGGCAAGGAGGGTGACGGGGGTCACTCCCGCGATCACGATCACGGCCGGTTCGGAGACAGTGCGATAAGCAGACGCCACTCGTAATGCTGCCTGTTTCTGTACTTGAGCTAGGCGCTTATGATGCACTTCCTTGTAAAGGGCATCAGCCCATACCTCCGCTCCATAGAGCAGAACTGACTGCGTTGCTCCCATAAGGAGACGTTTCCTAGTAGATATAGGGCCCCACCATTCGCCATTACGGACTTAAGGCCGCGACTCAAGCTGCAGCCCTGTCCACTGGTAATCTACTTGCGATGAGAGCATATGGAACAGCTTCCCTGGGGTTCCTTGAGATTGACTCCTCTTTATCTTCACATACAGAGGCAGGCAAGGAAGGCAATCTTCACAACATCCGCAAGTAACAGCGAGGCGAAGAGCTGTCTTAGTCAAAGAGGGATTGACATTCGTTCTAGGCTCTATCCGGAAATACTCATACCGACGTATAGCATGACCATCAAGTTTCATTTAGATAAGAAATTCGATTCAGACTGGAGTTACTCAGCGGATTGGAAGAGTGTGACAGAGATCGATGGCTTAAACCAGTAGCTGATTACATAGGGCACTGACGGGTCTCTCACAATAAAGTGGGCGGGTGCAGGCATCACTGACCCAGGTCGAACGCACGTCAAGCCAATACTATACGAACTTACCATGGGGACAGCCCATTATACTCATAATCTAAGAGCCCACAAAAAAAATGTGAGGATTATAATGACAATACCCGAGGGCCAATAGAGGCTAAACTGCCACCTGAGAAAGTTAAAGATATCTGGAAACACTATCAGCGGACTCTGTGAGAACAGGATGTAATCTCCGCATATAATCTGGGACAATGCTGGACATGTGCGTGGGATAGCAAAGTAGGCTAATGCACCTGAGAGAACACCACATGATAGGTTGAAAGACCTGAAAGTAGCCGTCGAAAGACCACAATCATCATCATCATCAACGGCGCAACAACCGGTATCCGGTCTAGGCCTGCCTTAATAAGGAACTCCAGATATCCCGGTTTTGCGCCGAGGTCCACCAATTCGATATCCCTAAAAGCTGTCTGGCGTCCTGACCCACGCCATCGCTCCATCTTAGGCAGGGTCTGCCTCGTCTTCTTTTTCTACCATAGATATTGCCCTTATAGACTTTCCGGGTGGGATCCTCCTCATCCATACGGATTTAGTGACCCACCCAGCGTAACCTATTCAGGCGGATTTTATACACAGCCTGACGGTCATGGTATCGCTCATAGATTCCGTCGTTATGTAGGCTACAGAATCGTCCATCCTCATGCAGGGGGCCAAAAATTTTTCGAAGGATTCTTCTCTCGAACGCGGCCAAGAGTTCGCAATTTTTCCTTCTAAGAACCCAAATCTCCGAGGAATAGATAAGGACTGGCAAGATCATTGTCTTGTAGAGTACGAGCTTTGATTATATGGTAAGACGTTTCAAGCGAAACAGTTTTTGTGAGTTGAAATTGGCTCTATTGGCTGCCAACAACCGTGCGTGGATTTCATCGTCATAGCTGTTATCGGTTGTGATTTTCGACCCTAGATAGGAGAAATTGTCAACGGTCTCAAAGTTGTATTCCCCTATCCTTATTCTTCCTCGTATTTGATGTTGTTGGTTGATTCGTCCTCGGTGCTGACGTTGTCACCATATATTTTGTCTTGCCTTCATTGATCTTCAGCCCAAGATCTCGCGCTGCCTGCTCGATCTGGATGAAGGCGGTTTGTACGTCTCGGGTGGTTCGTTCCATGATGTCGATATCGTTAGCATAGGCCAGTAGTTGGGTGGACTTGACGAGGATCGTACCTCTTGCATTTACCTCAGCATCACGAATCACTTTCTCGAGGGCTAGGTTAAGGAGGGCGCATGATAGGACATCCCCTTGTCGTAGACCCTTGATGTCGAATGGTCTTGAGAGTGATCCTGCTGCTTTCATCTGGCCTCGCACATTAGTCAGGGTCAGCCTAGTCAGTTTTATTAATTTCGTCGGGATACCGAATTCTCCCATGGCCGTGTACAGTTTTACCCTGGCTATGCTATCATAGGCGGCTTTAAGGTCGATGAACAGGTGGTGCAACTCTTGTCCATATTCCAACAGTTTTTCCATCGCTTGCCGCAGAGAGAAAATCTGATCTGTTGCTGATTTGCCTAGAGTGAAGCCTCTTTGGTATGGATCAATGATGTTGCGGGCGTATGGGGCTATCCGGCCTAGCAAGATAGCGGATAATATCGTATAGATGGTACTCAGCAACGTGATGCCTCCTTAATTGCTGCACTGTGTGATATCCTCTCTTTAAGGAATGAGAAAGAAAATGCCTCGTTGCCAGTCGTCTGGCATTGATTCGCTGTCCCATACCTTGAGCACAAGTTGATGAACCACTTGGTGTAAAAACTTCCGCTCCTGGTGCGGTTGCTCCGTGTACTTTTTGAGTTCAGACCGCTTGGTTCTCCCAGGCTTTTTCATCTGTGAAGTCGCTTCTTCGCTCGCTGGCGTTCGTGGTAAGTCTCTGCGCGTGCCCGCGTCCTTTGAGAATGCAACATTACTCGGAACGCAACATTCTTCCGTTTCGTTCCTAGCTTACATTCATCGTCAAACCAGCCGTTCCGATATCTGTTGACTGCGGTTATTGCGGCATCCATTTCCCTCTTATAGGTGTTACGGAGGGCTGTGCTGTGGATGACTTCAGTGTTAACTCTCACTTGATTGTCAGAGTCGATTCTGGGTGGTGTTGTCATTCGAGCTCGGAACACCATGCCAACGAGATAGCGTTTCCAGTCTATATTGGCCCCGTATATGTTCTGACTTTCATCAAGGCTGAGAGGTGGTGGCATTCGATCAACAAGTAGTCAATTTGGTTGAAAGTGGTCCCATCTGGAGAGGAATACGGCCTCCACTCCTACTTGGCTGTTAAAATTCTCAAGAATGATTTTGATGTCATATCTGAGACTTCGAGGGTTCATTTTCCTACCTCGTAGAAGGTGTCCTTCTCCGACTCTGCAGTCTCCTCTGTAGGGGCGTGGACGTTAATGAGGCTTATATTTCTAAATTTGCCTCGCAAGCGCAGAGTGCATAGCCATTCGCTTATGTTTTCAAAGCCGATGACAAGAGGTTTCATTTTTTGGCTGACTAAGAAACAATCTCCTCTTCCTCAATGCAAATCGTTATTAGGTTGTCGTTTCCGGGTTCGTCGTTGTGTTATCAGTCTAGCCCGAGACTTCTATTGTGGCTTCGTAACACGCTTTTTTCCGTGTAGGGTTGTCAGCCCAATCAACCTGGAGGATCATTTGGTACAAATTGCCCCGTTTCTAGGCGCGGAAGGCTGGCCTTCATCCTTCTCCGTGCCAGCGGTAACCACGTGGAAGTGGAGATTGGGTCTGAATACTTTGCGTTCAAGATCTTATTTGGTGAGGAAGCAATGACGCAGCGAATGCACTGGCCAAAAAGGAGCAGAAACGCCGCTTTATATATCAAAACACAATCTGTAAGAGGTTCAAGACAACGAAAATAAATATGGGGAAGAAAAGATGGTTGAAGAAGCTTTACTGTACGAATTTACCAGAGATAGAAGAGCTTATGGCACTTCGAAGGAGATATGAGATAAACCGCTCACAGGATCGTCTAAACCTCACCAAATCTTAGGATCAGCCGAAAGTTACTAAGCGCTAAACTACCACCTGAGGGAGTTAAGGATATCTGGGGACATTATCAGAAGATTGTGTGTTTGAATTGTGATGAAACCTCTACGTATATTTCGGAACAATGTTGGGCAATTTTGCAAAGGAGGAATACACCTGGGAGAGTAGCACTAGATGATATGATGAAGTATCTAAAAGTAGGGAACATCCTATAATTGTCTGCATAGTCGATAGTTAATTATCACAATCAGAGGGGCACAATAATTCTTTTAGGATGCATGATCATATATTCCCATATGTAATTAATGTTATTCTAGTAGTTACTGTTGCCCACAAATAGGAAGTACGCCCTGAAGCACGTAAGCAACTCAATCAAACTGACATCTGCAGAATATTTTGAAATACAATTTCCCTGCATTAGCCAACAGTCAGGACGTCTTTTCAACATTTTAGACATCGATTCCTATCACAAAATCATCCCTAAGGTTTTAAAGTATTGCTTCTACAGACTAAATTCAACCCACCTATGGCAATCGCATTTAGTTTCCTCCGAGCACATTAATACCAGTGAAAATTGGAAAAGTGCTTCCTATTGACGAGCCATTTGCACTGTAATCACCACTCCACGAACCATTCCCACATATGCACGCTACATACAAACTAGCCAATTTTCCATTCAACGGATCGTTATTCAATACATTTCAAACCCTTTCTCTTCCTCATTTTCAGGTTATCGAAGACTTCGGATACATTTATGATAGTTCTGTAACGGTTCCACCAGTAAATGTTCCCGTTTGGCCATACACTCTCGACTATAAAATCTCGCATGAATGCAAGAGCGGAACATGTCCGACAAGACGTTTCCCGGGTGTCTGGGAAGTTCCACTGAATGCACATTACATCGAAGGATACGAGGGCGGACATTGTCCGTATTTGGATCAATGCGTTCTACACAATTTAGATTCCGAGGAAGTTTTAGAGTGGCTACAGGAGGACTTTGCGCGACACTACGAACAAAATAAGGCTCCATATATGATGCCATTCCACACTAATTGGTTCCAAATCAAGGAGTTGGAGCAAGGACTTCATAAGTTCCTTGATTGGATGTTGACGTTGTAAGTATTCATTGGAGTTTTTTTTTTCTATTTTTGTGTGTTGGTTGTTTGCGTCAAATGATTCTCCTGGAAGACTATTATCCTTAATTGTTAGATGCAATTTAACCCTTAATTACTTCGGCTAAAAGGATGTGTGGATCTGTTTTGAAATTGTGCTCAGAATTGCACGTTCACTTCTACTTAGACAAAAGGCAATATGGAGACAAAATTTTGACAATTAGAAAACAAAAATTAAGTTTTCTCAAACCTGACAAAACAAGGACACTTCCCCTGAAGTATAATTAAAAATCTTCATCAGAACTAACAACACCAATAACCCTTAAAACTCCCGAAACTTATTATAGCGACCCCGTAAAAACCCAGCAAGAAAGCGTGACCATAAAATGGAAAACTTAAAAACTTTCTTGGAGCATTCTCATGCAAATTTCTTTGAATTTCTACAAACTACCAAACAATGCTTGCACATCCCTTAAGCCTTTGTCGTGTTCGAGAATGGAACAGAAAGCGGCTTCTGAATGGAAAGCTGTTGTTCGGGAACACCTGAGAATTATTCTGGCTTCGCGTTACCAGAATACCATGGAAAGCGGCATCATTATAATCATCAAAGTCGCACTCAACAATCAACCCCAAAAGGAATAATTTGCTTTGATAATTTTGGCGTTTTCCAGGGTAGATTATTACTGGCTCAATGCTTCGACTGTTTGTGAATGCAGCTTAAAGGATTAACATATGAATAGGAACACTCCTTCGTGGAAGTGAGCAATGGTTTGTTTAGAGATGAAATAAAAGGGATGATTTCTGTTGGTGTCACTTAATAAAATGAGGTCATTTTATTGAAAAGGTGAAATGGAGGTGGAAGGAATCTTTAGAAGGGATGCAAACTGTATGATTTACCAAAAAAAAACGCTTTTTAAGGCAACCAGAAGCTAAATCAGAAAGTATGTAGCTGACACCAGCTTGCATCCTTTTTTGCAAATACCAATTTTGCTAACAAATCTTACGAAAACAAAAAAAAACTGAGTTCCTTGTCTACTATTCCTTTTTCGCCGATCGGCGGACGTGAGCTCATACTTTTTCGAAACTGTTAACAGCCTGTCATTCCTGACATTTGTCACCCCAGTCTCATGTCAGTCCGTCAGCTGTTTCTACGGCCATTGAATGCAGCGGCGGAGACGACCTCATATCTGACGCTTCGCGGGCGTTTTTTCGGAGTGGCAGCCGGCTCGTCGAAAGCCTTCAACCTCGACAAGGATGTCCACTTGGGCCCGGCTCTGACGTCGAGCTTGAACGAATGCTTACTTCGTTCCAGAACTCTAAAGGGCCCTCGTATGGTGGTTGCAGCAACTTTCGAGGGCCGTCTACCCTGATGAGGACCTGGTCACACGTTTGGAGATCCCTGGGGGGTGTCCAGTGTCACGTGTCAGGACGGTGGAGTCGGCTGCATCTTCGAAATCGCGTCCCTAAACAGATTTTGAAAAGAAGCTGTTTTGAAAAGAAGCTCAACGGTCGCCAGATTTGATTCACCCGTTGGTAAAGAGTGGCACCTACCGCAGTATCTGAGGCATCGACGAACACATCTAGGGAAGCATCTGGCTGAGGAAACGTCAGTATTGTTGCCTCAACAAGCTGTTGTTTGACTGCCTCAAACACCTCAACAGACCACGCAACCTCTCAATAGTGTTTAGTTTTGGGGCCAGCGAAGAGACGTTCAGGATCGTTTGATGATGAGCGGCCCTGGCAAGAAACGACGATACAAGTTTAACATACCCAAGAACCTTCGTAAATCATTCATCGTAGTTTGTAGTGGAAAACTCTTAATCGACTCAACCTTGTCTGGGTCAGGTTGGATACCGTCAGGGGTACCTAAGTGGCCAAGAAATTTCACCTGCTTCTTTAAGAATCTGCATTTTTCAATGTTTAAGGCAAGTCCGGCTTCAAGGAGACGTTGAAAAATGCACTCGAGATGCTATAAGATTCGGAAGCGGAAGCGACCAAAACATCATCCATATATACGAAACAAAAGTTTAAGTTTCGTAAAACAGAGTGGATGAACCTCTGGAAAGTCTGCGCCGCGTTGCACAAGCCGAAAGTCATCCTAGTGAATTCGAAAAGTCCGAAAGGTGTACAAATATCCGTTTTCGGAATGCCTTCGGGAACTGCAGGGATTTGGTGGTACGCAAAGTAGTAAAAAAACGGCGATTCGCTAATGAGTTTGGGAAATCATGGATGAGAGGTATGAGATAACGGTCTGGAATTATCTCAGCATTCATAATAATGCCTATAATCTCCGCATGGCCGCCATTTGCCGTTTGCTAGGGACCATATGAAGCGGAGAGGACCAACAACTATTTGATGGTCTGCAAATACTCTGTTTCATCAAATTTTCAAACTCCCTGTCCGCAACAGCGAGCTTCTTGGAAGAGGACGCACCTTTGAGAAGATTGGAGATCCGGTGGTATTGATATAGTGCTGCACATCGTGCTTCACCAGTTTGTAGAAACTACCTTCCGTGGTAATGATGCGAAACTTTCGGAGGAGTGCATGAATGCGATGGTCGGCAACGTCCTCGAAAATTATCGTGACAGTGTCATCTCGGCAGGTAGAAATCTTCCGTGACATCTGTAACGAGGTTGCAGGGTCTATTAATGTCTTGTTCTGCAAGTCAGCCTGCAGCTCATAGTGACACAGGAAGTCAGCGCCTAATATGGGGATGCTGATGTCCGCTAAAATAAAACGCCTTGAAAACATTCGGCGGGGGCCGAAACTAACGTCCACCTGCCTATAGCCATAGGTGCTGAGGGAGGAAATGAGTTCGCGCCGCCAATCGCAGGTTTTGCAGAATAAGGGTGCTCGGACGGGGTACAGGGAATACCGACACCTCAGCGCCCGTGTCAATCAGAAAGCAACGCCTGCTTAGCCAGATTTGGTTCACCTTTTAGTGAAGGGCAGCACCTACCGCAATGTCTGAGGCATCGACGAAAATGGCTACCGATACATCTGTTTAAGGAAATGACAGGAGTGTAGCGTCAGTTGGCTGTCGTTTGGCTAGCTTAAAACCTGGGCAGCCTCTTTGGACCACGCAATGACGGATGAGTCTTTAGTCTTGGGTCCAACCAAGTAGACATTGCGGATCGGTTGATATTGTGCGGCTTTAGGCAAGAAACGACGATAGAAGTATTACATGCCCAAAAAACCTTCGCAGATCCTTGATCGCCTTAAGTTGTGAGAAGTTTATGATGGCCTGAACCTTGTCTGGATCCGGTTGGATTCCTACAAGGAAAATCATGTGGCCTAAAAACTTCACCTGCTGTTGAAGGAATTTCCCTTTTTCAACGTTAAGTACAAGACCGACCTCAATGAGACGTTTAAAAATACATTTCAAGTGTTTCAAATGCTCAGACACTGAAGAAGAGGCGAGCAAAACACTATTTAGGTACACGAAACAAAAGTTAAGGTTTCACAAGACCGAGTGGATGAACCTCTGAAAACTTCGCGCCGCATTGCACTGACCAAAAGGCATCTGTGTGAACTCGAAGAGTATGCAGATTGCTGTTTTTTTTAGTTCAAGGTCGTGAAAAAGCGACAGTTAGCGAGATTGTGCGCAAAGTCATGGATGAGTGGTATAGGATAGCGGTCTGGAATGGTCTAAGCATTCAGAGGTCTGTAATCACAACTTGATCTCCAATCGCCGTTGGACTTTGGAGAAGACCAGCAGCTATTTGATGGTCTGCAAATACGGCCTTGGTCCCTTTTCTAAGATCCCGCAGTATAATTTTGAAGTCGAGCCGAAAATGGGGAACGCCCGAAAGTTTACTTGGAGTTATTCCTTAGGCTTTGAAGATATGCGTCGTCCTTCTGCGTCTCCTGGATTGCCGAAAAGTCAATTGTGGGGGGCATCCCAGCCTCTTGAATGCGTGACAAAGTGTCAGCAACTACGTTGTCTTTTCCAGAAACGTGCCGGATATCGAAAATAAACTAGCCTATGTAGCTCAGGTGCCTAAGTTGACGAAGGGACGCTTTGTCGGGTTTCTGTTTTAAGCAAATGTAAGAGGCTTGTGGTCCGTAAATACTGTGAAAGGCCTGCCTTCTAGGAAATAGTTCAAGTAAAGGTGAATAACTCACGATTGTAGCTACTGTAGTTCCGTTGGGCAGGGTTCATCTGTTTCGAAAAGGAGCTCAACAGTTGCCAGGTTTAGTTCATCTTTTGTTGGAGAGCGGCATCTATGGCGATAACTGACACATCATCGAAAGCGGCTAGGGGTGCATCTTGTTGAGAAAATGCTGGAAGCCTACCGTCCACCAGCTGGTGCTTGGTGGTCTGGATAGCCGCTGTGGAACACTCAATCAGTTGGATATCTTTGGCTTTTGGCCCGGTCGATTGATAGTGGGCGGACCTGGGCAGAAAACGATGGTAAAAGTTTAACATGCCCAACAGTTTTGGAAAGCGGATACTTCGCGATTGCTTGCACCTTGTCCGGGTCCGGTTGAATACCGAGAAATCTCACCTGCGGTTGAAAGGATTTGCACTTTTCAACCTTGAGAAGAAGACCAGCCTCAAGAGGAGGAGGCGATCATCCATGTAAACGAAACAAAAGTTTCAGGTGTACAAGGTATACATATTGCCGTTTTCGGAATGACCTTAGCTACAGGGATTTGAAAGGAGGCCTTCGCTAGGTTCATGGTTAAAAAAATACAGGGAAATCGGTCGGGAATAGTCTGAGCGTTTAGATGTCTATAGTCGCGACAAGGTCTCACCGTTTGCTCTAGAGATTATGTGGACCAACAGCTGGCTGAGGGCCTGCATATACTCGGCTTCAGGACCTCTTCAAACTCTTTCCGTACAACTCCCAGCTTCTGTGATGGTACCGGACCCAGCTTAAAGAAGATAGGAAAGCCGATGGAGCTGATATGATACTGGTTCTTTGCTGATTCGGTGAGGCTACGCTTGGTAACTATACTGCGGTATTTTTCAAGAAGTGCACGAACGTGTGGGTCGGCAATCGTGAATAGAGTGTGATGGGCAGATGGAGATCGTTCTTGATGACCTAAGGTTGAATGTGGGATCGATGAAGGATCTATAATATAATAAGACGCTAAAGATACGCTGTTCGGATCAACAGTGAATTTGGTGCTACCAATTTTAAAGCCTGAGGCGTTAGTTATTAGTACTTGGATATATAGATAACTGAGACATCAGCGCCTGTATCAATTAAATAGTTGTGTCTGCTTCGGGGCCTGTAAGCGGAAAGACAACGTGGTGTCGTGTTTCGAGTAGCTGTCACCACGACTACCGACAACTTTAGTTTTTATTTTTTCGTTGCAAGGAGTGAGGGCTGATGGCTCTTTCGGCAAAGCATAGCACGGTACCTGTCTAGGGTCCTGACGGCCTATCATTCGAGCACCTATTTTGAAGATCCGACCTCGACCTATTTCGCGAGTTTCGTTCCAGATGCAGAACAGCAATGGTATCGGTTAGTTTTGTCACAATGGTTGCCAATGCGGTCATTGACTATTGCAGTTGCACGAGTTTATCTGGCGCGTCGGCCGACATCTCGTCAAATATGGTCCGCGAGTGCACCTAATAGATTCTGTCGGCGGTTGCCGCCAGTATGTCCAGCTTTAACCACAAAGATTGGAACAGAGTTAGCCCCACCATGTCCCAAGCCGGCTTCTTCATTTCCCTAAGCAGTTGACTACGCGTCCGGTCACTTCGCCTCAGTTCTATCAGCTTGGTTGTCTTACTTACTGACACCGTATCAAGTGCTTCCTTAGTATTTGGTACGAGCCCTGTCCCAACATGTCGAAGGATCACAGACGATATTTTCTACATAGGTAAATGAATATTATCTACCCTAGAACGAATTCCATCGCTTTATCTTGGTATTTTGAAGTGGACAAAGTAAATCATTTCCCTAACTTTGTTCAAATACGAGCCCATCAAATATTCTAAGAAACAAATCTTCTTTATGCACAGAACCCAAGCATTCAATAAAACATTTGCACCTTGAGTAAGTAAAGTTTGCAGAACAAATACAAAATTTAGTTGGAGAACACTCTTTAATCCTTACTTTGCGCTCAAGTAGTTTTTCAACCAAATATTACTACAATGGTTTCCGCATCAAAACATTTCATCCCTCTTAAATATTCATTAAAACATCTTACGCTATTAGCGTTCACGCCACTCCAAACACAACAATTGGAAACACTACCCTCCAACAGCTAAAACATCAACAAACCCAACCATCATTGTCACTGTTGAAAACAGGAACAATAACAACAAGAGGAAAACCTCACCGAAACCGCGCAATCTTCCTGAATGAATTTCCAGTCAACATTCGCATGTTGACGGAGTAAAATTTTCATTACGCGAACATGTCGTCTCCTAGGCGAAACAAAACATAGTCAAGTTTCTGAATGATATCCATTCAGTTTGGTTGTTACTTCCTCCTTACAGGCGACGTCATGCCACTCAGGCCTCGTCAATGGCAAACACGGTAAACGTGAGCAGATATTTCCCTATTTTCCTGGGAGAGGATGTGCGATAGGAAAGTTTGTTTATTTTTTCCATTCACCCAGAGCCATAAAACCACAATCATGACGCTATCGAGTAGGAAGCAAAGTTTCGTATCCTGGATGTAGTGAACTAGGAGCTTATACTAGGTGCTTGCACTGCTGTTGAAAGAGGTCCTGTTCAGCTCGATGGGCTTCCACTAAAGGGAAGCACACCTACCTTGCTGATGACAAACTCGAAGGTGTGTGGTTACGTATTAGGTGCTATCTCCTGAGCGAAGTGACAGTTTTATGTGATTTACATATTTCGGCAATTATATTTTAGACTCCTTTGGCTTGCTAAGGTTAATATCAGACACAAGCCTTGGTTCATCTTTACATCAGCATCCGCAGACTCGGTTGGAAGCTAATATCCCAACTTTACAAAAATATTCCATCTCCCAGTTTCTCGAAATTCTAGCCAAAATCTGTTTTGAAAACATTCATTCACAGGACCCAATCCTTTCACTAATTAAAACGGAAGTTACCTATTCATTCTGCAAACCAGATGGATACATGTACGCTCTCAGTTCAAACCAAGCGTCGATAAACATTCCAAATCCGTAACCAACTCTGCCGCTTACAATTAGTAACATCGGATGAGTTCGAAACAAGTACAAAAGGCATCGGAGCTGAACAACTTTTTCGGTTTCACCCAGGTTTTCCCACATGTTTTCCAGACTAGACTACTGAAGTTGGTATCTGGCACTGGTCCGCAGTTCACTCGAAACTTTGTCATCATTTTTGCTGTTGCATTTGTTCTTTTCGTCGAGAGCGTTTCGTGATTTTTACATGTACTGGGTCGCAAGGATAACATCCTCTCGATCCACTAAAAAAGCCGATGGCTCTGTTACCGCCTTTAATGAGTTGAGTTTTAAAGCACTAGAAGCTAACAACCGAACAAACTACTGTGCTCATGACTTAGATGCACAGGACCCATATTAGAGGTTTACCAACAACCCCTTCCCGCTATCCCCAGTTGCCTGGATTTTCCTGCGGAACTTCGTATACGTACATTCACGCTATACATATATAGGTGTTCCCAGCACCCTGACGACAGCAATAAAAACTTTCTTTCTGCATTAGACTTTTATCTGACTGGAATCGTGGAAAAAATCCGTTTTCCTCCCCGTGAAAGATAAAACGGTTAACATCCCGGTCGTTATCTCCGTTTCCTTTGGAGCGTAGAAGCGGCGGTGACCTATAAAAAGCTTCGTCGACAAAAGCTAATAAATCACGGTGAAACTATTTCCAGATTACAGATATAAAAATTTATCATGTTCGTATTTTCGATAGAGTCACCCACCTTTTCTGGTATGGCTGGTTTGCCGCCATGCTGCACATGGGAATTTAATTAGTGGTTTTAATTGGAATTCGAATTGGAGAAATTTGTAGACGCGACAGAAATCGAAATCTTCACTTTGTTCTCTCAGGGGAAATATAGTTGGTGTTGAAGATTTATCTCAATTGACATGGAAGACAATTGATGCATTGAGGGCGGAATCATATCCTAGATAAAACTGTATTTTTCGGTGAAAAAAGCAGGTAAGGACAATAGGAGGTACTATAAGCTGGAAACCTACCGTGGGGTAGGTGAATGCAACTGTACGTCGTCGTAGTACTAACTAAACACCTCCCCATTATCAGCTAGCTAGCCGAGACCCGTTTGTCACATTACTCCAGGCTAGCCCTCCCTTCAAATCAGGGAATTCCTCTCTCCAACGGGAGGGGAGAGGAGGGGGGGGGGGGAAGGAAAGAACCGCCTGCCATCTGACTCCTCCACCGGTCGTGCTCTATCTTCTTTGCAACTAGAAGGACCCGAGCGTAATGGGTAACACGGCTCCACCTGTCAGCACTCCTCATCATCTTCTCGACAATGTTGTCTGAAGAGAGATCCCCTGTGTTTTTATAGAGCTGCTGACGAATCCCATCCCACCTTCCACAAGAAAGCAAAGTTTGATAGGCATCGTCCATAACTCGATTGCAAAACACACAATGCGAAGATCGTGCCTTTCCAATCTTGTGCAGGTAAGACTGAAAATATCCTTGCCCACTTAAGAACTGGGTAAGGAAATAGTCAGCCTCACCATGCTTCCGATTATTGCCGATGAGGGGCGCAATCCATCTTCCTCTAGTTTCATTTCTGTGAGGCAGTCAAAACTCTTGCCTTTCGTCAGAGCAGAGCTGTCGGTCTAGTTCTCCTTCGTCTCCCCACCTTTTTTTCGTACTCCGTCCTTCGTATCCACTTTAATTTTAAGCAGAGATTTTTCTGATGATGCGGCTTGTTGTTGTCTTTTGTCCCTTTTCGCTTTCTTTTATTTGAGCCCTGGAGAATACCTAAGTGAAGCCTCCTTGAGATGCCTCTTCATCCTTTTCTTTTTTTGCGAGTTCGCTCTTTAACGTACTGTCTGCGATCCGTTTGGCACTCGTAATATTCTCATCGGGAGGGGCGGTTATTTTCTGCTTCCCGCGGAATTTCTCTAATTCTCCATGTCCGCCTATAATATAAAATTCTGTACAGGAGCTCCTCCAACTTCATCAGCCCGTTTTTTCACCCCTTTGCTGACGTTTTTCTGGAGCAATGTCGCAGAGCGCATTCGCTTCACAATTCCTCTTCAGCTTGTTCCAAAGTAGCGCTCCCACTCGGCTTATATTCGAAATCATTTGGTTAGTTTCGGCAGTTCCCGCTGTGCCTCTTTCCGCAAGTATAGCACTGTGTGGTACTGTCTAGGTTGCCACCTTCCTTGCAGTTTCCACATCACTTTGCGAATCCTTCTCTCCTTCTGCATATTTCGATGTCCCGTCGGGTATTTCAACAGATCGCTCTTCACCGAGAAACTTTCTCGAGGCTACTACCGAGGACGCAGGTATTATGTCAGCTAGGGAGTCAGAATTACTTGCTTGGGCACCTCGTGGCGTCACTCCCCGTATCGTAAGCCACCCGTTGAAGATCGATAACGATTCCTGTGGAGGTATAGGCATAATAATAATAACAGTAATGTCAAGAAAAGTCTCACTGGGTCCTAGAAGATCTATTGTGCTCTTTACTTGTTATAATGTACCTATTAGCTACAGCATGCGAAGTAAAGCTTTAATCGATAGGAATTTTCTGTTCCCTACTTCAGAAGCATTTCAAACTGGCATTTAGTGTTAACAATTCTCCCAAGGACGTCAACCTACTTTGTATAAATGCCGAACACTCTTCCAGAACATGTGTGGAGGTTTTGCCACTCTTCGCACAGAATCTACAGACTGTGCCCGTAAATATTTCTACCTATTTCCCTAGGTGATAATTTAGCCTGCAATCACCAGTGAGCATTTCCACTATGATCCGGAGGCTCCTATCGGTAAGGTTTGAACAATCTTTAGTACACCCAGTGTAGTTCCCTCATCGTTCTTCTTCATTTCAGCGTAGTAGCTATGAAGCCATTTCCCACTCCACAGAATGCCTCTGGTCCGTGTAGTGGCGTCTCTGCTCCTTTTCTCGGCAGTTCGGCTGCTGCCTTATTTGGTTCAAACTCAATGCGGCCTGGAACCCAGAATATCCACACCTTATTGAGCGAGCCAAGTGTATTAAGTCTGTTAAGGCAATTTTATACCAATTCGGAATTCATCTAGTTGGACCCAAGTGCCTTAATTGTTACTAGACTGTCAGTAAGCTTTCGGGGTTGAAGGGGGCATGTCTGTCTATGGCATAAATTTCCGCCTAAAATATGACGGTATTCTTACCCATTGACTTAATGAATGTTTTACTTAAACCACTGACCCCGGCGCCTGCTTCCTCTGTTTTTTAGGAATCCATCAGTGTACCAGGTAATCAGTTACTGGTTTAAACCGTATGTCAATCCACCCTCTGCTTTTTTGCCTTGTTGTTCGGACGTATTTAAAAGCTCCTTATTCGGATGAAACTTCGTTGTCATATTATCTTTTGGTATCAGTAATTCAGGATACCTTCGTTGGTACTCACGAACATTATGAAGATCCCCCTCCTTGCTTGCATCTGTAGGTGCAAATGGAGAGGAATGAAATCCCGAAAGACTTCTGGAGATGCCGTTGAGCCAATTGAAACACACGAAAGCGAATCTTCGAAGTGTTAGGATAACTCCCTAGCTATTGTGTTCAGTTCAGTTTTGTCTGCTCGGATTACCGCCCCGTGGGTATTCATTGGCTTTACTATTTCAATGTAATTTCAGTGCGGCATTATCGAGGTGTATGCGCAGTTTTTCCCTTCATTTTGAGTAAAAATGATGTCAGGCAAATTGGTCTGAAAGGCGAAAGGGTTCCTTTTATCCGCGCTCATTTTTATCCGGGGGGTGGGGTATATGCTGTTGCTTTAAGCCGTTGGATAGGACCTGAGACAATAAGTACTGAGATGCAGATGTGCCCTATCCCCCTTACTCCGAATATCGCATTTTCTTTTCTCAGACAGGCAGAAGATATTGGCTTACCTTTGATTATAACTTTGTACCATATAGTTTATTCGCTAAAGCTGCGCTCAATACTCTATTGTAGTTCTGCCAGTCCCCAGTTTATTTCGGCCGGTCGATGAGTTTTCGAACCTGTTATCTCATTCTGGCTAGATTCTTCTTCCCCATCCCTTGATAACGAAACTCTCTTACGCGAACAGCTGGTCCCAAATGCATCGATGACGAATCTGTTGAGGCCTTGCACCATTATTTCCAACTCAGCTTCACCCCTGATGTCACGACCCACTTGCAATTGAGCCATGTTTTCACTCACACACCCTGCCTGTTCTCCTTCAATTCCTTATTGCTCTGCCTATCTATTAATTGCCTTCCCGCATCTAATTATTCATACGACAATGAGGGCTCATCCGACACCTTGGAATTTTTACTTAGCCATACAACACAATTTTCCCCAGTGTTATATTTAGTATTTCTCGCCTGGATCTTGTTGCTAAGGATGACCTAAAGACAGTACTCACTTCTTCGATTGATAAAACTGCTTCCCCAGAACTCATGGTGGGTGTTGGCATCGCGGAAGAAGAAGAGTGGTAGCGCGTTTCTCGCGTAGAATTTAACAATTCTAACCAGTATCTCTGGTGCAACTCACGTCTCGTCTTCTGGGAAATATCCTGATGCCACGGTTGTCTCTAGAGTTCTTCACCCGACTTCCAGTGAGGCTCTTGGTCTTGGGTGCTGTTTTCCGGGCTAAAATAATTCCATTTAAGCCGGAGGGTAGTTCTAGCCCCACGTATTAAAGGAAGACCAACAGACTCGAGTTTACAAGGGACTCATCTGAAGTAGTCCTTGCCATGAAGCCTTGTTAGAGTTTATCTGGTTGCAAGTAAACTCGGATAGGCCTCTGAGAGCATACGCTTCACGCGCGAATGGCATCCTATGTCGATAGCGCGAACAAAGTTCCTTATGGGCTCAATGCGTGGAGTTGTACTTTACAACACGAAGTCGTTGCTACTTAATTGTGGCAGAAATTTTACATAGGCCCCGCATCAATAAATGCTGAGTCTTGCAAGTGCTCCAAAAAGGAGCGTGGGGTTTTGACTACATGAAAATTACTCGCATAGAAGACCCACATGTCCTTTCCTCCTCTTAATACCTCCCACCCGAATTCCGGCTTTGCTCGCCCCCCCCCCTCCTTCATTTATCTCTTGCTCGCATTCTCCACTCCTCCTCCCCTCTTCCCCATCATCTTTTGCAGGACCTGTGTTGCAGGTCCCCTAACAAACCAAAGTAGCACAAGAAGTCTGCGCCCAAAATGGGAGTACTAACGTCTGACATAAGCAAATGCCATGAATACGTGCGTCGAACTCCCAAACCTAGAGCCACTTGCCTGTAGCCATAAGTGCGAATCGACCATGAATTTGCTGCCGCCAATTTTAAAGCCTGAGGCGTTAATCGACAGTACTTGGTTACAAGAAGATCCGAAACCTCTGCCCCTGTATCAATTAAATAGTTGGGTCCGCTCAAGGGGCGATAAAAAGAAAGACGATGCGGTGTTGTGCTTCGGGTAGCTGTTGCCACGGCTACCGTCAGGTTCACTTTGGTGGTCAAAGGCGCAGCGAGTAGTAAATTTTGTAACTTTTTCCGCGAACGTTCGGTGGTACCAGTATAGCTCGGTACCTTTTTTGTTTTTTTTTGTGCGTACACGGAGGTGGAAAATCTTAGACAGACACGTCCGCCGAAGCTCCGCCGGCTGAACGGCGGAACTACAGCGGGCGCGTGTGGGATTCACACCCACTAAAAACCACCCCCGGTGTCTCCAGCCCCAGCCCCGCGGGACCACCATTATTAGGTATTACTTCGCGAGGTAGGTTTGCTCTTAGGCACTCATCCTTCTCCTTTGTTCCTTCTGCAACTCCTCCTGCATTTGGATGATTGCGGAGCCAACCGCAAGCCACTTCTCCTCGGACTCCAGCATCTCAGTAACCAAGCTCTCCGGGGTCCCGCTCCTGCCCAGCACCTGGTTTAAGCTCCTTCTCTCCATCGCAAATCGTGGGCAGTGAAACATCACATGCTCTGGATCCTCCGGTATGCCATCGCATCTGGGACAGTTTGGAGAATCATCCAACCCAAAGTGATGCAGATACTGCCTGTAGCAACCACCGTGCCCCGTGAGGAACTGGATAATGTGGTAGTTGGTCTCCCCATGTTTTCGCTCAAGCCGCACCCTAATGTTGGGAATGAGCCTGCGCGTCCACCGACCTTTCGCAGACTCGTCCCATCTGCGTTGCCAGAGATCAAGCGACTCTCATCTTGCCGCATTTCTACGCTGTGCATGCCCCTCCATATGTCTTGCACTGCACAGGACACTCATTTCTTTAACCAGAATGTCAACCGGGATCATGCCTGCCACCACCAATACTGCCTCATCTGATGTAGTTGTAAAAGCACTGCAAACCCTCAAAGCCATCCCCCGGTAAACCGAGTTCACCTGCTTCCGTCTCTGTGAGTTTGCAAGCGCCTCTGCCCACACAGGCGACGAGTAGAGCAGGATGGAGCGCACCACTCCGGCTAACACCAACCTCCAACAATGTTTCGGCCCACCAATATTTGGCAGCATTTTTGCAAGTGCCTTGGTGGCACTGGCTGCCTTTTGGCATGCATGCTCGACGTGTTCCCTAAAACTCAATTTGGTGTCAATTATTACCCCCACGTATTTGATAGCCGGCTTTGATACGACCGTATGTCCACCGAACTCCACTTTTACAGTGTCATTTTTCCTGCGTTTCGTTATTAAGACCGCTTCCGTTTTCGAGTCCGCCAAGGTCAGCCCGGCCTTTTCTAGCCAGGACTTTACCGCTCTCACTGTTTCTGTTGCGTAAACCTCCACATCTTCTGGGTGTTTTGCTGCAACAACCACAGCTAGGTCATCAGCAAAGCCGACAATCGTAGTCCCCTCTGGGACGGGAAGAGCAAGCATCCCATTATACATGATATTCCACAACAGGGGACCAAGTACCGATCCCTGTGGTACCCCGGCTGTGACAATGTACTCTTTGGGGCCTTCATCCGTCCCGTACCAGAAAGTCCTCTCTGACGCCCCTTTAATTCTATTCCAGTTGGCGGAGTTGAATGCGTTTTTGACATCCAACGCCACCACAGCACAGCAGCCGCCAGAAATCAGTGCACCTTTTGCCAGGTTTACCACCATGTTAATTGCGTCCACCATAGAGTGGTCGCGTCGGAAACCAAACTGGCGTTCCGACAAACCATTGCTGGCTTCGACGCTCGGTACCTGGGGAGGGTCCTGGTAGGGTGACCTAATACCGGAGCGTCTATTTCGAAAAACGGATCTCGACCTGTTTCACGAACTGCCCAGTGAGTTCCGTCAGAAAGTGATTCAGCTTGTTGTCTCATTCACTAATAGACGCCATATTAAGTGTTCCTTTAGTGTTTCATATGAGCTCTGCTCCAACACGTCGAAGAAGAGCCCAATTGATCAGCGCATTGTACATAATGTTCCACAATAGTGGGCGCAGTACAGAGCTCTGCGGAATACCTGGAGAGATAACAAACATCCTGAGTCCTTCATCGGTGCTGAGCTAAAGACATTTTTCACTAGGGACTAGGAACTAGGCCTTCTGCTGGGGACTTTAGCAGCAACCTTTCATTGCGGCAGGACTACTCGTAAGTCACCCAAATAGACCGACTAATTGCCAACCTCGAAACCACGTGGAACCAAAATATATTTAATAAGTCACTTCCATGTTTCTGACTACAAGAGATTCTTCTTCCACCTAAGCGATCCTAAAGAAGAAGCATACAGTGACTCCATTGTCCAGTAAAATATCCCACTTTCATCAAGTGCTTCAACGATGACAGCTCCTGAATTCAATCGGAAGCGAATTTACATTTTGCGTTTGCACAGCATCCATAGTCGTTTTGTGCTGCTGTCGCCGGTTCATGCAAAAAATAAAGGACGAAAGATTGACTGAATGAGAACAAAACCGTCTAACCTTATTAGATATTTGACTTGGACTGACACGCACTTTCCTTCTTTCAATCAGCTTCATCTCACTGAATACCGTCTCATGTCCTTTGGTCTGCTAACAATATTGCAAGGAAATTATATTCCCATTCACATCTCCTCCTCCTGATATAATATTCACTTTCGCTTTTCATCCTTTTTCATCTCTTTTCAGACCTGACGTCTACGTCGTAACGGTCACCCAGGCACTAGGCTGGATGACGGATCCACACGAGACCCGAAATGTTAACAATCTGGATGCGTGGGATTGCAAGAAACAAGTGCCATCCACATCAAAACCATGCTCCAATAGTATATCATGTGCACTTGCCTTCAAGGTTCCTGAAGCCAACATCACGGATACACGTTACATGGAAACTTGTGCTGAATGTCCTAATCAGTATCCATGGCTGGGCGATGCCGAAGGAACAGGCATTTCCGGCCGGGACAATTACATTTATTCCGGATCGCCCTCCGGACAACAACAACAAGATCCACCGGAAAGTGAAGAATAAAGTCAACGTGTCCGGGATGCTGTCGGTCGGCCAACGGACAATGTGTCCGAAGCCGGTCGGCATCCTGACAGGCACAAGTAGCTCCTTTACACCGTGTTGAAAATTTTCACGCAAAAAGGACATTTGTGCCGGGATATGTTTTCTTTGTTGCTCATATTGTTGTTGTTGTGAGTTCTAGAGGCGACGATGCGTAAATTGATTCAATTTTATTATTATATTTTTCTTTTGTAAATTAAAAATGTCTGCCAATGTGAAAACATGTGAATGTCAGTAGATTCCATTTTTCCTTTCCTTTGAATATTGAATTTTTGATTTTTTTTTAAATTTAGTTATGTATATTTCCTGCTCAAAATCTTTTTGTACGATTGCACACAGACTAGTGTAAGATAAAATATTAGAAATAAATTTATAGTAAAATACGTTTGGCTATTTCCTTCAGTATCCTTTTTATTACTTCCAGCGGTTTTTAACAAAATCTACCCCTTTCTCGGCTAACATTATCACTGCAGGATTTATGTTGGCACTCACTTCAGTGGGCATTATACTTGCATCGATTACTCTCAACCCTTCCACTCCATGCACTTTGAGCTCGGGGTCGACAACAGCGGTCCTATCGGTCCTTGGTCCCATTTTCGCCGTACCTACCGCGTGATGGATGGTGCTTGACATATACCGCACATAGCATTGCCAATATTTGATGGTCTTATACCCATGCAAGTCGCATTCCGGAAGATTCACTTTTAGAAACTCTGCCTTAAGACCTCTAAAAGTTGGAGTATTTTCGAATTCCAGAAGCTTGTTGATACCTCGAACAATCGTCATTACATCCGAATCCTCCATCAAATCATTTGTAACAATTAGTGGATTTCTCTCATATTCACCGCTTTGAAGTCGAAGGTAACCTCTCGATTTAGGACGCAATAGAACAACGGAGACTGCCAAAAATCGATCGGATTCGTCAATTTGTTTGATAATACTTTCACGAATGTGCGACTTATAATCGAATCCAAATAACTTCGCATTGCCAATTGGTCCAAAAATTAGTTGAACATCTGGGTATTTACCGTCTCCGACAGTATCGATGAAACCTGCTACATCCAAACCAGCCATACCTAAGGGTCCATTCCGGTGCACCCATTGACTGTAGAACATATCCATAAAGTTAGAATTTAGCCCAAGCTTCTCGTCGTATTTCAGTTTTAAGTACAAATAGGCCCTGATATGATCCTGCAAGTTCTCGCCGACGGGAAGGTCCTTACGAACAGGAATATTCATTGAGCTTAGATGCATCTTAGGTCCGATACCCGACAGCATCAACAGTTTTGGTGTCTCAATTGTCCCGGCTGATACAATCACTTCTTTCCGGGCTAATGCCTTCAATTCATGCTTACCTTTGTATACAAAATCTACTCCCTCCGCTTTTAAGCCAGGACTAAGTTGAATTTTCCGTGCCATAGCATGCTTGATAATATGTAGATTAGGTTTTGGCTTACTCAAAAATGCTTTCGCGGTACTCATTCTTCTTCCATCCTTCAAGGTTCCATAAACTTTACCAAATCCTAAGAAATTTCCAGCTACAAAGTCGTCAACTTCTTTGTAACCCAACTCCTTTGCCGCTTGTACAATCAAATACTGATCAATTTTCGGTGATTGATATCCCTCAACATTCATTGGACCAGATGTTCCGTGAGCCCCAAAACGGTTGTCTCCAGTGAAGTTCTCAGTCTTCTGGAAATATTTCTGGATGCTATTCCATCCCCATGTCGGATTCCCTAGTTGTTCCCAAGTGTCATAATCGCGAGAATTACCACGAAGATGAGCCATGCCATTAATAGAGTGTGAACCGCCTAACACTTTGCCTTTGTTCCATGTGCAATATTCATTCTTAAGTGCCAAACAGGATAATCGATTCGGTTTCGTTGGGTACTTCCAATCGATTTCACTTCCCACAGTAGCGCCTACTAGCCCAGGGATCTAGAGATTAGCTTTTGTTAAATAGAGCTTATTTTTAAAAAAAAATAACTGAGTACCTCTGATTCTATCGGCGGATCTCCACCAGCTTCCAAAAGTAGAACTTTATGGTTGATATTTTCTGCTAATCGTCCTGCAACCACTGATCCTGCTGTTCCTGATCCGACAACAATGAAGTCGTAATCATTGAGGCCTGAATATTGGAAAGAAGCAACTCATAAATAATATGCTATCCCATATTAAAGAAATAAATATTATAATAAAAATACTCGGTGGCACAACAGTTCAAATAGATCTGGGCCTTGAAGCGTTTTAGAGCGCTTCATTCAAGACTTTGTGGGAGACAATTCGATCAGCATTACCCTCGTCCTTGATTCCCAGTAAATCAGGTGTGACAGATAGGCAGACAGATAAATTTGGAGTGGGTAACGATATCCGTCCATTTAATAGGCGTACTTCGCTTCCGAGAACCTCTGTTGCAAAAACATGGAAAGATGCCTCACGCGCTAGGGCATTCGCAGGTTGTTAGCAGTGGGGCGACTACAGCTGGTTAGGAAATGTTGTAGGAACTAGCGCTGGGCTCATTTAAGAGAGGCTTGACGAACCAGCAAACCCTGTCGAAGACTGCTCAAATACATCCCAAGGAAAAATAATATAAGATTCATAGAGAACATTAAGAACATAGTTGGAACCATTTGGATTCTGTATAATAATGCCGAAAACGAAAAAACGACATTGGTAAAGTTACGTTAAAGGTGGGTATCCGCGAGACCGTCAGGTATTTAAAAGAATCTTGGATACAATGAAGGAAATGCTAGGTATGCTAATCTCGGATGTAAGAAGTTCATCATCGTCAACGACGCAACAACCGGTATCCGGTCTAGGCCTGCCTTAGTAAGGAACTTCAGGCAAGTCCAACAATTCGCTATCCCTAGAAGCTATCTGGCATCCTGACCTGGGCCATCGCTCTATCTCAGGCAGGGTCTGCCTCGTTTTCTCTTTCTACCATAGATATTGCCCTTATAGACGTTCCGGTCTGAATCATCCTAATCCATATGGATTAAGTGACCCGCCCCCCGGCTTATGTAGGATACGCGGACGTTGTCACCATGTATTCCACCTTGCTTTCATTAAGTAGCCCAAGATCTCGTACCGATCGTCGCCTGCTCGATCTAGATGCTGGTAGACCGTATATCGCGGGTTGCCCTTCCCATAATGTCAATATGGGTGGACTTGAAGAGGATGGTGCCTCTTGCATTGACATCTGCATCGTGAATCAGTTTCTCCAATGCCAGGTTAAAGAGGACGTATGATAATGCGTCCCCTTGTCTTGTACCTGTTGAATGGCCTCGGGAGTGTTCCTGCTGCTTTATCAATCCTCGCACATTGATCGGGTTCAGCCTAGTCAGTCTTAGCAATTTCGTCGGCACACCGAATTCTCTCATGGGCGTGTACAGTTTTACCCTGGTTATGTTGTCATAGGCGGCTTTAAAGCCGATGAAAAGATGGTGAAACTGATGGCCATATTCAAATAGTTTTTCCATTGTTTCCCGCACAAAGAAAATCTTTTCTGTTGATGATTTGTCAGGAGTGAAGCCTCTTTGGTATGGGCCAATGATGTTCTGGGCATATGGGGCTATCCAGCCTAGCAAGATAGTGGAGAATATCTTATAGATGGTACCCCGGATCTCTGTCAGCTTTGGTTATTGCGGCATCCATTTCCCGCTTATAGATGTTACTGAGGGCTGTGTTGTAGATGGCTTCAGTGTTAACTCTCAGCTGATTGTCAGAGGGGATTTTAGGTGGTGTTGTTATTCGAGCCCGGAGCACTATAACAACGAGATAGTGATCCGAGTCTATGTTGGCCTCCCTATATTTTCTGACATTCATGGCTGAGAGAGGGCGACGTTCAATCCATACGTATTCCACCAACCAAATTGGTTGAAAGTGATCCCGTCTGCAGCGGTCCTCATTTTTTCGTGGACCGCATTCCGTGCAAACCAGTTACTTCCAACAATCATCTCATGCTATACTGCTCTCTGAATAATCCACAGTCCGTTACCATAGGTATCCTTATGTAAGGTATTGGAGACGACGTATCGCCTGAATATGGGTTCCGTCCCTACTTGGCTGGTAAAATCTCCATCTCTTATGTTTCTAAATTTGCTTCGCAAACGCAGAGTGCATAGCTGCTCGCTTATCCTTTCAAAGCCGATAACATCAGGTTTCATTTTTTGGTTGACTAATGAACCTACTCCGAGCACATGGTATGCTGAATGGCCACTATAATATACATTTGGTCTAGTGACTCTTCTCCAGTAAAGCGGTCTCTGTCCAACGCATCTTCTGCAACGCTATCGGATCAGCCTTATATTGAGACAGGGTATCAGTTAACTGCTTGGCAGCTCGTTCCATGAGAAAATATGCAAATCGTTATTCCGTTTTCGTTACCGGGTTGGCCGTTTTGTTGTCAATCCATTTCGAGGCTCATTTTGTGGGTTCGTAACAAGTTTTTTTCCATGTAGGATTGTTAACCCTTCCGAACCACCAGCCTGGAGGACCAGTTGGTACAATTTTTCCCGTTTTAAAGCGCAGCAGACTCGCTTTCAACCTTCTCCGCCTGTAGCTTTTCGTTGAGAAAGAGCCTCCAGCCGTCACCACGTTCAGGTGGAGATAGGGTTTGATAGTAAAGCTATTGATGTTGGTTCAGCAGACGTTTCTAAGGTTTTGTGCTGCATCATGGGTACCAATCCCCGTTTTGCCCAGGGACGAATACTGCCCTTTGACCACCCTAAGGGTATACTGCTCCAATAACTACCACAGGCGATTTCAGGAGACAATGAAATGTGCGTAATTATAGCCCTGAATGTTTGCATACGATATTTTCCGACATCACCTGTGCCTTTTCAAGGTTTTGCGGAAAAACAAAACCTTATTCGGTTTACTATCTGTCATACACACGTTTCTCAGAAACTGGTACGTCTATTTAGATGCAATTTAGTGAATATATTCAGATTACCAAATGCCAAGCATGTCATGAAAAGCTGACTTTGTGGGGAGTTTAAGGAGGGTCTCCTTATGCGCGAAGAGGGTATGCACATTTTTTCTCTCCTTATCATGACGTCGTTTTTGGATTTGTGCTGCTTTTATTGCTGAACTGCTGATGGGTTGAAGAATTATTTGAAAACCTATTCAATGACGATCAGGAAATCTAACCCGTCTACAGGATATCATTGGGTAGCTTTTTTACTCATTATTGGGATGTCCTCGCATTTTCTGGTGTTGACCAGAATTTGAGTTCCCTTCAATGTCATCGGCAATCGTGTAAGTCAATGATCACTGCGGTGTTGCTTTCGATAACTTCAACTTTGAAAAACTTGTCCGTTTTGCTGATCTGGCTCTGATAAGGCTGCAAAAATCGTTTCTTTGAACTGTCATTGCAGATGAAAACATCACTTGTTGTTTACCAGGTCCTAGAATACGAGGACTTGTTTGCCATCGTTTCGAATGCTCTGAATATTCGGAAATGTTGCCATTACTTCCTAGCCAAGTAAAGCGTGTATGCTTGGTCGGTATTGGATTACGTATAGAAGAATTCGACTGGAAGCCGTAATATTATAGTTAACTATACACCGTCTCCGTTGACGAGTGGTTCGCGCTGAGTAAAATAGCGCATAATAGTGGAGGAAGAATGTAAGCTTCTCGGGAAATCATAAGGAGAGCTAATACGTATTACGAAAAACCGGCTCTCAGGCGTGGTTAATGTAATAGGCCTATACATAGGGGTCTATGGACATCATATAATCGCTCCGTTAACCTGTCGATGAAAATGTTCGGCCATATCGTTACCTATTAGATGCTGTCCTGTGGTCCTGGGTTGCGCCAATCATGTGGCTAAGCTTTCGAAATTGGTTCAATAAAAACTGCTTTCCTTGTTCTGACCAGCTAGCGCAACTATAACATATATGCCTCTCTCAATAAGGAGTAGCTGTAAGATCGGCATACACAGCTCGAATTTAGATGATGGTCGCGTGATCATATTACAGGACACTTTAGTCCCTTGCAATGAAACTACACTTCCAATTATTGTAGTTGGTTTTGGCAGAAGGCTAAACTTAATTTTAGGTAGCGATTAAACGGTATCATTTTTTCTGGGATCGGGTGGTGGTTGAACCAATTGAATATTATTTCCAACGTTGGATGAAGCTGGCCCCTGGAATTATTTCAGACACGACTCAGTCTGACAGTGCATTGCAGCATTTTGATCACTAAGCTTTATTTAACCAATAAATGATTCCAACTCCTCGAGAAGTTTGCCTCGACAATCTCGAACCAGATTTCAGGACCGTAGGGACTGAATTCTAGAAATTACACTACGGTTGCTCATTGGTGTGTTACGTATACCTGGAAATTTAGAATTACTTCTGAACAGAGCAGTTTTTCTGTTGAATGTATTATGGCGTCGAGACCACCACTTTGAGAATCACTAGGTCTGACAGGTAAGTTGTCAGAAGGTTTTTTGAGTGAATTAAGTTTGCACTTTTGGAGTATATATAAAATGGGCTGACAACCCTACACGGAAAACCGATGTTACGAAGCCACGAAAGGAGCATCGGACAGGATGGACTTTACAACGACGAACCCGGCAACGACAACGGATTAACGATTTGCGCATTTCCTCATGGAACGTGCGCTCCCTGTACAGAGATAAAGCTGATGAGCAGCTAGCCGATACCCTATCCCAATATAGGGCTGATATAACAGCGTTACAAGAGATGCAATAGGCAGAGACCGGTTTCCTGGAGAAGAGCCGCTACACCATATATTTCAACCAAATTGACCACGTCTTGATCGAACGCCGCCACCTTTCACCCTTGATGAATGTCAGAACATATAGGCGGCCCAATATAGACTCGGATCACTATCTCGTTGGCATGGTGCTCCGAGCTAGAATAACAATACCACCTAGAATCCCCTCTGACAATCAGGTAAGAGTGAACACTGAAGCCATTCACAACACAACCCTCCGCGACACCTATAAGAGGGAAATGGATGCCGCAATAACCGCAGTCAACAGAGGACCTTGAGATGAAGCATCAACAAATGATATTCACAATCACCTGAAGAACGTTATCATGGATACGGCCACAAACATACTTGGCCCCAGCCGCAAAAGGAGTCGGAACGGCTGGTTTGACGATGAATGTAAGCTAGCAACGGAACGGAAGAATGCCGTATACCGAGTAATGTTGCATTCTCAAAGAACGCGGGCACGCGCAGAGACTTATCACCAACTCCGTCGAACGGAGAAGCGATTTCACAGACGGAAAAAGGAAGCCTGGGAGAACTAACAAATCTGTGAACTAGAAAAGTACAGGGAGCAACCGCACCAGGCACGCAAGTTTTACCAACAAGTCAGCAGGATGAAGCCTTATACACCTCGATGCTCATCCTGCCGAGACAAAGAGGGAAATCTGATTTCCGACAGAATGTGCATATTAGAGCGATGGGTTGAGTACTTTGATGAGCTACTGAACAACCAGAACATCGGCGAGTTGGAGGTCCCGCCAACTGAAGACGACGGACAAATACTGCCGCCACCAAGTTTAGGAGAAACAGTCCGTGCAATACATCGGCTAAAAAATCATAAGTCGCCAGGAGCCGATGGAATTACAGCCGAATTGGTTAAATATGGAGGCGACCAGTTAAACCAAGTGGTTCATCAACTTGTGCCTGACGATTGGCAACGAGGCATTATCTGTCTCATACATAAAACGGGAGATATCACATAGTGCAGCAATTAAAGAGGTATCACGTTGCTGAGTCCCATCAATAAAATAATCTCCACTATCTTGCTAGGTCGGATAGCCCCATACGCCCAGAACATCATTGGCCCATAGCAAAGAGGCTTCACTCCAGGCAAATCAGTAACAGATCACATTTTCTCTCTGCGGCAAACGATGGAAAAACTGTTGGAATATGGACAACAGTTGCACCACAGTTCATCGACTTTAAAGCCGCCTATGATAGCATAGCCAGGGTAAAATTGTACACGGCCATGACAGAATTCGGTATTCCGGCGAAATTAATAAGACTGACTAGGCTGACCCTGACCAATATGCGAGGCCAGATAAAAGCAGCAGGATCACTATCAAGACCATTCGACGTCAACAACGGTCTACGATAAGGGGATGCCCTATCATGCGTCCTCTTTAACCTGGCCCTCGAGAAAGTCATACGTGATGCTGAGGTAAATGCAAGTGGTACGATCCTCTTCAAGTCCACCCAACTACTGACCTATGCTGACGATATCGACATCATGGGAAGAACCACCCGAGACGTACAAACTGCCTTCATCCAGATCGAGCAGGCGGAACGAGATCTTGGGCTACACATCAATGAAGGCAAGACAAAATATATGGTGACAACGTCAGCACCGAAGACGAATCAGCCAACATCAAACCGCACTGATCAAACAGGAAGGATAAGGATGACCGTTGACAATTTCTCCGATAATAGCTACGATGATGAAATCCGCGCACGGTTGTTGTCAGCTAACATAGCCTATTTCAGCTTACAAAGACTGTTCCGCTCGAAACGTCTCACCATAGGGTCAAAGCTCTAACTGTACAAGACAATGATCTTGCCAGTCCTCATGGGTTCTTAGCAAGAAAAATTGCGAACACTTAGCCGCGTTTGAGAGAAGAATCTTCGGAAGAATTGTTGGCCCCCTAAATGAGGGTGGACGATTCCGTAGCCTACACAATTACGAAATCTATGAGCGATACCATGACCGTCCGGTTATGGATAAAATCCGGCTCAATAGGTTACGGTGGGCGGGTCACTTAATCCGTATGGATGAGGATGATCCCACCCGGAAAGTCTATAAGGGCAATATTTATGGTAGAAAAAGAAGACGAGGCAGACCCTGCCTAAGATGGAGCGATGGCCTAGGTTAGGACGCCAGACAGCTTTTAGGGATATCGAATTGGTGGACCTCGGCGCAAAACCGGGATGTCTGGAGTTCCTTATTAAGGCAGGCCTAGACCGGATACCGGTTGTTGCGCCGTTGATGATGATGATAAAATGGGACTTGTTTGACATTGTAATATTTACAGAAGAGGATTTCCGAATAGACGGCCTTCTTCATCGACCGGCTGCCGCATCTAACCTCCAAACAATTAAGTAACCCTTAAGGAGAAGTAGTTGTTAAGTAGAGTAGTTAAGTCGGCTAATGTTTCAGGTAAGTAGCTGAAAGCACTAGTAATTAGAGCCACCACAGTTTAACAGTTGTCAGTTTTCCTGTAAAGTTCGCCTGGAAAATATTTACTATTTCAAACTGTGATAACTAGTATGTATAGATACGTCAGACGGGTTCTTGGGTGAGTAAGGCAGAAACAAAAGGTCGGAAGTATAGAAAAGTGATGACTGAAAGGGTCCTGAATCCACATTCAGTTTCTGATAATCCCCATAGTTAACAAAAAAAAATGAATCAGCCTGGGTGAGGTTAGACGCGAACTAAGTGGTTTCGATCTTCATATTTCGTAACGATGTATATAAATAAATGAGAGCAACCAACAATTGGCTACTACTTACAATACTGGATGATGGGGATGATTATTGGATGGGATGATTATTGGTTTCAAATCATATCATAGTATCTGATGATTGAATTTAGAGAGTCTTGATGATTTCTTACGTTAATAATTATCCACTGAGTCAACTGTACGGAAAAATTAACTTTGATTAGAGTGGCACTACAGAGGATGAAACATATTTGTCAACAGTGGGTGAAAGACGGAGAGGAAGAAGGAGAATTTCGCCGAGAAAATATCCTCGGAAATAATAATTATTAGAAAGTTCATCACGGAGAATATATCTATCCTGAGAGTCGGCATTATAAAAAGCTAATCAGAAAGAGAATGCAATTAAGGTAAGGTAGTAAATTGTGAAGGGCAACCGCTGCCGACACTGTCACCAATTGTCATCCTGCTAGATAAATGGACCCATCCTTGTTATCAATAGCCAGGCACTTCGATTTTCCTGGCAGATAAACAAATCTTAACGTATCAGTGGCCAACCGGATTTTCTCGATTAGGAAATGCTGGAAAAGATGATCGAAAGGCACAACAAATATCATTTTAAGGTACATCCTATTAGGATCTCCGTCGGCGGAGCCACTTATGGTTCGGATAACCTTTCTCATGCAAGACCATACGAATCAAAATCAAAAATGCTCCCAAAGGGTCCAAAAGGACAGACTTATCTGCTTCCATTACCGTTGTTTCTAGTGTGCATCCAGAATGACAAATTTGTGGGTGAGATTATTATTATTATTCTGTTAAGGGAAAGTCGCACCGCGTCCTTGAAGAACAATTATGCCCCTTTTACTGGTTACAGTGTACCTATTGATCATAGTATCTCAAGCAGGCCTGTAACCGTTAGGAACTTTAGTATGTTCCCCACTTCCAGATCTTTCAGCTTTGCATCTGGTATTAAGTGTTCTCCCAGATGTCTCGACCTACTTTACACAAGTGCCGGACACTGTCCCAGGACGTGTATAGAGGTTTCGTCGTCCTCCTCATAAAACCTGCAGGCTGTGTCCGTAGATATCCCTAGCTTCCCTAGTTGATAGTTCAGCCGACAATGACCAATGAGAATTCCGACTATGATTCGGAGGTTCTTTTTGGTGAGGTTTAAGCAATCCTTTGTGCGCATGGGTCCGTATCCCCCAATAAGCACCCTGGACTGCTCCATCCCTGGTAGACCCGTCCAGTATAGTTCCCTCAACCGTTTCTCTTCATTTCTTAGATTCATAGCCATGAAACCGTTCCACATGATTTCACAGAAGGGTTCTGGCCCGTGTAAAGGCGTCCCTGCTCCCTTCTTGGCTAGTTCATCCGCTGCCTCGTTGTCTTCCAACCCAGCATGGCCTGGAACCCAAAGTATCCAGACCTTGTTGGACGAGCCGAGTGTATTCAGTCTCTCAGGGCATTCCCATACCAGTTTAGAGTTCACCTGGTTGCACCTAAGTGCCTTGATCGCTGCTTGGCAATCGGTGAGAATAGCTATGTTCTGCCCCCTGTAGTTCCTTTGCAGATTAAAGGAGGCACATTTGTCTATGGCGTATATTTCCGCCTGGAATATGCTAGTGTACCTGCCCATTGGCTCAAAGTACATTTTCCTTGGACCAATGACACCGGCACCCGCTCCCTCTGCTGTGAGGGATCCGTCCGCCAAGTAATCAGTTGCTGGTTTAAGCCGTATGTTGCAGCCATGTTCTCCCAGTTTGCCTTGTTACTCCAACGTGTTTCAAACTTCTTATCGAAGTGAAACCTCGCTGTCATGTTATTCCCTTGGTATTAGTAATTCGGGATACCGCCTAGAAAGAATATCAATCTTCCTTCAATTTAGGCAGCTCCCCGCCTCACTCATACTACCGGGCATCCTGAATATCTCCTTGCCTGCATCTGTATGTGCAGATGGAGAGTAGTTAACCCCAGAAGCACCTCCAGGGATGCCGTTGGGCATGTCCTCATTGCCCCACTGATACACACGCAAGCCAGCCTTTGGAGCTTATGTAATTCCCTGGCCTGTGAGTTCGGTTCTTTCTGCCCAGATTACCCCTCCATAGGTAATCATTGGCCTTGCTACTACTACAGTATATATCCAAAGTAGTATCTTCAGGCTGCAACCCCATTTTTTTCTTGCTATGAATCTGCAAGTCATCAGAGCCGTGGGTGAGATGATTGCACGCCTAACCAGCCTGGAGGCAATCTTAAGTATTAGACATAAGATGCAAAGAAGGGTAGACAGACACTTACTTATACTAATCCAAGTAGAGGTGAATTAAATAAGTTTGCTATGTTTTCCTCAGTTAGATCCCCGAAGTCTCGTAAATATCTTACTGCTACACGGAGAATCAACCTGAAGTTCATAGACCTAGTGGCGCTTCTCAAGTTCTTGGATTTGTTCATGATAAAAGAAACATCTCGGTTCGCAATTAACGGTGTTGCACTTAGTTAAAAACGGGTTTGCATCGCCTCTCCAGTTGTGAGTTCCATTTAGTTTCCTCTATTTTTTCCGATTCTGGGTTCTATTCTTAGCCAAAGTAATCGAAAAAAGGTATCTGGTGCCCGAAACGAAATAGCACTTTTCACTGTCTCACTAAACAAAAATTACCATATTTCAACGCGGTCTCTCCATAATCTGGTGGCCAACTATCTGGAGTAGTTAAACTACAATGAAAGGTCAATATTGTAGAAAGGAATGTGTTGACCAAATTATTCGCGGGTCCAAGGCTTCTTGCCGCACAGGTTGGCTCAATATAATTCATTTTATGTTGCTACTTTTGACTGAATTTGGTTCCCGATCCGACACAATTCACTCTAGAAGATTTAAGAATAAAACAAGGAAGAAGTGTTAAAGACGCACAACCGATCACAGAAAGCAAAAAAATTAAACTGAACCAAAATAAATGACTCCCAAGTCAGGCCTAAGAACTTATATAAGCAAATCAGAACTCTGGTCTAAAAAACAAATAAAACAAGCAGCCAAGGAGCTTTAAGGTTTTGTATGAAACTTGATCCCTTGTCTGTCTGTTTTCTTGTATTCGGTAATGGTTCACCAGTTCTCATGATATTTAGTGGAAAACTAGAAACTATGATGTATGAAAAGTACAGACCGCGAATCTAGGCAGATCTACAGGTCCTTCCACCATTCCCATCTCTTATCAAATGAAATGGATATTAGTACTATTATGCGTTTTGGGGATGGGCTTTGAAATCAAGTTAAATTCGATCTGGTCTCTGACTTCGTTCACATGCATTAAATGTAGTTTCATTGCCAGTCTCATCATTACTATATAGTATTCAAGGTTATGGCGAGGTCTGTTGTAAATGTAAAATCGCTCCACTCTGGAGTACCACTGTACAACAATATCACATCTAAATGGACGTGGTGACATATGGAAAAGATTACGTGCTGGAATTTGTAGTCACATACTTACTAAAATACTTTTATAAAGAGCTGATCGCCCGTATCTGAAATTCATTTTTTTGAGACTCTTTTCTTCTATCATCTCATTTTGTAGTAAAACCAAATTGTCTTAAATTGGAAGTTGATCCTGTTGTTAATTAAAATAGCATCATTTGCCCTTTAGCGTTTAGAAACATCTACTACTCAGGAAAATAAATAAAACAAAAACCCCATTTGCTTCCACCAAATTATTTACTATAGTCCTACTGTATACTGATATATCGGGAACCACTTGCTGCCCGCCAAGTGGTCATCTGAAGAGGATGATGATAAGAGCTGGATTGTTCAGTTTATTTTTCTATTCGTTTGGTCGATTAAAGCCCTGTGAATATATGGGATGCTTCTGTATCTACTTCAAACACTTTTCATGAAATTGTTTAGGCTCTAAAAACCCGAGAATAGGGTTTCGCATACCATAAAGAATCTAGACTCCCCAAAGGAAAACATATTATGCAAAAAATCATATCTTCACAAATTCTACAGATCCGTGACAAACCACAGAACCTCAAATAAATACAAAAAGATACATCAGCCAGGTAATTTGCATACCAACAGTGAGAACGTTCTGTCATTTACTCAAGAATTACAGAAACGTACGTAAGCCACCCATAAGCCGGTTTGAGCCTTTTCATCTTTTGTGGCATAAGTTCGTTGTACTTTTTATTGTTGTCTTTAGACTCCTACGCATGACCCAGTTTTGCTGCTTCGTTTCGGTTTTGAACGAAATTGACAATTACTTAAGGTTTCTTATGGGAGCTTATTTTTTTTCTGCTGTTTGTTTAGACCCCCTGATGGGAAGTTCATATATGTGTTTTGATTTTATGATAATTTTTTAAATTAAATTCATCAAATATCACAAAAGTTCCCAAGAGTGCGTTAAAAAATCTTAGAATACAAGATATGGTTGTAGATACTGTGTATTTACGTTAAATATACATTTCGCCCTTTTGGTAAAAGTATTGTACTCTATTAGAATGATTTTCTAATTCTAATTTATATTGATTCCTGAATTCATGAAAGGGTGCTCAAAGAGTAGTATAGGTCCCAGGACGAAATGTGGATTGGTGCCCACGATGGAGCATAAAACCTGGGAAACGCCTGCTGAACCAACACCAACAGCTCTACTACCAAACCCTATCTCCACCTCCACGTGATGACCGCTGGGAGCTCTTTCTTAACGAAAAGCTGCAGACGGAGAAGGATGAAGGCGAGTCTCCCGCGCCAGAAACGGGACAAATTGTACCAACTGGTCCTCCAGGTTGGGTGCTGAGTAGGGCTGACAACTCTACAGGGAAAACAACTTGTTACGAAGCCACAACAGGAACCTCAGATTGGACGGATTCTTTCTTTTTCTCCAGCCTTTGTCTCGTTCACAAGCTGGCTCGTCGGCTCGTCGTGATCGCTTCGCCATTTGGCTCTATCGAATGCCTGATCTGGGTGCAATCTCGAGGCTTTCAAATCCCCATCTAGCGTATCAAGCCACCGTTGTTTAGGTCTGCCTTTTGGTCGTTTACCATCGACTTCGATGTTCAGACCAATCTTGGCAAGTGAATTCTCGTTGACACGAATTGCGTGACCATACCACCGAAGACACCTCTCTCGCAACTTTTCCACGATCGGTGCAATCCCATAACGATCCCGGATATTCTCATTTCGGATGTGATCTAAACGTGTGACACCACTAGTCCAACGTAGCATCTTCGTCTCCATTACCGCAAGACGCCATTCATTGTCTTTTATAGTCGGCTAACACTCAGAACCATAGAGAGCGACTGGACGGACGACATTGCGGTAAATTTTAGATTTGAGACGTTCGTTGATATGTCGATCACAAAGAACACCAGTTGTGGAACGCCACTTCATCCAGGTTCCAAATCAGTTCTCCATTGGCTGATAGCGTTGACCCGAGGTATTTAAATCGCTCAGTTCTGGGCAGATGACTGCTACTGACAGTGATTGTGCCTGTTCCATGGGGATCGGTCGTCAAAAATTCAGTTTTGTTTAAATTGAATCTGAGACCGTGTTGCATGAGGCGATTATTCCATTTTTGAACAAGTTGCTCGAGATCATTTTTGCTATCAGATGCTAGGAAAACATCATCTGCATTAAGCAGTGTGTAGGGCGCTGGACGTTGGATATCCCATGTGACGGTGTCCATAACAAGAACAAAAAGGAGTGGTGAGAGGGCGCTTCCTTGATGAACACCAACAGAGACACGAAGCGGTTTTGATACACCCGCCACACTTCGAACTTTACTTTTCGGATCGTGGTAGAGCAATTGTACCCAGCTCACGAGTTCTTCTGGCACGAAGTGTTGTCGTAAAGCATACCAGATGAGTTCGTGTGGTACACGGTCAAACGCTTTCTTTAAACCCAGAAAGGCAATGTAAAGAGGGCGACGCTTCTCACGGTGTTTCTCCATGAGTAACCGCGCAGCGTGTATTGCGTCAGTAGTTCCGCAGTTCTTGACAAATCCAGCTTGATTCACGGTTATTTCAACGATTTCGCGAATACGGTTGTCAAGAATGGGTTCAAAAATCTTCATAGTGTGGGAAAGTAACCGGATCAGACGGAACATTCTGCTGGACTACCTTTCTTTTTCCATATTGAAACAGTGGTACTTTCTTGCCAGTCAGATGGTGTTCTTCCTTCCTGAATAACCCGGTCAAAAAAATTCACTGAGCCACAGTGTTGGGTCCCAGCTCTTCGCTTTCCAGAGCTCAGATGCGATGTCGTCAGGTCCTGTTGCTTTCCCCGATTTCATTTGTTTTATTGCCTCCTCGATTTCAGTTGTGCTGACTGGTGGAACTGCTCCAAATGTCGCCAATGACTGTGGAAATGGAGGATGAGCAAATTCTTCAGTTGAAATTTGTTCGAAGTATTCTCGCCATCTATCCGTTCCGGCTCGACGGTTGGTAAACAAAATACCGTTCTTGTCATTAACGCAACAGAAGTGTTCGATATCCTGTGTGCGTTCTTTGCGGCTTTTAGCAAGTCGATACAGATCTCTCTCGCCATCCCGAGTGTCCAGTTTATCGTAAAGATTTTTGAAATGGTTCGCTCGGATGACAGCGGCCGCTTTCTTTGCTTCCCGGTTGGCATTCTTATAAATTTGCCAATTAGCAGGTGTTTTATCGTCGAGAAATTTGTGGTAGAGGCGTTTCTTTTCACGGACCTTCATTTCAACGTCATCATTCCAAAGCCAAGTATCTCGGTTGATGTACCGCTTACCTGGCTTCGTGACCCCGAGGTTTGCAGAGGCCGCTTTATGGATCGTGTCTTTCATTTGATTCCATAATTCTTCCACATTCGTAATGGTCGGCAATCGTATGAGTGAGAGCGTTTCTTCTTTCTTCTCACCAAATCGCCATCATTTAATGCACGGCGGGCCAGTGCGTTCCTCATGCTGTTTTATCGGTGGCTTAATTCGCAGGATGGCAATCAACGGCCGATGTTGAGGTGCGATGGTCTCATAGGGAACGACTTTGCAATCAGTGACAGTGGTAAAATGTTGGCGTCTTATGAGACTATAGTCGATTTGCGTTCTACTGTTCCCACTATAAAATGTAGAAAGATGAGGCAATCGTTTGATGAACCATGTATTCATGAGTACAAGGTCATGGGTGTCCGCAAAATCGATTATTACACAACGACAAACCCGGCAACGACAACAAAATAACGATTTGCGAATTTTCTCATGGAACGTGCGCTCCCTGTACAGACCAAATGCTGCTGAGCAGCTAGCCGGTACCCTGTCCCAATATAGGGCTGATATAATAGCGTTACAGAAGATGCGTTGGACAGGCACCGATTTCCTGGAGAAGAGTCGCTACACCATATATTATAGTGGCCATCCAGCAAACCATGTGCTCGGAGTAGGTTTCTTAGTTAGCCAAAAAATGAAACCTGTTGTTATCGGCTTTGAAAACATAAGCGAGGAGACTACAAAGTCAGAGAAGGATATATTCTACGAGGCAGTAGAATGAACCCTCGAAGCCTGTCCCAGATGTGATATCAAAATCATACTTGGGATTTTAACAGCCAAGTAGGGAAGGAGCCCGTGTTCAGGCGATACGTTGGGTCAACTAGCTTACACCAAAATACTAATGATAACGGACTGCGGATTATTCAATTAGTAGTATCACACGAAATGGTTGTTGAAAGTACTTGGTTTGCGCGGAAAACAGTCCACAAACGAACGTAGGCCTCTCCAGACGGTACCACTTTCAACCAAATTGACTACGTCTTGATCGAAGGCCGCCACCTCTCAGCCTTAATGAATGTCAGATCATATAAGGAGGCCAATATAGACTCGGATCACTATTATGGTGCGCCGAGCTCGAATAACAACACCACCCAGCCACCTGACAATCAGGTGAGAGTTAACACTGAATCCATCCACAACATAGCACCTATAAGAGGCAAATGGATGCGCAGTCAACAGAGGACCTGGAAATGAAGCATCAACAAATGATCTTCCCAACCTGGCATTGACCCTTCCACTAATAATGAACGTTATGAATTTGTAGAGGGCTGGTAAGCAAGTAATCGGTCTTGTGTCTGCGGGATCCTGCACCGTATCCTTCTTAGGGATAAGATATGTAATCCCCGCAGTGAGGAAGGGTGAAAATTCCTCCGGCCGACTCATGACCTGATTTATACTGTGTGCCAACCGACTGTGTACGATGGTAAGTTTCTTATACCAGAAATTTTGCACCCGATCCAGACCTGGGCCCCTCCAGTTCTTCGAGCTTTTTATGGCTCGTCAAACTTCCTTTTTGGTAACATCCGCAAAATTCATGCCAGGCGTATTGGCATGGCGGGTTCCTTCGGCGTTGATCCACTGGGCATACTCAGCATGCGGGGCGGGTAACCATGTTGAATTTTTGAATGAATATTCTCGCCATTCAATCCAAGAATATCTGCAGCCATTTTGAGCCACAGTACTACACAAAGCAAACGTGAATCAGAGACTGATGAATTTTTCGCTATCCTCACAAAGGAAACCGTCAGCAATTATTTTGTTTCTGTAATTTTTCCTTCTAAGGACCTTCTACCTTAAAGTCAGCTGTTAAAATGGAGAACCAGATTTCAGCGTCTCGTCTTGAAGAGCCCTTAGTATTGAAACAAACTCGAAACATTTATGGTCGCCACCTTTTATTCATTTTTTTAAGCAATGAAACTATTGTTTTACTTAGATACTGGAAGAACTTACAGGGCCTTCTTTGGCCCTATCATCATAATCAACGGCGTAACAACCGGTATCCGGTCTAGACACTCTAGGAACTCCAGACATCCCGGTTTTGCGCCGAGGTGCACCAATTCGATATCCATAAAAGCTGTCTGGTATCCTGACCTACGCCATCGCTCCTTCTCAGGCAGGGTGTTCCTCGTCTTCTTTTTCTACCATAGAAACTGCCCTTATAGACTTTTTCGGACTGCATCATCCTCATCCATACGAATTAAGTGACAAGTCCACCGCAACCTATTGAGCCGAATTTTATTCACAACCGGGCGATCATGGCATCGCTTATAGATTTCGTCTTGATGTAAGCTACGGAATCGTCCATCCTCATGTAAGAGCCCAAAATTCTTCGGAGGATTTTTCTCTCGAACGCGGTCAAGAGTTCGCAATTCTTCCTGTTAAGAACCCAAGTCTCCGAGGAATACGTCAGGACTGGCAAGATGATAGTCTTGTACAGTAAGTGCTTTGACCCTATGGTGAGAAGTTTCGAGCGGAACAGTTTTTGTAAGTTGAAATAGGCTCTGTTGGCTACCAACAATAGTGCGTGGATTTCATCATAGTAGCTGTTATCGGTTGTGATTTTCGACCCTAAATAGGACAAATTATCAACGGTCCTATCATTATTGTTCTCGTTCGACCAGTGCAGTTTGATGTTGTTGGTTGGTTGATTTTTGGTGTTGATGTTCCACCATATATTTTATCTTGCCTTCATTAATATGCAACCCAAAATCTCGCGATCCCTGCTCTATCTGGATGAAGGCAGTTTGTACGTCTCGAGTTGCTCCTCTCATGATATCGATATCGTCAGTATAGGCCAGTAGCTGTGTGGACTTAAAGAGGATCGTAGCCCTTGCATTTACCTCACCCTCACGGATTGCTTTCTCAAGGGCCAGGTTAAAGAGGACGCATTATAGGGCATCCCCTTGTCTTAGACCGTTGTTGATGTAGAATGATCTTCAGAGTGATCCTGCTGCTTTTATCTGACCTCACCCATTGGTCAAAGTCAGCCTAGTCAGTCTTATCAATTTCGTCGGGATACCGAATTCTCTCATGGCCGTGTACAGTCAATGAAAAGATGGTGCAACTGATGTCCATATTCCAACAGTTTTTCCATCGCTTGCCGCAGAGAGAAAATCTGATCTGTTGCTGATTTGCCTGGAGTGAAACCTCTTTGGTATGGGCCAATAATGTTCTGGGCTTATGGGGCTATCCGACCTAGCAAGATAGTGGAGAATATCTTATAGATGGTACTCAGCAACGTGATACTTCTATAATTGCTGCATTATGTGATATCTCCCTTTTTATGTATGAGACACATAATGTTTCTTTGCCAGTCGTCAGGCATTGATTCGCTGTCCCACACCTTGAGCACAAGTTCTCTTGGAGTTCTCTTGGAGACTTATGATTTTTAAGCCGATGAATTGCACAGACTGTTTCTTCTATACTCGGTGGTGGCAGTGTTTGTCCGTCTTTAGTTGGCGGGACTTCAAACTCGCCGATGTTCTGGTTGTTCAGTAGTTCACCAAAATACTCAACCCATCGCTCCAATATGCCCATTCTGTCGGAAATCAGATTTCCCTCTTTGTCTCGGCAGGATGAACATCGAGGTGTATAAGGCTTCATCCTGCTGACTTCTTGGTAAAACTTGCGTGCCTGGTGCGATTGCTCCCTGTACTTTTCTAGTTCACGGACCTGTTGGTTCTCCCAGGCTTCCTTTTCCTTTCTGTGAAGTCGCTTCAACGGAGTTCGTGATAAGTCTCCGCGGGTGCCCGCGTTCTTTGAGAATGCAACATTACTCGCTATGCGGCATTCTTCCGTTCCATTGCTAGCTTACATTCATCGTCAAACCAGCCGTTCTGACTCTTTTTGCGGCTGGGGAAAAGTATGTTTGTGGCCGCATTTATGATAACGTTCTTCAGGTGGTTATGAAGATTATTTGTTGATGCTTCATCTCCAGGATCTCTGTTGACTGCAGTTATTGCGGTATCTATTTCCCTCTTATAGGTGTTGCGAAGAGCTGTGCTGTGAATGGCTTCATTGTTAACTCTCACCTGATTGTCAGAGGGGATTCTGAGTGGTGTTCGAGATAATGATCTAAGTCTAAATTGGCCCCCCTATAATTTCTGACGTTCATCTAGGCTGAGAGATGGTGGCGTTCGACTAAAACGTGGTCAATTTGGTTGAGAGTGGTACCGTCTGGAGAAGACCACGTTTGTTTGTGGACAGCTTTCCGCGCAAACCAGGTACTTCCAACAACCATTTTGACTGGCATTGCTAATTGAATAATCCGCTGTTCGTTATCATTTGTATTTTAGTGTAAGCTATGGGAGCCAACGTATCGCCTGAATATGGACTCCGTCCCTACTTGGCTGTTAAAATCCCAAGTATGATTATGATATCACATCTGGGACAGGCTTCAAGGGTTCGTTTGACTGCCTCATAGAATGTATCCTCGTCCGACTCTGTAGTCTCCTCTGTAGGGGCGTGAACGTTTATGAGGCTTGCATTTCTAAATTTGCCTCGCAGCGCAGAGTGCATAGCCGTTCGCTTATGTTTTCAAAGCCGATAGCAGCAGGTTTCATTAGTTGGCTAACTAAGAAACCTACTCTGAGCACATGGTTTACTGGATGGCCACTATAGTATATGGTGTGGTGGCTCTTCTCCAGGAAACCGGTCCCTGTCCAACGCATTCCCTACAACGCTGTTACATCAACCCTATATTGAGATTGGGTATCGGCTAGCTGTTTGGCAGCACCATTTCTGTAAAGGAAAAGCACGCTCCATGAGAAAATGCGCAAATCGTTATTCTGTTGTTGTTGTTCGCCGTTGTGTTGTCAGTCCAGTCCGAGGCTCCGGTCGTAGCTTCGTAACAAGTTGTTTTCCATGTATGGTTGTCAGCCCTATCAAACCTCCAACCTGGAGGACCAGTTGGTACAATTTGTTTCGTTTTTAGGCGGGGAAGAGTCGCCTTCATCCTTCTTCGGCTACAGCTTTTCCTTAAGAAAGAGCTCCCAGCGGTGGAGGTGGAGGTGGAGATAGGGTTTGGTAGTGGAGCTGCTGGTCTTGGCGTTTGCCAGGTCTTATGCTCAATCGTGGGTACCAATCGATGTTTCACCGTGGGACCTATACTACCCTTTGGCCACCGGACAATAAATTGCCTCGACCAGTAGGTCTTCCATCCGTGGTGGTTGATGGTATAACCCGCCAAAAGGTCAAAAAACGAAAAATCACGTGTTGTTGAACAGCTCACGTCTGGTGCCCGGTATTACCTTGTTGTCCCTAACGACTCATTCACTATAGTCAAAGCAATTTCTTGGATGTCATTCCTATAAGTAGTGCGAAAGTAGCGTGCCTTGCATCATAGCCCTTATGCTGCAGTACACCTGGTTACCTTCAGAAGTAAATTATCTAAAGGGGAGCCGCTGAAATATAATACGACATCGTTGCAATCGTTGCATCAAGAAAATAAATTCGGCTCCTATCTAGGAAGTAGCATTGGACAACGCTGTAAACTGAAGAGGGTGGAGTAAGCATATCGGCTAATCGCAATAAGGGTGGTCCGAGTATCTAACAACATCGGGAAAGGCAGTATTCGTTATCATTGGAATGAACGCTTTGAATCTTTCAGCGTATTATCTCTACTAGATAAGTGCGGTTGATTCGTCTGTAGTGATTGTGGACTTCCCAAAGGAAACTAGGAACTAATTATATGGAAGAGATAATTCGAGAAAATGCTGTTGGATCTTTAGAGCGGTCGCACATGTTGCGAAATTGGTTGAGCCAAGACGTGGTGAATTATGTATGATTTACCACCTGACAAAGTTTCTTCCAAGACACGATGGTTATAGGAGAACCGAGGACCTGCAGAACAATAAAGAAGGCGGCTGAGCGACGCAGTCATATTGGCGCACTCCAGAAAAGGCTTCAAAAACATAGCAAGCCTTGAAAACACAGAAATTTAAGTAAAACCGGCATTTCGTCCCCTTCCAAGATGAAGGGAACGTCGTCAACAAAGATCTCTCGTTTGGAGAAGAAACATTTATATTACTTCAACTAATTAAATTAAGTGGAGAAATACCTCATACAAATTAGACAAGAGTACTTGGAAAATATGCAATTGCGAAAAGAAGGAATCAGTTGTGTGTAAAGTGCACTTTCCCACAGTCGTAATGCAGCCTATTGTAGAATTATCCCCCAGCCCCCAGAAATGACGACAGTGGTTGCATTGTCACATGGAAACAGCTCATATCATGAATTATGCATACAATGGAACGTTGCCAGGAAGTTGCTTATTCATCAACATGATACGTAAATTTTATTATTACTTCCTCGCATAGCATTATGCGCCACGGATGTTCGTCTTTGTTTGCAGGAATCGTAGCTACATCCGTCCTGCAGTCTGGGCACCTCCGAACCCGTCTACGCCAGCCACAATTCCGGAAAATTCAACGAGTATGGATTTCCAGCATTTAATATGTCCAATGTGCACAGGATTTCACTGGGGCTCCCCCAATGCTAGATTGGAAAGTATTTTCTGATATCGCCCGTGGTCATATCAACATGACCAGCAAATATTTATATCCGTTGCTCCCTCTCAATGCAAAAGCGATAAATTCGTTTTAATCTATTCGTGCATATGATCGTGATTCGTGCCAAAATGAATTCTATGACGGTGAAAACATTAAGCGCCCCCGCACGTTACTTGGCTGGCTCAGCGTTTTGATGGCCAGGACATAGCTGGATGGCTGTTTCCGTGTGATATTGTGGAATCGCATCAATGTTTAGTGGATTTAAAGCTTAACCTTTTCAGCAAAGCAATATGGATGATGCATGCACGGTCGAATGCATCTTTTGCGGATGCACGCCTTTAAAGTTCATAAATATGCAGCGCATGTTGCAGAAATGGTGGCGGCTTTCCAAATTTGCAAATCACTGATGAGTAGCTGGTGTGATCCCGAATGATATCTGCATCGAATTACTACTAATTTATTATTTGATTTTAATGAGACAATGGCCTGAGGTCGCTTTCTGTTAAAATTGCAACAAACCCAATTGGATTGGTTTATTCCCTGGTCCAAAACATCCAGAGGACGATGGTCATTAATTATCTTTCATGCAATTATTCAGGAAAGTAAATATTTGATTTGTTTGGTTTTGCAGTGCAAACAAAAACTGAATATTGAAATCACGTAGGGAAGCGGAAGGAATTCCTAATCAAGTCAAGTTTGACAAATATTGTGGAATAATGTTGAGCTTAATACGGGAACCATAAAGGATTCCCTTCTACGGAATGTTCTTAAATGTCGTAAGGGCGGATAATATCCAGAAGGCATCCCTAGAATGCCACTTTCTCCATTTTATGCAGAATCTCTAACCAAACTAGCAAGAAATTGAATGAGAAAATATTATTTGCTCTGGAATACTTCTCTCCCTGAAGCGCTAAGATACTGTGATTTCATTTTCCTAAGTTGTCGTTGAATGGGTTACCCCGCCATAGAAAGGGTAACATATTACATATCTCTCTATATATAATACTAGCATCTGATGTAACAAAGAATCCCGCTTGAATTATTTGATTCAAGATGTTATTCAGGACTAGAGATTTGTTACCACTTATCCGGTATCGATTTTCTGCAGACTTTCAGTCATTACAGCAATCTAAACACGGTATCCGGAGATTTCCTCTAGAATTTTCTCGTTCCTCTTCCCGTCTCTATTGTGAAATACTTACTGACTGATTTTCAGTACCAATCGAAGAAAATTGGGTCACTTAAACCCTGAAGATGTGCGGCCTTTCAATCTCTCTATGAGAGCTCGTAGTTTTGACTGATTTATATCCGGACCTTTTCAGGATTACTTGGAGTGATTCACCTTCCTTCGTGAAGAAACTTAGTTTTTTTTTTGGTTGTAGGGTAGGTGAATGCGTTTACGCACAGAGTGTTGGACTACCAACTAAACACCTCCTTGTTATCAGAGAACTTGCCTGGAACCGTTGGATACATTACTTCGTGGCTAGCCCTCCCGCTCTCCCGGCTTTGGGAGCCTTCAAGTCAGGGAATTCCTTTCACCAACGGGAGGGGATCCTTCCGTCGATTGAATTCAATTTTGTTCACAATAAAAAGAGCCCGAAAATAATGCGCAACACGATTCCAGCCGCCAGCGCTCTTCAGCATCTCTCTGACGATGTTGTCTGTAGAGATCTATCCTGTCTCTGTATAAAGTTGCTGACGAAATCTGTCACACCTCTCGCATGAGGAAAAGGTGTGTGTGTTCAGCGTCATCCGCCACTCCATTGCAGAACACACATTCAGGAGATCGCGCCGTCCGAATCCTGTGCAGGTAAGACTGAAAATCTCCATGCCCGCTTAGAAGTTGGGTAAGGGAGTAATCAATCTCCCCGTGCGTTCGGCTCATCCACGGGTATAAATTGTCGATGAGCCGCGCAGTTCATCTGCCCTTTGGCTCATTTTGCCAAGAGACTTGCCACTCGGTAAGCGTGCGTTGAAGTTCTTCACGGGAAATCACCTCTCTTAAGTTCTCGTCCTTACAGCGATAGATAGCTTTACGCTTCTTGGCAAGGAGGGCAACGTGGATCACTCCCGCGATCCCGATCACGGCCGATTTAAAGGCGGTGCTATAAGCAGACACCACTCGCAAAGCTCCCCGCCTCTGCACTTGAGCAAGTCGCTTACGATGCACCTCCTTTTCACGGGCATCAGTCCATACAGCCACACCATAGAGCAGAACAAACGGTGTTACTCCCATAAGGAGACGTCTTCTAGTAGATGTAGGGTCCTCAACATTCGCCGTTAGCTGACTCCAGCTGCAGCCCAGTCCACTGCTGCTGCTTTGATTTGTTCGAAGAAGTTCATCTTCGAGTCTAGCATTAAACCAAGGTATTTAACCGTTGGTTTTGACTCTATAGTCAACTCGCCGATCGATATGGAACGCAGGGTCGAGAGTCTCCTTCTGGTCAAGATGACTACTTCGATTTTTCCAGCGCAAGACTGAAATTGTGAGCAGTCATTCATCCACTTACCCGTCGCATAAATATGCCAAGTCTGCTTTGCCCCTGTTCCACAGTACGTCCAGCAACAAGTACCGCAACGTCATCTGCATAACCGACCAGGCGCGATTCTTCGGGCATATCGAGTCTGAGCAGGTTGTCATAGGAAGCGTTCCAAAGGTGTGGCTCTAGGATGGATCCCGTGCTACTTTTAACGTGATTTCCATCCTTCTTTGGCCCTCTAGCGTCCCATAGAGCAGGAAGCGGTCTTTCAGATAATCCCTCAATATCCGCAAGAGATAGATTGGCATGTGAAATGAGTTTTTTAATGTGACTAGCATATCTGTTCATCTTACGGAATGGAAGGCATTAGGCATTTCTAACATCAAGCGTTATGAGGAGCACTATCCGTCGAGATCGGCGACTGTGTGCCTTGCCTTGATGAACCGCATCTACGACCTCCATAATAGCATCCACTGTTTTGAACCCGAACTGCCTTGGGGATAAGTCCCCGCAGCGCGGATTGCTACAGCGAGTCTACTCCTGGTGAGCTTCTGTAGCACTTTCCCGGCTGTGTCAAGCATATACATCGGTCCGTATGCAAACAGGAGCTCCGGGTCTGCTTTACCCTTGTTGATCAGCGCGAGTCTGGTCACTTTCAAGTGACAAGGAAAAATGCCCTACTTCAAGCAAGCGTTGAACGCTTCAAGCAGCAATTCTGGCCTTTGGCGGAACACCAATGTGTAAACTTCCGTCAGGATGCCATTAGGACCTGGTGTCTTCTTGGTTTGCATAGTGAGAACCACCTTTTCCTTTTTTCCTTTTGCTTCTTTGTTGGTCTATACTGTGCTTTTATGGCGCATACATCTTCGTTGGCGTGCAAACGTCGTGCCAAACGGCGGAACTGTCTCCGTAGGTCGGCAATTTCTGCCGTCCACCAGTACATAGAAGGCTTGTCGCGGCTGGCTTCATTATCAGTTTCATCACTGAATTTACGATGGTATCAGCTGCGACGCTACCGACCGAATCCAGACACACCCGTTCCCTCTGCATTCAGCAAGAACACGAAGTCGAACGTTGTCCCGAACCCAGATGGCAGCGGTGCCCAATAAATCGAGATGCATAAGGCCGAGTCTTTGTTTCGGCATTAATCGCTAATTAGCACTAGATCAGCATTTACTTCCGCAGCGAACTGTGCTGGCAACTGGTAAGCGGTTGCACTCCGGTGCATTTTAATTTGCAAAATGCGGATCATGCCATTCGCACCATAGCCTTTTCCAATTTCGCCCTGAAGATTGGACACCGTCCCGAGCCCACAATGTTTGCGACGCTCTCACCAGACGCGCCATGATTCCTGCAGATACGCGATTCTCGCTTTCATTGCAGGTCTTCGCTTGATGACCTATTTGGCCGCATCTCCGGTATGCTGTCCTCTTGTCCAGTCAATTACAAGCTGCTAACGTGTGCCCATAGTCCAGGTACCTGTAGCACTTCCTGGAGACTATCCGCATTCGTACCCTGCATACTACCAATCCAATTGATTCTCCCGCTGCTGAGGAGTTTCCGCGCATATTGCTCGGAGACTTCCAACACGGCGAGCTTTTGGTCTCGAGCATTTACTGAGGTAATACTTATCCGGGCATTGGTTACCGCTGGACATTCACAATTTATCACCTCCTCTACTTCTACCTTTTCTATGAGGCAGTTAAGATCCCCGATTTCTAGAGAGCACATGGGATCTAGGCTGGAAACAGGAGTTTTTTTCCCAACATCCCCTCAACCGATTCGCAGAACGTACTATTGCTAATCGTCTTTAGGCCCAGTTCGACGAAGAGTCCGCCACCCTTCATTTTCTGTATGGAAGACACCTCTGCTCCGTTGTCTTCGGGTTTCATCCTGTAGTGGATTTCACTGAGGACTTCCGCAAATGTCTTGAGTAGAGCCGACGGTCTAGTCCTTCTTCGTTTCCTTGTCTTTTCTGCTCCTGGTTTTTGGTTGGTAGCCTCCTCTTCTTTGGACAGCCGTGTCTCTGGCGGCGTAGTCAGTTGTTTCCTTTTTTCCTTCTTTGCCTTTTTTTTGGGCCTTGAAAACTAATTCGATAAAAGTCCTTCAGGCACGTCGTCTACTTCCCGCATTTTCCCCAATTCACTTTGCAGTGGGTTATCTGCGGTCCGTTTGATGCAAGCAGCGTTCTCAGCGGGGAGTGCCGTTGTTTCTGCTCTCCAATCGTCTTCCGCTGCTCTCCACGTTCGCCTATAGAAGAATATGTGGTCCAATAATTCCTTTAGTTCCATCAGCCCGTTTTTGACGCCTTCTTTGACGTTCCTCTGGAGGAGCGCATACGCTTCACCACTGCTGAGTGTTACTACCAGAGGAGTTGCATTTTAGATTCACCATTCTATCAATACCCTGCACTGCCGCCTGGGAGGAAACTTTTCGCTTTTCGACGTAAAGAATCGATCATTTCCCATATGAAATCAGAAATCCACAAATGGGGTGAGCCTCTTTTTAAAATCATTATTAGTACCAATTGGAAATTTCGATGACTAGAAGAAGGTTCCCTATATCACCTCAATAACTTTTTTAGGGTTAAAAACTGGAAAGTGTCAAATCGTAGGTCACTCCCAGACGAAGCATTTTGGATACGAACTTTCCCGTTCAAATACATTACCCTACAAGCGAACAGGACCTTTAGCTTGGAGCTCATGTGATCCAATTGGCTAGAAAATATCGAAACCGTCACCGCAGACAATTCATCAACCCCGACAACATAATACCAGTTACGCATCTGAGCTCTGGAAAGCGAAGAGTAGGGACCCAACCCTGTGGCTCAGTGAATTCTTTAACCGGATTATTCAGCAAGGAAGAACACCATCTGGCTGGAAAGAAAGTACCACTGTTTCAATATGGAAAAAGAAAGGTAGTCCAGCAGTATGTTCAAATTACCGTCTGATCCGGTTACTTTCCCATACCATGAAGATTTTTGAACGTATTCTTGACAACCATGAATCAAGCCGGATTTGTCAAGAACTGTGGAACTACTGACGCAATACACGGTGCGCGGGTACTCATAGAGAAATACCGTGAGAAGTATCGCCCTGTTTACATTGCATTTCTGGATCTAGAGAAAGCGTTTTGATCACATCCGAAATGAGGATATCCGCGATCGATATGGAGTTGCACCGATCGTGGCAAAACTGCAAGAGAGGCGTATTCGATGGTATGGTCACGTTATTCGCGCTAACGAGAATTCATTTGCCAGAATTGGTCCGAACATCGAAGTCGATGGTAAATGACCAAAAAGCAGGCCGAAACAACGGTGGCTTGCCACGCTGGATGGGAATTTAAAAGCCTCGAGCTTGCATCCAGATCAGGCCAAATGGCGAGGCCGATTATGGCTCTACTACCAACCAAAATCTCCACCCCCACGTAGACGGAGAAGGATGAAGGCGAGTCTCTCGCGACTACAAACGAGCTAAATTGTATCAACTGGTCCTGCAGTTTGGGGGTTGGGTAGGCCTGACAATCCTACACAGAAAACTGACATTACGAAGCCACGAAGAAGCCCCGGACTGGATTGACTACACAACGACGAACCCGGCAACGAAAATGGAATAATGATTATCGCATTTTCTCATGAAACGTACGCTCCCTGTACAGAGATGAAGCTGCTGAGCAGCTAGCCGATACCCTGTCCCAGTATAGGGCTGATGTAACAGCGTTACAGGAGACGCGTTGGACAGGGACCGGTTTCCTGGGGGAGAACCACCACACCATATATTATAGTGGCTATCCAGCAAACTGTGTGCTCAAACTAAGTATTTTAGTCAGCCAAAAAAGAAACCTGCTGTCATCGGCTTTAAATACTTTCGCGAAAGGCTATGTGCACTCTCCGTTTGCGAGGCAAATGGAAATATAGGCCTAATAAACGCTCACGTACATGCAGAGAAGACTGCAGAGTCAGCGGTAGAACAAAGCCTCGAAGCCTGTCCCAGGTATGATATCAAAATCATACTAGAGGAGCCAAGTATTGGTGGAGTCCGTCTTCAGGCGATACTTTGGCTTCCATAGCTTACATAAGGATACTGGTGATAACGGACTGCGGATTATTCAATTAGCAATGTCACACGAAATGGCTATTAGAGGTACCTAATTTGCCGTCCACAAAACTTACATGTACCTCTCCAGATAGGACCAGTTTCAACCTAATTGACCACTTGCTGAACGAACGCCGCTCACTCTCAACCTTGATGGATGTCAGAACATATAGGGGGGCCAATATAGACTCGAATCACTATATCGTTGGCCTGGCGCAAGAAAACTCGAAAATGCTGGCTCGAAATGAATGTAAGCTAGCAATGGCATAACATAGTCAAAGAACGTGGGCATGCCCAGAGGCGTAGCACGAACTACGTCGAGCGGAAAAGCGACTTCACAGACGGAAAAAAAGAAGCCTGCCAGAACCAACCGCACCGCACCAGGCGCGCAAGTTTTACCAATAGGTAAGCAGGATGAAGCCTTATACACCTTGACGCTCATCCTGCCGAGATAAAGAGGAAAATCTGATTTCCGATAGAGTGGGCATATTGGAGCGATGAGTTGAGTATTTTGATGAACTCCTCAACAACCAAAATATCGACAAGTTGGGGGTCCAGCCAATTGAAGACGACGGACAAATGCTGCCACCATCAAACATGAAAGAAACAGTCTGGGCAATCCATTGGCTTAAAATGCCGACCAGCCGAAGTGGTTAAATATGGAGGCGACCAATTACAAAAAGCGGTTCATCAACTGATGCTGAAGGTGTGGGACAACGAATCAATGCCTGACAACTGGCAACGAGGCGTTATTTGTGCCATATATAAAAAGGGAGATAACACCCAGTGCAGCAACTATAGAGGCATCACGTTGCTGAGTACCATCTATAAGATATTCTCCACTATCTTGCTAGGCCGGATAGCCCCAGAACCATTGGCCGGTATCAAAGAGGCATGCTATGGAAAAATTGTTGGAATATTTCCATCAGTTTCACCATCTTTTCATCGGGTAAAACTGTTCACCGGCCTTGAGAGAATTCGGTATCCCAACGAAATTGATAAGACTGACTAGGCTGACCATGACCAATGTGCGACGTCAGATGAAAGCAGCAGGATCACTCTCGAGACGATTCAACATCAACAAGGATCTGAGACAAGGGGATACGTTCTATTTAACCTGGCCCTGGAGAAAGTGATTCGGCACCATCCTCTTCAGGTGCGCACAACTATTGACATACGCTGATGATATTGATATTTTGGGAAGAACATCCCTTCATCGGAATCGAGGAAGCGGCCCGAGATCTCGGGCTTCATATTAATGACGGCAAAACGAAGTACACGGTGGCAACGGCAGCACCAAAGAATATAGAACCAACAACATCGAACGAGAACAATAAAGATAGGAGACTACAACTTTGAGAATGTTGAAAATTTTTCCTAACTAGGGTCGAAAATCACAACCGATAACAGCTATGACGATGAAATCTGCGCACTGTTGTTAGTTGCCAACAGGGCCAATTTCAGCTTACAAAAACTATTTCGCTCGAAACGTCTCCTCATAGGGTCAAAGCTCTTACTGTACAAGACAATGATCTTGCCAGTCCTTATGTATTCCTCTTGGCCACGTTCGCAAGAAGAATCCTCAGAAGAAGTTTTGGATGGACGATTCCATAGCCTACATAACGACGAAATCCATGAGCGATGCCATGACCGTCAGATTGTGAATAAAATCCGCATGGATGATGATGATCCAGCCCGGAAAGTCTTTAAGGGCAATATCTATTGTAGAAAAAGAAGACTAGGCAGACCTTGCCTGAGATGGAGCGATGGCGTAGGTCAGGACGTCAGGAATCTGTATGGGATACCCAATTGGCGGACTTTGGCGCAAAACCGGGGTGTCTGGAGTTCCAAGACCGGATACTGGTTGCTACGCCTTTGATGATGATAGCCAGTCGAATGCCCTTGACCGCACTGGCATAGGTAATGGCGGGCTCCTGGTTCCTGCCTTCACCCCTGATATACCCGGGTTTTCTCCAATCTGAAGTTTATGTTTTGGTTTTTGAGACCATGACCCCCATGCGAGGTAATCTCCCCAGCTCCCCGCTTTCTTCATCTTCATCATCATCAACGGCGCAACAACCGGTACCCGGTCTAGGCCTGCCTTAAAAAGGAAGTCCAGACATCCCGGTTTTGCACCGGGGTCCACCAATTCGATATCCCTAAAAGCTGTCTGACGTCTGGACCTATGCCATCTTTCCATCTTAGGCAAGGTCTGCCTCGTCTTCTTTTTTTCTACCATAAATAGACTTTCCGGGCTGGATTATCATCATCCATACGAATTAAGTAACCTGCCCACCGCAACCTGCTGAGCCGGATTTTATCCACAACCAGACGGTCGTGGTATAGATTTCGTCGTTATGTAAGCTACGCAATCGTCCATCCTCATGTAGGGGGCGAACGCGGCCAAGAGTTCGCAATTTTTCTTGCTAAGAACCCAGGTTTCCGAGGAATACATAAGAACTGGTAAAATCATTGTCTTGTACAGTAAGAGCTTTGACCCTATGGTGAGACGTTTCGAGCGGAACAGTTTTTGGAGGCTGAAATAGGCTCTGTTGGCTGACAACAACCGTGCGCGGATTTCATCATCGTATCTGTTATCGGTTGTGATTTTCGACCTTAGATAGGAGAAATTGTCAACGGTCTCAAAGTTGTATTCTCCTATTCTTATTCTTCCCGTTTGACCAGTCCAGTTTGATGTTGTTGGTTGGTTGGTTTCTGGTGCTAACGTTGCCACCATATATTTTGTCTTCCCTTCATTGATGTTCAGCCCAAGATCTCGCGCCAATTGGCGCCCGCTCGATCTGGATGAAGGCAGTTTGGACGTCTCGGGTGGTTCTTCCCATGATGTCAATATCGTCAGCATGGGCCAGTAGTTGGGTGGACTTGAAGAGGATCGTACCTCTTGCATTTACCTCAGCATCGTGGATCACTTTCTCGAGGGCCAGGTTAAAGAGGACGCCTGATAGGGCATCCCCTTGTTGTTGATATCGAATGGTCTTGAGAGTGATCCTGCTGCTTTTATCTGGCCTAGCACATTGGTCAGGGTCAGGCTTGTCAGTCTTATTAGTTTCGTCGGGATACCGAATTCTCTCATGGCCGTGTACAGTTTTACCCTGGCTATGCTATCATAGACGGCTTTAAAATCGATGAATAGATGGTGCAACTGTTGTCCTCGCTTTCTTGGCTCCGATAAAGATGGCTTAGGTCCGTCCTTCGCTTTCTTAGGGACCTCTTCTGTTTTCAGGCCTTCACAAAACGCAAGTACCATTTAGCACCTGCGTCACTGATGCCTGTCTCCTTCGTGACTTTTGCTTGTCCCTGCTTTTTGAGCAGTGGTCTTTGTTGTAAGCCGATTGTAAATCGTGCAAAAGTGTACATAAAGGATAATAATTGCAAAATTAGATTTCAAGTTTAAAAGTTGCAATCCAGAAAGCTGGCTTAATCTAAAATTCACATCTGATATTCAGGCCTTGCTAACTTGTTTATTCAAAACGATGCTACGCAAAACTTATTAACTTCGTTTTTCAGTTGAATTAATTTAATAACTTTGAAATAGGAATCCAAATCGTCAATTCAATCCTCCTGAATTATAATAAGCACTCACATATGCAATATATCCATCTCTACTAACAGGAAGTCCTTGCAACATTCCCAACACTATTTGCCGTATACAAACATACTATCCATGCTTAGGAGTATCTGTTTACGGATGCATGCAGGCTTATCCAGGTGCAGGATATTATTGCGTTGGAAATAATATTTACGTAAGCATACATTCTGCAAATTAACGTAACTGTTATGTTGAGATACTTTAATCGTACGCAATAAATACGAGTAAGTAGCAATGTTTATACCGACATTATGGAATTTTCATATCCTGAGAGGATCTCATTTAGCGCTGCAATGCCAATATTGTGTTATAATATCAAATTCGTATTAGAGCTCATATGCTCCGAGGATACTTATTAGATTAATTGGTCAAATAATTTAGAGTTTCAGTAAATTTTCGGGGAGTGGAACCAGACCATATAAATAATTTGACTATTATATCAGAAGACTGCACATATCAGATAGTTTTAGCAATTCGCTTCATTTTTCCTTGTAGTTTTCCGAAAGTAAGATACAGATAAATAATAAAGATAAATTGATTTGTAGGGCTGTAAATACCAAACTGTTTCAGAATCACAGATTTCTGGAAATTTTCGCATAAAAGGCATTTCATTATCTATTCAAAGAACCAGACTAACCTGTATTCTTTCGAAGCGTACAAATATTGTATTAACTTGTTGGCAATAACCTAATAACGACAGTCTGCGGAGCCTCCATGCCCAGGAAGGCATCGAGGCGCGGCAAACCTTCCATGTATTGGTGGACAGTGGAAATCGCAGAGCTCCGAAAGGAGTATTACAGGCTCCGCCGCTTAACACAACGTCTAGGCGACCGGGGGGAGTCATGTACCATAATGATGGAGTACAAATCAGCCAAAAGGAGACTCCGCAGCGCAATAAACAAGAGCAAAGCTCGCTGCTGGCAAGATCTGGTCGACGAGGTGAATGGGGATCCGTGGGGACTCGGTTACAAACTGGTAACCCGAAAAATCGGGGCTCTGCGGAAACCCTGTTCACTTAAGGCCGAGCAGATGGACCACATTGTAAGGGAACTCTTCCCTGCGCACCCCGTATGGGATGGTGACGTCGGCGTGGAGAGCGCAGAGGACTGTCCACTTTTCTCTATAAAAGAGTTGGAACAGGCAGTCCACTCTATGAAAAACAAGAAGGCGCCAGGACCCGATGGTATTCCAACAGAGGTATACAAACTGGTATTCCAACACCGACCAGACCTACTGCTTTGCGCATTCAACGCTTGCCTGAAAGAGGGCATTTTCCCTGCTCGTTGGAAAGTTGCGAGGTTTGCGCTGATCCCTAAAGGGAAAGGTGACCCCGAATTGCCGTCTTGATACCGCCCACTATGTATGCTTGACACTGCTGGGAAAGTGCTCGAAAAGCTCATCAGAAGTAGACTGGCTGAAGCGATACGCGCTGCCGGAGATTTATCTCCCCGGCAGTTTGGTTTTAGAGCAGGGAGATTGGCAATTGATGCTGTCATGCAAGTCGTGGACGCCGTTCGACGAGCAGAGGCACACAGCCGCTGAACTCGACGGGTGGTGCTCCTCGTAACACTTGACGTCAGAAACGCCTTTAATTCCGTAAGATGGAAAGACATGCTAGGCACACTAGACAATACTTTCAATCTCTTACGGATTTTGAGGGAATATCTGAGGAACCGCTCCCTGATCTATGAAACACTAGAGGGTTAAAGGTGAATGGAGGTCACGTCGGGGGTAGCACAGGGATCCATCCTAGGGCCGGACCTCTGGAACGCTACCTATGACAGTCTGCTCAAACTCGACATGCCAGAAGAGTCGCGCCTGGTCGGCTACGCAGATGATGTCGCAGCGCTTGTTGCTGGACGCACTTTCGAACAGGCGCAAAGCAGACTCGACATATTGATGCGACGGATAAGCGGATGGATGACTACTCATGGTTTCAACCTTGCACTGGAAAAAATCGAAGTAGTCATCCTGATTAAAAAGAGAATTCCGACCCTGCGTCCCATATCGTTTGGCGAGTCGATAATCGAGTCAAAATCAGCGGTAAAGTACCTCGGGTTGAGTCTTGACTCAAAGATGAGCTTTTCTGAGCAAATCCAAGCAGCAGCAAACAAGGCTGCGGCTGGAGTTTCGGCGTTAAGTAGGCTAATGGCAAACATTGGGGATCCTACGTCTAGTAGGCGACGTCTCCTGATGAGCCCAACGCAGTCTGTCCTGCTCTACGGCGCAGAGGTATGGGCTGGCGCTCTTAAAAGAGAGGCATATCATAAACGCCTCGCGCAAGTACAGAGACGGGGGACTTTACGAGTGGCGTCTGCATACCGCACTGTCTCTGAACCGGCCGTGATGGTGATCGCGGGAGTGAGAGGAAACTAGAGGTAGATGGACTGCGCGACTCATCGGCAACTTAAGTACGTGGCTGAATCGGAAGCATGGTGAGACTGAATATTTCCTTACCCAATTTTTAAGTGGGCATGGAGGTTTTCAGTCTTACCTGCACAAGATTGGAAAGGCGCGTTCTCCAGATTGTGTGTTTTGCAATGGAGTTGTGGACGACGCGCACCACACTTTTTTTTCTTGTGGAAGGTGAGATGGGGTTCGTCAGCAGCTCTATTTAAACGCAGGGGATCTCTCTCCAGATAACATTGTCGAAGAGATACTGAGGACTGCTGACAGGTGGAACCGTGTTGCCCATTACGTTCGGGCCCTTCTCGTTGCTAAGAAGACAGAACTCGACCGGTGGAGGAGCCGGATGGCAGGGGGTTCCTTGAACCGTTCCCTTCCTCCTCTCCCCTCCCGTTGGTGAAAGGAATTCCCTGATTTGAAGGCTCCGCAAGGCGGGAGAGTTCGGGGACTAGCCCGAAGTAATGTGGCAAACGGTTCCAGGCTAGCTCTCTGACGATGGGGAGGTGTTTAGTTGGTAGTCCGACGACGTACCGAATCGGGAGTCCAACACTGTGTGCGTAAATGCATTCACCTACCCTACCCGCAAAAAAAAAAAAAATCCCCATATCTGAAGGTTAGTTTACCAGTTCTAGCATAATTTATCGTTGAATCTGAACAGCTGACAAGCGTGCCCACCAACTACGAAGAGAGAACCAAAAAGGAAGAAGTCACTTTCTAAGCTTCGTTGACTTAAAATATGGGTTTGATATGGGACGGCTAAAGAGAGAATAAGCGAATAGCCAAAGGAAACCGATGAACAACTGCATCTGAAGGAAGTTTCGCGAAAATACCAATTAAACAACCGAAGGTTGAATAGGCCTTCTAATAATTGGAAAAGGTATCAAACCACCGACTGATGCTTGCTCTATTTTCAGAGTTGAGACACGCTCAAAATACTATCTAGTGCTACCTGTTTCTCAGTGTTTCTTAAAATGGAAAACTAGAGCGCGTCTGACCAGAGATCTTTCTCAGAGCACAGTTGGATACTTTTCAGTGTATAACTCACCACAGAAGCCTCCAAACCTTGGAGACACCCCAGTAGGATCGACTGAAGGAAATTCGGTCAAATTATCAAGTACAAACCCTCCGGTGTACAAACTGATAAGATTGACGAACAAAGACGAACTAAAGTCAAAGGTCGGGGATCTAGAAAAGGCATTCAAAGGCGCCGTTAAAGTCTCAGGCTTCCCTAAATACTGCAAGATTGCACGCTTACCGTGGTTGAATGAAAATCTGTCCAGCCTCAGAAAATTGATTAGAAAGATCTTAAATAGCTGCTACAGGCACAGAAAATGGAAGCCATAGAAGGACTGCCGGAACTCTCTCGGCGATTACCTACCTTATCATGGTGAGGGAGGTCAGTAAGGAAGATCGTTTTGGAAACAGGCGACACCTGAAGCCAAGCGGTAATCAAAACATCAAGCCAAAGTGTGACTACCGTGCCGAGGGCTGAATGGTCAGAGTGGTTATTATGCGGCCGTAAAGGGTGAACTCTGGATACCAGGCTACCCCTTGCCTTGTATCGACACAAGGCTTCATCCTGCTGACTTGTAGGTAAAACTTCCTGCTTCCTGTAATTTTCGAGTTCATAGACCTGTTGGTTCTCCAAAGCCTGCTTTTCCCGTCTGTGAAGTTACTTCTCCGGTCAACGGAGTTCGTTATAAGCCTCCGCACGTGCCGGCGTTTTTGAGAACGCAACACTACTCGACATGCAGCATTCTTCCGTTCCATTGATAGCTTACATTCATCCGACTTTTCTGGCCCCTGGGGCCAAGTATGTTTGTGGCCGTATTTATGATATCGTTTTTCAGGTGATTGTGAAGATCATATGTTCATGCTCTCTGGAGGATCTCTCTCTGACGACGGCTATTGTGGCATCCATCTCCCCTTATAAGTGTTGCGAAGGGCTGCGCTGAGGATGGCTTCAGTGTAACCTCTCATCCTATCATAGGAATATGAACAACAGTTGCACCATCTGTTCATCGACTTTAAAGCCCCCTATGATAGCATAGCCAGGGTAAAACTGTACACGGCCATGAGAGAATTCGGTATCCCGACAAAATTAATAAGACTGACTAGGCTGACCCTGACCAATGTGCTAGGCCAGATAAAAGCAGCAGGAACACTCTCAAGACCATTCGACATCAACAACGGTCTACGACAAGGGGATGCCCTATCATGCGTCCTCTTTAACCTGGCCCTCGAGAAAGTGATCCGTGATGCTGAGGTAAATGCAAGAGGTACGATCCTCTTTAAGTCCACCCAACTACTGGCCTATGCTGACGACATCGACATCATGGTAAGAACCGCCCGAGACGTACAAACTGCCTTCATCCAGATCGAGCAGGCGGTAATCGGCGCGAGATCTTGGGCTGCACGTCAATGAAGGCAAGACAAAATATATGGTGGCAACGTCAGCACCGAAGACGAATCAACCAACAACATCATCCGCACTGGTCAAACAGGAAGAATAAGGATAGGAGAATACAACTTTAAGACCGTTGACAACTTCTCCTATCTAGGGTCGAAAATCATAACCGATAACAGTTACAATGATACGCACAGTTGTTGTCAGCCAACAGAGCCTATTTCAGCTTACAAAGACTGTTCCGCTCGAAACGTCTCACCATAGGGTCAAAGCTCTTACTGTACAATACTATGATCTTGCCAGTCCTCATGTATTCCTCGAAAACTTGGGTTCATAGCAAAAAAAATTGCGAACTCTTGGCCGCGTTCGAGAGAAGAATCCTCCGAAGAATGTTTGGCCCCCTACATGAGGATGGACTGTTCCGTAGCCTACACAATGACGAAATCTATGAGCGATACGATGACCGTCCGGTTGTGGATAAAATTCGGCTCACTGGGTTACGGTGCGCGGGTCACTTAATCCGTATGGATGAAGATGATCCCACCCGGAAAGTCTATAAGGGCAATATCTATGGTAGAAAAAGAAGACGAGGCAAACCCTGCCTAAGATGGAGCAATGGCGTAGGTCAGGACGCCAGACAGCTTTTAGGGACATCGAATTGGTGGACCTCGGCGCAAAACCGGGATGTCTGGAGTTCCTTATTAAGGCAGGCCTAGACCGGATACCGGTTGTTGCGCCGTTGATGATGATGATGATTACGAGTTAATTCAGAACCCTTGAACTAGACCAGCTGTTGAAATGGACATACTATATTTAAACACTTAATATAATTAATTAAAGGTCTCTCATATGTATTGTATAAAATGAAGGATTATTTAATCATTGACCAAATCGCCACACTCTCCAAATTAAAAACAACCAATGAACTCCTGACCCCAACAATGTGAATCTGACCTCTCAACTCAACCAAGCATTTAACTATTATTATATGAACATTAGTCCTTGGCCTATATGTAACTCACGCTAAGAGTGCACTTCCTCGAGAGTATACTTTAACGTCAACCAATTGAAGCCTCTCAGTAGATTAATCCTGACAAGTGGCATTATTGCAGCAAACTTAATGCTAATTCCAATCCAGTAGATTACCAACCCAATTTCTTGGTCTAATCGCTCAGAGAAGAAGCATTTCTAAGAAGCTATTGAACAAAAGCAGCAATCGTATGAATAGTTAGACCGGATTGGGGACAGATCAAGTATCCACTTACGGTAAATTAAGGCCAATTAAACATGGTAATATACATAAATATATGGGAATAATCTCTCGTAACCATACGAGTAATGTCCGTTTAAGGCAGACAATTTTACTCTAACGTCTACACGTATGAAGACGATGCAAGTCACATAAGAACAATTTGCCCTCGGTAAAATAAAAAATTGTCGAATCCATTCGCGTCTTGTGAATTTAAGCAAAACCAAATGAAAGGATACTGCGAAATCCATCCCAATTTCATCAGGGACCTTATTCAAATCGGTCAGAAATCCGAGAACGTTTTGTTAATGTAATTTTCCTTGCACCCAGACGTCCCACCCTATACACCATTTTCAAGCTTAGAACCTCCCCGGATAGTAGTGATCACGAATTAAGCTCCTTTTTGCGAAATTCTCAATATTAACGGAGATATAAGTGTTGAAAGTTTTTGCCAAAATTCCTTCAAAAATCAGCAATTTTCCTGCACCCAGACCCCCCAACCTATATACCATTTTGAATCTCAGAACCTCCCCCGATTATTATTAATATTATGTTAAGGGAAAGTCGCACCGCGTCCTTGAAGAACTATTGTGCCCCTTTTACTGGTTATAGTGTACCTATTGATCATAATATCTCAAGCAGGCCTGGAACCGTTAGGAACTTTAGTATGTTCCCCACTTCCAGATGTTTCAGCTTTGCATCTAGTATTAAGTGTTCTCCCAGATGTCTCCACCTACTTTGCACAAGTGCCGGACCCTGTCCCAGGACGTGTATAGAGGTTTCGTCCTCCTCCTCACAAAACCTGCAGGCAGTGTCCGCAGATATCCCTAGCTTCCCTAGGTGATAGTTCAGCCGACAATGACCAGTGAGAATTCCCACTATGATCCGGAGGTTCTTTTTGGTGAGGTTTAAGCAATCCTTTGTGCGCATGGGTTCGTATGCCCCAATAAGCACCCTGGACTGCTCCATCCCTGGTAGACCCGTCCAGTATAGTTCCCTCAACCGTTTCTCTTCTTTTCTTAGATTCATAGTCATGAAACCGTTTCCGATTCCACAGAAGAATTCTGGCCCGTGTAAAGGCATCCCTGCTCCCTTCTTGGCTAGTTCATCCGCTGCCTCGTTGTCTTCCAACCCAGCATGGCCTGGAAGCCAAAGTATCCAGACCTTGTTGGACGAGCCGAGTGTATTCAGTCTCTCAAGGCATTCCCATACCAGTTTAGAGTTCACCTGGTTGGACCTAAGTGCCTTGATCGCTGCTTGGCAATCGGTGAGAATAGCTATATTCTGCCCCCTCTAGTTCCTTTGCAGATTAAAGGAGGCACATTTGTCTATGGCGTATATTTCCGTCTGGAATATGCTAGTGTATCTGCCCATTGGCTCAAAGCGCATTTTCCTTGGACCAATGACACCGGCACCCGCTCCCTCTGCTGTGAGGGATCCGTCAGTGTACCAAGTAATCAGTTGCTGGTTTAAGCCGCATGTCGCAGCCACGCTCTCCCAGTTTGCCTTGTTACTCCGACATGTTTCAAACTTCTTAACGAAGTGAAACCTCGTTGTCATGTTGTCCCTCGGTATCAGTAATTCGGGATACCGCCTAGAAAGGATATCAATCTTCCTTCGATTTAGGCAGCTCCCCGCCTCACTTATACTACCGGCCATCCTGAATATTGATCTCCTTGCCTGGATCTGTATGTGCAGATGGAGAGGGGTTAATCCCAGAAAGACCTCCAGGGATGTCGTTAGGCATGTCCTCATTGCCCCGCTGATACAGCCAGCCTTTGAAGCTTGTGTAATTCCCTGGCTTGTGTGCTGAGTTGGGTTCTTTCTACCCAGATTACCCCTCCATAGGTAATCATTGGCCTTACTATTGCAGTATATATCCAAAGTAGTATCTTCGGGCTGCAACCCCATTTTTTTCCTGCTATGGATCTGCAAGTCATCAGAGCCCTCGTGGCTTTCCGACAAGTGTTTCCGACATATGTCTTCCAAAGTAATTTTTGGTCTAGCGTGATTCCCAAATATTTGACCTCTGTTTCCCATTTCACCTCCATATCATGTAATGTTATGGCTTTCAGGTGATCCAGCTTACACCTCCTAGTGAATGGTACTATGGTGGTTTTAGTTGGGTTGATCCACAGTCCCACCTTCCTGCACCAGGCACTAGTAACCCTTAATCCAGTTTGGATTCTATCACATAGGGTATCTTCATATTTGGACTTGTATTCCAGTATTTGTTAACACGTCCAGGATTTCATCCACTACCATACTCCACATCAGCGGCGATAGTACTCCACCCTGTCGACAGCCTTGAGTGGTATTCATGATAATAGAATTTGTACCTGTTTGTACCTCTATTTGTCTGCTTTCTAGCATTTTTCCCATCCAGAGTGCCAGGGTGTTTCCCACTCCTTTGCGGCTCAGGGCATCCTGTGCCTCGGTGTGCGATGTGTTGACGAATGCTCCTTCGATATCCAAAAACGCGCACAGTGCAATTTCTTTTGTTTCTATGGCGTCCCGTAGTACCTCTGTCAGCTGATACAGAGCAGTTTCAGTTGACCGTCCTACCTGGTAAGCGTGTTAACAGTGATGTAGGGGATTACGCTTTAGAACGTTAGTTCTAATATAGTTGTCTATGACCTTTTCCACCGTTTTGAGTACGAACGATGTTAGGCAGATTGGTCTGAAAGATTTAGAGTGAAAAGGATCCTTTTACCCGCTTTCAGAATAAAGACCACTTTTGCCCGTCTCCATGCCCTTGGTATATAACCCAGAGCTATGCTCCCCCTTACCACCCTCAGAAGAGACTCTAAGATAATTCCTAGGCCTCTCTGGATAAGTGCTGGGAAATGCCATCTACTCCGGGAGATTTCATTGGTTTAAAAGTTCCCACTGCCCATCTTTGCCTAGCTTCTGAACATACCTCTTTTGCTAGTATCCAGCTCTCCTTCCTTCCCCTTTTATTCGTTGTTGGGGTATCAGGCACATTGTTGCCGCCGGCCACCGAGGGGTAGGACCCCGGTAAATGAATTCTGAGAAGCAGGTGTACCCTGTCCTCCTCATTCTCGGAAAATGTCCCATCTTCCTTTTTCAAGCAGACAGAGGATATTCCCCCGTCTTTGGCTACAGCCTTGTACAGCCTGGTTGCTTCTGTGATCTGTTCAATCCCTTCACAGAATTCCCTGAAGCTGTTCCGTTTCGCTTCCCTGGTCGCGTTGCTATACGCAGTCAGTGCATTTTTATACCTCCGCCAGTCCCCGGTTTGTTTTGCCCGGTTAAAGAGTTTTCGTACCTCTGTCCTCATTCTGGCAAGGTTCTTGTTCCACCATGGTACATTCCTTAATGACTTAACTGTCTTGGCCGAACAACTGGCCTCATATGCGTCAATGACGATTGTGTTGAGGTTTTCCACCACCGTTTCTAATTCCAGTTCGCTCCTGATGTCACCACCCCCTTGAAGGTGGGCAATGTTGTTGCTCAAGTGCGTTGTGTAGGATTCCCAATCCGTTCTCTTGGGATTTCTTATTATTCTTTTTATTTCAGAATTACCGTCAATGTCGAATGTGATTATCCTGTGATCAGACATTGAGGGTTCATCCGACATCCTCCAATTCCTGACCATTCCGTTCATTAGGGTATTTCCTCGAATTATGTCTAGTACCTCCTTTCTGGGGCTGGTCACAAATGTTGGAGTGTTCCCTACGTTGTATATTTCTAACTTATTGCTAAGAGTAAATTCGAGAAGGTACTCACCTCTACGATTAGTGTCACTGCTTCTCCAGACTTCGTGGTGGGCGTTGGCATCGCAGCAAAGAAGAAGTGGTAACGCCCTCTCCTCGCAATACTTCGTCAGCTTTGCGACTTATTCCGGTGGAGCCCGGCTCTCGTCTCCTGGGAAGTATCCCGATGCTACAACTGCGTCGCAAGTGCTCCTCCCGGCTTCCAATGAGACTTGGATAGCCACAAGGTCCCCGGTTAAGAACTCTGAAAGACATATGTATTTTAAATTACGTTTGAGAATTATGCAAGCTCTTGGTTTTTCACAAGAGGAGTCCCAAATTACCTGCATGCTTCCTCCTTGCAGACCGCGAATCTGCCCCCGGTACACCCAGGGCTCCTGAGCCAGCACTATTCCAATGTTCTCCTTGGAATTTGCCCTTGCAATCACTGCAGATGCAGCTCTCGCATGGTGGAGGTTTATCTGGGCTATCTTAGTGCTGGCCATTGGGTCCGTTATTGTTTGGAGCTCTTCTCCACTGTCGGAGTGTCACCCTCCTCCTCCGACATGGCGCTTTCCTGCGCGTCGCTGTACACCCTGAGCCCTAGGAGTCTTAGGTTTAGGTCGTCCAGCTTCTGCTCTTCACTGGGCAGCAGGTCTATTCCTTCCGCGTCTATGGCTTCCGAGACTTCTTCAGGGACCTCGGTAAGTTTTTCATCCGATGCCTCCTCCGAGGACTCTTCCCTCGGCTTTTCCCTGTGCACATGCACGGGTATGTTGCCAAATCGGTAGTTGATATGACAACTCCGACGTTTAATTGCCTCCAGGGATCGGTCATCTACCCCGATCGTGAGGAGTTTACCCTTGCCCTCTACCTTGCTTCTGAAGACTCTCCATAGTCGAGTATGGAGATCTTCATTCTGAGCAATTAGGAATCTCATAAGGTCTTCCGTTTCTATTGCCGCGGCCTTTGGCAGAAAAACTGTCACCATGTGGGCTCCTGGTATATCATCCCCAGCACATGTTGAAAGTTCCTTCCCAGCCTGGCAATCTAGGAACTATGGTTCTAACCCATTCTGCGGTGTCTTCCGGCGCGCAGTCCACCAGTATAAGGCCTGGTCGAAAGCGTATCCCGCCACCAGTTTCGATGTCCAACCCTTGATCATCTGCTTGACGACAAGGTCCTCAATGATTTCATGTTCCTCCGGAGTGAGTATTTGCTCGGGAAACCTTTTTGGCAGTATGGCCAGTCGAATGCCCTTGACCGCACTAGCATAGCTAATGGCGGCTTCCTGGGTCCTGCCTTCACTCCTGACCTGCGCGGGTTCTCTTCCCTTGGGTTCAGGTCTGGATTTTCTGGGAGCATTCCCTTCATGTGGGCTGATCTCTGCTGCTCCCCGCTTTCTCGGCTCCGGTAGAGATGGCGTAGATCTATCCTGAGCCTTCTTAAGGGCTTCTTCTGGTTTCAGGCCTTCCTTCTGATAGCGCAGGTACCATTTAACCCCGGCGCCACTGAGACCTGTCTCCTTCCTGACGTGTATTATATTTATCTTAGACGTGCTTTTGCTGGTCCCTGCTCTTTGAGCAGCGGTGTTCGTTGGGTGTTGTCCACGCAGTATACCAATGCTCACCTTGGATCCACTGCTTGACGTCCCAACTTCTCCCTTCTTGGGTGTAGTCACCTGGCTCTCAATAATTTGGAGACGTGCCTCCGCCTGATTAACCAGTTTTGGTGCGGTAAGGGGGCCCCTTGTTGGTTTTGTTTGGTTTTCGTTTTCTTTTCTTGTTTTGTACTCATTTGATTCCCACGAGTATGGGGGTTAAGAGGTCCGCCGTCCCATAGCCCCCCGTAGCACGGTAAGGTCTAACTTACTCCCTGGGGCGACCAGGTATCAGTGAGGCTCCGTTCGAATACAGTCAGTTACCCCCGACTGCAAACTATCCAATGGGCACGGTTCGCATGACACCCTGGATTGGGGGAGGTGTTTTTCGACTCCCCAGTCTAGATCCGTAGCGTTTTGTTAATAGTAGGGTCACCTCATGCAGGGTGTGGGTATCACCACTCACTAACGGTCTTGGTGGACGAGAGGCTTGGTCCCTGAAAAGGCACACACCGTCCCAGAGGAGAGACAGCTCATCCTTAGAGAGAGATAGGTTGGCCTCAGGGAGCTATGTTCCGCATCAATCTATCCTGCAGTGCACTGCTCCCCCGATAGTAGTGATCACGAATTAAACTCCATTTTGCGAAATTCTCAATATTAACGGAGATATGAGCGTTTAAAGTTTTTGAAAAGGTTCCGCCAGTTTGGGGCCATTTTCCCGCTTCCCAGACCCCCTAACCTATACACATTCTGGTTGTTCTGCACACTGGACTCCACGGATATTTAAAACAAAAGCGGAATATGCTTGAAGACCGACATCATCCTTTGATTTCCGTTTTCAAATTAGAGCATTTGCGGGTGCCGACCTGGCATTGGCAGTATTTGTGTAATCGAGATCTTTTTTAGAAACTCGAATCCTTGTGGAATGGTTCCGTTGTAAGGCTTGTTCCGTAGTTGATGAGTGATAGGGAAAGTAAAAGAGAAATCCAGTTTGTTATTTTATTTACGTAATTTATTGAATTTAATTGATAGAATATCCAAAAAGCACATCCCCTAGGCATCGTTATCTTAATTACAGTAGTTTAAAGTGTTAAACAAATAATAAACAGCAGAAAAGATGAGACTGGAAAATGTTGGTTCACAACCCGCAGCTTCCACCAGCGCAGCCGCCTCCGGGAATTCGAATGTCCGACATCCGCATGATCCTCCCAATTCGTGGGCCACCGCCACCGCCGCCACCCGGACGACCACCCCCGTTGCCACCGCCGCCGCCACCACCTCCACCGCCCCCACGTCGGAAGCCTCCAGCATCACCGCGTCCAGAACCCCTTGACCAATTGTTATTGTCACCAATAGCCATCAGTGGGTCAACCAACGTGCGGAAACTGAAATTAACACAAACACAGTGAAGCGTATTGAGTCATTCGTTATCGCGAACTTTGTGTTCACTTCCGAATCATGTTTTGCGCGTACTTACAAGGCCATCAAAAACGCAAAGAAGCCCGTGAAGAGTCCGAAGAATCTTTGCATCGTCCATGGCTGTTGAGTGTAGACTTGACCATCTGAGAAACAGTGAATTTGTTAGAAGCAATTTAAGGAGAATGATATTTAACATACCAGAACTTATGTACACCATTTTCGAAGACTTTCTAAACAATTACATGAGAAATTTCACTTTCGCAGTTCGAGATTTTACTAAAATTGAAACGTCTGACGTGTTTGTCAATACGAATGTCAGCTGATCTAGGTACTAGAGTTGGATGAATTGTAGTAGAATGAGGAAGAAGATATTAAACCCCTTTCTTAAAAGATACTTTTTAACGATCGTTGCATAAATAATTAGGTTTCCATTTACTGTGTTGGCTTTTGTTTGTTCGGTGCCGAGAAAGATGCTTTCTGGCAACTTCTCGATGAAAAGACTTGTCACGTGCATGCTGACGACTATATCATCATTGCCGGCGACCGAGCGTATAATCGATTTTGCAGACACCCATGAAATTGTCTCGTCTTCTTACATTTTATAGTGGGAACAGTAAAACGCAAATCGACTATATTCTCATAAAACGCCGACATTTTACCACCGTCACTGATTGCGAAGCCGTTCCCTATGAGACCATAGCACCTCAACATCGGCCGTTAATTGCCGTCCTATAAATTAAACCACCGATAAAACAGTGTGAGGAACGCACTGGCCGGCGGCGCATTAAATGGTGGTGATTTCGTGAAAAGAAAGACGAAATCATCTCACTTATGCGATTACCAACCATTACAAATGTGGAATCGTGGAACCAAATGAAAAATACTATCCACAAAGCGGCCTCTGCAATCCTCGGGGTCACCAAGACGGGTGAGTGGTACATCAACCGAGATACTTGGTTTTGGAACGACGATGTTGAAATGAAGGTCCGTGAAAAGAAGCGCATCTACCACAAATTTCTCGTCGATAAAACGCAAACCGGGAAGCAAATAAAGCGGTCGCTGTCACCCGAGCGGACCATTACAAAAATCTTTACGATAAACTGAACACTCGGCATGGCGAGAGAGATCTGTATCGACTTGCCAAAAGCCGACACGAACGCACACAGGACATCGAGCACTTCTGTTGCATTAATGACAAGAACGGTACTTTGCTTAGCAACCTTCGATCCGCGACTGATAGATGGCCCAAATAGTTCGAGCAGATTTCAACTGAAGAATTTGCTCATCCTTCACTTCCACAATCAGGACGAGGAGGAAATAAAACAAATGAAATCGGGGAGAGTCACAGGACCTGACGGCATCGCATCTGAGACCTGGAAAGCGAAGAGTTGGGACCCAATACTGTGGTCCAGTGAATTCTTCAATCGGATTATTCAGGAAGGAAGACCACCATCTGACTGGCAAAGAACCAGTAGTAGTATAGTACCACAGTTCCAATATGGAAAAAGAAAGGTAGTCCAGCAGAATGTTCATATTACCCTCAGATCTGGTTACTTTCCCATACCATGAAGATTTTTGAACGCATTCTTGACAGCCGTATTCGCGAAATCGTTGAAATAACCGTGAATCAAGCCGGATTTGTCAAAAACTGCGGAACTACTGACGCAATACACGCTGTGCGGTTACTCATTGAGAAACACCGTGAGAAGCATCGCCCTCTTTACATTGCATTTCTGGATCTAGAGAAAGCGTTTGACCGTGTTCCACACGAACTCATTTGGCATACTCTACGACAACACTTAGTGCGGGAAAACCTCGTGCGCTGGGTTCAATTGCTCTACCACGATCCGAAAAGTGAAGTTTGACGTGTGGCGAGTGTATCAAAACCCCTTCGTGTCTCTGTGTTCATCGAGGAAACGCACTCTCACCACTCTTCTTTGTTTTTGTTATGGACACCGTCACATGGGACATCCAATGTCCAGCGCCCTATCCACTGCTTTATGCACATAATGTTTTCCTACCGTCACATAGCAAAAATTATCTCGAGCAACTTGTCCAAAAATGGAATAATCGCCTCATCCAATCCAATCCCCATGAAACAGGCACAATCATTCTCAACGGCAGTGACCTGCCCAGAACTGAGCGATTTAAATACCTCCGGTCTATGCTATCAGCCAATGGAGAACTGCTTTATGAAATTAATACACGTTAACGCAACCTAGATGAAGTGGTGCTCCACAACTAGTGTTCTTTGTGATCGACGAATCAACGAGCATCTCAAATCAAAAATTTACCGCCGTCCTCTCCTCTCTATGGTTCTGAGTGTTGAACGACTATAAAAGACATTGAACGACGTCTTGCGGTAATGGAAGCGAAGATGTTGCGTTGGACTAGTGGCGTGACACATTTTGATCACGCCCGGAATGAGGCTATCCGCGTTCGATATGGGGTTGCACCGATCGTGGAAAAACTGCGTGTGAGGCGTTTTCAATGGTATGGTCTCATAATTCGCGCTAACGGGAATTCACTTGCCAATATTGTTCTGAACATCGAAGTCAACGGTAAACAACCAAAAAGCAGGTCGAAACAACCGTAGCTTGATACGCTAGATGGAGATTTAAAAGCCTCGCGATTAGATCCAGATCAGGCATTTGATAAAATTGAATGGCGAAACCGATTACGACGAGCCGATTCTACTTGTGAATGGGACAAAGGCTGAAGATAAAGAAGAACATATGAAGAGCGACGAGTGCATGACAGCTCCATGTCACATAGTTAAAAATTCCATTGTCCTCTAGTTTTTAGAAAGCAATTTCATTAAATCATTTTATGGAAAGCCCTGTATTGATAATAGTCAACCTCATACGCTTCTCAATTATTCTCGTTGATTATGACGTCAGCATCATATTTGTACGGCTTAGGATGCAATAAATTGGCACGAAATTGATAAATTTGAATTGTTATAACTTTGACACTAAAAGTCGCATTTTCTTGGCATATGTGTGCATGACAATGTCTTCTATGTCGGTGCAAAATTTAGTACTCCTAGGATGAACTTAAGGTGAGTTTTTCAGTCAATTTTTGAAAGTTGGTAATATACTATTACTAAGTTTATTTGAGCAGATATCGGAATGGAAAATATTTTGAGGTCTAGATTTCATTTCAGCGCACCACCCTGATTTATTTTCGGATTTTTAGGTTGGATAGTTTCCGAAAATGAGTCCTATCTCACTTTAAGTGCGTACATTTTGACTCCTCACTCGTGCACTTTGCAATTCACGACAAAACTAATATCAGTTACTGTTAGTTAGTTAGTTAGTACTAATCGAGGCCTTTCATTCGCCTACACGACTATATCCAGTGAAAAAAAAATGTTTGAAACCCCTTTTGCATGTATGGGGAGCCCCCCTTTAAGCTCCACCTAAATTTATATCACTCGTTGTATGCGTGGGATTTCATAGTTCCGATCTGTCCACCAAATTTCGTTCGGATCGGTTTAGCCGTTTTGGAGAAAAGTGCGTGTGAGAGACAGACAGACAGACAGACAGTGAATCGATTTTAATAAGGTTTTGTTTTAAGATTCGAATCGCAACCTCGGGCTTACAAAACACCTCCCCACACTGTCCACGACCATCATTCTCTCCCCTCTCCCTCCCTCCCAGAACTCAATTCCCCAGCCATGTAGCACGGCAAAGCAGGGCAGCCACAGCGCCTCGAAAACGGCCAGGAAAATTATATCGACCTAACAAGTCGTTCGCGATTATTAACAGGATGCGAAGAGTGACGTACGCGAGGTGAACGAGTCCTGACCACCAAGCTCGCAGTATGCCTGCATTCTAGGTAGTAGCCTTGAGAAAGCATCCGGTACACCTAATGACACACCGGAAGACCTCGGAACCGTCGACAACTCTCGACCGACGTCGATGGAGTGAAATGAGCCTAGCTCTGCCAAAGTGGTAGTTGAAACGTATGTCAGGAGCAAGAACATTCAGGACTCTGGTCCGGTATTGTGCGTTGAATCGGTATTAGTAGGCCGCGTTGTCCTGAGCCAGCGCTGATCCATCCGTGAGTTCTGTTATTAACTAAGCATAGATTAGGCCTCAAGGACAGGGGTAGCGACTTTGTTTCCCTGGTTTCACCCGTTCCTTACTATTATAAACGACCTCCACACGATGCACTGGTAAAATTTCCATGAAGAAGAGAAAAACAATTCATAAAATCGATGATAGCAAAAAAGGAAGAGGAGTTGACCGCCTTTGAGCGCAACAAGAAAATCCGTCGCTCACCGCAACACCTAGCGAAACAAGTAGTAAGTACTGACACACTCGATATGACACCATGGCGTCCAAATAAAGGGAAATCCTTACAACGTAACGTGGCAGCAAGCGCCTGTGCCTGAAGTGATGCTATTCCAGAAAAAAAGGCCAGTCAAAATCGCTACACCTGAGCAGCTGGGTTCAGACACAAATTGAGTGGAAGATCAGTCGACCGTCCTGCCTAAAAACGATGAGAAAAGGCTCATCAAGAAATGTGACGAAGCGTATGCGGTCGGAAACGTTCCTTCAGAAGAATGTCAGCAAAGGCGTAAAAACAGGATAGAACTGGGAGAACTACTGCCAAGGCCAAGATGGGCTGCAACTGAAGACGCGTAAAAAACAGGAACAGCCGCACCTCCCACTAAAAACACGCTAAACGGATCGGAGATAGCAAAGCGAACTAGAGAAATAGCGTAAAGAGAAAGACGCGTCTGAAGGAGACCTTATGCAAGTAGTTTCCAGGACTCAAAAAAGAAGGCAAAAAAAGCAAAGAAGGACAAAAAGGAACAACACGAAACGCCGTCAGAAACCCGTTTGTCCAAGGACAAGGAGGCTATCTGAATAGTAAATCACTAACACTAACTAAAAACCGCCGGCTCTGCTCATTAAGTCGATGAGAGCAAGACATTTATGGAAGTCTTCAATGAAACCGGCTAGAAGATAAAGCCCGAAGACAATAGAGCAGAAGTGCCTTCCATTCAGAAAACGATGGGAAGCAGAGTCTTCAGTAACTTACGCCCGAAGACAACAAGCAAGGGTACGTTCTACAAGACGGTCAAGGGGCTACTGGAGAGAAGGATCTCGTTTCTAGTGTAGAGCCTATGTGCTCTCTAGAAATGCGAGTTCTTAACTACCTTACGAAAAAGGTCGAAGTGAAGGAAGCCATTAAGCGTGAATGTCCGGAGGAAACCAATGTCCCAGGTACTACACTTTCATGAATGCTTGACGCCAAAACTCATAGAAGCGAGAAAATCAAAATTGGATGAATAGTATGCAGGCTACGAATGCGAATAAGCCCCACCAAGCGTTACAGGTGCCTAGACTATGGACACACGTCCATAGCATGCCGCAGATACGATCATGTAAACCGCGTGGTGTTTCGCGAACGGACTTGCTGCTAGAGGCGTTCATCGTTTTCCTGAAGGAGGGCATTTTTCCTTGTTGCTAGAATGCTGGAATGTGGCGAGGCTCGCGCTAATCGGCAAAGGCAAAGGAGACGCTGAGCTGCCGCTTGCATACCGACCGCTGTGTATGATTAAAACGGCGGGAAAAATGCTAGAAGAACTCATCAGAAGTCATCCAGTTTGGATTCAGATCAGGGAAATCCACGGTGGATGCTGTTGTGGAGGTCCTGAAGGCGGTTCATGGAGCTGAGGCACACAGCCGTTGATCTCGACAGATATACTAAGCACATTAGAAAACTCATTTTACGTGCCGAGCCTTCTCTTGCGATATTGAAGGATTATCTGAGAGACCGCTCTCTACTCTATGAGACGTTACAATGCCAGAAGGAGATGGAGGTTACGTCGGGGGTAGCACAGGGGTCGGACCTCTGGAACGCTTCCTACGATAGCCTCTGCGAAGACTCGATATGCCAGAAAAGTTCCGCCTGATCAGTTATGCGCACAATGTTGCGGCACTTGTTGGCGAAGGTACTGTTGAATAGGCGCAAACTAAACTTGATATATTGATGCAGCAGGTAAGCAGATGGATTGCTGACATGGTTTCAGCCTTGTACTGAAAAAAATCTAGGTAATCATCTTGACAAAAAAGAGAACCGCACCACCACCAAACCAATGGTTAAGTACCTTAGGTTACTAAACAAACTCTTTCGAACAAATCAAAGCAGCTGCGAACAAAACGCAAAACCATCTACAAGACTCAAATTAGGAGGTAGCTCGGAAAGAACGGCACAGCTCACGAATAGCATGATGAGATTGATTATTTCCTTACCCAACTTCTAAGTAAACACGGGAAGTTTTCAGTCTTATTTGCACAAGATTGGGAAGACACGATCCCCTGACTGTGTGTCCTGCAACGGAATATTGTATGATATTGATACTCCCTGTCAGAACCGAGCGCCCAGGTCAAGAGAGCTCAACTTGCAGTAGCCGTCAGTAAGAATCCGGCACCGGATTAGTGTCTTACCGCAGCATTCTTGACTCTGACAATGTTGACAGGATACTGGCTCTCGGTCTTGAAAATTTCTCATTCAAGAAAATCCTAGCCCCTTTTTCTGATCCAATGTCAAAGATTTTGTTAAACCAAATCCATGGGTAATGTACCAGGAATATCTAACCGCAGACCTAGAACTTTGTCAGCCTTGTTGCTAGTAGAAAAGAAACAGCTTTGGCATGCTGGAAGTTAATTTAACTAATCTTTATGTGTGCGCCTATATCCTCATTTCAGAAGCTTCGTCTTCACTGGGTCCAGACTGCATACACATATCGGTATTAGAGCAGTTGCGTAAACATCACCAGCTTCCCTTTCGTCCACTTTTCCTGGTAGAAGCAGAAGAGAAGGTTCTGACAGGAAGGATTTAGCCTGAACTTCCCTCTCCTGTGCGAGCCTTCCTCTCACTTTTTCTGGAAGGATTAAGCAACCGTGCGACTGATAGACTGGATGTTGTCGGATGGATGGATACTATGCCTCCACAGATTCTCCCTGGAGAACATGAATCTGATGAGGCCTCGAAAATTCGCGCCTCGGTCACGACTAGATTCCATCTTCTTATGTTACTTATGTTACTCTTAGTGTACAAATGAACTACTACCGGTTACCCCACCATGGCAAAGTTGTGTCCGAGGGTTTAAGGTTAGATAGGTGGGCAAATTGATTCGAAAATGAAAAAGGAAAAAAAATCGCCACACCTGGACCAAATATCGTGACTAATGGCTATTCCACGCTTACTCTTATGCACGACCGACAAACGGTTCTCCTCGATAGCGCAGACTGGCTTAAAACGACTAGAAACTGCTTAGAACAGACAAAGGGAGCACATAGATTTTTTCTTCTTTTTCATTCGCCTTTATCTCGTTCAAAAACGAGCTCAGCATGTCCTGATGGGTTGCGCCATTTTGGTCTGTCAAATGCCTGATCTGAATGCAGTGGCGAGGCTTTCAAATCACCCTATCAAGCCGCCTTATTTCGACGGAATTTTGGCCATTTTCCCCCATTGTGAATTATGTGACCATATCATCGAAGATGACTCTCTCGCAATTTTTCGAAGATCGGTGCAACTCCATGTGGATGTGATCAAGTCCAACGCGACATCTTCGTCTCCATTACGGAAAGTCGCCATTCATTATGTTTTATGGTTGGCTAAAACTCAGAACCATAGAGGCGACAGGACGGACGACACTGCCGTAAATTTTAGATTCGAGACATTCATCGATACGTCAATCGCAAACAACACAAACTTCGGAACGCCACATCATCTAGGTTGCGCTAATGCGTGAAGCAATTTCATAACACTGTTCTCCATTAGCTGACAGCATTAATCCGAGATATTTAAATTGCTCAGTTCTGGGCAAGTCATTGACAGTGATAGTGTCCGTCACATGGGGATCAGTTGACAAGAATTATGTTTTATTCATATTCAATCTGAGACCTTGATACATGAGACGATCCTTCCACTTTTGGGTGAGTTGCTCGAGATCACTTTTGCTATGAGACGTTAGGAAAATATCATCTGCACAAAACAGTATATAGAGTGTGTGACAGCGTCCATAACAAGAACAAAGAGGAGTGGTGAGAGGGCGCTTCCTTGGTGAGGCAAGAGAGGCACGAAGCGGTTTTAATATACGCTGACCATACGTCAAGAAACCTTCGCCATTTCTGAACAGGACCGGGGCTGTCCTGTCGGGTCGACTGAGGTGAACGCCCTAGCACCTCTCCGAGGATTTGAATATCTGAACATTCATCATTTTTGTTTATGGCTCGTTTACTTGCGATTGCCAACAACCTAATCACAGAATTATGCTCCAAAATATTCAAAATATGCAGAAAGTTCAGACACAATAAGTATATAGAAGACATACCCAGACAAAAACCTTATAAGCCCCGGTGGGACGAAATGACTTACATATACTTCATTACAAATAATTCTAGTGTCGAAAGTTTAAGATTGTGTAAAACAGCCCTGATCAGACACTCAAAAGAAAGCCGAGTCATATTCTGAAAAGTAGAGTAAACGTAGGATGAAAGTATCTTTTCTGTTTCCAGTGGAATTAACTACTGTTTGTCTCCATTTAACTATAATAAAAAAATGCTTTCGGCGAGAAATTTTCCCCAAATTAGATTCTATGCCAACTGATTGTGTTATCAACGCATATAAATGCCTACGAACTTGCGTCGCCCAGAAGTTGGCTCCATTCAGCGACATCACCATGAAGTTTTTATTAATATTTGCAATCATTCTGTCTTCAACGTGTGTTCATCTAAGTCTTGGGTGGACTGTAGATTACTGTTCACCATCACTTTGTAAAGGCCTCCCTCATATTGCTTGTGGACATCCTGGAGTAAGTTGGTTGGATTAACTAAGGGCATCCAGTGATCTAAGCCTAAATTTCCATTCCTTCTTCTTTCAGGACTATGTAAGCCAGTGTTTATCAGACACGACCATAATGAACCTGAAGCCTCTCAAAAATGTAATATTGGATCGACATAACCAGCACAGAAACAAAGTGGCTGGCGGTAGACTACCAGGATTCAGTCCTGCTGTCCGGATGGCCACTATGGTGTGGGATGAAGAATTGGCATATTTGGCTTCATTAAATGCTTTGCGATGTGATTTTGAGCACGATGAATGCCGCAATACCGATAGTTATCGAAACTCAGGACAGAGTTTAGCTTGGCGTTGGGATCCTATGGAGAGCGTACCCCAACCGAAAGACGCTTTAACTTGGGCCATTGATTACTGGTTTGGTGAGCATGTCGACTCTAATATGCAACAAATAGATCGTTACTATGTTGGACAGTAAGTATGCAAACTGGTTAGAACTTTTAACACAAAGTCCGGGTTATCTTAAACTCAAATCCCAGCAGAATCCTCTTCAAGAATTATGGTTGTGCCTCCTATGAATAGTGAAGATTCATAAATTTCATTTTTGTTTCAAGAAGCATCACAGATCAGGCTTTAACCCGCCCAGATCTTCATAACCCCCGGCTTTTATGAAGGATGGCAGCTCCCCCCACCCAACAATAAGAAAGCTCTTTGATGTCGCTGGAAGGTTGCTTGCCAAGTGTCCCCAGCATGGCCTTAGCTAGAGGTGGGCAATCAAAAAAGAGGTCCCCAAGGATTTCTCCCTTTTCTTGAACTTAAGCAACTTAAACAGTTGAAATTGTAGTGTATGCCGAGTCTGACACCATGGTGCCTCAAGCAAACCACCGTAATCGTAAACACGTTTGCATTCGTCTGCCTCTCGTAACCGAATTCTTTTGTAGGAGGGTCAAAACATCCTTGACTCAGCGCAGGCGGTGAACTTTTGTCATCTGGAGTGCCAGTGAGATGCAGACTTCGCCCAACAAGAAACTGTCAAAACCAGAGCCTTGTCTGCGCACTCCGGCAGCTTGGTCATTCTTCTCTAAAATCGGGAAGCCAGAAGAGCGTGGCTTTGAGCGTGCTACCTAGGTTGTTCAGTTCCTCTCTTCACTTCCCATCTGAATGGATTATAGTACGTCAACACCAACTGCGCGTTATCATTGTTAGTTCATTGAAATTTATTTTCGCTTCCTTCAAGACGCCTACACTCTTTCTCCACTGTATAGCCTTGGACGGCCATCACAAAATAGTGGCTTCCGTTGGATTACATAGCGAATAAGGGAGTTATCGGACTTTTTTAATATGTGACCTATCCCCTGCGACTTCTGCCTTTTGATTAACACATCTATAGGCATGTATGTCGTATACCGATGTAAGCCTCGGTTCAAGGCTGTGTTGGGCCAGAGTATCAGGAAGCCCTCAGAAGACAGCCATTAACAAAAGGATTAGTATTTTCCAGTAATTCTGACGGCCACTTCCTATGCCCTACTCCCATACAGCGACACTAAGAGAACATTGGAACGAAACAACATCAAGTTCAATGCCACCGCAGACAGTTACAACGCTGGCCAGATATCCAAATTAATTAACGCGCTCATAATATGCCCATAAATGTGAAGACTCGTTAGATTGAGAATCTTTTTTCAGGATTTTGTGTAAAACAAAACCTTATTAAAATTGTCTATCTGCCTATCTTTTTCTGAAGGTGGAAAACTTCAAAAGATACTGGTGGATATGTCCCTTCGCCCGGGATTTTTACCCACTAAAATCAGCCCCCAAACTCCTGTCCGCTACTGTCCTTCTTCATGTCTCCTCTAGACTCTTCTTTTCCTCTACGAATCTTGGATAATGGAAAAACACATGTCGCGAGCCCTCCAGAATACCGTCGCAGCTGGTTAGGTTAGCTGTCCAGTTCATCGACCATGTCCCGTGAGAAACTACGTAAGATCGTAGTATATCTCACCATGTGCTCTCTGCATCCACACCTTACGGCGCTTCGTGAGAAGCCCCGTTTTGCCACAATATTGAACTCAGCAGAGAGTTTTGCGGAACACAACAAACATGTTCCCTCTGTGGAATAACCATAATGTGTTCCCTCTGTTCATCGTCTATGTCTTACCAAAGCTTCCTTCCTGTTAGATAGTTATCGACAAGGAGAGCTAAGTAACTGGGTATACCAATCTCTGCGCCAAAGAACTTCTTATAAGTTTCTAATTGGCCGAGTTGAATACACCTTGCACATCAAGAATAATCACTACTCGCTCCAACATTTTCCCCATAGAATCTGTAGGAAAATTTAGGCAACAGCACTAGCCTTTGGTATTTCCATATCTCAGGAAAGATCCCACCCACCAAGCATGCTTTAGACATCTCCGCAAATATGCCGGCCTCAACTTAACAGTCAACTTAAAGGTTTTGTATAGTATACCAAACTGTCTCGGTGCTTTGTTGTCTTCCAGAACTTGGCAAACTCCAGTAACGACGAAAGAGGTACTGGAGATTTACCACATGCCACATGTAAAGATCTTTGGAGACTGTTGCCTCTCGTACTCTCCTGAGAAAAAAACCACAAACAATTTTCAATAACAAATCAGGAAATGTACTGCTTCACCATGGGTTTATATCCGTCTTTGCACAGAGTTGTTTGAAGTAGGCTAGACGATTAAGTGTTCCATCAGAAGTCAGGCTTCCTACTGGAGAAAGTATACCGTTTCGGCATCGATGCACTTCTCCTAGGGGCTACCTGGTAAAGTGCCCTGGTCCAACTACACATCTATAAAGGTTTCCTCATCAAAGGTTTTCGCAAACCTCATTCTTGGACGAGTAGGTCCCCAAACACTCAGGTTGTTGTGAAAAACGATTGCCTGGTGGTCACTATGGGGGTGGGTGTAGTATTCACTGGCAATCCAGGGCATATCGTGAGGTAATCAGGGATCCCTACATTATTGGGGTTTCTTTAGGGTTCATTTATTACAGCAACTTGCATCTCTCATTTGTAGGTGATCTATGAAAGCAGATCTTGACCGACCCGACTATGATTGAGATTGATTTGGAAGAACCTCATTTTCCCACAGATATTAGCGTCCTCTTGAACTCCAGATACTCTGCACTTCTGTCCAGGTCCCCCTCCTGGGCAATGTGGCCCTTTGCTCCACATCGCCTGTATCGGTCAGATCGATTAACCGCGCTTAACAATGCCCTCGTCAAATATCCATACATACTTAAATATATATAAAGCACCTCTTTAAGAATATCTACTCTCCAAACCCCTGGTCCTTTTTTGGCTCAAGCTTAGTCCGGATGCGATCGATGTTACCACGGCTCCTTCTGCATTTTTGTTATGAGCACTACAAGAAGCGACATACTGAATTGAAAAACACTTCTTTATCTAAGCTGCTTGTAGCATTAGATGAAACGATGGTCAGACTGTTATCTACCGAGGCACTGCTGTTAAGCGATGTCGACTCGCCTACTCCCAAAAGCCTCCGTTACGGAGGTCCCGAGCCCCGGTACTGTAAATTTCGGCCTTTTCTCTCCGTTCATACTGGTTTGTTGCCCATGGGTGGACATTTTCCTCCTACCTACCCGACCTGCACATAAACATGCCCATACACACACACCTTCAATCGGTACAACAATATTGATACGCATCCGCCGAGGACGCACGGAAGGACATGCCTACAGGCCATTTTTGCCTACATTGAGTTTGAGGGGAGAGAGCAACATAGTCAGCGCATGAAGATGCAGTGCTGAAGCCAACAGTAACTACCTAGGCCAAGGTCGTCCAAGGCTTTTGACACTCGCACGTTAATTAGCTGAAATTTTAGTATAGTATCCTCCTTCGAAGTTTTTTCCAAATTTTTTAATTTCTGGAATTCAATCTTATTCCCTACGAAATCTTACACCATTTCTTGGTAGAAGATATACGGACACAACGCCTGTGCAAGTCCCAATAAGCTTTGGTAATTTGTCGCGCTTCAAAAGGACTGATTTCTGACCCTACTAAATCGTACTCCCAAACAATAATCATCTATACAGGAGTCAAAAAAGTTGGTGCATCCAGTTATTTTGTCCTTTAAAAAGTAAATTTATTATTAGCCTATATTTTTTGAGAATTATTGGGTCCTAAGTCCGCATCAACTTAATGCCGCCTATACCTGTATTACTTCCAGTGGGACCGAGCACTTCACCGTCATGGTCGCTGAATCCAATGAACGTGTAGGATGCGCTGGTCTTTGGCTGAACGATGGAGATGGAATGACATCCTATATAGTCTGCAATTATGCAACAACAAATATTTTGGATCGACCAATTTACAGACAAGGAGCAGCTGGATCAGAATGCCGTCACGGTAGAAATCGACGCTTCTCAAACTTGTGCGCGGTCGGAGAAAACTATAATGTCAGCTCGAATCGTTGGTAGAAATAAATGTGTCCATATTTATAAGGAAATATATTTTTTTAAAACTATTCTTTCACTTATCTTATTTAATCATCGAATTAAAATTGCTTTTCCTCGAAGTCTATAATAAATTTGGAAGATATCTCTTGAATGCTTTACGAAGTTGCTTTACGTAGACTCATATCACTGGATTGCGTAGCACTAGACAAAAACCCTTTCTATAACTTTAATATAAGCCTTTATTTTACACTAAATTATACAACCATACTGCACAATTAATTATAGAACAATTCCTCAACTGGTATAATTCGAAGCGTACTTATACCTGACGCAGTCTGTTCTAACTCGAGAACTAGACTGACTCCGAGGGCAATTCAATTCAATTCAATTCATTTATTTAAATAGTGACTTACAACTAGACAATGGTTACTTAATGCTAGCTTAAATAATGGCTAATTGATCTTAACTCTATCAAACGGGTGACTATTACATTGTTTGGCCAACCCGACCTTCTCTGTAATTTACTTTACTTAGTATATAATTTTTTACATACATGGATCTTGACAATTTGTTGTACAATCTTGACTTTTCAATACTGCGCCTGCACTAAAGACGCGAGAAGGTTGAAATTTACTTACTTAACCTAACTTATTTTAACTTAATCTAGCTTAATCTAATATATACAATAAGCACTTACAAATGACTGTGCTTAGCCTCTATCCACTCCTACCAGGCAGGGAGTTTCAAAAAGGGTGCGGATTTTCGGTCTGTGGGATGAACTCACGATTTGGCAGGGCCTTAAGAATGTGGCCAATGGGGAGGTTTTACCCTGTTGGTAGAGATGCCGAATTAATGGGTTGGGGTGGTCCTCCGTTCTTTCGAAGAACCTTTCCATTATTGTGAGAATGTGTTCTCGAAGTGGTTTGACTTTGGCTCGCCTATACACTTCGGCGTTTCTGCCGATCTTTCTGGTTTTCCAGTTGTAAGACAAGCCTGTGCAATGTCTAAGGATTCGGCGTTCGAATGACTCGCATTTTGCCATGGCTTGGTTGGAGCATGAGATCCAAGTTGGTGCTCCGTAACAGATAACGGGTCTAATCAGGGTCTTATACAGTGTCAGTTTGGTTTTGGTGCTGAGACCTACTGTCTTGCGAAGAAGAGAGTAGATGCCACTGACTGCACCGCGTGCCTTGCTGATAGCGAGCTGGAGGTGGGGTTTGAACTTGAGGAGTTCATGCAGGGTTACTCCCAAGTATTTGATTGAACTAGATCTGCTCACTGTGGTGTTCCCGATTCTCATTTTCAAGCGTTTAGCTTTCCTGTGGATGCTTCTAGAACCAAAGTATCTAGATTTTCTCCTAAAAGTGCAGATTTGCGTTTTTCCCTCGTTTATCTTGATTCCCCAACTACGGTAGTACCTGCAGAGGACTACAATGTAGTTCTCAACCGCTTTGGCTGCCCTGTTGGGGTGGAGGTTTGAAGCGAAGATAAGCGTATCATCGGCGAATTGGATGAGGTCAACGCCATCATCGGGGATCGGAATGTCAGCCGTGAAGATGTTATAGAATGTTGGCCCTGAAATGGATCCTTGCGGTACACCCGATGTTACCGGCAAGAGATCGGAGAATTCATTCCCCACGCTGACATAAAAGTGCCTATCTTCGAAGAAACTTAACGCAAGTCTAATTGTCGGGACTGGGAATTCATTGTCTATTAATTTGTATATAAGTCCGTTTACCCACACGGAGTCGAAGGCCTTTTCTAAATCTAACGCACATGCTACTGTGGGTTTGTTGTTGACGTTAAGTCTTGAGACAACAGTGTCGTGAAGGTAGCTCAGTGCGTGCTGGGTTCCGTGTTTGGAGCGGAATCCGAACTGGTGGTCAGGGATAATTTTGTTGAGGTTGCAGTGCTGGACTAGCCCAACTGTCCATGCTTTCTCAAACAGTTTGCCAAGGTTGGATAATAGAGAAATGGGCCTGAAATTGCTTGGCTCGTTGGAAATGCCTTTTTTACGGATCGCAATTATTTTTGCAACTTTCCACGTGGATGGAAAGTAGCCATTATTAATACAGTTGTTGAAAACTGCTAATAGGAATTTCAATGAGGCTCTGGGTAGATTCTTTATTACAAAGTTCGGGATTTCATCAGGTCCGGCTGACCTTTTACCGTTGTGGTTTTGGGTTAAGTCGGTGAGTTGTGGTAAACTCAGAAAATGTTGCGATTCCGTTGGTTTGACTGAGGTGTTGGTTGTGGTGAATTTAGTGAGTTTCTGGGAGTTCTCAGAGACGAAGGCCTTGATTGTTGAATCAACAATCGATGATATAGCCGGGTTGTTTTGAGGCGGAGGGGAATTGAGCTGAGTCTCAAAAGATTCCGCGAGAACTTGCGCTTTCCTAGCGTCACTGCAGATGTGCTCCCCGTTCTTGGAGAGAGCGATATTACGAGATTTGTGTCTGCCGGTTAGCCTGTTGATATGCTGAAACATATCTGGGCCGGGCTTAATATCTGCTAGTTTCCTTGTTAGTTCTTTGTTGCGGAAAATCGCCACTCTTTGCCGAATTATTGTACTCAGACAATTAATCCGGGAAAGTAATGCTTTATACTCAGCATTAACTTTATTTCCGTGTTTGTGGAAAATCCGTTTGAGTTGCCTACGCCATATTTGCCTGACTTTCAAGTGGAGCATGATATCGTGAGGGACTGAGTTATATTGTAACTCGTCGACTTTGATAAGCCTTGTGTTTCTGCGTGTAGCAGTATTAATGGCATCAGTGGTCAAGGTGACGGCTTCGTCGATCTCTATGTCCGATAGATTGCGGTCAGTTGCGAGTTTTTTCAAGTTCAGCCTTGGTGCAAGGTCTGACTTGAATTTGTCCCAGTCAGTGTGGGCGAAGGACCTTACGGTAGTCATCACTCGCTTTCGCAGTTGGGAGGACGAGGAAAGTTTAAGTAGTACTGCGAGATGGTCAGACATGCCTGGTAAAGTAGTGCACGATATCACTTGAAAGTTCAGTGAAGTTTCCTCCGAAAGGAGGAAGTAGTCAATGGTTGATTGACTACTGGGTCTTGTCGGAGTATCTGGTAAGACCAAATCGACATAGGCTGGCGAGCAAGGGTCTTGGATCCATTTAAGCAGGGTTTCCCCATTTTTATTTACTGCCGTATCGCCCCAGGAGGTATGCCTAGAGTTGAAGTCGCCACCGAAAATGAGGTACTTGTACTTTAACTGGAGATTGCCCAAGATCTTAAGATCTTGTCCCAGTTGCTCATTCCGAGAGTTGCATTTGATGTAGACAGAAACTACCAAAATCCGTCTACCATCAGTGGTTTTTACTATTGCCGCCGCGGCGGAAGAGGTCAGCAGGTTTTCAATGACGACTTCCTCAAATTCATAGTCTTTCCTGACTAAAAGGGCAGCGCCAGTGTTGTTGTCATTCCGGATAATATTATACCCGGTGAATTGCACGTTATGCCTGCTGTTTAGTTTCGTTTCTGAAACGCAATAGAAGTCTGCTTTCAGACTGTTAATCAACACTTGGGCTGTGGCACGTTGGGCGTGTGAGATCAGGGACGCGGAGTTAAAGGTGACGATTTTTAACTCCATAAATTCATAATGAGTTTTATAGCGGCGAATTGCCGCTGCTCATTAGTTGAGGCCGACGCGAGAGATTGCACCAATTCGCGGAAGGCATTTGGTGCGGGGATGGGAGCAGGTTGTGCTGCCACTCTTGGTTGAGTGTTTCTGGCAGCTTGAGCGTACGATACGCTGGGATTGACCAAGCTTTGTGACAGTTGTGTCACTGTGCGCTTGACTTGGGAGCTTTCATTGGCTCGCTTTTGTTTGGCAGCTTCCTTTCTGGCTACCATTTCTTTATAGGCTGGGCACCCGCGATAGCTCGCTGGGTGGCCAGCTTGGCCGCAGTTGCAGCAAAGAGGCCCTTCGGTCGCCTGTCTTCCGCATTCCCCGCGAGGATGGGATTTTGTGCATCTGACACATCTGTGCACAATTGAACAATTTTGGGCGATGTGCCCAAAATTCTGGCAGTTGAAACACTGCACTTCCTCGAAACTTTTGACCTTTTCCAAGGTTACTTTTTGATGAAGGATATATTTTACCTTCATCACCTCGCTGAGCTCTTGAGAGGGCTCGAAAGTCGCGACGAACAATCCCGATTGCGATTTCATCGGGAGGGCCGGATTTTCGCTATGCAGAAACTTGTCTCTGCGCGTAACCAGGTTCGCAACTGTCTTCAGTTGGAAATCTGGGTGCTCTGTTTTAAGTTCCTCCAGGATGTCCACGGGGTCCGTTTCCCTGTGGAGTCCGCGGATAACTACAGACTGGGTGCGAAGGGAGGGAGGCGTCCTAGTGGTAGCATTAAGCCCCTGTTCTTTTAAAAGCGCGAAGACCTTCCCGTGATCTTCTGCCGTTTCCGTAAATATGAGGGTCCTGTCAGCCCTCGTATTTTTAAGGGACGCTTTTAGCCCCTTATTTTTCAGGAGTCTTAAAAAAGATGGTACGTTTAAACCGTACCCAGTTATAGCGGGGATTCTCATTTTCTTGGACTTGGTAGGTTGGGGAGCTTGTGGGGGGGTAGCCTGTTTAGGAGCGGTTACAGTTTTTACACTAACCTTTATCTTGTTACTTTTCCTCCTCCGCACGAAGTTGAACGGGTCACCTTCGTCGTTGACTTCGGGGTTTGGTGATGGTCCCACGCTATCCATCTCGCACTCTTCGTTGGCTCTTGTTGGGTCCTCTATTGCTGCTGGTGCTCCCCCGCTGTCGATGACGATCGGTTCACTACTAATTCTTGCTACACTATTTTTTGCTACACTGGTTCGCATCGCCTCTTGTAGCGCTGCTACCTCCTGTTTTAGCTGAATTATCAGCTGTTGTTGGCACTCCAGTTGCTATGCGAGGGCTGCTTTCTCGCCTCTGAACTCTTCAAGCTCCTTCCTCAGCGGGTAGTCATAATTTTCTGAGGGGCCCGTGCTCCCCTCCTCCTCAGACGATAGCTCACCAGGGAGTGCCATTTTAGACCTCTTGGCGGACATTATTGTCCCCAAGCCCGTCCTCAGCTCTCCTCCGAATCTTCACCAGTATTCACTGAAATTAAAGAAAAACAATTAACAATAATTGCACTTTGGTATACAGTGTCTCAATAATATTGAGATGCACTGCATACTTTAATCAACTGTACTTCCTTTTGAGAGTACTACACTTAACACTTCACCACTTTTTGTTTTTTTATTTACGTTACTTGTTTCGTTTCACCGTGCTCCGTGCTCCGTGCCACGTCTGTCCGCTTCGATGTCTCGGAGCGAACTGACTCCGAGGGCAAAATTCTGGCTCTTTTATACCCGGCGGAACATTTCAGAAAGGCAAGCAAGCACTTTACTAGAAATGTACTTTGTGCCTTTGGCAAGATCTCCTTACTGGCTTAGAGTTGTCTGTTAACAATTATCCTAACTAAGTATTCGCCCTACTGTTATACAATTTTGGTATCTTGGCTAATTGTCATTACTGCGATTTAAATTCACGTCACACATAATTTTCCCAAACTGATATCCATGACAGTATCAAATAAAAGGCACACTGACATCTATTCCAAAGAAACTAATAGCTGTCATCAGAGATACATATGATGAAAATCTCGAAGGATTTTAAGGTTAAACAAGGCGGGAAACCGGAAGCTAAACGCTTCAGGTACGAAAGGTTTTGTGTATTTCTTAGTATGTAGCACGTAATATATCCATATATTATGTGAGAGTATCCACTTTCGGGTGATATTGACATTCATAGTCTTCAATTTTCAAAGAAGCAACAAATTTGAGGTATTATAACTTTGTTAGGAATAGTGCGATTTCCACTAAACTTGGTAAGATCATGCTTTATATTATAGCCTATATCACTGCAAAATTTCATGGTACTAGGATGAACTTAAGGGGGGTTTCTAGCCAATTACAAAAAAATATAGTAATATACTATTATTAACTTTATTTAAAGAGATATCGGCTTGGAAGGTATTTCGGAGCCCAGGCACCATATAGTGGCAGCCTCCTGATTTTTTTCAGATTTTTCGGTTGGATAGTTTCTGAGAATGGCCCCCTTAAAGAAGTGATCACTTTCAACACCCCACGCTCCCCACCCTTCCAACGAATGTAAAAAACTAAGATCGGCTTTGAAAATTACTAATCGAGACCTTTAATTTGATACCCCACATGACTATATTTGATGAAAAAAAATTTTACACCCCCCTTTTGCATGTATGGGGACCCCTCCTTAAATTCGACGTAAAAGGATGTAATTCACTGGATGCGTGAGCGTTCACAGTTCCCACCTTTCTACCAACTTTGGTATCAATCACTATAACCGTCTCCGAAAAAAATGCGTGTGACGGACAGACAGACAGACAGACAAACAGACAGACAGACAGACAGTAAACCGATTTTAATAAGGTTTTGTGTTTACACAAAACCTTAAAAACGAGTCCGTCCGGGTTGCATCATGTCACCGATATTATTTCTTCATGTTATCGTTGACGTACTTCTTGCCGCCTTGTCCGGAGGACGTGAAGGAATTTAATGGGCGATGACATCTTTCGACCAACACCTCGACTACACTCAAGACATTTGTTTGCTCTCTCACGGGTCATGGACCTTGGCTAAATGGTTCTGAATTTGGAAAGAGAGGCAAGTAGAGTTGAACTGAAATAAACACCAACAAAACCAAGGTTCTCAGTGTGACGGGTCATCGCACTCTCCCTGCCTGTATTATTGATCAGAGCATCAATCAATATATCAATTTATATATCTAGGTACTAACAGCCACACCGAACCGAATGTTGCCCTATGCATCAATAGCACCACTAGATCTACTTTCACTGCCCTGTCTAAAATCTAGAAATGCAGTTATCCCAACACTAAGATCTAGTTGAGACTGTCTTGTGTTCTTTTTATGTGGCAATATGGGAGTAGCAAATGAAAAATTAACTCTACTGTTACTCGAAAGCTCCAAACTTTCGTGAATACCTGTCTGCGTCATGAACAGCTTGGTCGGCGCACAGGCTTGGCAGTCGTATGCAATGTAATAGGTAGACAGAAGTGGCAGTCAATAGGTGACAGATTGAGGAAGGGCGACAATTGCATTTGGGGCTATCCCATGCCACGGAATCCACTCTCCCAAGATGGCCGACGAGTGGGCCACCCCAAGGGCACTTGACGTAGAACAGTGGAGGGCGCAGGCGAGCGTCCCAGAAAGTCGTAAGATGAGCTGAAGCCCATTTCAGGTAAACGCGAGCGAGAACGCGTAGGTGTGATTGATGCGCTATGCCCGACTAAGGGGTGAAGGGCAACCATGTGTATATGATATCAAAAACCGATGATTTCTGTAAGTTCCTTTTCTTTGTGCTTCAGGTAATTCCGGTTCCCAAATCAACTTTTGTTACTCCACAAGTGCATACAGACAACTACATCACCGCCAGGTGCTGTGGAGATAAGTTTATAGAATTGGTCCCAGCATACTATCATCCGGCCAGAATCAGGAATCCAGCTAGTACAAACAGCCAAATATTTACGAGTACATCTCGATTCCAAGTTCACGTGGGAGCACCATATCCAGAAACAACACCAGGAATCCTGCAGATTGTGCTAGTGCTGTAGGCCCCCTTAAAGAAATGACCATTTTCAAACCCCGCACTCCCCACTTTTCTAACAAATGTCAAAACTAAGACCGGCTTCGAAAACTACTAACCGATACCTTTAATTTGATACCCCACATGACTATATTTGATGAAAAAAAAAATGTACACCTCCCTTTTGCATGTATTGAGACCCCTCCTTAAATTTTACGTAAAAGGATGTAACTCGCTGTATGCGTGAGTGTTCACAGTTCCCACCTTTCTACCAAATTTGGTGTCAATCGTTATAACCGTCTCGGAGAAAAATGCGTGTGGCAGACAAACAGACAGAAGTCAGTCAGCCAGTGGCTTTGTGTGGGCGAAAATAAATAGTGTATATGTATACAGCTGCTACGCCCCACCAAGTTTGACACTGCCTGAATTCGAGGAAATGCTTGATAATCTTAGTCTCGACGCAAGGGGACGAAGTCCAGAAGTGATTGCTGGTGACTTCAATGCTTGGGCCCTAGAGTGGGGTGGTAGAGTATCAAATGCTAGGGGGCGCATTTCATTAGAAGCTTTTGCACAGATGAATATAGTTTCGGCTAACGGAAGTGCTATAAACACCTTTCAAAAAAAGGGGTCAGACTCGGTTGTAGACCTTACCTTTGTCAGCCCTGCGCTGGCGCGTGGTATGTCCTGGTGCGTCACCGAACGCTACACCCACCGCGATCACCAGCCAATCTTCTTTGAGACATGTGTCATGCCCGAAACCGAAAAAGATTTCAGGCTGGTCTGCAAAATCTTTTGACGAGCAAACCTTCATACAGGTATGGTTAGATCAACCTGATAAAGCAGGCGCCTCTACGGAAAGAGCCGTCCATCTGGCTCAATGCATCGCCAAAGCATGTTACGCGTCCATGCCTAGCAGGTGCTCATTCGCCAGTAGAAGACCAAACTACTGGTGGAATGATGGACTGACCGGCCTTAGATCAGTCAGCCACCGAGCCAGAAGAGCGGCCCATAGGGCGGTAGATAGAGTCGATTAGGAGCAAAAAAGTGCGCCTATAAGGTAGCCCGCAAAACCCTCAAGCTCGCCATCCAACGAAGCAAGAGGAAATGCTTTAAGGAGCTCTGCTCCGAAGCGGACGTAAACCCGTGAGGGAGTGCTTATAGAATCGTGATGGGACGATTCACAGGCGGTTCCTCTCCGCAGCTCACGTGTCCCACCCTCTTGCTGAAAATCATCTAGGGGTTATTCCTCCAGCAAGAGGACAGCACCGACATATTTCAACCACCTCTGAATGTGACGGCAATTCCGTGAATTACCAGAGACGAGTTGCTGGAAATCTGCGGTACAATAGCATTCAAAAAAGTACCGGGCCTGGACGGAGTACCGAATAAGGCCCTTAAGCTTGCCGTGAAATCTAGACCGGACACATTCGCTGAGTTGTTCGAAGCATGCATATCCGAGGGGTATTCCCAGCGACATGAAAGTGGCAAAAGTTGGTTCTTCTGCCTAAGCCTGGTAAACTTCCAGGTGAACCATCCTCGTACAGATACATATGTCTTTTGGACACTGTCAGGAAAATGTTAGAGCGGGTAATCTACAATAGATTACTCCCGGTTGTTGAGACCCAAGGCGGCCTTTCAAGTCGGCAGTATGGGTTCCATAAAGCCAGATCAACCATTGATGCCATCAAATTGGTTACTGGCTTGGCCGAAGATGCAATTCACGGAGAGGGTAGTACCAGCAAATATTGCGTGGTAGTAACCCTAGATGTGAAAAATGCATTCAATTCGGCCAATTGGAATCTAATACGGAAATCTCCAGCGAAAGTTGGTATTCCCACCTATCTAGCTGCTATCGTCGATAATTATTTAACTGAAAGGCTCTGATATCACATCGAAGACGGACCTCAGGAGTACGTTGTTTCCGCGGATGTCCCGCAGGGCTCCGTATTGGGCCCACTACTGTGGAACATCATGTACAACGATGTACTTAATCTTCCCCTTCCGGAGGAAGCCACAATGGTGAGTTACGCTGACGACATAGCCCTGGTTGTTGTCGCAAAGCATCTCGAAGATGCTGAATTATACTCAAGCGAGACAATCAGTGCTGTTAAAAGTTGGCTAAAGAGCTCTGGTCTGACATTTGTGGAGGAAAAAACAGAAGCCGTCCTCATCACGAAGCGCCAGAAGAGAAATTACGCCTGTATCAGAATCGGAAATCATATCATCACTTCCAAGCCGACTATCAAATATTTGGGGGTGGTGATTCACAGGAAGCTCAGCTATAGGCAACATGTGCAGTATGCTTGCGAACAATCATCAACTGCAAGTATGGGCCTGGCAAGGATGATGCCGAACGTGGGAGGGCTACGGTATACCACTAGGTTGCTTATAGCCAGGGTGATGACCTCAATCATGATCTATGCAACCCCAATTTGGAAGAAGGCGTTGCGGATGTCAGGGAACGCTACCAAGCTGAGTTCAGTCTATAGGAGGACAACCCTGAGGGTATGCTCCGTATTCAGAACTATCTCAGATGATGCAGCATTCGTCATCTCTGGAATAATGCCGATTGACATCTTGGCAGATGAGATGGCGAATATATACAATGCAAAGCCAATCTCTCCCTCTACGCGGACGAAGAAGACTGAGAGGGAGAGATCCATAAATAGATGGAAATAGCGGTGGGAACGCTCGGGAAAGGGTCGGGGGACTCACAGGCTTATTCCTGCCATCAAGGAGTAGTTGGAGAGACGACACAGTGAGATTAATTATAATTTCACCCAGTTTCTCACGGTGCAGGGAGGATATCGCCACCTGCACAGGTTTAAATTGGAGGTCTCACCCGACTGTCCAAATTGCGATGGAGTCCCAGAGAACCCAGAGCATGTATTCTTCCACTGTCCGAGATTTGTGGAAGAAAGGAGGAATCTAGAGAAGACTCTAAGAGAGGTGCTGGTACCAGAAAATCTGGTGCCGAAAATGCTAGCACAGCAAGAGAATTGGGATGCGGTCAACTCCATGATCGCATCTATCTAAAATAATCTGCGAAAGGTAGAGGAGAGGAGAAAAGCGCGGTCACGTGCGCCGTGTACAGAAGAAAGGTAACTAAGCTAGAGTGAGCTGACTCCGCCCCGTGATTAATACCTTATGGTGGTTCCGCGGGGCAGGGAGGGAGTCGGGGGTGGTTTTAGTGGGTAAAAATCCCACAGTTGTGTCCAGACCAGTGTCTTTTGAAGATTTACACCTCTTCAAAAAAACAAAGACAGACAGACAGACGGACAGACGGACAAACAGACATCGACTCGATTCTAATAAGGTTTTGTTTCACGCAAATATTTACTCGGGCACCACAGAGAGATACTGGGAAAAAATAAACACTACAGCAACTTTAAAAATCAATTTTATTCCAAATCCCAATGCTCCTCACCATCGATTCGAATTAACGCTGTATTGTTCAGTAACTTCACATAGATTTGGATATTGAGGATTTCCTCCCTCTCGGCATTGTGAAGTTGTCCGGCCACTTCTATAAATCGGACGATCTATGATATTAGTCGTGGCATAGTTGCACACCACATAGGTGGTCATCCCGCCTCCATCTCTATATTGAAGCACAGCACATCCTGTCGCCACGTTTCTTTCAGCAACCATAACCGTGAAATGTTCACTTCCACTACCAAAAAAAAATTGTCAGGATTCGTACTATTTAGGAGATGGAGATTTATGAGAGTTCTGATACTTACGTTCCCCAGTAAAACGAATTTATCACACTCATATCAGCTAAAGTGTATTCGCTGAACCAGTAGTCAATAGCCCAGAGAACTGCATCTCCGGCAGATGGAGCTTCATTCGCAGGATCCCAGCGCCAAGCAATATTTTGTCCTGAGTTTCTAAAGCGGTTAGTGTTGCGACAGTCGTCGTGGTTGAAGTCACATCGGATGGCATTCAAGTAGGCCAAGTACTCTAATTCGTCGTCCCACACCATAGTGGCCATGCGAACTGCTCGGCTGTACCCTGGAACATAGCCCCCTGCAACTGCGTTCCTGTAGTAATTGTAGCGGTGCAATATTTCATTTTGATAAGGAGCCAAGTCGAACTCCCTAACTCCGGCCGGACATTGGGGTCCGAATTGCTAGGAAGTTAATAAGGAGTAATATATTAAAGATAAAGGATCCAGAGAACTAAAATTTGTCTCTTTTAAAAAAAAAGGATTTACTCACTCCGCCATTGCCACAACCGACATGGGGAAGTCCCGAACACAGTGACCACGAGCAATAGTCTGAATAGTCCTGCCCAGTAGACAAGTAACCACAATTTACCAGGAACACGACAAATATAAATAAATTACTCATTATGCCGACCGACAAACTAAGTAAAGTTATGACCCCGCGACGACACTGGCTTTTATACGTTGCAAAGTTCGCCATCAAAGGTACGCCAGAGCAGTCTTCGCGAAAATATTCACGTATTTAGGCATTTAGAGTAACTAATCCCAATTTAAACAAAATTAATAGTTGTACTTTGCACATATTCTACATTCTAACTTGAATACTTGTGCTGAATGAAATCTGGGGTGAAAAATAGTACATGAGCAGGTGCAAATGTTGATAATAGTTTATTGTTCTGAATGAATTAAGGTGACCCGAAAGATATTTTCGTTATGTTATTTCGCAGTTCATTTATAAGTCCCTCCTTTGGCAAACACCTTAAGTGTACGCACATGCTCAACAAATAATCCCATCTATGACCATTCAATTATCCTAGAAGTATGAATATATCAAAAACTCACACCATGGGATAAGTTGCCGTATTACAATAGCTGGTCGACTATTTTTAAATATAGCCACCCTATTTTTCCTCCAAATTTTGAAACTATCTTGCGACTGAAACGTCAGCAACGTTTATGACTGGTTTCCAGAATGCGCACATGCTCCCCGGCATCGAGATCCCCTTAAAATACTCACTTTCTCCAACTTGAGGAGGATTCCGGCGATATACCGATAAGCTAGACAATCTGAGCCTGAGCGAAGTGAGGTGGGACTCTACAAGAACTTCTCTCCCTTTTGGCAAAGTGAGCTCTAACAAGGCCTTTTTAAGGTTTTGTTGCAAAACAAAACCTTATTAAAATCGGTTCAATGTCTGTCTGCCTGCCTGTCTGTCTTTTTTTTCAGGAGGTGGAAATCTTCAAATAGCACTGGTCTGGACACACCAGCGTGTGGGATTTTTACCCACTAAAACCACCCCCGACTCCTTCCTGCCCCGCGGAACCACCATAAGGTATTACATCACGGGGCGGAGTCAGCTCACTCTAGCTTAGTTACCTTTCTTCTATACACGGCGGACGCGACCGCGCTTTTCTCCTCTCCTCTGCCTTTCGCAGTTTGGTTTGGATAGATGCGATCATGGTGTTGAACGCATCCCAATTTTCTTGATGTGCTAGCATCTTCGGCACCAGATTTTCTGGAACCAGCACCTCTCCTAGAGTCTCCTCTAAATTCCTCCTTTGGAACGCCATCGCAATTTGGACAGTCGTGTGAGGCCTCCAATTTAAACCTGCGCAGGTATTGGTGATATCCTCCATGCCCCGTGAGAAACTGGATGAGATTATAATTAATCTCACCATGTCGTCTCTTCAAACACACTTTGATGGCAGAAATGAGCCTGTGAATCCACCCTTTCCCGAGCGTTCCCACCGCTCTTACCATCTATTTACGGATCTCTCCCTCTCGGCGTTCTTTGTCTGCGATAAGCGTGAGATTGGTTTCGCATTGTATATATTCGCCATCTCATCTACCAAGATATCAATCGACATCATTCCAGAAATGACAAATGCTGCATCGTCTGAGGCAGTCCTGAAGACAGAGCATACCCTCAGGGCTGTTCTTCTGTAGACTGAACTCAGTTTGTTCGTGTTAACTGACATCCGCAACGCCTCCCTCCAAACTGGGGTCGCATAGAGCATGACTGAAGTGACCACCTTGGCTAGAAGCAACCTAGAGGTATACCGTGCCCCCCCCCCCCCCGTTCGACATCATCCTCGCAGGGCCATATCAGCAGTGGATGATCCATCGATCGCAAACATACTGTACGTGTTGCTTATAGCTGAGCTTCCTGCCTATCACCACCCCCAAGTATTTGATGGTCGGCTTAGAAGTGATGATATGATTTTTATACAGGCGCTTAGTGATGAGATCTGCTTCTGCTTTTTCCTCCGAAAGTGTCAGACCAGAGCTCTCTAGCCAACTTTTAACAGCACTGATTGCCTCGCTTGAGTATAGCTCAGCGTCTTCGAGATGCTTTGCGGCAACAACCAGGGCTATGACGTCAGCGTAACCCACCACTGTGGGTTCCACCGGAAGGGGAAGATTAAGTACATCGTTGTACATGATGTTCCACAGTAGTGGGCCCAATACGGAACCCTTCGAGACACTCGCGGAAACAACGTACTCCTGGGGTCCGTCAACAGTGTCATACCACAGCCTTCTTTCAGTTAAATAACTATCGACAATTGCAACGCGGGCGGGAATACCAACCTTCACTAGGGATTTCCATATCACATTCCAATTGGCCGAATTAAATGCATTTTTCACATCCAGGGTTCCATCCACGCAATATTTGCTGGTACTCCCCTTTCCGTGGATTGCATCTTCGGCCAAACCAGTAACCAATTTGATGGCATCAATGGTTGATCTGGCTTTACGGAACCCATACTGCCGATCTGAAAGGTCACCTTAGCTCTCAACAACCGGGAGTAACTGTTATAAATTACCCACTCTAACATTTTCCCCACAGTGTCCAAAAGACATATGGGTCGGTATGAAGATGGTTCACCTGGAGGTTTACCAGGCTTAGACAGAAGTACCAACTTCTGCCGCTTCCATGCCGCTGAAAATATTCCCTCGGACATGCACGCTTCAAGCAACTCAGCGAACATGTCCGGTGTAGATTTCACTTCAAGCTGAAGGGCCTTATTCGGTACTCCGTCCATGCCCGGTGTTTTATCGTCTCCTATTCTGCCGCAGATCTCCAACAGTTCGTCTCGGGTGACTGGAGGAATTGCCGTCACATTCAGAGGTGGTTGGAATATGTCGGTGCTCTCCTCTTGCTGGGGAATAACCCCTGGATGATTTTCAGCAAGAAGGTGGGACACGTGATCGGCGGAGATGAACGGCTTCTGAATCGTCCCATCACGATTCTATATTCTCTTTTTGCCTGATCTGCGGCCAGTCAGTTCATCATTCCACCAGTAATTTGGTCTTCTACTGGGGAATGAGCACGTCCTAGGCATGAACGCGTCACATGCTTTAGCGATGCATTGAGCCAGATGGACGGCTCTTTTCGTAGAGGCGCCTGCTTTATCAGGTTGATCTAACCACACCTCTACAAAGGTCTATTCATCCAAAGATTTTGCAGATCAGCCTGAAATCTTTTCCCGTTTCGGGCATGACACATGTCTCAAAGAAAATTGGCTGGTGATCGCTGTGGGTGTAGCGTTCGCTGACGCACCAGGACATACCATGCGCCAGCGCAGGGCTAACAACAGTTAGGTCTACAACCGAGCCTGACCCCCCTTTCTGAAAGATGTTTATAGCACCTTCGTTAGCCAAAACTCTCCATCTGCGCAAAAGCTTCTAATAAACTGCGCCCTCTAGCATTTGATCCTCTGCTACCCCACTCTATGGCCCAAGCATTGAAATCACCAGCAATCACCTTTAGACTTCGCCCCCCTTGCATCGAGAACAAGATTATCAAGCATTTGCTCGAATTCAGACAGTGTCAAACTTGGTGGGGCGAAGCAGCTGTATACATATACACCATTTATTTTCGCCCACACAAAGCCACTGCCTGCGTAACTTCCAGTATATTGTATGGCCCGTCGACCGCAAGCCCATATCGCCGCTCCACGAGTCGAATCCCACCCCGAATGCCACCGTGACGGTTTCTATACGGTTCACCTATGATGGCAACTTCCATCTTAGATTCCAACGTTGTCTGCGCAAGTAAATCCTGAGCGGTCCTGCAATGATTCGGGTTTATTTGAATAAAACTCATTTTCTCATTGCAGTGAGCGCCTTCCTAAATTCCGGACATTTGCAACTTCCGGCAATGTGCCGGTTATCCTGTCCCTCTTTTACTTCACACAATAGGCATTTGGGGTCCTCATTGCACTCTCTAGCAATATGGCCTTTCTTCCCACACCTTCTGCATTGATCGGATCGATCGATGCTGCTGGTGCATGCCTTCGCGAACTGCCCAAACATGAGGCATTCAAAACACCTCTGTAGTGAAGTTTGCTCTCTTAAACGGCAGACAACCCATCCAATCCGAACCCTTCCGGCAGTTAACAACACTGCGCTGCCTCCGCTGGTTCTCGTATTGTGGCCGTCTGTGTGTCTGTCTGTCACAGGCACTTTTCTCAGAAACGGCTATACCGATTGAAACGAAATTTGATGTAAAGATGGGAACTGTGAACGCCTAGACATGCAGTGAGTAATATCTTTCTACGTTCAGGTTGAGGAGGGTCCCCATACATGCAAAAGGGGGGTGTAAAATTTTTTTCACCGAATATAGTCATGTTGGGTAACAAATGAAAGGTCTTCATTAGTACTTTTCGAATCCTTAGTATTTTAGTATCTTAGTTTTGAGATTTGTTAGAAAGGCGGGGAGTGAGAAGGGTGCAAAGTGATGATTTCTTTAACGGACCCATTCTCAGAAACTACCCAACTGAAAAATCTGAAAAAAATCACGAAGCTGCCTCTATACGGTGGTCTCCAAGCAAATTATTACCCAAGTTTGATCAAAATCAGTTGACTTTACCGTGTAAATTTACTAGAACTAAATATCAATATCACACTAAAGTGAGTAGTCTGACATGCTAAATGCATATACATAACGGGCTACGTACAAATGGGATAGTTCTGCATTCAAATATGCTCACAGAAGAAGCAAATAAAACCTTTCATACCTGACGCGCCGAGCTACCGGTTTCCCGACTTGTTCGGATATGTGATGGATAGCCAACGTGGTATTGGTGACTGTTAAAAAAAGTTTTTAGATTCCTGCAACTTTCACCGCCTCTTCATTGGTGCCAACAGTGTCATCAGCAGCACACTTTTCGAACACATGGCCTTCCTCAAGGTCAGTTAGGTTTCGACTGACCGACAGCAAACATCTAATCAAGCGACCAGGTCGCAATCAACAAAAGATTTGAGGGTGCTACTGCCGAATGTGTGTAGCTTAAGGTGTTAACAACGAGAATATTGCTAAGCTCTGATTCAGATTAAGCTGGCGGCCACATCCCAAAAAAGATGTTGCATACCTGGCTAAGTGCGGGAACGCGGAGCTGAAACTCCTCTACCGTGTAAAAATACGAGAAGTACAGCTTGGTATATCTTCATCGTCGTCGAGGGTCTACAGTCGATTTCGGCCCTTGGCCTCCAGCCATCTTAATCTATTGATCGCGCCCTCTAATTTCAAAATTCCAGCAGTGATGCGATATCTTCGCCATAAGAATGTGCCCAGCATTTTCGGGGTTTTCCCAACGGCCTTCATTCTTCTGTCTTTCCTTCGAATACCCTTTTAGGTACCTGAGTTTGGCCAACCCCATTACAACTTCCAATTGATTATTTTGGAGCCCTCAGGGTCCTCAAATATTTGATATAACTCATGACTGCATCGGATTCTCCATTGGTCGTTCTCTCGAAGCTATTGACCTATTTTCCGGAAGGTTGTGTTAGCGTCCATGTTTCACATCAATATCATAGCACAGGTATTATTATTGATTTGTATACTCGGAGCTTTGCTTTCCTGTATATGCAGCTGGTCTTTAAAAACGGAAGAACCGATTGGATAATTTTTGTTGTTTGTGTACTTCACGTCTTGCTTTTGTTAATTCGTAGATCAACTTGGTGTGTTGTTTTGTCGAAGTTTATAAAAATCTCTTTTGCTGATGTAAAGAATCGCGTTATGATTTTTTGGCATTTGGGCATATTTGCTTCGAACCCCCGCCCTGGAGAACCTGTGTGTGGTGATCTACTTTTTTTCCTTTCCCCTATTACGGGTTTTATTGAGAGTGGTGGTCAAAGGTCCTAGGGCAAAACGTGGATTCATACCCACGATGGGGAAAGGGAAGGGGAAGGGAAAGGGAAGCCTGCTGAACCAATACCAACAGCTCTACTGTCAAACCCTATCTCCACCTCCACCCCTTTTTCCGAAAATCTGCAGAGGGAGAAGGATGAAAACGAGTCTCCCGCGTAAAAAAAACGGCACCAATTGCACCAACTGGTCCTCCAGGTTAGGGGTGGGTAGGGCTGACAAGCCTAGACGGAAAACGGAAGTAACGAAGCCACAACAGGAGCCTCGGACTGGATTGATGACACAACGACAATGGAATAACGATTTGCGCATTTTCTCACGGAATGTGCGCTCCCTATACAGAGATGAAGCTGTCAAGCAGCTAGCCGATACCCTGTCCCAATATAGGGCTGATGTAACAGCGTTGCAAGAGATGCGCTGGACAGGACCCAGTTTCCTGGAGAACAGCCACTATACCATGTATTATAGTGGCCATCCAGTAAACCATGTGCCCGGAGTACGTTTCTTAGTCAGCCAAAAAATTAAACCTGCTGTTATCGATTTTGAAAACATAAACGAAAGGCTAAGCGCTCTGCGCAAACGAGGCAAATTTAAAATTATAAGCCTCATTAACATTCACGCCCGTACAGAAGAAACTGCAAAGTCGGAGAAGGATAGCTTCTACGAAGCAGTAGAACGAACCCTCGGAGCCTATCCCAGGTATGGTATCAAAACCATACTTGGGGATTTTAACAGTCAAGTAGGGACGAAGCCCATACTCTGGGGATACGCTGACTACCATAGCTTACATCAAAATACAAATGATAATGAACTGTGGATTATTCAATTAGCAGCGTCACATGAAATGGTTGTTGAAACCACCTGGGCCTCTAAAATCTTTGATATTGCCTTCTATTTGTAGTTAAGTCTAAAATTGATAGACCAGTAGCTTACTCCAAACTACAATTTTATTTTATTATGTATATATATATTTCGGGAGCAACTTACTCCCTTCATCAGTACAAAGCTGGGCCTCCCCAGACGTGACCACTTTCAACCAAATTGACCACATGCTGATGAACGCCGCCACCTCTCAGGCTTGATTAATGTCAGAGCATATAAAGGGGCCAATACAGGCTCGAATCACTATCTCGTTGGTATGGATCTCCTAGCTCGAATAACAACACCACCCAGAATTCCCACTGTCAATCAGGTGACACTAAAGCCCTAAGCATAACATAGCCATTCTGACCGACAGCCAAGCGGCCATCAAGGCCTTGTACTCAGCGCCGACATCTCCCAGGCTGGTGGGGTACGAGCTGTGCCAAGTCAAGGAGAATTTGGCCCGCCTATAACATAGCCTGATCACGAGAACCCCCGTGCCAGACGCGTACAAATGTATTCAAGGTTATGGTGGTCTGCACGGGGGACTGGCCCATAGGGGACCATACCGCTAGGTTCGGCATACCCTACAATTCGCATCGCCAAAGCTGCAGAGAAGGAGGGGGAAACCCTCAGGCACTTTCTCTGCGAGTGCCCAGCTCTAGCTAGAGTCAGGCTGCGGACACTGGGTCATTCTCTGAGGACCTCAGGGAGATTTCTAACTGCAGGGTGGGAGAGCTCCTTTGTTTTGTGAATGCTACGGGCTGGCTCTGAAGATCCGAGTCGGCTGGACTCTGCCTCTCTGCTTCCATAACAACAGGCACGGTCTTAGGAGTTTGTGGCATCAAAACGGCGCAAAAAAGCGCTAATTGGGCTGCTCGGAGTGGCCACTGATACCTGCCTACCTACCCTAACACTGAAGCCATCCACAATACAGCCCTCTGCAATACCTATAAGAGGGAAATCGATGCCGCAATAACCGCATTCAACAGATTTCCTGGAGATGAAGCATCAACAAATGATCTTCATAATCACCTGAAGAACGTTATCATAAAAACGGCTACAGACATACTTGGCCCCAGCCGCAAAAAGAGTCGGAACGGCTAGTTTGACGATGAATCTAAGCTAGCGACGGAACGGAAGAATGCGGCATACCGACTAATGCTACATTCTCAAAGAATACGGGCACGTGCGGAGACTTATCACGAACTCGGGCGAGCGGAGAAGCGACCTCACAGACGGAAAAAGGAAGCCTGGGAGAACCAACAGGTCTGTGAACTATAAAAGTACAGGGAGCAACTGCACCAGGCGCGGAAGTTTTACCAACAAGTCAGCAGGATGAAGCCTTACACACCTCGATGTTCATCCTGCCGAGACAAAGAGGGAAATCTGATTTCCGACCGAATGGGCATATTGGAGCGATGGGTTGAGGTTGAGTACTTTGATGAACTACTGAACAACCAGAACATCGGCGAATTGGAGGTCCCGCTAATTGAAGACGACCGACAAATACTACCACCACCAAGTATGGTAGGAACAGTCCGTACAATTCATCAACTTAAAAATCATAAGTCGCCAGGATCCGATAGAATTACAGCCGAATTGGTTAAATAGGGAGGCGACTAATTTACACCAAGCGGTTCATCAACTCATGCTCAAAGTATGGGACAGCGAATCAATGCCTGACGACTGGCAAACAGGCGTTATCTGCCCCATACATAAAAAGGGGGATATCACGCAATGCAGCAACTATACAGGTAAGACTAAAACTTTGAGATCGTTAAAAATTTCTCCTGTCTAGGGTCAATATTCACAACCGATAACAGTCATGACGATGAAATCCGCGCACGGTTGTTGGTTGCCAACACAAAAACTGTTTCGCTCGAAATGTCTCACCATGGGGTCAAAGCTCTTACCGTGCAAGACTATGATCTTGCCTGTCCTCATGTATTCTTCGCGTTCATGAGGATGGACGATTCCGTAGCCTACGTAGCGAAGAAATACCATGAGCGATACCATGACCGTCAAGATGTGGATAAAATCCGGCTCAATAGGCTGCGGTGGACGGGACACTAAATTCGTATGGATGAGGATGATCCAGCCCAAAAAGTCTATAAAGGCAATATCTATGGTAAAAAAAGAAGACAAGGCAGACCCTACCTGAGCTGGAACGATGGCGTAGGCCAGGACGCCAGGCAGCTTTTAGGGATATCAGATTGGTGGACCTCGACGCAAAACCAGGATGTCTGGAGTTCCTTATTAACGCCGGCCTAGATCGGATACCGGTTCTTGCGCCATTGATGATGAAGCCAACTAAAGTTGAAATGACTTCGTTGTTGGATTGAGAGAGTAAAACGTGGTTTTTGATTGTTGAATTCTTCTGCTGATATAGAAGCTATCGTCGACATATTACTGGTTCTCACGGATATTTCCAGCTACTCAGTTTTTTTCGGTAACCATGCTCTCAATGGTTTATTGGCATCACATGGGCTTACTGGTTACGCCACTTTTTCTTTCGCCAGATTTCTCTCACTTCCTATCTTTATTTAAAGCGAAATGCCCCTTATCAAATCCGGTTATTTTGGTAAAAATTCTATCATTCCTTTTTGAAGTGCCACAAGGAAGACCAATGGTCGTCATGCGAGAAAGAAAAAGTGCCTCTGTTCTGCCTCCCATTTCGTCTCACCAAAGAATATGCTTTATCTTTTCCTACTCCCACGGCAAACCTCAGTTGGCAAAAAACGACTTGGTGATCTCATAAGCAGCAAAGGATCTGTCGCAGACTTACGCACTCATTCCAACCTAGACCCCCGTTTTCATCCGGAAGCGTGCTAAATTAAAAAGATATAATGCCGCATAGAAAAGAGGAGTCCGAAAATCGTGACCAAAAAGTTGTGGCGTGGCAGGATCTGCAGCATTCGAAATTTATTTCGAATGTTGCGGATGCGGACGGGTAGATGGCGCGAAACTCTCCACTCGCTCATTTTCGGAACGCACCCGGGGAGTGGAGAATTAGCGGTGGAAAATTGCCGTTGGTTGGGACAGTAAGGACCGCATGGAAATAAGCCGGTCTCTTCTGTTCCCAACCGCGGCGGCGAACACACGAAACACAAAGATCCCAGTTGGATAGCCCTAATTCAGAAAGTGATCAAAGTATTGTGATAAAGTTAATCTTTTTGTGTTTTAAATAAACTAATTTAATTTATTGCTAAAAAGTTTGGCAATTCCACTTCAAGATTGCCAAGTTGGCATCTAGTAAATCATGTGAGAGATGCTGTGGGTCAGTTTTGAGACCCTGCTCGCAGTAAATTGTAGCGAATATTTCACAACTAGTCCTGAGAGAGCCCTTAATTCGAACCCGAATTCTCTCGACTATATAATCATCTAGAGCTTAATTCACCACTTCATTTTGGTTTCATCCCCACAGTACATACTATATGTGCATGGAGGAAAATCACTCTACAAATGCCAACAAATTGGTTAACTTTGACTTCCAAACACAATAATAAATATATCAATAAAAACTTTAAATTGGATTCGGAGATATGTTTTCCCGGTACGTACACAAGTCAGGATATGTAGGAAAAGCTCACTCCTGTATTGCATTTCGATCCCGATGGTCCACTCCTGTAAACAGGACGATTTCAAAAGTTTGTCGCGGAGTAATTGCAGGTCATCAAAAACGCTTTCTGTCTCCAGGGTCCTGTTTCAAATACAATTGCATCGCATCCCAATCTAACGCTTCGATCATTTATCAATGCAGGGAAATGTCCGACTTTCTTTCTACACCCAAACATGTCCCAGATAAAAAGTTTTTATTTTCCATTCTCGCTGTTTTATTAGGAACAGGCGAAATGAAAAAAGAAAATTATTTTCAAATTCATCTACGGATGGCGGAGGAGGGACAGATACCTTTTGTCCGGATGTTTTCGGTAGCTATCAATGTACGTATGCACGTCTGATTGCAACTTTTATGTTCACTGAACCATTCCTCGATTATGAAGCAAATATTTTGAGGATGCAGTCAAAATGAAGGATATGTATTCTGTGCTCCAATATTTTGTCCAACAAAGTGATACAGGTCTGGAAAATAGAGAACAGTACACTTCGTGATATTCCTTTTTAATGGAGTTGCAGTTCAATAATTCCTGATGGAATGTGCATCAGTTGCGCTAATAACTGTCGCACCCAGTGCGAATCCTTTACGATATATGTTTAATGAAGCAGAGAATGTGAACGTATTTTGGCACAATATTGCTACGAATAGTCCGCAATATTGTATTTATTTGGATATTGCGACGGGTATTATAGTTCTTTCCGTTGGGAAATTAATTATTTACCTGTGTTCCGACAGCCACCATGTGCCATCATATGGCGTAGCGACGCGTTCCAATGTTCAACTCCGCCAATTTTCAAACTGCTGGTCCCGTTTCAGAACAACCATTCGTTTGCCTGTGAGAATTCTTGAACTTTTTCCTTGGTATCTTTCCATTTTGAATTAGATACATTTTGAATAAGCTTTGCAGGTGATTCCGGAGAGAAGATTCGGTTGACTATTGAAAGTGCTTCCTCCAATCGGTGCCCAGTTGACTGACTAATTAGAAGAGAATGAAATAAACTTTTGAGTAGATAGGATCTGCATAATCGAAACGTGCAAAAAAGATATCTTTATACAATCCTTCATATCTTGCAAATAACGTTGAATAGTCCGTAATTATTTCTGCAGAACTAACCAGACTTCAACAAGCAATACTGAAAGAAGAAGATTAGTATTCCCCAGAATACCTAGTCTTTCTTCGATATCGTAAAAATTAAATTGAAGAAACCGAGCATTCTCTGGTCCCGGATATTGGCATCTGGGTCCTTGCAAAACAACAAAAGTCGTCTTCCAAGGAATGCATAGAAATTTGTAATTTCTTAGTGGAAAAATGTCTATCCTTTTAAGCCACTTTTTATAATAAGTGTGGTGGGGGAAAAGCTACAGCTTCTGAGCACTCAGGCCGTGTTGGCCCATTGCACTCGCCACCCCTCTGTAACGGAACATTCCGGATTCGTTAACGTATCGCAGGATTTCCGTTAGTGGATGTGATGCTACCCGTCGCAATTGGAGCAGATCGGCACCAAAGATCTGATGCCTGATGCGTCCATAGGCGGGGCATTCACATAGGAAATGCTCTGTGGATTCCGCCTCCTCATTACAGGAGGGACTCGTATCATCTTGACTAATTCCTATTCTGAACATACGCCCAGCTAGCGAATTATGGCCTGTCAGAATGCCCACAATACACCTGCAAGTCTTCCTGCTTTTCGACAGGATAAACTTTGCGGTATGCATGTTCGGTTCTGGCAGGAAAAGTTTGGTGTGTCGAGCAGCATTTAGGCTCTGCCACCTGTCTTTGTGGGAAGCTTGTTCCAAGTTTTTCAAGACAGACGTAGCCAATGCTACTAATACTCCAATTGCTCGTTCCGGTCCCGGCATAGGAAAAATTGACCCCTCTTTCGCTAAAGCATCCAAGATTTCATTTCCCTCTACGCCACAGTGACTAGGTACCCAGAGTAGTTCGACCGTATTGAATCTAGAGATAGAGTTCAAGCTGTTTCTGCATTCCTGAACGATTTTCGAGGTGATCAAAGAACTCCTCAACGACCTCAATGCAGCTTGACTGTCACTGCAGATTGCGATGCACTTGCCCTTCAACCGCTCGTCAATCACCCAGTTTGCCGCCCTTAGGATTGTATAAACTTCGGTTGCATATTGTCCAAAAGGAAAAGCCCACTTCTCGTTTTTATTCGAGAGGTAGGCTCCGGCTCCCGAACCCTGTTCGGTTTTTAAGCCATCGGTGTAGAAGACTTTCATATATCCCGCCACGTATTTCTCTGGGACTTCCCAGTTCTCTCTACGCTTCAGGGTAACAGCAGCAAGCACAGTGACGTCATCAGCATAAGGTTGAGCGTGTATTGGCAAATTTTGCAGTTCGCCACCATGCGCCCTGGCGGCATCACAAAGTTTTTAAAAAGGCACACAGTCTAAGGCCCCTTCAATGTCCACGAACAGCCCCATCGCGTACTCACCGTTCAAATTTTCATCCTCTATCTTTGTAACCAAAGAATGAAGAGAAGACTTCCAGGACTTCCCACGCTGGTAAGCATGTTGGTTTTCACTAAGTGGGTGCGACCACAGTGCGTTTCCACGAATGTGACGCTCCACCAGTCTCTCCAAATCTTTCAGCAAGAATGAAGTCAAGCTGATCTGTCTGAAGTTTTTTGGATTAGAATAGTCATCTTTCCCAGGTTTCGGCATGAAGACTACCTTAACCTTTTGCCAAGAGGAAGGCACGTAGCCCAGAGCAAGACATCTGCGAAAAATATTTCTTATAGGTTGCTCTAAGTGATCCATACCCTCCTTTAACATTGGCGGATAGATGCCATCCATGCCAGGTGCTTTGAAATGTTCAAAGGACAGTATGGCAGCTCTCAGCTATTCATGGGTGACAACCGCTTTTGCAGTGTCCCAGTTCCCCTTGCAGCACTTGTGTGTTGATGGCGTTGCAAGAACCGTCAACTCTTCCTCTCTTTCTTCCTCTTCGTACGTCTTCCAGTACCTCACAGTATGCTCTAAAGGAATCTCGTTTCGAACACCTAACGAGCCTCTTATAATCACGCTGTGAGTTCCTGAAATTTAACCAGTCTTCATTCCTATTACTTTTTCAAGCACGGTTTAGAAGTCGCCTGGTTGATTTCTGGAGTTTTTACTAGTTCCCGGTTCCACCAAGGAACCATTTTACCGCAATGTATGCACTATCCTCCGCGCGCAGCGTCATTGTGGGAAAGCGCACCGAAGATGCTGCAGTTTGCTGTATATTGTGGGAGTCGATGACCATCATTGTTCTTCGCTCTCAAAATGAAGATGATGCTCTACAGTTTCCTGCTATGACTGAATCTCAGTCTATCTAGAGAAAAGTGGAGCACCATATGGCGACTTCCCCTGAGCACATTCAGACTCTTTTGGTCCAGTTCGAAAATCACAACCGATAACAGCTACGATGGTGAAATCCACGCACGGTTGTTGTCAGCCAACAGAGTCTATTTCAGGTTACAAAAACTGTTCCGCTCGAAACGTCTCACCATAGGGTCAAAGCTCTTTCTGTACAAGACAATGATCTTGCCAGTCTTCATGTATTCCTCGGAGACTTGGGTTCTTAGGAAGAAGAATTGCGAACTCTTGGCCGCGTTCCAAAGAAGAATCCTCCGAAAAATGTTTGGCCCCCTACATGAGGATGGACGATTCCGTAGCCTACATAACCACGAAATCTATTAGCGATACCACGACCGTCAGGTTGTGGATAAAATCCGGCTCAATAGGTTATGGTCGGCGGGTCATTTAATCCGTATGGATGAGGATGATCCCACCCGGAAAGTCTATAAGGGTAATATCTATGGTAGAAAAAGAAGACGAGCCAGACGGTGCCTAAGATGGAGCATTGCGTAGATCAGGACACCAGACAGCTTTTAGCGATATCGAATTGGTGGACCTCGGCGCAAAACCGGGATGTCTGGAGGTCCTTATTAAGGCAGGCCTAGACCGGATACCGGTTGTTGCGCCGTTGATGATGATGATGATCGGAGCGACAATTTGGATTTCGACAAGCCCAATCAACGATCGACGCCGTAAACGTTGTTTAGAAGCTGGCTCGGGACGCGATGTCGTCTAAAAAATGCTGTGCCGTGGTGACGTTGGGCATCAAAAATGCGTTCAATTCTACTTGCTGAGAGTGGATAAAAAACTCAGTGACTAAAACGGGTGTCCCAAGTTCAACGCAAAACCGGATTTTGACAAGCCCAATCAACGATAGACGCCGTAAACGTTGTTTCGAAGCTGGCTCGAGACGGGATGTCGTCTAAAAAATGGTGTGCCGTGGTGACGTTGGATATAAAAAATGCGTTCAATTCCGCTAGCTGGATAAAAAGCTCACTGACTAAAACGGGTGTCCCAAGTTATTTGACTAAACTCCTCGGCAGTTACTTTTCGGAGTGGACATTTTGGTACGACACGGATGAGGGATCCAAGCAGTACACCGCAGGAGTACCACAATGCTCAATGCTGGGTCATCTCCTGTAAAACGTCATGTACAATGGGGTCCTTGTCCTTCCCGTGCTAAAGGAGGCCACGATAATCAGTTTCGTAGATGATCTAGCTGTGGTTGTCGTCACGAAACAACCTGAAGACGTTGATATGTACGCTAACGAAACCATTATCATATCATCAAATACCTAATTGACGCTAAAATCAATTTCAAGGTACACCTGAACTATGCCTGTGAGAAAGCGGCAAATACCAGCGTATCATTAGCGCGGATGATGCCTAACATTGGGGGCCCAAGATGCAGTCGCAGATTACTTGCGGCCGGAGTAGTTCGCTCCACACTATTATATGCGGCACCAGTTTGGGAGGAAGCACTAACTTGTGAGAGTAATCGGAGGAGGGTAAATATACCTTACCGCTTAATGGCGCTAAAGGTGTGCAGCGCTTTCAGAACAATGTCAGACGACGCCGCGTCTTTTATTGCGGGAATGATCCCGATAGACATTCTGGCAAGTGAGACACGCTGCCTGTACGAGAAAAGGAAAATGAATCCTGCTGAAAAGGATGCAGAATACCGAAAGGCCGCAAGGCAAGAGTCGCTGGAGAAGTGGCAGCAACGGTGGGACGACTCGCAGAGGGAGGAGCGGCGACACGGGGAGATTAACTACCATCTGACTCAGTCCCTGTCAGGACATGGTGGTTACAGAAAGTATCTGCACCAATTCAGGCTGGATGATTCTCCCTTTTGTCCTGACTGTGGTTGCACACCTGAGGACTCGGTTTTTCTCAGAGAGGAGGAGTCTAGAAGGTTCCCTGAAACCCTACCTAAGCCCGCAAAACATCGTCGGAGAAATGTTGAAGTCGGTGGAAACTGAACTTGAGGAACTTGATAAAGTGGAGCGCGAGGAGGACGCGCAAAACGGAAGGCTTGGTCACTTAGAGCGCAGTCCACACCGCGAAGTATTGTTGTACGGCGATTCCGCTGGGAAGGAAGAAGGAGAAAGTGGCGGTGGTTTTAGTGGGCGAGAATCCCACATGCTGCTGCAACCTGGCGCGGCAGTGTCTTTCTAACATTTCCACCTTCATCCATAAAAAAAAGACAGACAGACAGACAGTAAACCGATTTTAATGAGGTTTTTGTTTTACACGAAACCTTAAAAAGGAGCTGTATTAACTGTCCTCGTGATCGACCATATTCAACTCCTGGACTCCTCCCAAATATGACAACATTCAAACATAAGTTACAATAAAATTAATTACTTAATGCATGTAATATTATGCTCATGGTAAGTTGCATCATTGCTTCATAAGTTGTGGAATTCATTGAATATTTTTCTCATTACAATTTTAAACTAAAACTATAAATACTCCGGTTGCCATTCACGTAAAAACAACATCATTTTTCATAAATTCCAGTTAGTTCGACTATGCAATAGTCAGATGTAAACAAATGTCCTATCCTGAAAAGAACTAATTTCTCACGGCAAATATAGTATTTATAAAATATTCATGACATTTCAAACTATAAATTTTCTTAAAGAAAATAACAATTTTCATACAAAGGTTTCGATTATATAACAGTTGCGAGATAAAGATTAATTTATTTATCCATTCAAATGATGCTAGATCCTCATATTAAACTGTCTTGTGCGGGTGGCGATGATAAGCACAGATGAAGATACAAGATACGCATATAGTTCTCATATATTATGCCATCTATAGTGTATATGGTTCTAAAAATAAATATAGTAAAAACGAATGATCAATTAAAAATTCATTGGGATTTACATACATAATATTGTTTTGCGACTCAACAATTAATTCCCAAGAGCTGACTTTTACACGTATTTAAGCAATAATTGAAGACATGATAACGTAATAAATATAATCAGAACTCCATAAATAACGTTCTTTTGCGCAACAATGACTGTATTCATGTCGTCGTAGATGGTAATTACTCCAAACGTTGAAAGGAATTAATTAACAATCAATGAAGATGCTTATGGATATCATCAGATGCGCAGGGAATTACCTGATATTGCCAGGTATCCAGCCACTTACTGATCCTCATGAAACACGATAGCCACTGTATAATGTGATTTACTTGTTTACACCTCCATGTCAAATGATTTGTTGACCAAATCCATTGAATTTGTCAAGGGTCATTATAGGTGTCTCTAATCGATTTCTCAAACAAATTTTTTCAAGGACATCACTTTAGTATTGTGTTTTTGATTTTTGCTTCACAATCTCCACCAAATCCCAGCACAACGAATTCATCATGGAAGACGCTTTGTGGATTACCAGAACCAGAAACTTCCGAAACAAGTCTGCGCCAGAATACAATGCTGGACCACTTGTTGCGTTCAATGATCTTCATCTTAAGCGCAAGAGTCGAATAGTAGTTAAAAGAATAATCATAAAAAAGGTTTATCTTCAATTCTCGCGGCTATTGTGGATAAATTTTTATAGGTTTCTGGTAAGCAATATTTCTACCAGTTTTTTTCGTAATTTTTTTCTATTTGTCGTTTTTCCTGCTATTGTTATTGACTAATTTTGAGTGATCATAGAACTTTTTTAATTCATCATCTCATCAGACAATTGCAGTTGCTAAAAGTAGCGTAACAATGGTTTCGTCGATGTCTCTATTAAAACTGACCTTAGCACGTTGTTTTTATTTTGCTTAGATTAAATTCGTCACGGTTTCCGCCTTATGTTAACAGTATCTGATCAATGAATAGTAAATTTTAAATTGAATATATTAAGAGATTAGATTAACTTGTAGTCTACTTGTAGTCTAGCCTAAAATTGATAGACAAGGGGTAGTTTTCTCCAAACTACAATTGTTAGTTTTAAATGTAAATATATATTTCGGGAGCGTCTTACCCCCTTCATCAGTACAAAATTACTATTAGGTTGTTGCATATGAAATGGCCGTTTTGGCAATCAAGTCAAATTAGTTGCGATTTTGGTGTATCACACCACCACCAGTTGGCGCTGTTGGTGTTGAATATTGAAGTATAAATACTCCTACATTTAAGCAAGAAGTCATTTCTCCCCAAATCCCAGCCTAAATTCCCTCCCAACTACGCTGCCACTAACTGGCAACGCCTCAACTATAACCTAGCCGACAAACTCTCGACCATCCGCCTCCCGTCCAATCCATCTCCTACCGAAATCGATTCAGCCGTGGAAAAGCTCACGGAATCCACACAAAAGGCATGCAACGAAACCATCCCTCTCAGACCACTAAACTACCAGAGCCTAATCACCCTGCCACCGCACATCCTAGACCTTATCAAACAGAAAGCAACTCTACGACGCCAACTCCACAAACACAGATGCACTCCTCAATTTAACTTCCTCAAGTCACAAATCCACTCCCTCATACAGCGCATCCAATCCCAGATCCAGGTGCTATACGCTGATCACTACGCGGTAAAGCATGCGAACATCTCGCTTAATCAGCAAACATGCAATAAACGCCGGGGTACCTGCCCCCGACTAGCCAAACCCCGCTCAGCCAGCGTCCTCCCACACAACACCTCACCCAAAGCCCACGTCGACCTGATTGCTAACAGCTTTCTGGCCGCCCACCACACCACCCGACATTTGTCCGACCCACCTACAGAATCTGCCGTACACCAAAACATCCACAACCTCACTACCACGCCAGCCATCCACACCCAATTCCCGGTCCCACCACCCGAACCTACAACACCCCACTGTTTACCAATACAAGCCGTCACACCCCAAACAGTTGAATCCATCATCCTCTCCCGAAATAATAAAAAATCAACCGGGCCCGACCACATCCCCATTATTATCCTAAAAAAATGCGCCAAAACCCTAAGCCCCTTCCTCGCCCAACTCTTCAATCTATGCCTCCTCTCTGCACACTTTCCCACCCCATGGAAACGATCCCACATCGTCCCAATCCTAAAAAAGCACCAGCCTTCAGCTTCCCCGGGCAGCTACCGCCCTATCTCCCTCCTCAACGTGACATCACGTCATCCACGATATCATGCTCCAACGCATCACCGACCACGACATTATCCCGCCCTTCCAGTTTGCCAACAGGCGCGGCCACGGCACCTCATACGTCCTCCAAGTCCTCAAAACTGACATCCTATCCCAACTAAACAACAACATCCCCACCACCACTTGCCTCCTCGATATCCAGAAAGCCTTCGACGCGGTCTGGCACGACGGCCACACCTACAAACTCTCCCACACTTTCGAATTTCACCCAGAATTATGCAAACTCATCCTTAACTACTTGTCTGATCGCCAATCCTTAGTCCGTATCCACGATACCCTATCCGACCCTTACAGTCCTCCCGCAGGCATCCCCCAAGGCTCAGTTCTGTCAGCAACCCTCTTCTCCTTATACACCGCCGATATCCCCCTCCAGCACCCTACCAACTCCTCCCAAGCAGTCAAAACCATCCAATATGCCGACGACTTGATCCTCTACACCTCTTCCCGGAGCATACAATCCGCCCAAAACCGCATCAATACCACAATCCGAACCCTCAACAAATTCCTCCAATCCTGGAAACTCCTACTCAACCCCTGCAAATGCGAAGTCATCGTTTTCCGCGGTAGAGCCACCTTTACCCGCAAGATGCTGGCCGACACCCGCAACCTCACGATCAAGATCGGACCATCCACCATTCCCGCCGTCCAATCCACTAAATACCTGGGAATAACCATGAACTCTCGCCTGTCACCCGTGCCCCAGGTAAATTTCATTCTTTCAAAGACCCTAACAGACCTAAAAACCCTATGGCCCATCCTCAAGAAAGACTCCGCCATCCTCCCAAAAGTCAAACTCTTCTGCTATAAACAGTTGATCCGACCGATAATCACGTATGGATTCGTCGCATGGTGTGACGTCTACGGGTACGTGAAAGGAGGTTCTTCCGCCTGTCCCTGTCCCAATCCAGGCTCCACCCAAACCAAGCCGTCTATGACGAAATAAACTGCTCCCGCATTGACAAGATCCTCCTTACCTCGCTGACCAAATTCCTCACCAAATGCCCAACCCACGAAAATAACCTCATCCAATTCTACTCCCACACACGCAGCCACATCACGGACCCATCATACCGCCACCATCCCCTCCCTTCTGACCTCCTAACCCTCTCCTCCCAAAATAGCAATTATCGCGACGGTAAGCTGATCTTATTCAACCGCCCACACGATAGACATCGCCCTGGTCTCGTCTACTCCCTCGCCCAATAACACCACCATCCCCTATATGTATCCTTCTCTCATCCACCCATGTACGACACCTATCCCGCCGATCAAACAACCATATAAGAGGGGTTTTTCCTGACTTTCCCCTCTATAGCATTAGTCCTAAGATAAATTAGAACTACCGTAAATTAAGTCTAGTATTAAGCAAAATGTTAGTCTCTGGGTAAAGTTAAGCTGTTAGAGATAAGCCTAGTATTAATTTTAGTCTTGAGCTATTTGTAATCCAAACAATAAGAAATAAATTGAATGTGTTAAGCAAAAAAAAAAAGAAGTCATTTCAGTTTTGACCATCGTTGGGATAACAGGGAATAGAAAGGAAAAAAAGGATGAAAAAGAGCCAAGAACGTATACTTTTTCTGTATGAGTTCAAACTCGGTCATAAAGCGGCGGAGGCAACCAAGAACATTAACAGCGCATTTGGAGCTGATACGGTAACCGAACGAACCACACGGTAGTGGTTCGAAAAATTCCGGTCAGACGACGTAAACCTTCAAAGTGAACCACGGACATCCAAGACCATCGATTGACAACAACGAGCTGCGTTTGCTAGTCGAATCCGACACACGTCAGTCTGTGAGGGACATTACAGAGAAACTGGGCGTATACTATTTGACAGTTTCCCGGCACTTACAACAACTTGGAAAGGTGAAAAAGCTCGACAAATGGGTTCTGCATGCCCTTACAGAGCAAAACACGGCGCTTGAAATGGAAATTTGCAGTTCTCTACTCACCCACAACAGAACCGATCCCTTTTTGCACAGAATAGTGACATGTGAAGAAAAGTGGATATTATACGACAATCGTCGCCGATCAGCACAATGGCTAGATGCTGATGAGCCACCGAAGCACAGGCCGAAACCAAGCCTCCATCCAAAGAAGGTAATGGTGCGTGTTTGGTGGTCTACAACTGGAGTTATCCACTATTCTTTCTTGGCACCTGGACAAACGATAAATGCACAGAAACACTATGTCCAACTCGAGGAAATGCACCAAAAATTGAGTATTCAACGGCCGAGATTGGTCAACAGAGATGGTGTGATACTTCTTCACGACAATGCACGACCTCATGTTTCCAGGACAACGGTTCAAAAGTTGAACGAATTGCAGTATGAGACTCTGCCTCATCCACCATATTCACCGGACCTTTCGCCAACCGACTACCACTTTTTTAAGCATTTGGATCATTTTTTGGCGGAAAAACAATTTAAGGACGAAGAGGCTGTCAAAATTGCCTTCGATGAATTTATCAACACCCGACAGTTGGACTTCTACGAAACTGGCATAAATGCTCTTGAATCGACTGGCACCTATTTTGATTAAATAAATAAATTTTTGTAAGCTATTACGAAAACAGCCATTTCATTTGCAACAACCTAATAGAAGTATATTTACATTTAAAACTAAAAATTGTAGTCTGGAGGAAGCTACCCCCTGTCTATCAATAATTTTGAATATATTGCAATCTATTTGGCATATATGGTCAAACATGGAAAATTGGCAATCCTTATAACAGAGAGTTACATTATGAAGCCTGCTCCTATTTATGCACTTAGTCCTTTCATCAATAATTTTCACCGACAGACTTGTCCCGAAATCTTTCAGGAGAGATTGACACCCTCGTCAAGGCATTTAATACTAGAATCACTCGTTTACCCGATCATTATTGCATCATTGTGGTACTTCGGTACACTCGGAACAGGATGTCTCAACTGCCATTAAGCGGTGTATTCCGGTCATCCCTATTATGAAAACTGTAGTCCTTATTCGGTCCCTAAACGGACGTCCCTATGAATCTTTTGATGTTTACGTTTTAGCCTTGAACTGCATCTGTTTTCGTTTTTTAAAGCCATTTTTTTATTTTTAAGAAATAGCTAACAATAATATATAGATTGGAAAAATGAAATGAAATCTTTTAAACTAACGAAAATAACTTAAATTGAAAGGCCGCTGTAGGCTCTCAAAATTTTTGGATAACGATTTATACACAGAGAAGAGAAAAAGTAAGAAATAAAAATCTAATTTTACAATATAATAATAATAAGAACTCCGCCGAAGCCGGTCCCAAGCCTGGTTGTGAAAGGAGGAAGGATGGATAGCTTCAGTCTGAATGGATGTACGCCACCGCAGCGTCTCAAGGGGTAGGTGAGGAAAGTGCAGGAACTTTGCAGTCTTGCAGATTACTCACTAAGGAAGCTATCCCCACACCTGGCAGCTAAGGATAAAATGCACCACCAAAAATGAGAAGAAGAAGGAATTTAAGGTCCGGTACGGATAACCGGCGGCAGTCGTCTGACTTGTTGACTAGGTTGGGCTCCCATAATGGAAAGCACGGTGTCGCAACCGCTATTCGTGGGGCGGTTCGACGTCTAGGCGCCACGACGACCAGGAGCATAGCTCCGTCTGCTGCAGCTGTTTCGCCACAATCTGTGACGACCACTTCGGCAGGTTCACGTAGGAAGCGGATGAAATGGACTGAAGAAATGAACCTCTTCATCATCCGCTCCTACTACGAAATAACGGCGGGGGGGGGGCGGGTACAGCATCTTACCGCCCCTTGTTGCACCTGACATTCGTCGAGCGTTTCCCGCAATTCGCGCACGTGACTGTGCAGCGAGTCGCAGACCAGTACCGCTTTATTACTCGCAGCGACACAATCCCGGCCACCATCAATGAGCGTGTTCGACTTGAGGTCATTGGGGACCAAGAGTCGATGGTGGCAGAGGTGGCGGCATCAACAACACCACGCCGCACTGCAGGCAACAGTTTCAGCACTCGCCGAAGCGCACTCTTCTCCACCGTCCAGCTGAGGTTTCCTCTGAGGTTCGGGATGAATTCCAAAGAGCGTGTATAGAATTCTTGGATATGGGGTAGGTATTCCCAGGCTCTATGCATCTCCAGCACCTCCGGGAATTCTATCTCAAATCAATAATGAGATTGCATCTCGTCTATGTGCTGATATATCGCTGCTGCAACTAAAATCACTTGTGTGTTGTGGTGCAGTTATCAGACTGCACGGTCAGAAGATTCGCTTTCGTATTATTGGTTTGAGTGACCAAAGAAATCCACCATGGAAAATTCATCTAGAACGTTGGCGGGACTCACTAAGGCAGGACATTGCTATACTAATTCAGATCAGCACTGGCAATGCCAGCAGACGGGTGAGAAATAAAGTGCAGGGAGTTTATCGGAACTATGCCACCCCCAGTGAGACTTCCGTAGCTGAAATTCTGGACACACTAAAGCAGAAACTTTCTGTCATATGCAGTCGATTACGACGGTATGGGGAAAGTCATTTCAGACGTGTCCAGAATGCAGCATACGCGAGGAACTAGCGGAGCTTTTTCAGATCTCTCAACGAATCCCAACAGAGCGTCCAGACAGTGCAGTTTTCGATGACGGAAGCGAAAGAGTATTGGGGTGACTTTGGGGGTTATCCGCCCAGCATGCTTAGTGGATCACCGCCGAAATCACCCGAATGTTACGGATGTTAACTGGAATAACTGGAGGGGCCCAGATCTGGATCGGATGCAAAATTTCTGGTATAAGAAATTTACCAGCGTGCACAGTCGGTTGGCACACAGTATAAATAAGGTCACGAGTCATCATCATCATCATCAACGGCGCAACAACCGGTATCCGGTCTAGGCCTGCCTTAATAAGGAACTCCAGACATCCCGGTTTTGCGCCGAGGTCCACCAATTCGATATCCCTAAAAGGTGTCTGGCGTCCTGGCCCACGCCATCGCTCCACCTTAGGCAGGGTCTGCCTCGTCTTCTTTTTCTACCATAGATATTGCCCTTATAGACTTTCCGGGTGGGATCATCTTCATCCATACGGATTAAGTGACCCGCCCACCGTAACCTATTGAGCCTGATTTTATCCACAACCGAACGGTCATGGTATCGCTCATAGATTTCGTCATTGTGTAGGCTACGGAATCGTCCATCCTCATGTAGAGGGCCAAAAATTCTTCGGAGGATTCTTCTCTCGAACGCGGCCAAGAGTTCGCAATTTTTCTTGCTAAGAACCCAAGTTTCCGAGGAATACATGAGGACTGGCAAGATCATAGTCTTGTACAGTAAGAGCTTTGACCCTATGGTGAGACGCTTCGAGCGGAACAGTCTTTGTAAGCTGAAATAGGCTCTGTTGGCTGACAACAACCGTGCGCGGATTTCATCATCGTAGTTGTTATCGGTTGTGATTTTCGACCCTAGATAAGAGAAATTGTCAACGGTCTCAAAGTTGTATTCTCCTATCCTTATTCTTCTTTGTGTTTAACCAGTGCGGTTTGATGCTGTTGGTTGATTCGCCTTCGGTGCTGTCGTTGCCACCATATATTTTGTCTTGCCTTCATTGATATGCAGCCCAAGATCTCGCGCCAATAACCGCCTGCTCGATCTGGATGAAGGCAGTTTGTACGTCTCGGGTGGTTCTTCCCATGATGTCGATATCGTCAGCATAGGCCAGTAGTTGGGTGGACTTGAAGAGGATCGTACCTCTTGCATTTACCTCAGCATCACGGATCACTTTCTCGAGGGCCAGGTTAAAGAGGACGCATGATAGAGCATCCCCTTGTCGTAGACCGTTGTAGATGTCGAATGGTCTTGAGAGTGATCCTGCTGCTTTTATCTGGCCTCGCACATTGGTCAGGGTCAGCCTAGTCAGTCTTATTAATTTCGTCGGGATACCGAATTCTCTCATGGCCGTGTACAGTTTTACCTTGGCAATGCTATCATAGGCGGCTTTAAAGTCGATGAACAGATGGTGCAACTGTTGTCCATATTCCAACAGTTTTCCCATCGTCTGCCGCAGAGAGAAAATCTGATCTGTTGCTGATTTGCCTGGAATGAAGCCTCTTTGGTATGGGCCAATGATGTTCTGGGCGTATGGGGCTATCCGGCCTAGCAAGATAGTGGAGAATATCTTATAGATGGTACTCAGCAACGTGATACCTCTATAATTGCTGCACTGTGTGATATCTCCCTTTTTATGTATGAGACAGATTATGCCTCGTTGCATTCGCTGTATATGCCCATTCTGTCGGAAATCAGATTTCCCTCTTTGTCTCGACAGGATGAGCATCGAGGTGTATAAGGCTTCATCCTGCTGACTTGTTGGTAAAACTTCCGCGCCTGGTGCGGTTGCTCCCTGTACTTTTCTAGTTCACAGACTTGTTGGTTCTCCCAGGCTTCCTTTTTCCGTCTGTGAAGTCGCTTCTCCGCTCGACGGAGTTCGTGATAAGTCTCTGCGCGTGCTCGCGTTCTTTGAGAATGCAACATTACTCGGTATGCGGCATTCTTCCGTTCCGTTGCTAGCTTACATTCATCGTCAAACCAGCCGTTCCGACTCCTTTTGCGGCTGGGGCCAAGTATATTGGTGGCCGTATCCATGATAACGTTATTCAGGTGATTGTGAAGATCATTTGTTGATGCTTCATCTCCAGGTCCTCTGTTGACTGCGGTTATTGCGGCATCCATTTCCCTCTTATAGGTGTCGTGGAGGGTTATGTTGTGGATGGCTTCAGTGTTCACTCTCACCTGATTGTCAGAGGGGATTCTAGGTGGTATTGTTATTCGAGCTCGGAGCACTATGCCAACGAGATAGTGATCCGAGCCTCTATTGGCCCCCTATATGTTCTGACATTCATCAAGGCTGAGAGGTGGCGGCGTTCGATCAACACGTAGTCAATTTGGTTGAAAGTGGTCCCGTCTGGAGAGGCCCACGTATGTTTGTGGACCGCTTTCCGCGCAAACCAGGTACTTCCAACAACCATTTTGTGTGACCCTGCTAATTGAATAGTCCGCAGTCCGTTATCATTTGTTTTTTCGTGTAAGCTATGGGAGCCAACGTATCGCCTGAATACGGGCTCCTTCCCTACTTGGCTGTTAAAATCCCCAAGTATGATTTTGATATCATATCTGGGACAGGCTTCGAGGGTTCGTTCTACTGCCTCGTAGAAGGTATCCTTCTCCGACTCTGCAGTCTCCTCTGTAGGGGCGTGAACGTTTATGAGGCTTATATTTCTAAACTTGCCTCGCAAGTGCAGAGTGCATAGTCGTTCGCTTATGCTTTCAAAGCCGATAGCAGCAGGTTTCATTTTTTGGCTGACTAAGAAACCTACTCCGAGTACATGGTTTACTGAATGACCGCTATAATATATGGTGTAGTGGCTCTTCTCCAGGAAACCGGTCCCTGTCCATCGCATCTCTTGCAACGCTGTTACATCAGCCCTATATTGGGACAGGGTATCGGCTAGCTGCTCATCAGCTTCATCTCTGTACAGGGAGCGCACGTTCCACGAGAAAATGCGCAAATCGTTGTTCCTTTGTCGTTGCCGGGTCCGTCGTTTTAAAATCCGTCCTATCCGAGGCTCCTGTTGTGGCTTCGTAACAAGTTGTTTTCCGTGTAGGGTTGTCAGCCCTACCCAACCCCCAACCTGGAGGACCAGTTGGTACAATTTGTCCCGTTTTTAGGCGCGGGAGACTCGCCTTCATCCTTCTCCGTCTGCAGCTTTTCGTCAAGAAAGAGCTCCCAGCGATCACCACGTGGAGGTGGAGATAGGGTTTGGTAGTAGAGCTGTTGGTGTTGGTTCAGCAGGCATTTCCCAGGTTTTATGCTCCATCGTGGGTACCAATCCACGTTTCGCCCCGGGACCTATACTACCCTTTGACCACCAAGGTCACGAGTCGGTCGGAGGAATTTCCTTCCTCACTGCGGGGATTACCTATCTTATCCCTAAGAAGGACACGGTGCAGGACCCCGCAGACACAAGACCGATTCGTCGGACACCAGCACGATGGACTCCTCGTCCAAGCCGCGACCACCGCGTGATTGAAACGGGTCGTGTCCGCTGTGATCCCGGACATCTGGAACTGTGCTTCCAAATGCACGAACCACAGTTTCAGGTTCCGCCGCCAGAACGGAGGGACATGCACGGCGAGGGCGGTCACTTGCGGGTCCGATGGACCTGCCGCGTCTTTGCCGTGAATCGACATTCCAAAAGGCTAATAACTACGACGCGAATTTGTGGAAAGGAAATCGCGGTAACACCGACTTCTGCCAAATCCCTAAACGACACGGCACTTTCAAATGACCGCACGAGCGAAAGCGAAACACCAACGACGTACTTCAAAGTGAAAAGCTCGCCAAAAGAGCGGAGAGCAAGAGATCTACCGATGCAAACACCTCGACGCCGTCTCTTGCGGCGATTTAAATTTTATTTTTACCACCTAAAGAAAAATTTCAATGAAATTATAAATAATAAATTAAATAAAGCAAATGGCGGCGTCTGCCGAGGAGGCGTCTGAGGCGCGGTGATGGCGTCTGGCGCTGCGATGATGGCATCTGGGGCTGCGGTGATGGCGTCTGGCGCTGCGGTGATGGCGTCTGGGGCTGCGGCTGCGTCCGTGACAACAGACGTGGCGACGACGGCGACAGCGGGGCTGCAGTGACGAAGGCGACAAGTCTATTTTAAAACGGCAGCGATAAAATGCACATCACACACTCAGGATTTGCATCACGGAATCTTCCTGGCACCGCGAATGGCTTCTCAAGATCTCCTCAATTTTTCCGATTTTTTTTTGTTCACCGATTATTTTGTGGTACGGTGGCTGGGGCTGATGCATTGACTCCTGCGGCGATGTTCGCTCCGGGGTCACCAATATTGTAATTAAGAACACTATATTTATTTGTAATATAATTGTAATTAAGAACGAATACAGGTTTTTAATTAATTATTCCTTAGGATTCCCAGTCCCAACTAGACATTTTCTCAGTCTTCACTTTTTTCTACTTAAAAATATGACATTTTTCGTCACCTACATGGCACTCTGCTCTTCACTCCTATAGCGAGGTCTAAACTGAGTGGAGAGTGCCGGTGACGTCATCTGTCCATTGGTATTCGCCACATTCGAAATAAATTTCGAATGCCGCGAATCCTGTCACGCCACAACGGAACCGATCACGACGAACCGACCCCGCTTGTGAACGAGACAAGGGCTGAAGAAAAACCGTCCAGTCCCAGACTCCCTTCATGGCTTTTTAGGCTGTTTAGGGTCTTCATCTCTAACTCCCAACCGGAAGGACCAGTTGGCGCAATTTGTTCCGTTTTTAGGCGCTGGAGACTGGCCTTGAATCTTCCTCATCTTCAGTGTTTTATAAAGAAAGAACTCCCAGCGCTTACCAGGTAGAGATGGAGAGAGTTGTCGTTGTTTGTTCAGAAGGCTTTTCCCAGATTTTATGCTTCATCGGGAGTACGAATCCATGTTTTCGCCCTAAGACCTCTACTACCTTCTCTTACAGCTATATGGGAGCAACATCTGTTACTTACATCTGGAAGTTCGACGCACTACTTCCGTCCGTTATCAAGGTACTATAACCCGACACAATCTCGACTGGGTTCGAAAGGTCGAAATAAATGATATTAATCGCTCTTCGCACTGAATCTTTAAATATGGAATCCGGATGTAAGGCCTTTTGATTTTATCGAGTTTAGAACCAGTTGATTAGCTTAGTTTAATGGGTGAAGCCGCGACTCCAAGCACCCGGACCTTTACTAGGCCCATTGTACTATCCCCGGAGATCGCCTATTCATCGACCTCACGCCGACGGCGTTCGCAGGCTTCCACGAATCTAGGAACATTCTCCAGAGAAAGAGAATGCGTAGACTCTTCGCTGAAGAAAAGAATTAAAACGGTAAAGAATGGTTGGCACTTTTGAACGGCGTTAACAAGCAGCCAACATATCAGCAAATGATCCAGAACAGTCAAAGGAGATTATAGACTTCTTGGAAAGCCTTAGCTGGGGTTGAAAGACACAGCCTAAGACCGAAGTGTAGCTGTCGCTCTATATTTTCACGACAATCTTATCAATCATATTTCAGAAATAGAAAGTCTGATACCTGATGTTCTTTCTTGATTATCATTCAGGATATGCGTTTTAAATTTTTAGAATATTCTAATGAGTGCCTGCACGAACAAGCAATAATTCAAAAACTCATCTAAATTTAGAGGCGATCTCAAGAGAAAACACTTAAAACGAAATCTTGATTCAAATCACGAATCGCCATCAAGTGAGACCCAACTAATTTCAAACACAATACAATGTTACACATTATTGAATACTAATGATTCCAATACAAAACTTAACCCACCAAATACGGAACGACAACGTGCCAAAAACTGAGAGCAAAAAAGTTGCTCCCTTGGACTTGCATGCGAATTTGCAGGTATTCTGGTCAAGCAAGACCCAAGCGAGGTTCATAACAAACAGCACCTGAATGGCAAGTTCAAAGCCAAGCCTAGACCCATCCAAGCCGCAAAATTGTAAAACAATGTAAAAAACAATTAGTTATAGATGATTGCCGACAAATTTGTCGGTCTCGTGTGTATTCACAGGCATGATTGATTCCGCTGCACGACCAGCAAACACTCAGCAATTATTTAGTCATTTCTGCCCAAGCCCCTTATCATTTGGAGCCAGAATTGCTGAGATCTCTGTTGAGACCACCATTAGCCACTTCACGTGTCAGAAGCCACCCATTAACAACAGATTGGTTGTAATTACGATGCTTACCGTGGAAAAAGCAGATTCCAGTCACATATTCTGTTCTCGGGAGGTGTTTGGAAAGGTGTTAAAAGGAACCCCAACTAAGATTTTTGCAATCAGTTCGAGCGGAACCTCGACCCTTGATAGTTAGTCCGCTTAGTTCTTCAGGAAGAGTCATGGATCGTCGCAGTGAAGTGTTACTTAGAGTGATATCAATAATAGTGTGTGGTTTAGGGGTTGTACGATGTGATTCGTTCTATTGTGATCCCGAACTTTGTAGATTTTGGAATGGGACGGATTATAACTATGAAGACCACATAGCATGCGGAAACAATGGTTCCTTATCGGAGGATTGTCCTGAAGGCGCTACCATGGTTAACATGAGTCAGCGGCGTATAAACCTTCTATTGGATCTCCACAATGCTGCAAGGAATAGAATAGCTTTGGGTAAAATTGAGGACTATTTGCCAGCTGAGAGTATGCCTATTCTGAAGTGGGATCGCGAGTTGGAGTACATTGCGAGTTTGAATGTGAAAACGTGCAAATTTGCTCATGATGGCTGTCGGAATACTTGTAAGTTTCAGTTAATTGTCGAAGAAGAAAGGATCGGAATGTGATGTTTGATTTCCTCACTCTATACAGATAAATACCCGTACTCAGGACAAAACATCGCTATTAGCACTCAAAATCCTCCATTCCATTCGAATTCAAAACGAATGAAGAAGGCTGTTGCCAGATGGTTCTACGAATATGTCGACGCAAATCAAACATTCATCGATGAATTTAGTGGTCATCCAGAAGGGTATGTACCAAATTTTTAATTGGCAATAGTTTTTAGATTTACCCACAACTAAGTTGGAAATGCTTCACATACCAACATTTCGGGAACATACAGGCTTACTAAAGGCATTAGTAAGCCTTACATATTCCCTCCTCAACTTAGAAAACGCTTCCCTTTGGCACTAATAAGATAATTAAATTGTTTACCTATGTTTTATCTACCATAAAGTCGGCATAAAATTCAAGCTTAGTGGATTTCCAATATTCCAGATAATCCACCATTTCCTATTGGATCTACTCTTTGAGTATAAGCACCTCCTACCATATATTTCTGTTCCTTTTCCACTTATCATAAATTTACTTTCCCCATAATGTCCTTTGTTGCATAAACTCATATATTCTATTTCTGGGACCATTGGATCCCTTCTTTACTGAAAGATCTCTGTAAGGAACCAAAGGTTCCCGAAATAGGGTATATATATCCAAATAAAATACTTTACTCTTCTACTTTCCACTTGTGTGTGCGTGTTTGAGGTGGGGTTGAGGCAAGGCCTCTGGACACTCAGACCTTAGTGGTCAATTCCCCCGTCTAACGGAATATCCCGGATTCGTTTATGTATCGCAAGATTTCCGTTAGTGAATGTGATGCTACCCGCTGCAGTTGGAACACATCAACACCAAAAATCTGATGTCTGATGCGTCCAAAGGCGGGGCACTCACTTAGAAAATGTTCCTTGGATTCCGATTCCTCATTACAGGATGGACACGTATAATCTCGAATATTTCCTATTCTGAACATATGCCCAGGTAGTGAATTATGGCCAGTCAAAATGCCCACAATACTTCTGCAAGTCTTCCTGCTTTTCGACAGGATACACTTTGCAGAATGTTTGCTTGGTTCTCACAAGAAAAGTTTGCTCTGTCTACCAGCATTAAGGCTTCGCCACCTGTCATTATGGCAAGCTTGCTCCCAGTTTTTGATAGCAGCATTAGCCAATGTTACTGACACCCCAATTACTGGTTCCGGTGCGGGTATGAGGAAAGTTGAAGCCTCTTTTGCTAAGATGCCCGGATATCATTTCCCTCTACACCACAATGAACAGGTACCTAGAGTAAATCCACCGTATTAAATCTAGAAATAGAGTTTAATTGAAATCTAGAAATAGAGTTTAATCGGTTTGTACATTTCTGAATGATTTTTGAAGTCATCCAAGTACTACTCAACGCATTCAATCCAGCTTAACTATCACTACAGATTGCGATGCGCCTGTTCAACCGCTCGTCAATCATCCAGATTGTCGCCCTTAGGATAGCATACATATCAGTCTAAAATACCATTGTGTATTGTCCGAAAGGAGAAATAGACTCCTACTCCAGCACCATTTTCTGTGTTTGAGTCATCAGTGTAGAAGACGTCAGTATATCTTGACATGCATTCTTCTGGTTCGTCCTAGTTTTCTCTTCGTTTCAAGACATCGTATCTTCTACCAAACAGATGATGGGGATCCGAGAAACGGAGGGCATTGCGAAAACTAGGCTCAGTTCTGCCAATGACTAATCAAATTAGTCTATGAGCTGCTATCATTGCAATGCTCTGAATAAACAAATCCAAGGGCTACAAATTGAGTGATGCATTCTGAGCTGCGCCGGATGTGGTGCTCATGACACCTGTGATACCCAGACACACAGTTCTTTTCAGTTTGGCTAGTTTACAACGAAAACTCTTTTGTTTCACCTTAACTCACCACACTACGGATGGATAAGCAAACATCGGCCTATTGATAGCAACATATATCCACATTACTACCTGAGGTCTAAGTCCACATGTCGAAGCTAAGGTCCGCCTACATAGCCTATAAGTTGTGAGAGCTGGTTTCATCTTTATCTCTAAATGTTTCTTCCAAAGAAGCTTTTTGCCTAGAGTAACTCCCAGATATTTCACTTCTTTGGAGAGTTGAAGGGTTGTACCCCACATCTCTGAAAGACAAAGACCATTCAGTTTCCTCCTTTTTGTAAATAATACTATTGTAGTTTTATTTGGATTTAATGAAAGTCCATGCCTGAGACACGAACTGTCAATCAAATCAACGGCGCGTTGTATATTTCTACAATGTGTTGTAGGTAGTGAGTTGATCAGCATACTCCACAGAAGTGGCGATAGCACACCTCCTTGTTGTTAGGTACCAACACTCACGTTTCGTCAACACCATGCTCTCTGGCGGCATCACAGAGCTTTTGGAAGGGCGCACAGTCAAAAGCCCCTTCAATGTCGACGAACAGCCCCATCGCGTACTCATCCTTCAAAGTTGTCCCCCATCTTTGAAACCAAAAAATGAAGAGCAGACTCACAGGACTTTCTAAGTTGGCAAGCATGTTGGTTTTCATCTAGGGTGTGCGACCTTAGCGCCTTCTCGCGAGTTTGCCGCTCAACCAGTCTCTCTAAACATGTCAGCGATGATGTTGAGCTGATTTGCCTGAAGTGCTTTGGATTTGAATATCTTTCCCACGGTTTGGTATGAAGACTACCTTCACCTTCTGCCAAGAGGAAGGCATGTAGCCCAGAGCAAGACATCCTCGAAAAATATTTCTTAGAAGTTGCTTTAAGTGCTTTATACCCTCCTTTAGTGTGGCCGGGTAGATGCCAGCCATTCCAGGTTGTTTGAAGTATTCAAATGATAGTACAGCAGCTCTCGCCTTTTCATTGAGTCTCCTTTCGAACGTTTTCCAAGCCGCTTATATTCATGCTATGAGTTCCGGAAGTTTAGCCAGTCATCATTTTTATTACTTTTGCAAACACGATTTAGAAGTCGTCTGCTTGATTTCTTGAATTTCTGCAGTTCTCGGGTCCACCATGGAACCGTTTTACCGTGTTGGCCTCGGAAAATAGAACAAGCCTCTCCAAAACTCTACTCTCTAAAAGTGTGCGATTCAGAGTTTTCGCCAGAGGAGTCCTTAGTGGCCTTGGAAGCTCAACTTTGTCGCCAAGAAATTCATTGAACTTTGTCCAATTCGTTTTCCTAGGATTCCATCTTTGTATTACAGGCTGTTCGCCTGCAATAGTCAGACTAAATTCTAAGTAACGGTGATCTGAGAGTAAGACTTCATCTAGCACTCGCCAGGTTCCAATCAACTCTAACAGCTTTAAAGTACAGTTTATTAGGTCAATCATCAGACCAGCTGAAATGATAAAATCAAACAGTTCTCTCCTCTAAGATTGCATTTGCTACTGCTCCAACAAATATGCTGAGCGTTTGCATCATAAAAGTTCAAGGCTACTTGATTCTGCATACACTACCAAATCCCTTAGTTCTTGCGTCGGCGGAGGGCACAAAGAATCATAGAGTAAATAGGCAGAGGCAACTATAATGTTTCTCCTCTTACCATTAACCTGGTATTGTAAGTTGACCGCAACAAGGTCCTGGGAACAGAATTGTCTCAGCATGGTTGCCTCTATCAATTTTGACATCAGAACACAGGCCCTCGGTCTTGAGGATCTTTCATCGAAGAAGAACCTAGTCCCTTTTGACTGATCCATACCACTCTTGAGCCAGGAATATATAAGTAGAGTTCTGTAGATAGGAAGAAGCTTTGGCATGCTGCAGGTTGATTTGACTAATTCTAATGTTTATAGCCACAAGTGCAGTCTACTTTCCACTTAATTCCTTTAATAAAATCATAGATGTGTTTATTAAGGTACATATTTTTTAGCATGTAAGGTAAGTAAATTTCTTCATGCACCATCAACCAGATTATCACATGGCTGATGTTTAAGATTTTTTCTACGATGCCACCCAACGAAAATACCTCCTTCTCCAATTATTTCTGCATACCTGAACCGTTTTCGAATCACTTGGAAGTGTCTCCGATTTCTCAGACCTACCGTGCCCTTCCTATCTAATCTACCCCATGTCTGAGCCTACGGTTGTCAAGGCTTTTAAAGCTTTATGGAAGTCTTCGATTTAAATTTTCTTCTTAAAAGCGCCGGTTTAGTTGGCTTAGTTTATTGTGTCATTGTGGTGCTCATCGGGACATCCTTTCCTTTTCCGAAGGACAACGTCAATAAATCTTGATATGCTCTTCCATTCAAGTCATTTTTTCAACAATGTTACTGACATTTATGCGCCAATTATCGACCCGAGCGCTTCGCTATGCATACGATGAAACCACTTTAAAAAAAATATCCATTTCCGGACGTGATAGCAGTTTACGGCGTCTAAATCTCGTTCGGCCTCTTTTATTACCTGCCACCACCAACCTCTACTATCTGTTATAATCTCCTGTCATTTGAAAATTCTCGATTAGTGACTCAGTTACCCGAACTCTTGGAGATTCCGCCTTTTTACATTCCAAACCTTCGTTTGTTTTGGAACAGGCACTACTCTGAGCGTCAATTTTCCTTATTTTACACAATTGGTGCATATTGCCCAGAAATTTAGCCCGACGCGGATCATTATGCCCAAGTATTTAAGCTCCTTCTTTGTTACCAATATATTGTCTAATATTTCCATCTGAACTTCTAACGGTATATGTCGCTTCGTTACAGGTATAGGTTCGATTTTTCCTGGGGCAAGGTTCAAACCATGAGTTGTCTTCCATGGCTAAGTCTTTGCACCTCCTAGTTCAGCTTTAACTTAACCTGTTTCGTATTGCCCGTAGATATTACAGCTGCCATATAATCAAGATACCGCCCTAATTGGATGTTATGAAGCATTTTTATACGTAGAATCGCACCGTACTTTATATTCCAGAGATTCTAAAATCGTGATGCTTCTGAGAAAGCCTACCAGAACTTGGACTTGCCTCAACCAGTACCGACTTTAGCTTTTTTTAAAGCAGTTTATTGCAGAGTATGTCATTGAAAATACTGCGGTCAATTTAGCAGCCTGGCAACAGCCTTGAGCATTTCTACTTGCTGGAAGACAGCGTCATAAATGCGAATCCTTCTTCTCAAATTTGGCAAAACTACCACTTTCAAAGCTTTCTTAAAAGAAATTGGAAAATTTCAAAGTTCAGCCAGTATTACGTCCTGGTTGGTGTTTGGGCTATTACTGTCCACTTCATCAAATTTATCGGGAGTGGACGTCCGTTTGCCCGAGTATAGTTAAATAATCCAATAGTCGAGTCATTAGATTGTCATTCCAATGTTAACTTCTGTGCTTTATTTTTGAGGGCAGTCGAAAATCGTGAGTCTGAATCAATTTTTAGACTTTTACCAAATCTAAGGCCGGGTAGGGAGGGTTCATTGAGAATAAACACGAATGGACCTCCGCTCTCCACTCCACAGTAGCTTTTTTGGAAATCTCAAAAAGGAATTGGTCCACCTATGTTACCAATGCGTAGCCTTTTTACCTCTAAAACCAATTCCCAACCCGAAGAACCACCGCGAATTTTACATCACGGAGCGGACTTACGTCTAGCTACGTAATTCTCATTTCGTAACTGCGCCCTGCTGGCCTCCTCTGTATCTCGCCAACTATTCTCTTTGGCGCTGTCAACCTACCTAAAGTCTTCTTCGGGCTGCTTCCTTATGAATCTGAGACAATGAAGGGAAACGTATTCCAGGTCCTTCAGAGACTGAGGGAGTTAGGTAAACTGTCCAGTCAAAACCTGCACAGATATCTTCGCAATCCGCCATGTTCCACAGGAAATCTGGTGGAATTATGAATATCTAATCTCACCGTACATTCCTCGCGTGCTGGTCTTAATGTTTAGACTCAATCTATAGAGGAAGCAACTCTTTCTAAATTATTCACACCGTTATTGCCACTTGATTAGAGATGCCTCCCTTTTGGCGTCCTTTACGTACTAATCAGAAAAATTGTGTTTAACATTATGAATACGCGTCAGCTCAACGCCAAGAGTATCGATCCATTACCAGTCTATGAATGTATCGCGAACCTCCGATATCTGCCATCACTTTTACCAGAATGATACTAACACCAGATATCTTGATGCCAGCATGATTCACGCTACTTATAGATAGTTCAGTATAGTGTCTCTCATCACTTCAATGTATTTGATGGCCGGCTTGAAAGTGGTAATCTGATTTTCGATTCTAATAGCCGCAATTGCTCTCTTAATCTCTCTTAATCCAGTGTCCTGGCTGGGCTATTCTAGCCTCTCAAAATTAAATTTAACTTTTATGGCCGATAGAACCCATTTATCAGTGAGTGAATTAGAATTAGAAAAATTCCGCGTCCAAGCAGGGGTCTTGAACAATTGCTGCTTCGAAGGACCTTAGGACGACCCTGACATCTTTTCAAGGTTGAAACTTAGTATCTTATCATGTTTATGATTGTATACAGCAGCGATCCAATCATTCCCTTGAATAATAGAATATTTCAAACGACGCTAGTAACTATCTAAATACGCATAAGAAGATCAAATAGTACCTTCAAAGCAGGAAGTCGACAAAAGCTCAAAGGTCGACTGCTGGTTTACAAATTATTAGTTTTTTTCTGAGCCTGTGTATTCTTCGCGCTTTCAAATTTTATCAGATATGATTCTTAGAAGAAAACAAGTCGGGAAACCGGAAGATGGGCGCTTCAGGTATAAAAGGTTTTGTGTATTGCTTTTATAAAGACATTTGATTGGCCATTTGTCCCATTAGTAATCGCTACAACCGTCTCCGAAAAAAATTGTTTGCACAAAACCTTAAAAAAGACCAGGCAAACCCTGTCTTAGCTGGAGCGATGGTGTAGACCAGGATGCTAGACAGCTTTTAGGGATATCGAATTGGTAGACCTAGGCGCAAAACCGGAATGTCTGGAATTCCTTATTAAGACAGGCGTAGACCAGATGCCGGTTGTTGTGCCATTGATGATGATTATGATCCCTAGAACTGAATGTAAGGCTGCTGCCGCGATGCGCCCACCAACTGGCTTCATCTCATAGAATTGTCAATGTCATTCCTTTTTCCTCCATAGTCTGTCTTTTTGGATAGATCACTTCTGTTGATTGATGTTTTCATATATTTTGTTTGGCTTTTCGAAAAAAGACAGACACTTTTTGCGAACTTATTCCTGGTTGATAATCAACGGCCTGTTGAAGACGTTTTCGCATTAATCTCGACACAAACATACTTTTCCTAGAGAAACTAAAATAATGTAATGGAATGCGGGAAGACTTTGGTAAAAGCGTCAACTTTAATTAAATTAGCCGATAGCGTCTGTTATGAAACCCTCAAGAGGAACAAAGCCGACCATGCTCAGCTTTGGTCGGCCCAGTTTAAACTACTGTACCAAGAAATGTTGTTTTTTTTTCTATTCATTCAAAAACTACAGAAGCAATGCCCAAAACTTTATACAAATTACTTTTTTCCATTCCACAGTAAACAAATTGGTCATTTCGCCATGATGGTTGCTGATCGAGCTAAACGCGTTGGCTGTGCTGCGATTCGATACTGGCTTGGTGAAAAAGGTCTGGCATTCCTGATGACATGCAATTACGACTTCACTCCAATCTACACCGAACCTATCTACAAAACAGGAGAACCAGCCTCAAAATGTTCCAAGACTAGCGAGAAATTCACAGGACTCTGTGAATGGGATGAAGATTACGATACCAGCGAAGAGAGTAACGAAATATTCGGTAATGAAATAGATAGTGTCCCTTCGTTGTTGTAGGAATACAAACTTTGCTGCCAATTAGGTTAAGATAGAATTTATTGAACAAGTTGCGTTTGTTGCAATGTAATTAAAAGTATTATATTTCCTAGACTTGTAAGCCGTTGAAATCATGTTAACAATAAATTTTTATTTTAAATGCAAACCTTTTTTTATCACTATTAACCACGCATTCAAACCAGTTCAGAAACGTTCGTCCAGTAGTCGAAATAGTCATTCTTTTGAAAATTTGGATATTTAGTTAAAAAAGAGGGATTCGTGGACTACAAAAGTAAAAGGAAGTTTCTTCCCAATTGGTTCGGTCGAACACCAACTGGATGCCGGATTTAGGACTCTCTCAATCGTCAAAAAAAATAGCATCCTTGCAATTTTAGACGAACTTGATGGTCTTTTATCCGTACCAGGTTCACCTTTTTCGCTTGTTTTGTGTTTAGTCCACAAAAGTCGTGAGAATATTATCGATTGAAGTCCTGAATCCATCCTGCACCATTAACAGTCCCATCCCGTCTGAGAGAGAGCGAGGGAAGAATCACTAGAGTCTGGATAGCCATGTAACTAACACCTTAGCGTCTCTGGGAGTAGGTCGAACTAACTCCCCCCGAACTAGTCGTATTTTCTTTTAAGACAGGAAGTCGGTGGTTAGGTGAGGAAGGTGGGTGTAGAATTCACTTAAAGTTTTCCCTGCCTGTCGTAAAAGGCAGCTAAAACAAATCTGCAACTCTCGAACTCCTTTAGTTTGAAAACCGAAGTCAAACTGATCTTTCGAATACGGTCTGTCACTTTCATCCACGGTTTATGATTGGGTTCAAGAATATGCTATGTCGTTTCTCGACGACGGTATTGAGGCTCACCAGAATGCACGCTTGCTCCAACTTCCGCAATACAAGCTAGTCATTCCGGAGTTAAGCCAAGTAATATGGTGAAACTCTGGGGAACACTCAACTCCCTCCTGCAACACTACGGTGTTCTATTCTAGCAAACATGCCGAAATAAGCGTGAATACAGTATCGGATTAATGCTTACCGCATCAGTCGAGCACCACATAATTCAAGCACAAAACCTGCTATAAGGTCAATTGGGTTCCAACTGGTCGGTAAGGTACGAGGAATAGTCAAGTGTAAACGGAAACTTTTTTAATGGTTTTTTTTTTATTTTTTGACATAGTTTCCTTGTGTCCGGATAGCTCAGTGGTTAGAGCACTGGGCTGTCATACGGAAGGTCGCGGTTCAAATCTCACTGGTGGCAGTGGAATTTGTATCGTGATTTGACGTCGGATACCAGTCGACTCAGCTGTGAATGAGTACCTGAGTCAAATCAGGGTAATAATCTCGGGCGAGAGCAATGCTGACCACATTGCCTCCTAGTGTACCGTTACGGTCTTGAATGAAGTGCTCTAACACACTTCAAGGCCCTGATCCAATATGGATTGTTGTGCCAACGATTATTATTATTCCTTGTACTGAAACACATTTTTTGCAACTTTTTAGAAGTTTCCTGATACCGTCTTCATTACGCACGCTGAGTCGTTAGCCAATTGCGCACAAAGAGTTCAACATCTTCATCAAGATTGAACCTTTGACCTCCAAGAGATTCCTTCAACGGACCAAACAGATAGTAGTCACACGGATTCAGACGTGAGAATTCAAATTCCTCTCTATAATATAATGTATCCCTCGTGATTTAGACCTACTGAAGAATCAATTTCATCAACGGTGAAGCTCAAATGCTCCCTAACACTTGTCGTCTGTGATTGGAGTTCGAAATCGCCAACATCATCACTCTGATTTTCCTTCTCCAGAAATCACTTCATGGTTTCTTGCTTTCGCTTGAGTATCGTGCCCGAGTATTCTCGAAGTGTCGAATTTCGACCCCTGAAGCTCAACACGGTTCGTTTACGAGATAAGGCTGTCATTAGGCAATGGGAGAACAATCCTGCTGAGAGATATCTTGCGCAGCTCACGCAAGTAAAGTGATTGACCGCGTCCCGATGGAGGCGCCATGAAATTTCTCTGTTGGGATTTAAAGGAACTGAAGGGTTTAATTACCGCTGCGAGTAGGGTAAACGTGATGGGTTTGGATTCCGGCACCGCCGCAAATCTCACAAGCTTCCTGATGATCTTGTGAGGAACTGCAGACCTCTCATCCACGATGGCGAGCCGCTCGATAAGGGTGAAGTTCTACTTTTTATAATGTGTGCCGTAGCATACGAATATGAACTACTCCTCCAAGTAGAAGTACAATCATCACGGCCAACAATACGATTAAGCGGCGCAAGGCCGCTGGGCTTGAAGATCCCCCGTAGGGTTGCTCATCGCTCATCCGTAAATTCTGGAAATATGAGATCTTGCCCCGTGAGTGAAAAAGGGTATGACTGCGATGATTCCGGAGAAAGCACGAGTACGACAATTGCAGAGGGTATTTTCGTGGACTCCGTTGTTGCTAAGATCATCATCATCAACGGCGCAACAACCGGTATCCGGTCTAGGCCTGCCTTAATAAGGAACTCTAAACATCCCGGTTTTGCGCTGAGGTCCACCAATTCGATATCCCTAAGAGCTGTCTGGGGTCCTGACCTACGCCATCGCTCCATCTTAAGCAGGGTCTGCCTCGTCTTCTTTTTCTACCATAAAAATTTCCCCTATAGACTTTCCGGGTTGGATTATCCTCATCCATACGGATTAAGTGACCCGCCCATCGTAGCCTATTAAACCGGATTTTATCCGCAACCTGACGATCATAGTATCGCTCATAAATTTCGTCGTTATGTAAGCTACGGAATCGTTCATCTTCGTGTTGGGATCCAAAAATTCTTCGGAGGATTCTTCTCTCGAACGCGGCCCTATGTTGAAACGTTTCGAGCGAAACAGTTTTTGTAAGCTGAAATAGGCTCTTTTGGCTGCCAATAGCCGTGAGCGGATTTCATCATTGTAGCTGTTATCAGTTGTAATTATCGACCCTAGATAGGAAAAATTATCAACGGTCTCAAAGTTGTAGCCTCCTATCTTTATTCTCGCCGTTTGACCTGTGCGGTTTGATGTCGTTGGTTGGTTGGTTTTTGGTGCTGACGTTGCCACCATATATTTTGTCTTGCCTTCATTTATGTGCAGCCCAAGATCTCGCGCCAATAGCCGCCTGCTCGATCTGGATGAAGGCAGTTTGTACGTCTCAGGTCGTTCTTCCCATGATGTCGATATCGTTAGCATAGGCCAGTAGTTGGGCGTACTTAAAGAGGATCGTACCTCTTGCATTTACCTCAGCATCACGGGTCACTTTCTCAAGGGCCAGGTTAGGTCCTAGACCGTTGTTGATGTCGAATGGTCTTGAGAATGATCCTGCTGCTTTTATCTGGCCTCGCACATTGGTCAGGGTCAGCCTAGTCAGTCTTATCAATTTCGTCAGGATACCGAATTCTCTCATGGCTTTAAAGTCGATGATGCCACACAGAGAAAATCTGATCTATTGCTGATTTGCCTGGAGTGAAGCCTCTTTGGAATTGGTCAATGGTGTTCTGAGCGTATGGGGCTATCCGACCTAGCAAGATAGAGGAGAATATCTTATAGATGGTACTCAGCAACGCGATACCTCTATAATTGCTGCACTGTGTTATATCTCCCTTTTTGTGTATGAGACAGATAATGCCTCCTTGCCAGTCGTCAGGCATTGATTCGCTGTCCACACTCTGAGCACAAGTTGGTGTAATTGGTCGCCTCCATATTTAACCAATTCGACTGTAATTCCATTGGCTCCTGGCGACTTATGACTTTTAAGCCGATGGATTCACTTACTGTTCCTTCCATACTTGGTGGTGGCAGTATTTGTCCATCGTCTTCAGCTGGCGGGACTTCCAACTCGCCGATGTTCTGATTCTTCAGTAGTTCATCAAAGTACTCAACCATCGCTCCAATATGCCCATTCTGTTGGAAATCAGATTTCTCTGGTGTATAAGGCTTCATCCTACTAACTTGTTAGTAAAACTTCCTTCCGCGCCTGGTGAGGTTGCTCCCTGTACTTTTCGAGTCCACAGACCTTTTGGTTCTCCCAGGCTTCCTTTTTCCGTCTGTGAAATCCCTTCTCCGCTCGCCGGAGTTCGTAATAAGTCTCCGCACGTGCCCGCGTCCTTTAAGAATGCAACATTATTCGTGATCAATTTGGTTGAAAGTGGTCCCGTCTGGAGAGGCTCATGTTTGTATGTGGAACGTTTCCCACGCAGACCAAGTGCTTCCAACAACCATTTCGCGTGACACTGCTAATTGAATAATCCGCAGTCCGTTATCATTTGTATTTTGATGTAAGCTGTAAGCCAACTTATCGCCTGAATACGGGCTCCGTCCCTACTTGGCTGTTAAAATCCCCAAGTGTGATTTTGATATCATATCTGGGGCAGGTTTCGAGGGTTCGTTCCACTGCCTCGTAGAAGGCATCCTTCTCCGACTCTGCAGTCTCCTCTTTAGGGGCGTAAACGTTAATGAGGCTTATATTTCTAAATTGACCTCGCAAACGCAGAGTGCGTTGCCGTTCGCTTATATTTTCAAAGTCGATAACAGTAGGTTTCATTTTTGGCTGACTAAGAAACCTATTCTGGGCACATGGTTTACTGGATGGCCGCTATAATATATGGTATAGCGGCTCTTCTCCTGGAAACCGGTTCCTGTCCAACGCATCTCCTGCAATGTTGTAACATCAGCCTTATATTGGGACAAGGTATCGGCTAGCTGCTTGGCAGCTTCATCTCTGTACAGGGAGTGCACGTTCCATGATAAAATGCGCAAATCGTTATTCCGTTGTGGTTGCCGAGTTCGTCGTTGTGTTATCCGCCCAGTCCAAGGCTCCTGTTGTGGCTTCGTAACAAGTTGTTTTTCGGGTGGGGTTGTCGGCCCTACCCAACCCCCCACCTGGAGGACCAGTTGGTACAACTTGTCCCGTTTTTAGGCGCGAGAGACTCGCCTCCATCCTCCTCCGTCTGCAGCTTTTCGTTAAGGATGGCCTCCCAGCGATCACCACGTGGAGGTGGAGATAGGGTTTGGTAGTAGAGTTGTTGGTGTTGGCTTAGCAGGCGTTTCCTAGGTTTTATGCTCCATCGTGGGTACTAATCCACGTTTCGCCCTGAGACCTATACACCCTTTAACCATGTTAGAACTCCCTCAGCCTAATTCATGGTTCACACATCACTGCTGATTCCTGTAGGGTGCAGTTCGAAAGTGTCCTGAAAATATAAATCCTGAACGGCTCTTCAAAGGCTCAGGCTAATTTAATTTTATGTTTAGGTTCCAGTTAGAACATCTCGAATTTCTAGGCATTCAGTACTGGAAGAAATCATCTCCATGATTTTTGCAAGTATCTTTTTTCTGCAAATTACTGGCGGGCCTTAGCCAAAATAAAGCTTGACTGACTTGAATCTTCTTTCCAATGAGATCTCACACGTTCAGTACCTGAAAACGACCCACCGAGGATGGGTCGAATTATGGCTTAGTTAATTTCCACTCTAGTTTAGCTCCCATAGGAGGAATAGTGCTTCTTTTTTTTCTTAGGGGTGTAATCCTGGAAGTCGCACGGCAAGTAAAAACAGCATGAAAACACAAAATCACAAACACCAAATTATCGTGTAAATTCAAATTTTATTTACAAACAGTTCAATAAACAAAATTCTCTGATTCTTCAATTGGTATAAATCTTAAGTACTACAATTCAATCTTTATAAAGTTTGGTCTATAAAAAATACTCTTGACGAATTTCATTAACATCCGCGACTATATTTAAATAAATTTATTATCTTATATTTTAACAAAATTTAAAAATTTCTATCTATTCCATTTTAATTTTTCTCCAATAGAAAAATTAGAGATTAATATTAACATTCAACCGACTTTTTCAATGATTCATTTATTGTAACATCTAAGTATGTATATGATATAAAAGCATTTAAAATGATATTATCCTTTCTGCTTCAAACGCATGTACACATGTCTATCTATAGTAAAGAGTCAAAAAACACAAAAGCACAAATCAAAAGGCACTTTAAGAAAAATCTAGAATTAGTCGTTATTGTTACTTTTATTGCTAAACTACTCTTATTACGCCTTCCATCGACTCAGACACATCAGTTGATTGCGATCTTGAAACTCTGCGAAATTTGCCGTCAATTGTAATAGTAAAATGTACATAGTTTGGGGAATGTTGAATAGAATTTTCATAATGAAGTCGTCTAAAATAAAAAAGAAAAAAAAATAATAAATTAATGGAAAAAATATATTTAAATTAAAACATTCATTCATAATTGACAAAATATAAAAGTGTGGAAGATTGAGAGCTGAAAATATTAACAAAGCCTTTCAAAGTTCTTAAAAATGCACTTGAGCTAAACGAGTTTATCAATGGCAGATAATTAATAATAATTAAGTCGCAAAATATTCTACCGGTTTAAGTGGAAGTTAAACCGGTAGGGAAGACTCTTTTGTTGGAAGCAGACAAGATGTTTACATTTTTCCATAGATTATAGGCGATCCCCAAAAACAAGAATTACTGGGCAGAATTAGCCCAATTGTCACAAAAGAACACGAGTTTCACGCGTTTAATTCTAGTCGGGAGATGGGAAGATAACAAAAGTGTTTGTTTGGTTCGAACCTGAATTTTGGAATTCAGAATAAAGTCTGCCTCGTGTTTACTTGCATATGGCATGGAGGGTATACAAAAAGTCTCTCCCTGTTTTTATTTTTAATTCATTATAAATATTGTGTTTCAGTGTATTAATCATCAGATAATCGTAAGTGGTAAACAAGTAGATACACAGGAAAAATAGCAATGCATAGGAACATCCAAAACGTAAATCCTACTTTCAATGAAAGGAAGCGGTTCCTATTAAAGAGATTAAACCGTCCATAAATGGTCATGGCGCCACTGCTTTGTATCTAGGCGAAATAAATGCTTGTTTCCAGTAGTTTCCATACTAAAAATAAAGCTGAATTAGGAGAAATGGTTATTGGAACCTGGTTGCAGAATATTTTTTGTCTAAGGTCGACTGAACAACGCCGGTAATTGAAGGCAATCAGGAAAAGAGATAAATAAAGTATAGTTGGAGTTATTCCACCATGCTAAATCCTACCTGATCTCCCTTGGTGACAGGTCCCGCGACAGGCCGACCAAGAAAATGCATGCAATGTGGTTACAAACATGATGATCGGATCGAGTCACAAGCCTCGGAGAAATGCTAGGTCATCCACCTCAGTCGACGCGCCAGGACCAGCTCCGGTTCCTGTCGAGAAATGGGAAAGGGTTCTTGACGCATGGACGGTGCCCGGACATAAGCAAGTTAGTCCGAACAAAACGAACAAAACAAATACGTGTCTGCACGCTAAATGTTGGTACCCTAACCGACCGAGGAACTCGCAAGAGCCGTTCGGAAAAGGCCCATTGATATCTGCACTCTGCAAGAAACCCGATAGTCTGGTGCCAAAAGCTGCGACATTGAACGCAAACGCGGCAAAAATGGCTGTAAACTTCTCTATTTTGGCAGCCAGCACGCTCAATATGGTATTGTCATTACAGAGGCTTTCCGGGATGTCATTAAAGATGTCGAACGATTTAATGATCGGCTGATGAAGCTCATCATTATATCAGCTGATCGCACTATTCACTTCTTCACCGCGTGCGCACCACAGACAGGTCGACCTCATGTCGAGAAAAATGCCTTTTGGCAACTTCTCGATGAAAAGATTTGTCACATGCCTGATGACGACTATATCATCATTGCCGGCGACCTTAATGGTCATGTGAGTGAAAAGGCAGACGGTAACAGGTTCCAAGGAGGAAAGGGGTTCGGAATGCGCAATGAGGGTGGCGAGCGTATAATCGATTTTGCGGGCACCCATGATCTTGTACTTATGGATATATGGTTCATTAAACGATTGTCTCATCTTCCTACATTTTGTAGTGGGAACAGTAAAACGCGAAATCGATTATATACTCATAAGACACCGACATTTTACCACTGCCCCTGATTGCAAAGGCCTTCCATATGAGACTATCGCACCTCAACATCGGCTGTTGATTACGGTCCTGCGAATTAAGCCACCGATAAAACAGCGCGAGGAACGCACTGGCCCGCGACGTATTAAATGGTGGCAATTTCCTGAGAAGAAAGAAGAAATGATCTCATTCACACGATTACTGACCGTTACGAATGTGGAATAATCGTGGAACCAAATGAAAGACATGATCCACAAACCTGCCTTTGCAACCCTCAGAGTCACCAAGCCTGGTAAGCGGTAGGTCAGCCGAGATACTTGCTTTTAGAATGACAATGTTGAAATGAAGGTACGCGAAAAGAAACGCATCTACCACAAATTTCTCCACGATAAAGCGCTGGCCAATTTATAAGAATGCCAACCGGGAAACAAAGAAAGCAGTTGCTGCCACCCGACCGGACCATTACAAAAATCTTTACGATAAACTAGACACCCTAGAAACCCGTAACGAACGTGTACAGGATATCGAACACTTCTGTTGCGTTAATGACAAGAACGGCACTCTGCTTACCAATTGTTGAGCCGCAACGGATAGATGGCGAGAATACTTCGAGCAGATTTCAATTGAAAAATTTGCTCATCCTCCACTTCCACAATCATCCACCTGTTGGCGCAATTGAAGTCGAGGACGAATGAAATCGGGGAAAAGCACAGAACCTCACGACATCACACCTGGGCTCTGGAAAGCGAAGAGCTGGGACCCAATACTGTGGCTCAGTGAATTTTTTAATCGGGTTATTCAGAAAGGAAGAACACCATCTGACTGGCAAGGAAGTACCACTGTTCCAATATGGGAAAAGAAAGGTAGTCCAGCAGAATGTTCAAATTACCGTCCGATTCGATTACTTTCCCATACCATGAAGATTTTTGAACGCATTCTTGACAACCGTATTCGCGAAATTGTTCAAATAACCGTGAATCAAGCCGGATTTGTCAAAAACTGCGAAACTACTGACGCAATACACGCTGCGCGGTTACTCATGGGGAAACACCGTGAGAAGCATCGCCCTCTTTACATTGCATTTCTGGATCTAGAGACAGGGTTTGACCATATGCCACACGAACTTATCTGGTATGCTTTACAACAACACTTAGTGTCAGAAGAACTCGCGCGCTGGGTTCAATTGCTCTACCACGATCCGAAAAGTAAAGTTCGAAGTATGGCGGATAAATTAAAATCGCTTCATGTTTCTGTTGGTGTTTATCAAGGAAGCGCCCTCTCACTATTCCTCTTTGTTCTTGTTATGGACACCGTCACACGGGACATCCAACGTTCAGCGCCCTACACACTGCTTTATGCAGATGCTATTTTTCTAGCATCTAATAGCAAAAACGATCTCGAGCATTTTGTCCAAAAATGGAATGATCGCCTCATCCCACACGGTCTCAGATTGAATCTAAACAAAATTTAATTTTTGACGACCGAATGAAACAGAACTGAGTGATTTAAATACGGGGGTCAACGTTATGAAATTGCTTCACGCATTAACGCAATCTGGATGAAGTGGCGTTCCACAACTGGTGTTCTTTGTGATAAACGTATCAACGAACGTCTCAAATCTAAAATTTACCGCAATGTCGTCCGTCTTGTCGCCCTCTATGGTTCTGAGTGTTGGCCAACTATAAAAGACAATGAACGACGTCTTGCGGTAATGGAGACGTTACGGAGATGTTACGTTGGACTAGTGGCGTGACACGTTTTGATCACATCCGAAATGAAGATATCCGCGATCTTTATGGGGTTGCACCGATCTTGAAAAAATTGCGAGAGAGGCGTCTTCGATGGTATGGTCACGCAATTCGTGTTAACGAGAATTCACTTGCCAAGATTGGTCTGAACATCGAAGTTGATGGTAAACGACCAAAAGGCAAGCTAAAACAACGGTGGCTTGATACGGTGGATGGGGATTTAAAAGCCTCAAGATTGCACCCAGATCAGACATTCGATAAAGCCAAATGGCGAAACCGATCACGACGAGCCGACCCCGTTTGTGACCGGGACAAAGGCTGAAGGAAAAGAAAGAAGAGTTTGCTAATTCGGCACTGCAATCCTCAACAAGTACCTCGGTAATGCACACTGATTTAACACATGCATCCCTTACGCCTGGCAAATGCAAAGCAATCAACAAGAGGTGAACCGTAAAACAGAGATGATTGTATGACAGCCTGACAACCTGTTCATAGTACAAAATTGTGTTGGAACCCAAAACCAAGCCTGGAAATGGGTTGGAAATTCAACGATAACTACGGCAACGGAAATGGGATTACCAGTTTGGGATTTAGAACGTATGCTTCCAGTTCAGAACTGGTGCTCCTAGAGCACTCACTGAATAGGACAAAATGTACAAAATAGATGTCTTGGTGGTCCAGGGAGCGAAATTGTTAGGCATTGAGGTGCGTCTCTCAAACGCACAATATTTTCAAAGTGGAAAGAAATCCGGAACGCGAGAATGCGGCATAACTTTTCCCATACATAAGAACTTCACCCTGGCATCTCATAGCAAAGCAGATCTTGATCAACTTGTCCAAATGATGATGATCGCCTCATGCAACACAGTCTCAGATTGAATCTAAATAAAACAGATTTTTTTATAAATGTTACCTCGGATCAATGTTATCAGCCAATGGAGAACTGCATTATCAAATTGCTTCACACATTAGCGCAACCTAGATCAAGTGGCGCTCTACAACTGGTGTTCTTTGTTATCGACGTATCAACGAACGTCTCAAATCAAAACATTATCGCAGTGTCGTCCACCCTATCGCCCACTATGGTTCTGAGACTTGGTCGACTATAAAAGGCAATGAAGGGCGCCTTGAGGTATTGGAGACGAAGATATTACATTGGACCAGTGGTGTAACCCGCTTTAATCACATCCGAAATGAGGATATCAGCAATCGATATAGAATTGCACCGATCGTAGCAAAATTGCAAGAGAGGCGTTTTCGATGGCATGACCACGTAACTCATGGTCGTGATTTGAAAGCCTCACGACTGCATCAAAATCAGACAAATGACACAGCAAAATGGCGCAACCGATCAAAAGGAGCCGACCGCGCATGTGAACGGGACAAAGGCTAAAGAAAACAAGTCGGGAAACCGGAAGCTCGACACTTCAGATATGAAAGGTTTTGTTTGCTTCTTCTGTAAGTATATTTGAGTGCAGAACTATCCCATTTGTACGTAGCCCGTTATATATATGCATTTAGCACGTTTGACTACTCACTTTAGTGATATTGATATTTAATTGCAGCAAATTTACACAGTAAAGTCAACTTTGAGCTACTATAGCTTTGTTAGTAATGGTATGATTTTGATCAAACTTGGGGATAATATGCTTCCTATTATATTCTATACTACCACAAACTTTATAACTCTGGGATAAACTTAAGGGAGATTTTCACTCAATTTCCCAAAAAATATGGTAATATACTATTATTAACTTGAGTAGATATCGATATGGAGAGTATTTTGAGGCCTGGAAGGCCTATATAGAGGCAGCTCCATGATTTTTCGGTTGGATAGTTTCTGAGAATGGGTCCGCTAAAGGAATCATCACTTTCCACCCCTCCCACTCCCCGCCTTTTTAACAAATCTCAAAGCTAACACCGGGTTCAAAAAGTACTAATGACTATATGCGATGAAAAAAAATTGTATACCCCCCTTTTGCATCTATAGGGACCCCCCCTAAATCTCAACGTAGAAGGATATCACTACACTGCATGTCTGGGCGTTCACAGTTCCTACTTTCTCACCAAATTTCATGTCAATCGGTATAGCCGTTTCTGAGAAAAGTGCGTGTGACAGACAGACAGACGTTTACAACAACCTGCGGGGTTCCACAAGGATCAGTTCTCAGTCCTCTAATAATGATAATAATGTATGACGGAATTTCTAAGTTACAACTACCCAAAGAAGTGACAATCATTGGCGTCGCAAACGATATCAGAGCGACTATCGTGGCACAAGATATTGATGCGATCGAGGTACTCACAAACGAGGCTGGAGGAGGCTGATGTGACACTTGCGGAGCATAAAACCGAGGTAGTTTTGATTACCAAGAGAAGAAAGCAGACGTCGATAAAGATCAGGATTGTTGAACACATCATACAGTCGCAACCAACACCTAAATACCTAGGCGTCATGGTTGACCAAAGACTGAAATTCAAGTCCTATTTTGAAAATTTAGCAACCAAAGCTTCCGGAGTAGTTATATTGTTGATAAGAATGTTACCAAATATAGGTGGTCCTAGGCAAAGCCGTCGGCTCCTGATCTCGAGAGTTGTCAACTCCATCTTGCTTTATGCAACTCCAGTCTGGGCCCCGCTTTGAAGTTGGAAGCAAATAGAAGAAAAATCGTAGCCCCATACCGATTGAGTGCATTGCGAACGTCGTACGCTTACCGTACAACTTCAGACGATGCAGCCTGTGTGATAGCAGGCATAATTCCCATCCACATCTTGGCGAACGAGGGTCAACGCCTCTATGAACCATCATATGCAATCGGCGAGTACTAAACCTATCGTCGGCATTTGGAATGGCAAATAAAGTGGGATGATCCACCTAAAGGACGAAGGCACGGTGAGGTTAGTTACCACCTAATTCAATTCCTAAACGGACAAGGAGGGTACCGGGCATACCTTTATCGCTTCGGGCGTGACGACTCCCCGTATTGCCCGACATCCGTGATGATTCCGGAGGATGCGGAGCATGTTGTTTGTGGAATTTGAGTCGCGGATAAGAGCGGAAAGGCAGCGATATGGACATGCGGAAATCGGGCCATAGAAGGAACCACGAAGATTCTCGACAGTGACTTCACTAGAGCAAAGATAGGCGGAATAGCTATTTACAGCGTTATGCTGTTACGAGAGAGGAGTTCCATTCTTTGGTGGAGAAGCTAACAATGGAAGGAAGCAACCATAGCCCTAAGATAATGGCTGGCGATTTCAACGCATGGGCTGAAGAATGGGGCAGCCGAGAAGCGAACGCAGGAGGACGTATATTACTTGAAGCTCTTTCTCGTCTGAATCTTGTAGTTGCTAACACTGGATGCGTGAACACTTTCGGAAAGAGAGAAATGTGGTCCGTGATAGATGTCACTTTTGTTAGTGATGTTTTAGCGAAAGATCTCCAGTGGTATGTCAGTGAAGAATATACGCATAGCGACCACCAAGCCATCATTTTTGAAATCATACATCGTACACAAATGAAATGGTCTCAGGTGAGAGTTGAAAGATTGGCAGCTAATAAGTTTGACGAGGAGATTTTAGAAGAAGTTCTGCAGCAAAATATAGCGCTTGAAAGAAGCGCAGAAGATAAAGCTTTACAGATCGGCGAAAAATCACGGCGAGCATGTGGCGCATCCATGCCAAGGTATGTTGTATCCCAGAAGCGAGTTCCGAACTTTTGGTGAAACTCTGGAATCGGAGAATGCCGCAAGGTCTGCCTCAAGGCCAGAAGACGCAGTCAGCGAAATAGAAACCGATCTGGATACGAGCAGTTACATGAAGAATACAAAACCGCTCGGAAGTAATTACATATGGCCATAATAAAAAGTAAAAGCGAACACTTAAGCAATTGTATAAGGAAGCTGACACGAACCCCTGGGGTGGCGCTTATAAAACAGTAATATCGAAAGTCAAAGACAAGCGCTCCCCACCAATTTCTTGCCCTACTCTACTAAATGAAATAGTAACGGATCTTTTCCCACAGAATGTGGATACTGCTAACCTTCCCACTGTCGAAATAGAGACCGCCGAAGTTCCCATGGTAAGTAAAAAGGAAGTCCTCGAAGCTACGGATAAAATTGCTGGAAATAAAGCACCTGGCTTGGATAGCATCCCCAATAAAGCCCTCAAGGCAGCAGTCAAAATAGCTGCAAATATGTTTGCCGAGGCGTTCACCACATGCCTTAAAGAACGAGCATTTCCTACACAATGGAAGAAGCAGAAATTAATACTAGTCCCCAAGTCAAACAAACCTTTGGGGGAAGCTTCGTCCTACAGGCCGATATGCCTTCTAAATAGTACTAGCAAACTATTCGAACGAGTAATCTATAACAGATTACTTCCAATTGCCGAAAAGGATGGCGATCTCTCCGAAAATCAGTTCGGTTTTCGAAAGAGAAGGTCTACAACGGATGCAGCTGTCCTAGTAGCTAACACCGATAAGACCGCACTTGACGAGGGCAAATGTTGTTCAGTAATTACACTTGATGTGAAGAACGCCTTCAATTCCGCTAGATGGAGCAATACACTTGAGTCCCTAATCAACTTAGGCGTGGCGAAGTATCTAGTGCGTATCGATGCCGACTGCCTAATCGATAGGATTCTTTGCTGCGAATCAGATGAAGGAACGAAACTATTCATTCCAAGCCTGCGCTTAAGTACTTAGGCGTAATGATTAACCAGAGGTTAAACTTCAGATGCAAGTGGAGGGTGAAGCAATCAAGGCATATAACATCAGAGCGCTGGTTGCGACAATGCTACCAAATATAGGTGGCCTAAGGCCGAGCCGTCGACTCCTTATTTCGAAGGTCGATAGCTCGATCCTACTGTATGCAGCCCCGGTATGGCAGATGCACTGAAAAATATAGCAAATAAAAGAAAAATTGGAGCGGCGTATCGCATAAGTGTACTCCGAACATGTTACGCTTACAGAACAATATCCAATGAAGCAGCTTGCGTGATAGCAGGAATGGTCCCGATTGAAATTCTGGCGAAAGAAATACGAATTTACGATCGAACGTATCTCACTAGAGAATCCCCTGCCCATCGGGATCAGTTCGCACGAACTGAAACTGTCGCGGAATGGCAAGAGAAGTGGGACGAGTTAGAAAAAGACCGCTGAACTCACAAAACCATATGAGATCTCCGGAAGTGGATCGAGCGACCCCACGGCGAAGTACGTTTCGACCTAACTCAATTCTTGAATGGACACGGAGGCTGTCGAGCATATCTGCATCGATTTGGGCATAATAATTCGCCATATTGCCAAATATTGCAGAGGACGCAGAACACGTCTTTTTTCATTGTCCCAGATTCAAAACCCAAAGGGCTACATTAGAAGCTACAACCGGGGAACACTTTACACCCGAAAATATAATGGAACTTATGGTGAAAATAAAGGGGATGTGAACCGAAGTGGAAAAGATGATTGCAGTTATCGGAAAGAAGCTTGGGCAGGAAGAGTCATCAGAAAAAATGAACGCGAGAGAAACACGAATATTAACATGAGCGCAGAATAAATTCTGATCCAGCCCCGCGTCGTAATACCAAATGGGAGTCCCGCGGGGAGAGTGGAAGAGGAAGGAGGTGGTTTTAGTGGGTAAGAGTCCCACATAATTGTGTGGCAGGAGCCTGCGGTAACTTTTGAAGCTTTCCAGCTTCCATCGGCCAAAAAAAAAGACGGATAGGCGGACGGACGGACAGACATTGAACCGATTTTAATAAGGTTTTGTTTTGCAACACTAGAATTCTTAAGGAATAAGAAAATTTCAATGCTAGATTGGTCGCCACGATCATCGGACTTGAATCCTATAGAAAATTCATGGGGCGTTTTGAAAATCAAGTTTATAATTATCAAAGCGCATTTAAAAATCCAAATGAACTTTGGGAGCGCTGCAATGAAGTATGGGCTTCCATTTCTCAAGAAGAGTGTCGGAAACTAGTTGAAAGCATGCTAGTCTAGATTTTCCCTTTTTTTATATAAGGCGCCAAAACTGTGTAAATAGCCCAAAATTGATTTGATCGTTTTTTGCGTAAATAAATGGATGAATAAATAAATCTACAATAAATTGTCTTTCGTAAACTATAAAAAGTTTTCTAAAAATTAATCCTTTGATTTGGAACAATTCATAAACAGGCTAGAATGTGAAGAACATTTACACAATTCCGCCCACACTGTATACTCTTTAAAAGAAGATTGTTAAGTTTATCAATAGCCATAATCTACATATAGATAAAGACCTCTAAAAACCCAAACACGGGCTTCACTTTGCTTTGAATTACATTTGTAATGCACAAAAAATTTTCTGTATTATTCAGCACCTTATGACACGCAACGTTTAAAGTAATTGTTGTTTTTTCTCTCAAATTAATTCCAGCTTTGCATTTTTTCGTTGTCGCGTAACTAGCACATATTTTATTTGAACCATTAATAAAAAATAAGTTAATGGCTATCTATCTTTAATTATAAGTCTTAAATCGAGGGTGTTTTAGCTTTTAAAAAAGTGCACTTTTCAGTTTCTTAATGGTAGAAAATGAGTTTTGATTAACACAAATTGATTTAATGTCAATATATTAACTACGAAGCATAATTCGTATAAAGTATGCACCTACCTTATTTAAATTTTAAATCACAAAGAGCAAACAAAAGTAAGTACAACTTTGACCACCACACGCAGCTCTGTCGCTTCAGCGTCGCATGACTTTACCTGTTTCAATATTTGGAAAACAAAAAAAAAGAAACGAAAATAATGAAATGCGTAAGATAAGCTACAAAGAAATGAAAATCAGGATCATAATAAAAAATATATATTTTTAAAAAATAAAATCTTTGCATTCTTTCAATGTTGTTTTTTGACGTTTCTTCTTCTTTTTCTCTATCTACCCTATCTATCTATAACTAACTAGTATCTGTTTTGTGTTTCCTTTCTTCGTTCCACTTAAAATAAATTACTGATTAAATAATATTACAAAATAGAAATTTGTTAACACAAATGTATTAAGAAATAAAAAGAATTTGTTTTAAAACGCCTATTTAGGAAAAATATCATCGTACAGGAAACAAAGCTATGATAGTCATAATATACATGTAAAAACGTTAATCGTAGTAATGAATAAAATTAATATAATATACGCCAATAACAATGAGGGCAAAATAATATGTTCTTCTCATTAAGTAATCATATCGATATTTCCTTCGAGTTAATTTTTATTATTGTTATTGCTGTTAGATTCCAGTTTTGTTGCTTTTGCGTTTAGGCTGTTTTATTTTCTCCGATTTGGAAGCGTGGTCTTGTTGGCTTTTGCCTTCCAATCGGGAGTTATTAGTTCATCTGTTTTTCTTAGGCGCAATGTAATTCATGATAACTTAATTGATATTTCATTCCAATTTGGATTTGTTGGTGTTAAGAATGTTGTTATATAAATGTATGGTCGTTGTCTCACTTTATCGTCTTATTTTATTATTTAATTCTAGTCGATAAATTGGTAAACTAATGACGATAATAATCACTGTTTTAATGATGAGTTAGCAGGAAGAGTGGCTGATCTTTGTACATTGACTGCATATGGCTTATAGTTGGAACGAGTCGATTGACTGTACACGAAATAGTTTTGGTTTTTGTTAAGCACAATGGATGGTTTTGGTTTTATGTGTGAAAGGAAGAAAAGAGAAAAAATATATATTAATATTGCGTTTTTAGCATGCATGCGGTTTGAAATGATATTCGAGGATATGTAAAATTGTATGATAAATTATTTGGATGCTTGTTTTAGTGCTGCTATTTTCATACATAAGAAATATTTACAAAGTAATTAGCGTGCCTATTCGTGGAGTAAAATAACACATTTAGTAAATTCAAGAGTACAACAATCTTAACGCGCTTAGATAGAGTGCATGTCGAGCACTCTACGTCCGCGAAGAATTTGATCACTGCGTTAGGAAAATCAATGGAAATCGATATTATTACCCTGAATTGATTCAGGTACTCAATCACAACTGAGGCGACTGGTATCCCCAGTCCTCCTTGTTAAGGTTTTGTGTTTACACAAATCGGTTTACTGTCTGTCTGTCCGTCACACGCATTTTTCTCGGAGATTGTTATAGCGATTGACACCAAATTTGGTAGAAAGGTGGGAACTGTTACATTCCGGCAGGAGTTATATGTGGAAATTCTCCGTTTGCCACCATACCCTCCAGATCTGGCACTCACTAATTATCGCTGTGAAAGCTGTCAAAACATCCTTTCAGTAGTTCATCGACTGCCATGAGTCAGGCTTCTACGGCCAAAGAATGAGTTGGGCAACTACTTTCATTAACAACAGTTTAAACAAGAAGAAAACTATTGAATTTGCACTTTCCGTTTATTTATTTGATATTAATGTGGCAATAGAGTAAATGGCTGCCAACAATCGATACATCAACCAACATACTTGGCTTTGGAATGGCGATGTTGAAATGGAACGCCTCTACCACAAGTATCTCGACGATAAAACGCTCGCCAATTGGCAAATTTATAAGAACGCTAACTGTGAAGCAAAGAAAGCGATCGCTATCACCCGCGCACCCATTACAAAAATCTTTACGATAAACTGGACACTCGGGATGACGAGGGAGACCTGTATCGACTTGCTAATAGCCGAAACGAACGTACACAGGATATCGAACACTTCTGTTGCGTTGATGATAAAAACGGAACTTTGCTTACCAACCGTCTATGAGAATACTTCGAGCAGATTTCAACTGAAGAATTTGCTCATCCTCTACTTTCACAATAATTGCCGACATTTGGAGCAGTTCCACCTATCGGCGCAACTGAAGTCGAGTAGACAATAAAACGAATAAAATCGGGGAAAGCAACAGGACCTGATGACATCGCATCTGAGCTCTGGTAAGCGAACAGCTGAGATCCAACACTGTGGCTCAATGAATTTTTAATCGGGTTATTCAAGAAGGTAGAACACCATCTGACTGGCAAGAGGGTACCACTATTCCAATATGGAGAAAGAAAATTGGTCCAGCAGAATGTTCAAGTTACCATTCAATCTGGTTACTTTCCCACACCATAAAGATTTTTGAACGCATTCTTGACAACCATATTCGCGAAATCGTTGAAATAACCGTGAATCAAGTCGGATTTGTCAAAAACTGCAGAACTACTGACGCAATACACGCTGCGCGGTTATTCATGGAGAAACACCGTGAGAAGCAACGCTCTTTTTACATTGCATTTCTGGATCTAGAGAAATCGTTCGACCGTGTGCCACACGAACTCATCTGGTATGCTTTACGACAACACTTAGTACCGGAAGAGTTCATACACTGGTGGAATGATCGCCTCATGCAACACGGTCTCAAATTCAATCTGAATAAAACTGAGTTTTTGACGACCGAATCCCATGAAACAGGCACAATTGCTGTCATCGGTAGTGACGTGCCCAGAACTGAGCAATTTAAATATTTCGGGTCAACGCTATCAGCCAATGGAGATGCGTTATGCGTTATGAAATTGCTTCACTGGTGTTCTTTGTAGTCGACCGCAATGCCGTCCATCCTGTCGCTCTCTATGGTCCTGAGTGTTGGCTGACTAGAAGAGACAGTGTACAGCGGCTTGCGGAAATGGAGACGACGATGTTGCGTTGGAGTAGTAGCGTGAAACGTTTTGATCACATCCGAAATGAGGATATCCGCGATCGATATGGGGTTGCACCGATCGTAGGAAAATTGCGAGATAGGCGTCTTCGATGGTATGGTCACATAACGAGAATTCATTCGCCAAGATTGGTCTGAACATCGAAGTCGATGGTAAACGACCAAAAGGCCAGCCGAAACAACGGTGGCTTGATACGCTGGATAGGGATTTAGAGCCAAATGGCGAAATCGATCACGACGGGGAATGATGTAGGGGTTGATATATTCCAATAGTGGCGACCTGTTTGTTGACTAGTTCTAAAGTTATACTCTTTTGTGTGGCATCACTTTCGTTAATGTGTACTAATTCAACATTGGTCTTAATAGGGGAAAGAAATTATTCAAACCAAAAAACGGCTTCCAAAGTGTGCCCCTTGGAAACAAAGATTTGTAAATGGGCAATAACTTTAAACGTTGTAATACAAGCACTGAAGATACTGAAATTACAATCAAATGAGCTTACAACTTCAGAAAACATCGAGACGTTCTAAAGATGTCAACAGAGCGTGTGCGACATTTCGCATTTATAGCATATGAAAAAGCTTTGTGCGCGATGGGTTCCGCACCCTCTCATAACCGATCAAAAACAACGTGTGGATGATTCAAAGCGCTGCTTAGAATGGTTCAGTGTAATCCTGGAGAACCTCTGTGATATCTGATAATGGACGAATACATACCGGAGTCTACTAAACAATCAGCGCAGTGATTAGAACCAGAGGATAGCCGCCCGGAGCGACCAATGCCGCTAAAACAGCCGAAAAAGATCAATACTTTCTGGGATAGACGTGGAATCATGTTAATAGCTTATTCTGAGACAAACAGGGATAATATTGCGTTACCCCATCGGTTTGATTGAATGATAAAATAAAAAATAAAAACGACTAGACAAGAAAAAAAAGTTGTACTCCCACGAAAATGCACCAATTCACAGATCTGAACAAGCAATAGCCAAATTGAGAAACCCGAAATACAAAATTCTTTCCCATCCACCATACTCCCCAGCTTGAAAAGATGACTGCAGGGCGAGTGATTTCACTCGAATGAAGAAATCAAACAGGAAACAGGCTTATTTTAAAGCAATCAAAAGATCTTACTTTACGAAAAGTGTATTGGGGAAATTGGACGTTGACGTTGTGCAATAAACAGACCTTTCACCCTACAAGCTGCAGACACAAATTACTAGCGAATTGCTGGAAACGACAAATTGTGACCAGCACGAGTAGTAAATTCCGAACTTTACATATAACTAAATCTTAAATTTATTTTTTGAGCGACCTTACACGATCAGTTTCACACAAATTTGGCATCAGTCAGAATGACAAAATTATGGCAAACTGATCGTTTGTGATAATGACCAATGGACTGATGAACCTGACCGATGAATATTTAATTTTTTTAAGCTGTCAGTCTAGTTGAGTGTAGTACAATCGTCATTCTGTTGTTAGTCGAAACATAACTTCCCAATGATTTGGAAGTTTAACTGCATAAAATAAAAATTTTTTTTTGTCACCTCATTTTTACTAAGTTTTTTACAGTTTCGCATCAGTCGATTTTTGATGGATTGACTTATGGCAAACTATTGAAGAAAACTAACCGTGTTTGGTAGCTCTATGAAATAGGTCGTCTTCTGTTCCGTAAATTCAAAATATTTGGAAAAATTACGATTAGTTCCTTAATATTCGAAATCAATAGAGGTTTATCAGAGGTCCTGCAATTTAAAAATTGCAATGTCCGGCCTAGGCCTACTTTCGGAAATACGAAAAGCATCTTGAACACAGCTGAATGGCAGCATTTTCCATGCAAACTTTTAACTGTTTTATAAATCACAGAATACTACGTTTACTGAAGATAGATTTACAAAAGGCTGATATCTCCTAACATTTTCATTAAAATCAAATTCGATGACAATTTTGTTATGTAAACACCTTAGACATCCGTGCTCCTTGCATCGCGAATTGCGCTAACGAACACCACCTGGTCGAAATGAAATTTTCTCATGTCGTCAAAGTCTCTGAAAATCGATGTCGAAAAACGAATAAATGAAAAGATAATATGACCATGACTGACAACATTGAAACAATTGTTCCGGAACATCAATTTGCAACAGCACTGAGCGAAATTGTGTGAATTATGAGCAACGACGACAATAGAATGTTTAATATCTGCAACGTAGGACATCAAGCGATCGACACGAAGCAGGAGCAGCGAAATATTTTTGAATGTTAGCATGACTTGAAGAGAACGATAAACAAAAGCTTCAGCTTCTCAATGATTTAATAATAGAACCAAATTATTATTAGGCTTTCAAATTTTTTCGACCTAATATCAAGCTTAACAACGATAAGTAAAAATGATTAAAGATAATCTGAGTTCAAATCAAATTCATAATTATGGTAGTCAATTAAAGGTTCGTCCCTGTCTCCAATGTAATTTGTCGGTATCATCCTAGAAAATATTCGTGCAAATCGGTTGACTACTCATAATCAAGCCAACTAACCCAGATTTCCACATCAACGGAAAACATAATTTAGCCCCCGAATAGAAAACAGAGACTGCAAGGTACATGACCCGGAAGAGGAAGAAAACGTACAAATCAGTCTCCAAATGAATTCCGTTTCGAAGAAATATCATCCGAACAATCCAACTAAATGTCTCTAGGAACATTTAGTCGAATTCGAAATCAACCAAAAAGTTTTCTCACACGAACTTATACAAATTCAACATATTTTCTCAACAACAATAGCTTACAACACCAGAATTACTTTATATTAACAACACATTCCTGGGTCAACAACAAATGACAAACTGACACCACTGAGAAAACGACAATTAACATGTTAAACCAAGCAAATCGACGAAAAATTGGAATCTCACACCTCAACTATCGATTTTTTAAAGCCGTTAGGGTTCCCAGAATCTCGACAGTATGGTGAAAGCGCCCGTTCTGCATACGAAGAGTCATCCAAATTTTTGTTCTTGTACTATCCTAAAAGAACCTGTTTGCTCAGCATTCACTAAAGATTTTCAACTTCGCAATACGAAAATCATAAGATTCCCTAACATTTTTATTGATGATCTCATGCTATAGCAACTATAACTGCGAGTCTATCAATTATAAATGAAAGATTTTCCTAAATAATCCAGAAAAGTGTACCGTACTTAGGAGGATTTGATTTACAATGTCAGGAAGAGAGGTTTCACTTCAACCCACTCAGAGGATTGGAAGATTGGTCCTTCAAGTGAAGTCAGCCCGCATGGAAAGGATTCATCTGCTCCTTGCTGTAAAAATAAGCATGTCGTTGTGCCGCAGAGGCGTGGTTGACAAACAGCGAATATATTCGGTCCGCTAATTTGATTTTTCCTTGACAGATGCGATTCCCGCACCAGCTTCACACGTAGCAAGAAGTCGGACAGCAGAACATCCTTCAAATCACCAACTCGAGCATGGGTTCCTTGCTGAATTCATAAGTATTTGGAGAAGTCTATCTCGGTCATAACTTAGATGTGGAGGTCACCAATATTACTTTGCCGATGGTTTGAATTGACACTTTTCTAAACCAAACTCCATTCGAAAACCACTTCTAAACATTTCTACTATTCGCAATAGAACCAACATACAATTTGATGTCATCTAACTACATTAAGTGTGTCAACTCGCATTTAGTACGTGGGCCACGTAAATATGAATGGGGTTCAATACCATACAAAACCAAAATGAATTTCTTGAAAAATACCCCTCCGTATGTGGATGGGCTCTGAGGCGTTGGTACCCTCAGATTAGCGCAGTGACAAAATGTGATACCACCTTTCAATGACTGTAGCCAAAAAATTTATTAGTCTGGGATCAATGCGATGCAGATGTAGGACATCGATTGGCCAAGTGTCCGGGAAGCTGCCAAAATCCTTGACGTAATCGATATAGCAAGAGATCCCTTTAGCATATAGCTGCCTGTCCTACAACTACCGAGTCGATAATGAGTTGCTCTTGGCAACCCCTTGTTTCAACTCAGGAGCCCTTCTGCTCCTCGGAAAGAATGTTGTTCGTCTGAAGATGCACATTAACCCTTCGACTAATAAGGAAAATTATGAATTGGTAAGCAGATCAGTCTTATGCCTGCAAAGCCCCTGGACCGTCTCGTTTTTAGGGATAAGGTAGGCAATCTCTGCATGAGGAAGGGTGGAAACTCCTCCGGCGGACTAATGACCTGATTTATGCTGCGTGAGAATCAACCGTGTATACTAGTGAACTTTTTGTACTAGAAATTCTGCCCCTGATCTATACGACAGAAAATTTTTGCTTTCGTGTGTCCGAGATTTCAACTACGAGGGATAACATAGTTTCCAGAAACCTATCAACGTGCGAAGTTCCAGACTAATTTTGTATGGTAGATCTTTTCGGTCGATCTTTCGAATGACTGTATTTGCATTAGCGATGTATCAACGCACAATCGCAATCTCAAAGAAACGCTCTTTCGTCACTCCATTTCGTTTTCATCAATTTTCAAGTTTACAATCAATAGAAGTTATAGCCTCTCGATCAAGATAAGCTGCTCCGACCGAACGACAAAAGAGCTCCTGGGAAATCACTGGAATACCCAGCTGATCATGACACTGACTTTGGAATATTACAAACTGTCCACTAGAAGGCTTCACATTTGTTGTCAGGGGCTCAGAAGCGACGACGATTTCACCACAATCAAAGCAAGATTAATGCACAATTTTAGAATCGCCCTCCGCCAACATTTAGAAAACCATTAAATAGTTATTTTGAAGAACAAAGAAAACATAGAAGGAATGCCACTTTTCCGCACCTCAACCACATCCCCAATTTTGCGAGCGAAACGGAGTATAAATATAATAGATAAGAATTAGAAACGCGAAAACGCGGAATCCTGGGGCCGTAACGTTTCACGCAATTCTATGACAGTAACTTCACAGAGAAACGCAAAAATGTTGGAAATGTTTTTAGCTAGACAATTTACTCAGTACGAAGTTAACAAGGAGCCAACTTTTATTTCAAATCAAGGGGTCTTTCAAAGTGGGAAAATTATTTAGTCGCTTTGTCCGCCGGACCTAAAAACGACGACTTCTCGTTGTAGAGTCACCTGGAAAGTGAACAACACCAGGATAATCGATCAAGAACGATTGAAGTACTGAAACAATAGATCCGATCGGAAATAGGTAAAACCTGACACTGACAAAGTTGTGAAATGCTATAAGTTTAAGGACGCGATCTTGTTCCAGTTATTTCTAAAATTCAACTTTGCATTAACTTGAATTTTGACTAAGCAAATGAGGGACTTCGTCTGCATTCAGGTCAGCTGCTCGTGGACGTGTTAATCAGAAAATGGATCTGATAGTGAAGAGGTTCAACATTGAAAAATGTCGTGCAATGTAATGGAACCCGGTAAACTAGGAAACGTGCAAGCTTGTCGAAAAGTCATGCGGGGTCGAAGCATTTTGTCAGGAGCCGACAGCAATGATGCGTAGGTGTCGATTATGCGTTATGCCTCACGTTGAAATTTATGACAACCATTTTATTTATTTTCTTGTCTATTTTCTAGATAAGAGCCACCTCCGTAAAGTTGGAAATCAATTCCGTGACATTTCGGGACATATTTGCTAATCTTATAAGGACTTGTAGCATTTCCATTTCTCTCATTAAGATCAAGCACAGAAAGATTAGCAATGCCTTTCAGAGAAAGAATAGTAGATTAAGAGGAAAGCCACAATTGCAACCAATCCCAGAAAGAGACCAAGAAACGGCTGCGAACAGGAACGCTTTAGAAGGAGAACTATAAAGTATATGTCATAATCTCGGCGAAGTATTGAGATCGTCAGTCAACTCTTTTGTTAAATGATTTTTAAACGACGTCAAATATTTCAAAAATATGAAACTATATTGGATTTCCAACAGACTAATCTACCCTAAACACTAGAAACTAGAAAATTAATAAATTTCTACAGCAAATGATCGGTCGTACACTACCGTAAGCAATTGAAAGCTTATCATGCATGCAATAATTTAATCAACAACTGTAAAAACGTTTGAAATTCAACGGCGATTTGAAAGGTTCGAAATGGTGAATTCTATCTCAAAGATAGAACCAGAAGTCTCAAGGTTTGTAGTGTGCCTTTGTATCAATGATCAAATGATTTCTGAATTTTTTGCCATTTACTACCACCCTCAGCCCATTAATCAACCTCGTATAAAAAAATAATTGTTTATATTACATATTCGTCGGCAATGTTATTGCTAGCTTTGTGGGCAACTGAAAGTGCGCCTCCTCATTTGAAAAATTGTTCACAACAGTGCTCGGCAACAAGAACGAGACCGAAAAATTGCTAGGCAAATTTGGAAATATAGAAACATCAAACTTTTCATAATGCTAGTAAGTGTTAGAAGTCGATTTCGATTAAGCCTAAACTCGAGAAGTGTGTGTTATCGCTGTACTATGCATGAATACTGGTCGCACTAAGTGGTAAAAGTCAGCTACATCAGAGCAGGATGTAATTTGTAGTGGTTTTTTCCTCTTTCGACTGCGACATTCGGGTTAACGATTGTTGGTTCGTGTCAACACATGGAGGGAACCGCTTATTCTTTTCTCTTCTTTGATTTTGTATCTGAACCGTCTAAATCATTTGTAGGATTTTAAAATGAGTAGGCGGATCAGAGGATCAACCCAAGTGGCCGACAACGACCTAGAGGGCAGAGCTATCCCACAAACCTAAAAAAATGACTGACGGTTTCGTCCATTTTTTGATTTTTTGATTTTTAATGCTTGGGGTGCTATGCTCCAAACTAAGGATCCATGGACTAGAAAACGTGGGAGTAAGTTGCTCCTCATTTAGTCCGGTCCACCATCAAGTGGATGTGGACTTAGGATCCCGCATATCCTAAACAACTACCTAGCTTGTTTTTTTTATTTAATACTCTGCGACGGGGAGCAACTCGATTGTTGCTTCGTCATGAAGTTTTCTGCACACAGATGAAACAAATTATGAGGTTGGAATGGCATTTTGGTCATCCGAGAGTTTTGCGGGAATTGATTAAAGGAGTTGAACATTTTGAGAGAAAGGAGTCCTTGTAATTTCCATTATCTTTTCTCGAATATTTTATTAGTGTCTTTGCTTTTGATTATTACCTTATTTGATTTTTTTTATTAGTTATTATTTCCTTTCCTTTGCTTTGTTTTCTTTCTTTTTCTTTTCGCTTGATTCAACATTTGACCATTTCTTTTATATACTTTACTTCTTTTTGCTGTAAGCATTACCTTGGGTTTTGTATTTTAGAATTTCGTCTCATTTTTTTTATTGGACTTACTTTTAGTCGTTTCTAATTTTATTTTATTTTTTTATTAACGACATGTCACATCGACGAGTTCACGGGTCTCGTGACCTTTATCACCTCCCTTCCACGCTACCTCCAGATCAATGGAGCTCTGCTGACCTTGACCTGCCAGCACGCCGTGACGACTGACGGTGGCATGAGGCGGCGAAGAGAGATCCTGTGGGTTGGGTTGATCCTTCCGCGCGGAATGCTACGGCGACGGACGCTCCACTTGTTGAAGAATTGGTTCAAGAGCAATTTGTTGTGCTTCGAGACTCGAACCCGAACGCGCACTCATTGCATCATGCAGCTCAACATCAGCCTGCTTCCACTCGTGCAGTACATTTTGAAGACAGACGTGACTGTGGACAGGATAAAGACAATTTTTACAGATGTGACCATGTGACATTGATTTTTATGGACTTGACGATAGGTCCGAATCCGAGAACTTTTACCGGCATGACGACAGATCCGGACTTGACTACATGTTCAATTTTACCGACTCGGACGATGATGATTCCCCGTATGGATGCCACGCACGACCGCTTAATGCCATGTCAGCGGATCGTGTTTAAACACTTTTGGCATCCTGGGACTTGATTTTTGATGACACACCAAAAACTTTGCCCATCAACCAATTCCTGTTTCGCGTAGAGACTTTGACCAACACAACCTTACAGGGGGCCTGTTGTGTACTTATGTACACATCCTTTTCAGAGACAGAGCAGCAGATTGGTACTGGGACTACCACCAGTCTGTTGGACGAATCGAGTGGAGCTCTTTTCGCGAGGCTCTTCGCCAGCAGTTTAAGGATTCTTTAGATGATTGGGATATCTTTGAACTGATGCGAGACCGCATGCAAGGTCCATCCGAAGATTTGGACAGTTACTATAAAGCTGTGCGTTCGTTAGCCAGTAGACTAGAAAATTCCTTAACGGAAGACAAGTTGGTAGAGTTGCTACGTCGTGGGCTGAGACCCGACGTTCAGAGGTAACTTCTCTCAACTGCAACAGAACGAAATTTTAGAGGAGCGTCTCTCAAATCGGCAAGTCCGCGTCCTGTTCTATTTCCGTAAAAAAGCAGAATAATGTAAGAAAGACGTCTAATTGACACTAACTTTTACAATGAACCAATCAAATTCTGTTCCCAGCAATTAATTTTTACACCTCAGATTCCAAAGCAAAAGATACTATACATTTCCTATCTCCCAAGTCCCCAGTCATCAGGGGGTTTCTGCATTGGACGCACGTGAATGCGCAGGCGTTGCGACAACGTCTTCCACAGTAACTCCGAAAGTTACCGTGTCGAAACGGCCCGATAACTTAGATATGACCTACCCGAATTTGACCCCACCACCAATTATTTTGAGAAAACCGATGCTTTCGGTTCTGAGGCCGTTGCACGTGACACTGCAACAATATCAAGCGGCCAGGGAACGGATCTTCGGAGTGTCAAAGATGGCAACGAAAAAGCCTAAGCGCTCAACTCTTCGCTTACGCCAATATTGGCGGCGAATAATGCGCAACCGTCGTCTCTACTACTCCGCCATTCTCACAAGTCGGCCACTTAGATTGATCGTCTGATCCTCCAACCCATTTATCTTAATGCTAACTTAATAACGCCGTGTAGGGAAACGAAGATACCAAATTAAATAGCATATTGGAGATGCACTTAGATGCTAAGAGACCCGAACGATCGGTTTTTTGTTAGTCTTCCAGTATTCTGTATAAACTCTGTCCAAATGATTGCTCATTAATTTCAACCGTCAGTCCAATAACATATAATGCAGGACAATAATGCAGCGCGACTTACAAGTCAAAATTCATGCAAAAAACTACATAAAGGTGCTGGCGATTTAACATGAGCACCTGCCATGTAGGCATAATCTTCAAACACGGATTGATTTGGAGACCACAATCAAAGCCCCGCTATGATTGGCACTGCGGTACTGGTTTATACTGAATAAGAGGCTCAGCATTCATACCAGTGGACGTTAAGCCTATCTAATGTGCAAAACTACAGTTGGATAGTATTAAACTGTTCCAAGATATGGCGAAATAAAAAAGTAAAAAAAATAAATAGGAATGGTTGCATTCATGCCATTCATCTCTATGCCAAGCTGTACAATTAGCAACCATAACCAAGCGGGATTCGAACCCTCGTGGCAAGAAAATAAAAACTGTATATTCATTTGTAACGACACTAAATAGAGACGTAACTCAAAGGAGCCACAAAATAAAGTAACCAAAACGCACGGAAGAAACCGAGTGGGATGTTGCATTGTTAATCTTTTTGTTGTTCTCTCCCGAGTTTCCCAACTAATTCGACAATCTGCAAACAATCGATTACGGTGGAGCCATATATTTCTCAGTTTTACTATAAATTCTCTGACAAATTCTAAACATAACGAGACTGGAATAAAAGGTACACTACAAAACTAAACAAACTTTAACTAAAAATCGACCAGTCTACGTCCTGTTCTATTTCCGTAAAAAAAGCAGAATAATGTAAGAACGACGGCACTAAATTTTACAATGAACCAATCAAATCCTGCTCCTAGCGAATAATTTTTACACTTCAGTTTCCAAAGCAAAAGATACTATACACTTCCTATCTCCCAAAAGTTCTAATTTTGTATTAGTTCTGCGTTGCCCCACGTAAGCACAAATCAACTCATGCAACACATAGATAAATGTTAACAAGTGATAAAACCACATCCAAATAATTTATTCTGTACAATAATCAATTGTAAACAATTTTAAAGAATGTCGAAGTACATACCTTGGTGAAATTTTACTACCGTCTCCACTACTATTATTATTTGACGATGAATTCGCTTTATATCCACTTTTTTGGATACGCTTCGATAAACGGTTTACCCATAAGTTTTGATCATCTTTTGTAGCCGCTAGTAATAACATTTCCCTAGCGCTATGAGGATCATGATGTAATTTACATGGAGCCAATGGATCGTTATTGTCCACATGTTCTTTGTGAATTTTATTGCGACATCTGAAATTGGAATGGAGAAGGCAGAACGATAAAAAAAATGTAAGTAAATATTGATTCTATTTCTAGAAAAGGAAACAATTCAAATAAGAAAAAATTGGCTGAAAGATAAATGTGAAAATGTAAGCTACTCACTTTTTACATTCATAGGCCGCCGGCGGCTTAAACATATGCCACAATGGTTTCGTACAAACTTCACAAGCTGTTGGCATATGATAACTAATTTGGGTAAATTCGTGTCCTGCGAAAAAGATGAGAAAATAGATAATATTGTAACTATAATTCAGACCAAATAGCCCTTACCTTTATGGATAATACCGGTACCGCGTAACGAACTCATATCCACTTGATTTTGCTGATCATCAGGTCGTCTAGCCTCACCTTCACCAGCATACAATAGCTGGAATATTCTTGGGATTTCTTTGGCATCAGCACGTATAACATCACCTTGTGTAACGGATCGAACATGAAATACTTTGCTGTAATTTACAAAATGAATTGTTATCAACCCTGTAATTGAAAATATCCAGAAGAAAGGATTACCTTAAATCTAAAATAAGCACAGGGTCGATTGTATTCTGCTTGTCTATCTCGGAATTATAAAATATAATTTTTCTCGATGAGACGACTACGAATTGCCGTTTCCAACCATGACGACGTATATTTTGTTTATTTGGCACACTTAACCAACCCTCGAAGACGGTATCCTGGAGTTTTAGAACAAAATTCATTTAGATAAATACATAAAAACATGATGAGGAGTTAGAAAAGGAATTTATAAACAAAATTTACCTGATTATCCTCGGTATCATTATCAGCCGAAGAAAGCGACGCAGTTTCATTCAATTTTGATTGCAATTGTTCGATTTGCGTATCTTTGCAATCTACTTCCATTTGTAATTTTGTCTTTGCCTGAAATTAATTAACAAATTAAGTCCAACATGCCTAGATTATTTAGAAATAAAAGATTTAAAGTAATGAAGTGCCGGAAAAATCCCTAAACAACGTCAATTCATAATCAAGTTACTGGTTCCATTTGCATTGTAATATCTTCTACTTTATACTCCTATCAAGTTATACGATCTAATGCCCGTTTTGAACTGTAAAACCAGGTGACAGAAGTAGCAATTTGTCATTGAAATTCGACATAAGGCGTTATTAAGCAGCGACTTCAGGGTCGCTCGTCACCTACCTATTCCTGTCAGCATATGTAACAAGTGTTATAGATAGCAAAAAAAATCCGTGCGAACTGATTACCGCCAACAGTACTCCTTCCGTTGCGTACCAACCATACAAAAAGAAGCAGAATCATTTGAAGAAAACCGTGAAATTAAAAAAAAACTCTTCGAAGTTCTTCGAGGGTGTTTGCGCCCAGAATTGATAAAGCCCTTGGTTTTTTTAGCAATACCTACCTTTAGTAAACTACACCGTTGCATATACAGATACGAGAGCCAGCAGGGACTGACGACTTTCTGAACAGTATGAATTTCGAGCAAGGGAAACGTTGAAAGTCTTCTATAAAATGTTCTGAATGACGCCTAACGTTAGGTCCTAGATTCAGTCTATGCAAACCTCGGGGCGATTCATTAACCGAGATATTTGGTTTGAGAATGATGATATCCAAATGAAAGTCAGTGAAAGGAAACAACTCCACCATAAGTTTCTTTTCGATAAAACACTGGCCAATTGACAAATTTACAAGAATGCACACCGGGAAACAAAGAAAGCGATCGATAATACCCGAGCTGCCCATTCATCATCATCAACGGTGCAAAAATAGGTATCCAGTCTAGACCTGCCTTAGTACGCAACTCCAGACCCTCCGGTTTTGCGCTGTCTGGCGTCCTGACCTAACCTGACCGAGCTGCCCGTTACAAAGATCTTTACAACTAACTGTACCCTCAGGATGACAACTGAAATTGTTATCGACTTGTCAAAAGTCAATACCAACACGAACGGTGTTTTGATTAGCGACCCACGAGCCGAAACGGACAGACGTCAGAAATATTTGGAGCAGACTTCAAAGGAAGAATTTGTTTATTCTCCGTTTCCACAAGCACCACCGACATATAGATCGATTCCACTTGTCAGCGCCACTAAAGTCAAGAAAGCAATCAAATGAATGAATTCGGGGAAAACAGCAGATGCTGACGACATCGCAGCAAAGCTCTGGAAAGCGAAATGCCGGGACCCTACACTGTGACTCAGTGAGTTCTTAAATCCGGTTATTGAGGATGGTAGAATACCATCTAAAGGACGAGAAAACGCGATCAAACCAATATGGAAAAGTAAAGTTGGGTTAAGTTCCTTTACCACAATTCAAAGAATAAAGTTCGAAGTATGGAAGGTTCGTATCTCTGGTGGTGTTCTTCAAAAAGGCGCCCTCTCGCCTCTCCTCTCTATTTTTGTTAAGGACACTATCATACGGGACTTCTCATAAAAGCTAATCTCAAGTAACTTGTCCAAAAGCGCCTCATGCAAAACGGTTTTTTAGATTGAATCTGAATAAAACAGAATTTTTTACGACCGACCTCAATAGATAGGCACTATCACTGTCAGTGGCGGCGAACTGCCTAGAACTAGGCGATTTAAATATCTCGGGTCAATGCTATCAGCCAATGGTGAATTGTGTTATGAAATTGATTCAAACATCAGCGCAACTTGAATAAAGTGACATTGTTTATGACCGACACACCAACAAATGTCCCAAATCCAAAATTTAACGCAATGTCGTTTGCCTTGTCGCCCTCTATGGTTCTGAATGCTGACCGACTAGAAAAGGTAATGAATGGCGCCACGAGGAAATGGAGACGAAAACTTTGGGTTGAACATGTGCTATAACACGACCTGATCACATCCAGACATCCGCGATCAATATGAATTTACACCGATCATGGAGAAATGGCGAGACCTCTCTCTCGCGCTCTCTCCGGTGATATGGACCTACAATTTACGCTGACAAAAACTCACTTGTCAAGATTGGTCTGAACATCTAACAAAAGCCGACCAAAACAACGTTGGCGCTACATGGTGATCTGAGAACCTCTCGACTCCATCCAACAATGGCTGAAGAAAGAGAAGGTTAAAATGCCACGAATTAGCAAAAAACCCTGTAATGTTCAGTCGAAGAAAACTGGTGCTTAAGGCTCTTATGTATAACATGTATATGATGAGTTTTTTTGACATCATTTTTCAAGAATGTTTGACTCGAATGAATGAATTCACCTGATTTAGCTTCCTGCGATTTTATTTTGTTCAAACGAGCCAACAAACCAACACAGGGAAGGCGTTTAAGCAGCCGAGAACTCTCATGGTAGATACTAAATAGAAGAGAAAGAGAAAAAATTGCAAACGATGGTGAAGGTCTCAAGCTGATAATCCATCAAACAGAATAATATCATCATTGGAAATGCAGACTACAACCAACCGGGAATAGACAAACTTCAATTTTCAATCTATGGACACCATCAACATCTGGCTACTCAGCCGAATACAATGACGATGCCAGAGAAACCTTTGTCGCTAAACAATTGGATAGATCATCATCGTCGTACCCATTGAACAACGACCTTCCCATTGTACAGGATGCGGTACGGAAACTTCCTTATTTGAAAAGATCATAAAACAATAATTATTGCAAATGCCATTTTAATCTTTAATCTCATAGAGGTACATTTAATTCTTTTTTTTAAAACTCCTTTTTGATCTTGAAGGTAACCTCCGTTCTGGTCAATACATTGAGAGAGTCGAAATCGAATGTTTTGTTCCACTTTGTTCTGTGCGCCCGTGTCGATGTTGGCAATAGCAACACGAATATTGGTCTTAAGCATTGCCAAGGTCATTGGACGATTAATATGCACCAAGGATTTGAGCCTGCACTCTATATGGACCAATATCGCTGTACAAACCACGCCAGGGCTCTGATTATGGCCACCAAATCATTCCGTTCGAAGAGGACATTGGGATTATGCCTAGACGGCAGGTAGGTATATTAAACCCTAAGACCTTCAAAGCCGGGGCCATTTGGCCAAGAGCCATGATGCGCTTTTAACGAACAAGTAGATGCCAATAGAACGAATAGTCACCCCAAAATAATGCGTTTGTTACCTTAACAGGCTTTATCGAACATCCACCACCTGACAAACAGAAGTGCAAAATATTCGGGAAAATTCGCAACTCATCAGCTGACCCTTTAATTACCCTTGTTGAAGTTGGCTGAGACATCGAAAAAACTTAAAACTAACAAACCTTACGACCTTATGGAATTTCCACGGCAATTATCAAAACAGTCGAAACGTCAGCCATTTAAGACCTCACGGCCGAAGCCTCCCAATAATGACTGTGATTATTCCCAAAATCTGGAAGAAACGAAAGGTAAATTCAATCCTGAAAACAACGTGTCTATCATCAACTATATTGATGACTGCTCAATATTGCACACAGAGCGGAAGTTAACACGATGAAAAGTAGGAAAACACTTCTCAAGGTCTTATAATCCCCTCTGACTACCTAATTTGAGTGACACCCAATAGGAATTTAAAACTTTCAGAAAAAACACCACCTCCCCGAAACACTCTGCACATGCGTACCGTCGGCCTGTGCACATTACAATCACTTTTGTGATGAAACCAGAAATTTCAAGTACCCACAGATGAGCATGACCCACTCATTCATTTGGATTTAGATTATCATCCCAACGCCTCATCAATCTCCTTAACATTTATAACCACAAGTAAGAATCGAATAACGATAATAACTCGACGAACATCTGTTTAGGCAAATGAACGATTTTGCAGATGCAGGGATCTATCATCCCGCATAAAGCTGCTTCTGCAGAATCAACAATAAAAATATCACGTTTATTAAACGATATTCGTCCTATTTCAATGTTACGGACTGCATAATTCTCTTATCCCTAATTGCAATAAAAAATACCTGTGCCTGCGCTATCGCACTTTACTTACTTCTGAAACCTAAGAGGTTTATTACATTGCGAATCTTCTTCTTTTTCTTTAGCCTTTGTTCCGTTCACAAGCGGAGTCGGCTCGTCGTAATTGGTCACGTCAGTTTATTTTATCAAGGGTCTGATCTGGATGTAGTCAACAGGCCTTCAAATCATCATCCAACATATCAAGCCGCCGTGGTTTTGGCCGGCCCCTTGGTCGCTTACCATCGTCTTCGATGTTCAGACCAACCTTGGCGAGTGAATTCTCGTCAGTGCGAATTATATGACCATCGAAGATGCTCCTTTCGATCGCGGATATCCTCATTTTGAATGTAATCAAAATCTAGATACCCGGCCCCCTGTAGAGCATCGGCAACTTTTCATATATACCCCAACGATATTGTTATAAACAGCTCAAGTATAATAACTTCTCCTTAAGCCGGGTCCACACCGGACGCGCTGCTCTGCGCAACTCTTTGATGTACCGACATCGACTGGATCATGTTCGTTAGTGCACGCGATTGCACAATGTTACGCGAATTGTCGTCTTAACTAACTGCAAAACGCGTCCATTTCCTGGTCGGCGCAGCGCGTCCGGTCTGGACCCAGCTTTAGAGGAAAAATATATCACCTTCACACTAGAACTTCTCCGCTAATTCAATATCATAAACACTGTCAAGTTTAAAGTTCCGATCTTCAAAATACATATAAACTCACATTACATTCCTCAGCGAATTGACTTTGCATATCTTGGAATTTCAGCAAAAGTTGTGTATATTTCTCCCTTTCCTGTGTCAGTTCTTGTTGTAACCTCCTGGTTTCCTTCTCCTTCTTCTTTAGATCAGCCGCAGAGTTAGTCTTAGCCTTATTTTGTTTGCCTGCAATAAAGAGAACCAGAATAACATGATTAAAGACTCCATCTTTACGAAAAAAATAACACCCTCTCTCACCTTGGATATTGGCATCCTTACGATTCATTATTTCCGTTAGTTTATTGACTGCTACTTGTTTCAACAAATTCTCAGTCTTAACTTTTTCCTGTAATTTAATAATTTCATTCTTATCGACTTTGTTCTGTGCCAATTCTTCCTGCAAATTCTTATTCTGTTGAACAAGCTCATCATATTCTGCTATCTTTTGATTTAATTTTTTAATCACTTCAGCCTCAGCCTCGTTGACGGCAGCCAATGCAGATTCTTTAGCGGCAATTTCATTGCGATGTTTGGTCATGAAATCTTTCAATTCCAACTCCTTTATTGTCTTTTCCTTCTCAAGATCGGCAACGGTTTCTTCGGCTATTGTTCGTGCCAAAGCTTCAGCATCAGCACGAGCCACTGCTACTTGCACTTGATGTTTCAATGACGAGCATTCTTCCTCAAGCTCTTGAATGACTCTGATTTTTTCGGTGTTTTCTTCACGCAACTCACTACTTTGGGTCTTATACAGTCTTGAGAAATACTGCTCGGCCTCAAGTTGGTCCTGAAGCTCGCGCATTTGGAGAATATCAGCATTATGAGCATTTTTGATTTTCACAATATCTTCTTCGAGACGACGTTTGGTCTCGCGCAGCTGGTTGACTTCCTTTAGTAGTTGACTTTCGCGGGCTTTTAGATGAGCTACTTCAGAGCTTTGTAAACTGAGTTCAGACAATAGAGAGTTTCTTTTGCTGGTCTCCTGATCGATTTGACTCTGAAGGGCCATCACTTTTTCCACCTCCTGTCGGCATTCACCTTCTAGCTTCTGCAGTTTTTGACGGATTTGCCGGTAGTCGACCGACAACATTGATATTTGACGTTCCTTCTCTTGTGAGTTTTGATCCGCTTTAGTCCGTGCTGCCTTCTCTTCATTCAGTTTGGTTTGGAGAGCCTTTACTTCCTGCATGTTAGCCTCTTCACGACTTAGAAGCCTCGACTTTTGGGTCTCTTGATGCGCTTTTACTTCCTGTTGATATCGGTTCTTTTCAGATTTAAGCTCCAAATCTAGTCCGGCATTAACTTTCTCTAGTTCAGAGATTCGTTCCCCCAGTAAACGATTATCGTCCATTGCTTGTTGCTCCCTGTTTAAAACGCGTTCTAAATCCATATTCACCGTTTGCAATTTGTTCTCCAACTCTTTGTTGAGCTCTTTAAGCTGAGCGCGACCATTCTTCTCTTGGACTAGGCGGCTCTGCAATTCAGCAACCTCTTGTTGCAGGGCGTCTCGTTGCGCTTGAAGACCTGCAAGGACACCTTGAAGCTGTGCTGCTTTTTGTTCAACTTCAGTTCTCGATAGCCGCAACTCAACAATCTGCTTCTTTAACTTTTGACCATTCTCTGTCTCACTTTTGAGTTTCTCTTGCATATCAGCAAGTTGTTTCTCAAGCATATTTATTCTGTCGTTATGCTGTTGGTTATTATTCATCTCTCGAGTCCGCCTACTCTGCTCCTCATCCAGATTCCGCTTGGTTTCAGCTAAAAGATTTTCTGTCTTTCGCCTCATCTCCGCTTCATGGTCCGCTTTCCGTTGCGCTTCCTTGTAGTTATGTTTCAGCATAGCTAAGTCTTTTTCATATTTGTTGGCTAGCAATTGAACTTCATTCTCTCGCTGTGTCAGGGTTTCGATCTGCAATTTCAATGTTCGCTCTTGCTTTTCCAAATTTTCTACGTTCGCTTTTTCACGTTCATATAAGGCTTCTAAGCGTTTCAATTCTGCCGTGTTCGACGGTCTATGTCCGTGATTGTGCGTACGATTCGTATCTACAGCATCGTTTGAAAAGAGCTGGTAGTCTCCATTGTATGTGAATCCAATGAATGGCAGATGATTACCGGCAAATGTTTTTGGCACAGGAAAAACTTCCTCTGGACTTTCATCTCTTTCGATATCATCGAAATTCCGCGTATCATCATCACTACTCAACTCAGGTACGACGGGTGGCACAGACTCTCTTAAATTATCAAATGTCCAGGTGTCATTATGGAAGAACGGGTGGCACTTAATTTCCTCAATTCCATTACGTCCCAACCTATGTATTCGATCCGTCAGAAATCCACGTATCAAAGACTTGGCATTTTCACTAATTTCTATTTCTGTTGGAAAATTTAAAGAATTTTTATGGTCCATAATTTTTCCGTAAGTGCCAACTAAACTATCCGCATAAAACGGAGTATCACCGATAAGCATTTCATAGAGGAATATTCCAACGGACCACCAATCACACTCACGACCGTATTCATTTTCACCGCCCTGCGATTGCAGCACTTCCGGGCTAATATAGTCCGGTGTGCCGACGGCATTACTACTTTTAACTAATCCATCTGGTCCCATTCGCATACACGTTCCAAAATCAGCTAATTTCAAATGTCCGTACTTATCCAGGAGCATGTTATCAGGCTTCACGTCACGATGTACGAAGCCCATATTATGAATAGTGTCTAAGGCTAGGACGACTTCCATCGTATAAAATATTGCCCATTTCTCTGGTATTTCGTACATTGACATAAGACTAACGATATCGCCACCTGTTGATTGGAATTGTTATTTAAAATTAGAAAGGAATTCACTAAAGCTCGTCAACATGAAGCAATCAATATTAAAAAGATCCCACTATTGTTTCGATCTGACACTCTACGAATAGTTCTGTTTCTGGACGATTTCAATTACAATTCGAAAGCAATAAAATCCTCTCCACATCTTTACATTTCATGACACAAAATAATGGATGGAAATTAACGATAAATTCTATGCAATTCCCACACAATCCTTAGATAACTTACCTGGCATATAATCCATCACCATATATAAATACTTATTGTCCTGAAATGCATGATGCAACTGAACTATCCATTCAGAATTTGCGTGTGCCATTATGTGCCGTTCTTCCCAGAAAAATGCCGAATCAGGTCGTTTGATCATTTCAAATTTGGATAATCGTTTCATTGCGTAAACTTGCTTAGTGGATTTATGACGAACTAATTGAACTTCACCGAATGCTCCACGACCGATTACTTTAATTAAATTGAAGTCATCGGGTTTCATGCGTAAGTCAACGATCTTTTTTGCAAAGCCCTCATCTGGAAGAAGAATGATAGAGATTAGCATCTACCTAATGTCTCTACACATGCAATACTTACATCTATTTACATATGCCTCTATGTTTTTAAGCTTTTTAACAGGCTCATGATCGCAATCAGCTGCCAAAGCGGTGACCGTGTCCAGCAAACAGTCAATATTCATTATGCTGGACGGATCCCGCACAAGATCTTCGAGCCTTTGAACCCTGAAAACAAAAAATAGCTTGTAAATGTCACCATACTAACACTTTTTGTCTATTAAAAAACCAAATTTCCAGAAGAAAATAACAAAAATCGGTATTCGATATTAAAATCATAAACAAAATGTTTCGATTTACTTAGTTTCCGTCGATATTTAAATGAGTAAGGCGTTCATTCTTAGACATATTGAGACATATAAGATTTGCTTCAGTTCCATTGTCATCACCATTAGTGCTTCGCAAATGATAAGCTTGCAACTTTGGTACACGCACGAAGACGAATAAGGGCATCTACGGTGGCCCAGAATTCGAACCCAGAGCAACGAGATCAAGAAGCTGACGCTGATCGAACATCATTCGTCATAGGATCCAATACTTCAATCCCTCATTCCACTTTCAGTTTGGTCGTGGTGAACCATTATTATTATTATGATTGTCAGATACGGACTCAGCATAAACCCAACCAAAAGGCAACTGATGCTACTCACCACCAAGCCAAGGATACCTGAATTCCATCTACCACGGCTGAATGAACAAAGATTGGTTCTTTCCTCTAATGTAAAGTATCTGGGTGTAATCCTGGTCCAAAGCTAAATTGGAGATTGAACACAGAACTGAGGGTTAAGAAGGCCTGTATAACCTTCTATGCCTGCAAGAGAACCTTTGCAAAGAAATGGGGTCTCCGGCCGAGGATGGTTCTTTGGATGCTCTAGTGCGTCCGATCCTAACGTACAACTCTATTGTATGGTTGCAAGCTTTAAACAAAAAATACAATAGGATGAAGCTTAATAGGATTCAAAGAACCGCTACCGGGGCTCTGCAGTCCTACCCGGTAGATGCTCTCAATGTACTCCTGCATTTCCCCGCCCTAGACCTCCACATTAAATACGTTGCAGTGTGCAGTGCCGTCAGACTATATGAGTCCCGATGCTGGGCAGCGAAGTTCTACGGCCACAGCAACATCCTAGACGAAGTACCTCGGGAAAACTGGGCATTCCCCGCGGACCATGCCACATGCAAGCTGAACTTCACGAGAAACTTTGGTGTGGACTTTCCAACCAGGGCAAAGTGAAAGACCGGCGGCATGTTGCAAAGTTATAGCTCATTATTCTTTACCGACGAATCAAAGGTGGCTGGCCTGTGGAGTCGGCGCGGGGGTTTTCTCGAATACACAGTGTATCCAAGTCGTATGGTCTCCCAGGTTTCGCCAGGGTATTCCAGACGGAAGTACTGGCGATCTGGGTTCCCGGGCATAGGAACATAGAGGGGAATGAGCGGGCTGACGGATTGGCCAGGCGAGACTCTGCTCTTGGCAGTCCTGCGATGAATACAGTCGGTGTTCCGCTGTCGGGGGCCGAATCTACTCGCACTACCTAGCAGCCACGCGCCTAAGATGGCGAAGGCTTACGAGCAATGGAGAATTTGGCCCGCTTATAACATGGTCTGATCACAAGAGCTCCTGTGCCAGACGCGTGCAAATGCATTCAAGATTACGGTGGTCTGCATGGGGCGCTGGCCCATAGGGGACCATGCCGCTAGGCTCGGCATACCCTACAATTCGCATTGCCAAAGCAGCGGAGAAGGAAGAGAAACCCTCATGCACTTTTTCTGCGATTCCCCAGCTCTTGCTTTAATCAGACTACTGACACTGGGTAAACCATTCTTTGGGGACCTCAAAGAGGTTTCTAGCTGCAGGGTGGGAGAGCTGCTTTCTGTCGTGAATGCTACGGGCTCTGAAGATCCGAGCCGGCTAGACTCTGCCTCCCTGCTCCCATAACAGCAGTCACGGTCTAAGGAACTTGTGGCATCAAAACGGCGCACCAAAGCGCTAATTGGGCTCCTCGGAGCGGCCGCTGATACCTACCTACCATGATTGTCAAATTGCCATAGGCATATCAGTTACTTATCAATTTTGATGGAACTCAAGTATGTCTAATCAATAATGAAAAATGCGTAGGAACAGAATAAGCTGGATTAATCTGAGAAATGGTTCACATCTTTCCCGCATGCTTCGGTGTGGTAGTTGACATTAAAGCAAAAAGGGAAAGCTTCTGACGAAATCTGATCGGCCAAAAGAAAGGAATTTGAAGCATTTACAGCAGGACTATCTACTTTTATCCAAAATCCGAAATTTACCGCGGTGTCATTCACCCTGTCATCTGTCAACCTCGCGGAAATGGAGACGGAGATGTTTCATTTTACCAGTGATGTAACACGCTATCATCACGACCGCAATGAGGACGTTCGCAATAGATATGGGGTTGCAATCAGCATGAAAAAATGTTGAGAAAATCATCTTCGTTAGTATAGTCATGTAATTCGCGCAGACGAGAACTCTAGCTTGAACATCCAAATGCAGGGCGATTAGTATAACAGCGATGATTGAGGGGTTAGAGCGCCAGCCTCTCGATTTCATTGCCCTAGGTTCGAATCCTATCTGTCATAGATATTTGCTGGTGGCTTTGTGTTCAATGGTGTAAGCTTATACACTGCACCTCATTAACTGTAATTATAATGAAACGGAAGCGATCTCGCTGTAAAATAAAATAGAAACAAAAGAACCAAAAACAAAAACTGCGAATATCCTGTACTTCAGTGTGATAGAACAGATATTTTCAGATTTTTTAGCCAATTTTTTTTGACCTGTCACATTCAGACTCGTAAAACTGAACAAAAGTACGCCAATTAACATAGCCAAGAAGCTGTAAATCAACCATCAAGTCAAGAGGCAGACTAAAACGGTCGGATTTCACTGATGCGGATATGCGGAAAGATTCTCCATTAATAGAGCACAAAGTTTCTATTGCATTTGATAAGCCAAAAAAAAAACCTCTTCAATTATGACGAATCAGGGCTACCATTAATAAGTAGATATAAAGTTGTTAATCAAATAAAAACTGAATGAAAGCTGAAAGCTGCTCCGCCCAGGCATAGTATTGCCCATCTTAGCACGATTTTTAAAGGCAAACATTTCAAACCGAAGTTTGAAAATGAACTCCAATGGGAAGTAAAATCGCATGTACCTAAAATCAGAATACATTACCTCGGAGCTATTTCTGCAACATTTAAGCAAATGTATATGCCTCCAAAAACTCCAGGAAGGAACAATCTTACCTTGGAAGATCATCATATGTTAGTCATTATGATCCGCTTGAATTGCTTGAATGCGATAAAAGAAATGATGCGACATTGCTATACTTACCACCCCATACGACTCATACATTACAACCACTCAACAAGATATTCTATTGTTCGCACCATCTAAAGCGTACTGGTTGAAAAAAATGCAAAATCAGGAGATGCCAAGTAGGATCACTTATTGAAGAAGTCTAGGATTTTACAACATTGGGAAATTCCACATTCCAAATTCCATTTGTCTATCCAGATTTCCTGTTTACTGTATCTGCTTGAAAACTGGGTGAAAGCTGAAATTGCGGCCATTACCCGATTGGGGTATTTTAATGGTTGCATTTTGCACAATTCCGTTAAAAAATCGCGGTAGTCGTCTCCCCTCAAAAAGGTATAACGTCTCAAAAGGTGGGTATTTTGATATCATCACCCCCATTCCCTGGGAGAGAGGAAATAAGAAGGGTGGAACGTATGTTGTAAATCGCAGTGATAGTAGCCCCTTTTGAGGCGTGGCAAGTTTTTATGGAGTTGAAGCCGCCGCGAGTTGTCATCATGGCTACACAAGGAAACTCTCTCTTCCTATTACTCGTGCTTATAGGCTCTAAGCGCCCCGGTTCAACGGAGGAAACCGGCAACGTAAGCCGTTCCGTGCGAGTCTCGCAAGGGCCAAGGATGTTGAAATGAATGGTGTGGAAGCGCTTGGTCGACCGAGGAAACACGCCTACTTCCTTTTTTACGTGCTTGTTGATTTTACACTTCTGGCACGCGATACATTGTCTGGTCCAAGAGTTTACGTCCTTCTTCTGGACGGCCAGAAGTATTTTCCAGTAACTAACCGGTTCGTCGTCCTGATGCTTGGGTGCGCAAAATCGTGTACTATGAGAAATACTTCCTTGCGAAAATCGGCCGGAATAAATGGCATAGGTCCCTTGTCTGAAGTCTTACAGAGTAAGTACGAGATTCAGCCGAAGATAGAAAACTCCTTGAACTTGTATTTGAAGTTTGCGCTCAGGCTCTAAAGCTCTGCGTCGTCTTTCTGAGACCAGGGTGGGGTTTTGACCTCCGAGATTCGAGACAAAGCATCCGCAACGACACCTTGTCTTTTCCAGATGGATGTCGCAAGTAAACCCTCCAGGGAGAAGCGGAAGTATTATATTTAATGTAGAGGTACGCGGCGAGTAGCGGCGATTAGTTTAGTTTAACATGCCCAAGAACCTTCGCAGATCCTTCACCGTGGTTGACAGCGGAAAGCTTTTTATCTTTTCAACCTTATCTGGGTCTATGTTACTCCCCGAACGGAGATAGAGTTGGCAAAACTAGATTTGCCTCGACGATGTCAAACTACCCCACTTTCTATCTTTAAGGGTCTGATCGCAACCAATTTCCATCGGGGTTGCGGGTAGTGGAATTCCCACTTCTTCCTACAATGACATCGCCGCCAACTTCAGAGATATGGTTGAAAATTCAACCTTTACCGAAGATTAAAGTAAAGAAAAGTGGAAAAAGAAACTTAAGTGAATCTACCCCAAATAGCTGACGATAACGACTACCAGCTAAAAGAGTTAGAATCATCGATGAAAATTTTGTTAGTCTCTACCTAGAAGAACAAGTGCATCAATCACTCTTCCTTTTCTTCCGAGAAAAAGAACTACGCGAAAAAGACAAGAGGAAGACAGAGATGCCAAAGAAAAATACGAAGAGACCCATAGAAGAGAAAAAGGTTAGAGTTCAAACTTGAAGTAAGACAAGACTCATTCCTAGAACAGACCCAACTAGAGGGTTTGAAAAAAATAAAGATCTTAAAATCTGCTCAAAGAAAGTTAATATTATATTACTACACTTTCGAAATTTATTTGAAGCCTCCCTCCCTCTCTCCTCTAAAACTCGTCCCACGAAAACGAAATTTGCAGTAGAAGAGAAAGAAAGAAAATGCTATCAATATTAATGAAGTTATCGTCAATCAAAGTTGTCTTTTTCGTATGATTTTTCTGCATGCCAAGGCACCATAGGAAGTCACTATCAAATTAAAGTGAAAAGTCCGAACAATAAATTCCTGTATACTCGACGACCGTCCAAAAAAAACAGTAGTTCATGAACTAGAAAGAAGGAATAAGTCGCTCTTAGGACTTCCACTATACAAAACTACCTAAACTACCTAAGCAAAAAATATGTCATTCTCTGCCTGCGCAAAGGTTCACAGTTCCAAACTTTTCACCAAAACTAATGTCAACATGCATAATCCTTTCTGAGAAAAGTTTATATGGTAGACAGACAAACGGACAATCAAATAGACAATGAACGAATAGGCTTTGTTTTCCACAAAACGATTCCCCTAAGGGCCAATGGAATTAAACCTCAAACGAAACATTGGTCCCACAAGCTATTTAACCTGATCCTCCAGTACCTCTTCAAGAAAATGACCTTACCTGGCACCACAGGTACACTGCCTATGAGGGTCATGTAAAGTCAATAAACGAAGACCAATTCGCGAGGTTTTAAGGGTACAGCTCAAGTAAATCAACTGCAGAGAAACCCAAAGAGAAGATGAGAGGATCCAACAAACCAGCGGCAGATGTTCTCACTTAGGGAGACGCGGTTGTTAGATGGTGGTAACTGCAGAAAATATATTACTTCTCATGCACAGAAATATATAATCCGTCCTCTGCCTGGATACTTAAAAGCAACCGCAAAAGATGCATCTAATATTTTTTTTCAAAGGCAAAAAGTTACATATTCAAGAACTGGGGAACAGTTTAGTCGGATTGTTTGAGCCACTGAAGAGGAAATAACCAGCTACAGAATATTGAAATAGCATTTACTTTGTCTACATTCAAAATGCTTACAACTCCACTAATAGGTCTTTTTCCTATCCAAAACTACGTAAACTTCAAATACAATAGATTTTATGAATATGCAGGTGTGCCCCAATTTTAGAGACAAATCGCCGTAATAGAAATTGGAATCAGTTGAAAACCCACAGCTATGTTTTCACATTCTGAGAGCAACATCTAAATATTCAAACACGTAAAATTTAATGCACCATCATCACTTTCAACTGAAGTGCGAATATATGTATGTCACCCTAGCCAATGCCTCAAATTTCGTAGTTTCGAAGCAATATACGACTACTTTTTGACGTGAACATTTACTCTCCAAGTGTTCAGTTGCCTCTTCTACACAAACAAAAACCAGCTGAATTAATTAATATGAGAATAATAACTTTTCTATTGATATGACAAAAAAATTTGAAAATGTTTCAAATGATCTCAAGGTCAAAGAAGAACTGATTTTCTGTGCAATAAATTTCACCATGAAAATTATTTTATGTTTTTTGGAGCCTTGACGCAGAGCGACTGTAAAATATCTTGTGATAATCGGAGTCAAAAAATTAATTTTCCGTCTTTAACTTCTTCCCTGCAATTGAAATCCACTTATTCTTTCTGAATAGCCTTAAATATTGTTAGGATTGCCTCCGTCAAAAATGGCTATAACTTTAGATGGAAGCGCACGGACTAACGATGACAAAGACTATTGGAGCGGAAAGAAGAAAAACATTTCACTTTTCGAAGTAGATGAATGTTGAAGCACCTGGGAAAGTAACTATGAGAACTAAAAGCTCATCATCTTTCTGGCATTATCGTCAACATCATGGAGCTACCACAACATAATTTGCCACCAGGTACGTAGAAACTCCGCCATAGCATGCTGAGGGTTTGAGGCAACATACTTTGCACTATTCTCAGCAAAACAAAAATAAAATGCTGAGATCAGGATTAGAGATAAATAAAGTATAGTTGGAGCTATTCCACTATGCTAAATCCTACCTGAGCTTTCTTGGTGACAGGTCTCGCGACGGGCCGACCAAGAAAATACATCCAACGCCATTAGAAACAACCTGATCGGATCGAGTAACAAGCAAGTAACAAACAACAAAAATGCTAGGGCGTCCACCTCAATCGACGCAGCAGGACGGGTCCTGTTGTATAGACGGCCCGCATCAGAACATTAGTTAATTAGTCCGAGCAAAACAAATACGTGTCTGCACCCTAACTGGAGAGACTGAGGACCTCGCAAGAGCCCTTCGGAAAAGGCGAAAAAGGGGGTCACCAAGAGAGATAAGCGGTACATCAACCGAGATACTTGGCTTTGGAATGACAATGTTGAAATGTGTCCGTGAAAAGAAACGCCTCTACCACAAATTTCTCGACGATAAAACGCTCGCCAATTGGTAATTTATAATAATGCCAACTGGAAAGCAAAGAAAGCGATCGCTGCCTCCCGAGCGATCCATTACAAAAATGTTTACGATAAACTGGACATTCGTCATGGCGAGAAGGATCTGTATCGACTTGTCAAAAACCGACACCAACGCACACAGAATATCGAACAGTACTTTGTTTTCCGATCGTCAAGCCGCGACGGATAGATGGCGAGAATTTTTCAAGCAGATTTCAACTTAAGAATTTGTTCGTCCTCCACTTTCACAATCATTGCCGACATTTGGATCAATTCCACCTATCAGCGCAACTAAAGTCAAAAAAGCAATAAAACGAAAGAAATCGAGGAAAGCAACAGGGCCTGACGATATCACATCTGAGCTCTGAAAAGCGACACTGTCACATGGGACATACACCGCCCAGCGCCCCATACACTGACTAATGCAAATGTTTTTCTAGCGTCTAATAGCAAAAATGATCTTGAGCAACTTGTCTCAAAAATGAAATGGTCGTCTCATACAATAAGGTCTCAGATTAAATCTGAATAAAACTAAATTTTTGACGACCGATCCCCATGAAACAGGCACAATCGTTGCCAACGGCAGTGACCTGCCCAAAATTGAGCGATTTAAATACCTCGGGTGAATGCTATCAACTAATGGAGAACTGGGTATGAAATTCCTTCACGCATTAACGCAACCTCGATGAAGTGGCCTTCCACAACTGGTGTTCTTTCTGATCGACGTATCAACGAACGTCTCAAATCTAAAATTTACCGCAATGCCGTCCGTCTTGTCGCTCTATATGGTTCTGAGTATTGGCCGACTATAAAGGACAATGAAAGGCGTCTTGCGGTAATAGAGACGAAGATGTTGCATGGCGTGACATGTTTTGACCACATCCGAAATGAGGATATCCGCGGCTGATATGGGGTTGCACCGAGCGTAGAAAAACTGCAAGAGTGGCGTCTTCGATGGTATAGTCAAGTAATTCGCGCCAACGCGAATTCACTTGCCAAGATTGGTTTGATGTGTCCGGATAGCTGAGTAATGCTGTCGTACGGAAGGTCGCGGTTCAAATCTCACTGGTGACAGTGGGATTTCTATCGTGATTTGTCGTCGGATACCAGTCGACTCAGTTGTGAATGAGTACCTGGGTAAGAAACAACGGTGGCTTGATACGCTAGATGGGGATTTAGAAGCCTCGCGATTGCATTTGATAGAACCAAATGGCCAAACCGATCACGACAAACCGACCCCGCTTGCGAACGGGACAAAGGCTGAAAAAAAAGAAGTACATAAAAGAGCTAACTATAGTTCGTCTTCTAAAGATATTTGGGACCCAAACAGCTGTCGTCATCTGCGAGAGCCCATTTCTTCTGTTTTATATTTTTAATTCATGATCAGCGTAGGCATAATATCAACACTTATCATTTTATCCTACATATCAAAAGATCTCATAGCTAGGAACAACTTTTCACTTCATTTTAAGTTCACGACCATATCTTACGGATCCTTTTTAAATGCTTGAGTTATTTCCCATATCATTATTGACTCATGCTTTCTTCACTACCTGACGAATTTTGTAGTTAGAGAACTGTAGATAGAAACTCATCAAACGATGTCTACATTATTTTTTATTTAGTTTCCGTTGCATGCTGATGCCCACTGTAGCAGACGTGCCCAAATATCAAGGACTTTTTCGATTATAAATTTACACCCTTTGAGCTACACAAAAAAAAAATTAATCAACAACAAACCGTCAAGTTGAAATTCACAATTCAAGAGCAGAATGGGGAACTGATGTGATAGAGATTCTTTCATCCCAAAGAGTGAACTAGTAACTACTTTGATTTGAAGTAGATATAGTTCCAGCCAAGTGGAAGTTTATCCAAATGTGAATTTTAGACAATACACAATATTTACTTTGAAACTTTTACTATTTTGTGGCTATTCGCTTATTTTTTACTTTCTCATAAAAATGTATCTCATGTAATCCGATTCCTCCACTTTCGTTGACATTCTCCGTTAAGGAGTCATAATTGCTACGCTTTCCCCTTTATTATTATGCTAAGGAGAAGTCACACCGCGTCCTTAAAAAACTAATGTGCCCCTTTTACTGGTTATAATGTACATTTAACTATAGTACTTCAAGTAAGTGCTTCAAGTATAACCGTTAGAAATTTTAGTATATTTAGTATATCTAGTATTAAATGTTCTCCTAGGTGCCTCGACCTATTTTGCACAACTGCCGGACACTGTCCGAGAACATGTATACAGATTTCAGCACACTCCGTACAGAATCTGCGGGCAGTGTTCGTAGATATCCCCAATGAGAATTCCCACTCTTCTTGGCGAGGTCTATGCAGTCCTTTGTGCGATTGGGTTCGTATCCCCTAATTAACACCTTGGACTGCTCCATTACTGCTAGACCCGCCCAGTATAGTTCCCTCAGCTGTTTCCGATTCCACAGAAGGCTTCTGGCCCATCCGCTGCCTTATTGCCTTCCAACCCAATATACCCTGGAACCCAGAGTATCCAGATCTTATTGAACGACACTCGTCTTCCAGATTAATTTTTGGTCTAGCTTGCATGTTAAAGGAGTGAAAATGAGATCCCAGTTTATAGTCGTCAGAGCTGAATTTAGACTTTCAAAATTTGCCTTTCCCGTCCATCCCCGGACAGAGTGGGAAATTTATAAATGGGAAGGGGGAGATTCCTTCTATTCAATCCCGATTAAAGCTCGTGGCGGTCACCCCTTTAGAAAGAAGTGGCCCCTTCAAAATGGAGTTTTTATCCCAGTAAAGTTCGAATTCTCAATCGTAACAGGAAGGGAAGGCCCTTTGTCAGTCATTTAAGAAATTGCGGGTGTCGCCTCCTTAAAACGTTATGGCGCCCTAAGGTACAGATATTTCCATGTCGAAACAATAAGGTTCAACTTTGAACCCTACCCAGCAGGCTGAAAGGAAGTTATGAAGGGAAAATCAGAAAGTCTTCCCTACCAAACCCCACTGAAAAATCACGGCGGTCATTCCCCTTAAAAAGTCGTGACCCTTGAAATGGGAATCTTTGGAATCATGGAAAAGTTTGATTTGTCAGCGCCACTCGGGAGGGAGAATGGCAGGGGATAAAGAGGGTATGCAGCGGAAAGACCGTTATTGGTTGCGGCAGTTGCAAGCAGTACCTTTTTTGTTTTCCTTACATGCCCTCTTTATCCTCTCTCCATACGGGAACGTGGTTGACAAATCAAACTTCACTATGATGATATCAAAACACTCTCCATTTGCAGCGACATAATTTTTTAAAGGGGGTGACCACCCGATTCCTCAACGAAGTTCAAAAGAAAAGACTCCCGCTTTACTGTTCCTACTCTTCTTTGTCCCTGTGGTGTTAGAGTTCAAAATCAAACCATACCATTTTTACAATAAAATAGCCCGACTTTGGAGCACCATGGCTTTTTAAAGGGGGTTGCCACCACAATTCTTTAACGGGATTAGAATGGAAGTTTCCTCTTTCTTGTATATTCATTCCCCATACTTTCCCCTTCATAATTCTCCATAATTTTTAAAGAGTATGACCGCCACGAATTCTCATCGGGTTCACCAATCCTAGTTTTCGTCAGATCTCCTCCGTCCCCTTTATAAAAATACCATAACCACTCCCGGGGATGGGGTTCAAAATTCAACCTTTGCCATGAGAGTTTATGGCGATCAAAGTGCTGTGGCCTTCTCAAAGCAGGGCAATCTGTGATAGCAGAAGAGCGAATCATCTAGCCAAGTTTAATTAAAGAGCAACCGCTTGGTTTCTAGACCTTCCACATTTTGATAAGAGAATTTCAAGGTAATAAACAATTCATTTATGTTGGTCGGCGTTCTTCTAGTGAGGTTTGAGGCGGTCAAAGGGTAGTATAGGTCCTAGGGCGAAACGTGGATTGGTACTTACGATGGAGCATAAAACGTGGAAAACGCCTGCTGAACCAATACCAACGGCTCTTCTACCAAACCTTATCTCCACGTGGTGATCGCTGGTAATCCTTCGCTAATGAAAAACTGCAGACTGCTGGTATCGGCTTTGAAAATATAAGTGAAGTCATTCACAACAAAGCTTTCCGTAACACCCATAAGAGGGAAATGGATGCCGCAATAACCGCAGCTAACAGATGTCCTGTAGACGGAACATCAAGAAACGATCTTCAAAACCACCTAAAGGGCGTTATCATTGATACGGCCACAAACATACTTGGCTCCAGTCACAAGTCGGAAAGAAAAAAGAAAAGTCGGAACGGATGGTTCGATGATGAATATAAGCTAGCAACGAAACGGAAGAATGCTACATGCCAAGTGATGTTGCATTCTCAAAGAACGTGGGCACGATCAGAGACTTATCACGAACTCGAGTAGAGAAACGATTTCACAGACGGGAAAGGAAGCCTGGGAGAACCAACAAGTCTGTGAACTCGAAAAATATAGGGAGAAACCGCACCAGGCGCAGAAGTTTTACTAACAAGTCAACAGGATGAAGTCTTATACACCTCAATGCTCATCCAGCCGAAAAAAGAGGGAAATCAGATTTCCGACCGAATGGGCATATTGGAGCGATGTGTTGACTATTTTGATGAACTGCTCAACAACCAAAATATCCGCGGGTCAAATCAAGCGCACGGTTGTTGGCTGTCAACAGAGTCTATTTCAGCTTACATACCTTTTTTGCTCGAAAAGCTCTTACTGTACAAGACTATGATCCCGCCAGTCCTTATGTATTCCTCGGACACCTGGGCTCTTAGCAAGAAAAATTACAAACTCTTAGCCGTGTTAGAGAGAAGAATCCCCCGAAGAGTTTTTGACCCCCTGCGGGGCTTTTGACCCCCTGAGCGGGTCACCTAATCCGTATGGATGTAGATGATCCAGTCCGGAAAGTCTATAAGGGCAATATCTATGGCAGACCCCGCCTGAAATGGAGCGATGGCGTAGGCTCTTAGGGCAAACGGGGTGTCTGAAATTCCTAACGCAGACCTAGATCGGATACCGGTTGTTACGCCGTCGATGATGATGAAGATTTAATGAAAACCTCCTAGAGTTCAAACATGAGAAAGGCGCAGGATATTAGAGAGTTTCGCTTTTAATGAGCCAAAATAGAATTGCTTTGGTGACGAATATACTACTGTGATCAAAGAGTAAGGTGAAATTGTCATTTAAAACTCCCGGGCATTAGGAAGGCAAGTAAATTTTTTTTCCTAGGTTGGTGGGACTGGCCAGGCGTCTGTTTGTCAAAAGGTTTAATTATCTCCGAGTTACACGTGTTTTTGTAAACAACCAAAAGTGAATTTTTTGATTTTTACAATGAGTGATTTTGTTGAGCAAAGAACTTGCATCAAATTTTGTTTGCGGAACGAATATTCTTGTGGCGACATGTTGAAAATGTTGCGGAAGGCCTTTGGTGATCAAACTATGGCACGAAAACATGTTTATAAGTGGTACAACGAGTTCAAAGCTGGCCAAGAACGCGTTGAAGACCAACCGCGCTCTGGACGACCATCAACGTCTATTGACAAGGGCCACATCCAAAAAATCAAAGATTTGGTGCTTGAAATTGATTGACAATTAGAGACCTCGTTGATTGTGAAGGATGTTTTGTGTCTCAAACGTGTCAAGTCTCGATTGGTGCCAAAATCACTAAATTTCTTGGAAAATGCATTGGGGCGTGCATTGGTTCTCCGCGACTTTTTTCATCATTCCGAAACCACCGTATTCGAATGGCTATTCAGCAAACTCAAAAGGCCAATGCGGGGACGCCGTTTCGACACGACTGAGGAGATAAAAACCGAATCGAAGAAGGTCTTGAAGGCTATACCGAAAAAAGACTATTCCCACTGTTTCCGGGACTGGAAAAGGCGTTGGCAAAAGTCCGTTTTATCGGACGAGGATTACTTTGAAGGAGATGAAATTGATTTGGAAGAATAGATACTTTTTGATCACAGTAGTATTATAGTAAAAAATAATATACTGTGCGAAGTATTTTGAAATCAAAAGTAGATTTCATCAACAGTCATCATTTTTCCACACGCATCAATGTTTGTCCACAAACACTATTAGTCAGTAAAATTCTAATCCCTCTCTCATCGTCTCATCGTCTTCCCAAGGTAGAAATAAATAAATAGCTAAAACGATCGGCAAATGCGCCGTTTATGCATTAATATAATCACGTAGCATTAATTCTGCAGGCGGTAGCCGCAAGCCTGATGTCACTTGATGATTAAATGCTGTTTAAACTCTATTCAAAATTTGAAAGTGCGGTGACCTCAACGCAAACAAAGTTAAGGCTGCTCCCCTCTTACATTCCACCCGTATTGATATCTAAAACTGGTTTTAGGTAGCGAAAAGCCAATGTCAGAGCCTCAAGCATAAGTCAAGTCATTCTTAGTCAATCATTCAACTTTAAATCAGTTTATCCTAATCTTTAAAGAAAATATCCTCGGTTACTGTTGTGACTGGATACCACTTATGACTGCAATGAGCGCAGAGTTGTGTCGGTCAAGAAAACGAATATGAGTTCTTCTAAGTTTGTAGGCCAATTTCGTACTATTCACATCACTTTAGGTGTATCCTGTCCGAGTTAAAGAATAGCCTAGTGATCGTGACCATATTCTTATAGCATATGGATATTGCTGATGTCCCTACCGCAAATTAGATTTAAAATTCCCTGTGCCGTCTCAACAAATTGGTATTTGCCTCTATGCAGTTTGCGCCTTTGCGGATGGCTTGGTGTAGTGAGAGCTTTAGGTATTCGAAACGGAAAATCAACATTCAAATAATTTTTTTGCATAGAGTGGATGCCAAATATCTATGGCTTGGCTGTTAATGAGGGTCAGAATCAAATCAGAACAAAAATTTCGCGCAAATGTAATACCGAACCTATCGCCACGAAATTATATTCTTTAAGAAGCTTCAAGGCTGCAAGCCTAAGTTCAAATTGAAGAACTTCTGAAGCTATAGATGAAAAATGAAAAACTCAAACATATTTTGACAGAGCTGCCAAACTTTAGGATGCCTGACTGAAGGTTTGCTGATTCCATTTCAAACCATGTAGCAACCAGTGATTTTCCACGACGAGCCCCTAACATAGAATTAAGTCCTAGTTCTTCCAAACAAAGCTGGGGCTGACTAGGGACAATAGATATTATCTAAGTGTCACAAAAAGAGTTGAGAAATAAGAACTGGCAATGTTGCGAGAGAAGTAGAAATTGTTTCTTCTTAAAATACACGAATTTATCAATTCAAATATAAAATTAAGGTTCTGAGGATAATCCTTCATTAGACAATGAGGCAAAAAACAAATTCCAGTTTCTCTTGAAACCAATACGGAAATATGGACAGTGACTAACGGACTTCCCCAACTACAATTAAAACCTGCCTCCGTCTACGCAATTTGAATATCATTTAAAGATTTGACGCTCAAAGTCCAGCGATCGACATAGCTAATCACTGTGAACTTGTGCTTGCGATAATGAGAGAACTTCGAGGTGTTGACTGATATGTCTTCGCACGGCATTTCTGCAAGAGAACGATGACTCAATGAATGGACATTATTCTATGGAAAATTTTGCATATACAAATGTTGTTTGACGAAGTGATCTCCTCGTAGCCAAGTGGTTGTGAAATGAAATGGAAATGAACTGAAATCCATCAACACCTGAATCCATCGCTTTGTCATCCTCTCCGGCTCCTACGCTACCAAAAGTATTTACAAACACTCCACCCGGCCAGATACAAACGATGAAATCATAGCACGGAAATGGGGAATCAGAGCAGATATGATGTGTCCCCATATTTCAGCCGTGGCAGAGCCGCAGCTCCTGAACAGATGCAGCGCACGCCAGCCGACCCAAGGCGAAATTACCAAAGCATCACCCCCACGGAACGATAATAAAATGATAAGCCTGCACTGGGCGAGCGGAGATGTTCTGGCGACAGAAGAAAACAAAGAGATTCTTGTTTTGATAAAACGAAGACACCCAGGCAAACAAACAGGCACTCGGGCGTATGACACGCTCTGCCGCACGATTCTGTTTCAAATTCGCCCAGGAGACGAGCCAACTTTTCCCAGGTTATCGCAGCAACGAATAGTTGGCTCGGCCACTTGCGGTCGACGAATATCGAAAAATCGCTGACACTTGTAGAAGCAGCAGCGGCGGCGACCGCCCGTGTCTTGTGACAGTTGCACCGAGCTCGAAAATGACGGGCGGGCGCCGCCGAGCCTCTTCAATGCGCTCAGCACTGGAAATTCGGAACTGACTTTCGATTTGCAATCTCTTACCTCATTTTGCGATCGGCGTCAACGACTCCAGACATTTTACTCGGCGGTGGCGGCGGCATGAGGCTCTCCGGCAGCTGCTGGCCGTACACAATCTCCGCGAAATTCCACACTTAATTCCTTCCCGTATGAGATCACACCAACGTTCGCTGATGACAATGACTCCGACTGCCGCTCCGCTGCTGTCGTCGCTGTCAAAATCTTATCATAGTTTTTCCTCACCTTGCCGACGATCGCGACGGCTGTGTTTTTTCGAAAAGCGGCCACTTTCCCACGTCGCATTCAAATCAAATGCCATGGAATCACCGAAAGGCCACTTAGTGACATCTTCCCGTAGGGAAAAACGCCCGGAAAATTCTCCCACGGGGGCTATTACGCGATTAGCACAGCCGAAACGAATGATTCAAGTTGGTTTGCCCGCTTCCAAGGTGTTTTTGGCAAAAGGTGGGTTCACCGTTGGACACAATTGATACAAGAAATGTCAAGAGCCCGGGGGCAGGATGGAGGAGCGGTGCGTGTCACACACAAGAGCCACAGGCAGGAAGGAAACGTCGCGACGGCCACACACAATTTTCTAAGCTAAATTGTAGACTCACGGCACATCCAAACATCACACTTCTATCGCGAGATGCCGCAACACCCGTTCCTTATCACACTTGCAAATAAATAAAAGGCAGAAATTAGGCCGAGAACTGTGAAAAACCACGAAAAATAATTCACGACTTTTCGCGCATCCGAAAAAAGACATAACACTCACACACAGTGCACCGCGCCGATGTACGGATTGCGCTACCGCTTCTTTGTGCGATTGTGTGCGAGACGATTCATTTGAAATTCAGGCTGGGCAATGTTTCTGATGAAAAATTCCAGGAAAATTTTCGAGCAGTTGGGATTCTACGAATTGTGCAGTTTTTGAACCACTTGTTGTCGAATTGGCAAATGGGAATTGGATTTTTCAGTTTATGAATGACAAAATATCATTTTCCACTAGGATTAGCTGAGGCTTATAATCATACTTTCTCAATTTTGAAGTACTAGCTCTTCCGCCTTAACTCTTTGTATTCATCATCATCATCAACGGCGAACAAACGGTATCCGGTCTACGCCTGCCTTAATAAGGAACTCCAGACATCCCGATCTTGCGCCGAGGTCCACCAATTCGATATCCCGAAAAGCTGTCTCGCGTCCTGACCTACGCCATCGCTCCATCTTAGGCAGGATCTGCCTCTTATTCTTTGTTTACCATAGATATTCCCGTTATAGACTTTCCGGGCTGGATCGTTTTCATTCATACGGATTAAGTGACCCGCCCACCGCAACCTATTGAACCGGATTTTATCCACAACCTGACGGTCATGATATCGCTCATAGATTTCGTCGTTATGTAGGCTACAGAACCCTCCATCCTCATGTAGGGTGCCAAAAATTCTTCGGAGGATTCTTCTCTCGAACGCGGCCAGGTCTCCGAGGAATACATGAAGACTGGCAAAATCATTGTCTTGTACAGTAAGAGCTTTGACCCTATGGTGAGACGTTTCGAGCGGAACAGTTTTTATAGGCTGAAATACGCTCTGTTGGCTGCCAACAACCATGCGCGGATTTCATCATCGTAGCTGTTATCAGTTGTGATTTTCGACCCTAGACAGGGGAAATTATCAACGGTCTCAAGGTTGTTGTTTGTTGTTGTTTGTATCATGTCTCCTATCTTTATTCTTCCCGTTTAACCAGTGCGGTTTGATGTTGTTGATTGGTTGGTTTCCGGTGCTGACGTTGCCAGCATATATTTTGTCTTGCTTCCATTAATGTGCAGCCCAAGATCTCGCGCTGATCACCGCGTGCTCGATCTGGATGAAGGCAGTTTGTAAAGAGGATCGTACCCCTCCCATTTACCTCAGCATCACGGATCACTTTTTCCAGGGCCAGGTTAAAGAGGACGCATGATAGAGCATCCCATTGTCGTAGATCGTTTTTGATGTCGAATGGTCTTGAGAGTGATCCTGCTACTTTTATCTGACCTCGCGCATTGATCAGGGTCAGCCTAGTCAGTCTTATCGATTTCGCCGGACCATTGATTCGCTAGCCCACACTTTGAGCACAAGTTGATGAACAACTTGGTGTAATTGGTCGCCTCCATATTTAACCAATTCGGCTGTAATTCCATCGGCTCCTGGCGACTTATGATTTTTAAGCCGATGAATTGCATGAACTGTTTCTCCTATACTTGGTGATGGCAGTATTTGTCCGTCGTCTTCAGTTGGCGGGACCTCCTACTGGCCAATGTTCTGGTTGTTCAGTAGCTCATCAAAGTACTCAACCCATCGCTCTAATATACCCATTCTGTCGGAAATCAGATTTCCCTCTTTGTCTCGGCAGGATGAGCATCGCGGTGTATAAGGCTTCATCCTATTGACTTGTTGGTAAAACTTCCCCGCCTGGTGCGGTTGCTCCCTGTACTTTTCGAGTTCACAGACCTGTTGATTCTCCCAGGCTTCCTTTTTCCGTCTATGAAATCGCTTATCCGCTCGACGGAGTTCGTGATAAGTCTCTGCGCGTGTCCGCGTTCTTTGAGAATATAACATTACTCGGTAAGCAGCAGACTTCTGTTCCGTTGCTAGCTTACATTCATCGTCAAACCAGTCATTCCGACTCTTTTTGCGGCTGGGGCCAAGTATATTTGTGGCCGTATTTATGATAACGTTCTTCAGGTGGTTGTGAAGATCATTTATTAATGTTTTTTTCTCCAGTTCTCCAGAGTTAAAGGCATACCTAACATCCAGCATCACCACCGTGAAACACTTACCAGCGGCCAATGCCTCCCGAGGTAGGTCCATGATAGTTGCTATTGCATCGATAGCGGACCGGGCTCTGCGAAATCGTCCGATAGACCACCCTCTAGCTTGACGCACGAAAGCAGTCGGTTGTATATATCATCCTCTCCAACATCTTCCCCATAGTATCTAAAAGACGAATAGGGCGATATGAAGGGAGTGTGACCGGTGGTATTTGAGGCTTCAGTAACAGAACCAACCTCTGCCTTTTCCACTGACAGCATGATGCATGACTTTGTTCGGAATCCCGTCCAATCCCGGAGCCTTGTTATCCCCAATCCGTCCACAAATCTCGCGTAATTCCTCCTTGGTCACCAAGAGAATTGTGAAGACATCCTGTTGAACCCTGGCTGAGGTCCACTTTCTTCTTGTTGCGGAAAAAGGACTGCGGTTATTTTAAACAATTTGTGGGCACGTCACTTGGGGTGATTTTTGTGCACAAATTTTGTTCAGTGTCCGGATAGCTGAGTGATTAGAGCACAAGACTGTCATACGGAAGGTTGCGGTTCAAATCTCGCTGGTGGCAGTGGGATTTGTATCGTGATTTGACGTCGGACACCAGTCGACTCAGCTGTGAATGAGTACCTGAGTCAAATCAGGGTAATAATCTCGGTCGAGCGCAATGCTGACCACATTGCCTCCTAGTGTACCGTTACGGTCTTGAATGAAGTGCTCTAACACACTTCAAGGCCCTGATCCAACATGGATTGTTGCGCCAATGATTATTATTATTATTATTATAATTTTGTTCATTACAACCTTGTACGTAGCGCCCCCACGGGTTCATATTTGTCTCAAGGCATAACGGCTTGCAGCAATTTCGCTTGCTTTCCCATATAGCTTTCATGAGGCTACTTCGAAGATTGCGGTGTTTGGCAAAGCCTCCTTGCTTGCAAACGCAATGCTTTCAACTGTATGATTTCTTGATTCCATCAGTTGTTTGGTTTCCAACTGTATTAAAGCTTCCGTCGCCGCATTGTGAGTCGCATGCCTCCTTCTAAAGCCTCCAGGACAGTCTCTTCCTCGAAAGCTGTAGTAGACCATCCAGCTATCCTGGTTTTTCCACTTCTGTTGCTCATTCGACTGTCACCTACTCCGTTTCTTAAGTCGACTCCCCATACATACGAAAGGGGGGTGCAAAGTTTTTTTCACAGAACATAACCATGTAGAATATCAAATGAAAGAGATCAATTAGTACTTTTCGAAACTGGTGAAATATTTGATATGGGGTTAAATTTAGGGGAGTGACAGCTCAAAATATGACTCTCAAAAAGTGTAACAGGTCTCGTTTTCAGAACCTATCCAATTTGAAAAATCTGAAAAAAAATCACGGTAGTGGATCTAGACGAAATCTGGGCCTTAAAATACATCCCGTTCTGGTTTCTGCACAAATAAAGTTAATAAAAATATATTAGCATATTTTAGAAATTCAGCCGGAAGCGGCCCTTAAGTTCATGCTAGAAGTACAAAATTCGGCACTTACATATGGGATAACATGAGGCATAACTTTGGGCAGTTTGAAGGAAATCCAACTACTATTAACAAAGTTGGAGAAGGTGGAACTTTTACATTTTATGTGAATTTCGTGCATTCTAAAACGTATATGAGGTCATCATACCATATCCATTCGTCAATATCCCATACACAAGTTTTTTAATCATTTATATATCAATATTACTCGATCCAGGCATATGTATGTATTTATATGTATTGTATACGTTAATGGAGCTTTGGGTAGTGTCTGTCCGTCATACACATTTTTCTCGGAGACGGTTGTAGCGATTGACACCAAATTAGGTAGAAAGATTGGAACTGTAAACGCTGTACGTCGAATTTAAGGTGGGCTCCTCATACATGCAAAAGGGGGGTGTACATTTTTTTCATCAAATATAGTCATGTGGGGTATCAAATTAAAGGTCTAGATTAGTACTTTCCGAAGCCATTTGTTGGAAAGGTGGGGAGTGCGAGGGTTGAAAGTGATCATTTCTTTAACGAACCTGTGGCGCAGCAGGGTTAACAATATTCGAAATTTATTTCGAATACTCTAGATTCGACTGACAAATACCACCACCGGTGTTCTCCGTGGCGTAGTAGGCCTTGACAACTAATTTAGATTGTAAAAGAATAGTGTCTGAAGCCACCGTACGACGTATAAAAAAGAGTCAGGTCATAAACTAAGCCCGAAACGAAGGAATAGATGCGGTAGGAAACCTATTTTTACTACCAGGTCAGAAACATATCTAAGGAAAATTTGCTTAGAAAACAGATGTGCTACCACAAACAGAAAAAATCTCAACTGGAAGATGCTAATGTCATTGCGTCTGAGCGCACTGTATGTAGAAAATAAAAAGATTTACACTTGAAGGCTTGCCGACCCGTCAAGAGGCCTAAGTTAATAGCTGCGATAAAAGCCAAGCGTCTGAAGTGGGACAACCGGTAGCATGATAAAGATGTTAACTTCTGGAGATCGATAAATTGGTATTAGATTCATCATTTACTATTAAATAATGAAAAATTAGCACTGATATTTATTAATTTTTTCTCTTCATGATAGGTCTGCCTTAGCGATGAAAGCACATTTGAAATTTTTCAGAATAGAACTCAGTTTGTGCACCGTCGTCACGGACAAAAATGTAATCCTGACTGAGTTGTTCAAACTGTGAAGCAACCTACAAAGGTTATGATCTGGTCAGTCATAAGCGGCAAAGGTTCTGGACGTTTGTACTTGGTAAAAGACATAATGAGGCAAGATCAGTATAAAGAAGTCTTGCGGTCAGCTCCCCAGTTCAGAGAATGGGGAACCATTTATTTTCAAGCAGGATGGGGTTCCCTGTCACACGACGCGATCTGTTGAAACTTATTCGCGAGAGCAGAATATGCCTCTATTTGATTGGCCGGGTAATAGCTCCGATATAAACCCAATTGAAAATGTGTGGGAGCTGGTGAAGAGGGAAGTGGCTAAAGAGGTGATCACAACCAAAACTCAGCTTCTAGAAAAAATAAACCATGTGTGTAACCATCATCTTCAATTGCAGGACACAGTACAATCTTGCATTGACAGCATGCCGCGCTGAATGAAGTTATCATAGCGGCAAAAGGTGGCTCAATCAAATATTAAAAATGTATGTCATACATTTCAACATTCTTTAGCAGCAATTAGGTAACTAAGTATATTATCCATACAAATTACACAAATGTGTCTATTAATAAATTCTAAAGCTGAAAAACACTCGATAATTAAAATTTTGCATAGAATCTGCAGTACTTCTAATAATATGGCCAGGTACTGTACATATATTAAAGGACTACAGTTGCTATATTAGAAAGGAATTAGATCGACAATATCAACAAAAAAGGGGCGAAATCAATATTTTTTGGTGGACTTTTTTTTTTAAATAATTTTCCCGTATTCAGTGAACTAGAATTCGATTTATATTGTTTCCTCAAAATGTGTATTATTTTGGCGAAACTATATAAAACGTGTAAACTAGTGTTATTTATTTTTTATTAAATGTAAACAAAAGTGACTAATGCTCAATTCAGTAAAAAATGATTTCTTTCAGAAAAATTCAACTCTGATATATATGTTTCGCGTAGTATCTAATCAGCAATAACTTGTTATCAGCAACATTGATAATGCAGTTCACTCAACTCTTATATCTGACAGCTGCCAGCCTGATGTCATTCGCGCAAAGTGGAAGCAACAGTTGAGTGACATTCGTTTTCGCAAGTGGTTATTTTCCGTCGTGTCTATTGATACCGTCAAAGTGTTCCCGCAGCTACATATGTCACACGCGCTTCACTCACTTCTCAGTTGCTAGAAAAAAAACTTTAACAATTTGGTTGAAAGTCCCAAAATCTTGTGATCTTGTGCATGTAAAGCATCTGTGAAACGTAAACACTTTTTCCCCAGTAGGTGAAGTCCCAGTGAAAAGGCAGTAACTAGTATCATCATTAATTCAGCAGGTTAACAGGTGAGATTACACTTTCGATAATCGCCGCTCAAATAATTAATGAGTATGTCATGCGTTCGGTAGCGCATTGGACTTGAAAACGGGCAATTAAAATTGTTTTCACGGTTGGTTCCCCGAATTTCACTTCCGGAGTGACCAATTTCCCGGCTTTATCAATAATTGATTGATTTACACGTTCCCAAGGTGAAAACATCTGAGATCACCGGTGATTACGCCGGACAAACAATTTTATTAGATATCAGCGAATATTGTTTCATCATGAGGAGCGAAAGCGCATTCACGTGATTGCGCCAATTACAATAATTACGCCTACCTCCGTAGGCTTCGCACGATTAGGTGCAAGGTCATTTTACGCTTCTCTTGGTTCATTCTAGTTCGTCACTCGGCAATAAAGATGGTGTGAATCAAAGTAAATACAATTAATCTACCACAATCTGGACGTCAGTAGCCTGGGGGTGATGATTTGTGCAAATAACTTTCTGAATCGCCTGATTCCGGGAATTCTCTTCTGATGTCTTATTTAAAGTGTTATCTTGCCTACAACCCAACGTTCGTTTTACATAACAATGGCCAAGTGTTAATAGTGAACTGAATCAGTGCTCGCTCGACCGTGGAGTGGGTTTTCGTGACATCATTGAGAACATAAACCGCTTCAAAGTTCATTTTGTGTTGTACGATTTGCAATAAAAGAATTACTGAAAATGCATTGATAACTGGGTGATAATTGTGCATCGCTGAAGGAATTTAGGGGCAATTAAGGCTGCGTGAAATGATGCAAAGTTGGTATTTTCTTCTGATGTAGCTGGCTCTGGGGGAAAGAAGAAAGGAAACTTTCCTTTTAAGCAGTTACGAGTGGTTAAAGTGCACACTTGCATAGAATAGTGTGAGAATATCCACAAGGGAATCTGCAGAGACAGTAATTACATAATTGCCGCATGCTTGCTTGTTTATATTCATCTGTCTGCCCACCACATTCAGCATACTTTGAACCGGCCAAATTTCAATTCGGAGAATTCAGATAGAGCATTATGTGATGAACTGAACGCACGTTTAAGATTGAATGATTACACACGTCAAACACGAAAAAAACCTTTTCATATTTTCGGTTTTCCTTCAGTTTAATCCGAAAATGACCTTTAATTCTCATAGTGCACACACATTCCATTTATAATACCATTTTTTTAGTAATATCCATTTATCAGGAGTCTAATAAATAAAAGATCTAACACACAAAATCTGAATACATACCAGGTGTACTCCTAATTAATTTGCGGTTTTTTTTTGTGAATAAAGCACATAATTCCAAGGGAACCGTAATAGTTATTTTATTCGAAATATTTTCCATCGCTTTCTACACATTTTGTCCATCTTTCTGGCAATTTGTGAATACCACACCAGTAGAATTGATTGCCTTTGGAGGTGAACCACTCAGGGAGCCATTTCCGCAAATTTTCGTAGGAGTCGAAGCACTTCTCAGAAAGTGCGTGGCCCAAAGAGGCAAAGAGCTGGTAATCCGATGGGACCAGGTCTGGTGAGTAAGCCGCATGGTTACGCACCTCCCACTTGAGTTTTCCCAGCGTGTCGCGAACGATTTTCGACTTATGCGATGGTGCATTGTCGTGGAGCAAAATCACCTTCTTCTGTCTTTCTTGATATTCTGGTCGGTTCTCCGCAATCGCTCGGCTCAAATCTTTCATTTGTTGTTTGTAGCGAACGGCGTTCACAGTTTCACCACGTTTCAGCAGTTCAAAGTAGATCACACCGGTCTGGTCGCCCCACACACACAGCATGACCTTCCAACCATAACGATTTGGTCGTGCCGTCGATATCGATGTTCCAGCTGGACTCACCCACGATTTGTTGCGTTTAAGGTCCTCCAAGGAAATCCACTTTTCGTCGCCCGTAGCCATATGATGGAGAAAAGACTTTCTTTCGTACCGTTGAAGCAGCATTTCACACGTCAGTTTTCGGTTCTCCATTGGTCTCTCGGTCAGTTCATACGGCACCCACTTTCCACACTTCTGAAGTTTTCCCATGACTCGCAGACGTTTCGAAATTGCTTGCTGTTGAACTCCCAACGTATCTGCAAGCTGTCTTTGCGTTTGCGTGTTATCTTCATCCAATAATGCTTGCAATTCGGCTTCATCAAACGATTTTCGCTTGCCGGAGCGTGCGGCGTCGCTCAGGTCGAAATTTCCATTTTTGAATTGTCGAAACCACGTTTTACATGTTCGAAGTGTTAATGCACGATCGCCATAAACTTCCACAAGCGCACAGTTGCTCTCGGACACTTTTTTCCTAGATTGAGCATGAAAAGCAATGCATGGTGCATATGCTTCAAATTCGGTACGAACGCCGACATTTTGGACGCGCACCAAAAACTTGCTGGAGGAACTTTTTGGGAAAACGTCAACGCAGTTGATACACTCGACAACAACTAAATAAAATGACAGGTATGTGCGACCAACAGCGACACAAAATATAGAACGCCATCAATCGAAAAAAAAACGGAAATTAATTAGGAGTACACCTGGTAAATCCAAACTTAATTCATATTTATCGTTCTAGCGGACATTTAGGGGAGTAAGGACTTAAGAATAACAAGATCAAGAAAACTGTTACTCTCCAAGATAGCTCTTTGTGGAGTCATTGGTTCCGAAATTCTACTTTTCGGTATTGCAGTCTTTTGAAGATATCTCAAAGTGAAAGCCGCTAAAAGTTCTAGAATTTGAATTTTCTCTATTTTAAGAATCCTGACTAAAGTTTAGTTCTATGTTCTATGCATACATTGATTTGAGTCTCTCATTTTATTGTTTATTTTATCATCATCATCAACGGCGCAAACCGGTATCCGGTCTAGGCCTGCTTTAATAAGGAACACCAGACATCCCGGTTTCGCCCCGAGGTCAACCAATTCGATATCCTGTCTGTCGTCCTGACCTACGCCATCGATCCATCTCAGGCAGGGTCGGCCTCGTCTTCTTTTTCTACCATGGATATTGCCCTTATAGACTTTCCGGGCTGGATCATCCTCATCAATATGGATTAAGTGACCCGCCCAGCGCAACCTGTTGAGCCGGATTTTCCAAACGGTCGTGGTATCGCTCATAGATTTCGTCGTTATGTAGGCTACGAAATCGTCCATCCTTATGTAGGGGGCCAAAAATTCTTCGGAGGACTCTTCTCTGGAACGCGGCCAAGAGTTGATTGTGAAGATCGTTTGTTAATGCTACAATTCCAGGATCTATGTTGGCTGCGGTTATTGCGACATTCAGTTCCCTCTTATAGGTGTTTCGGAGGGCTGTGTTGTGGATGGCTTCAGTGTTAACTCTCACTTGATTGTCAGAGGGAATTCAGGATGGTGTTGTTATTCGAGCTCGGAGCACCATGCCAACGAGATAGTGATCCGAGTCTATATTGGCCTCCCTATATGTTCTGACATTGATCAAAGCTGAGAGGTGGCGCCGTTCAATCAGCACGTGGTCAATTTTGTTGAAAGTGGTCTGGAGAGGCCCATTAATGTTTGTGGAACGCTTTCCGCGCGAACCAGGTACTTCCTACAGCCATTTTGTGCGATACTGCTAACTGGATAATCCGCAGTCCGTTATCATTTGTATTTTGATGTAAGCTATGGGAGCCAACGTATCGCCTGAGTCCAGGCTTCTTCCCTACTTGGCTGTTAAAATCACCAAGTATGATTTTGATATCATATCTGGAACAGACTTCAAGGGTTCGTTCCACTGCCTCGTAGAAGGTATCCTTCTCCGACTCTGCAGTCTTGTCTGTACGGGCATGAACGTTTATCAGGCTTATATTGGAATAGGGTAACGGCTAGCTGCTCAGCAGCTTCATCTCTGTACATGGTGCGCACGTTCCACGAGAAAATGTGCAAATCGTTATTCCTTTGTCGTTGCCGGGTTCGTCGTTGTAAAATCCATCCTGTCCAAGGCTCCTGTTGTGGCTTCGTAACAAGTTGTTTTCCATGTAGGGTTGTCAGCCCTACCCAACCCCCAACCTGGAGGACCAGTTGGTACAATTTGTTCCGTTTTTAGGCGCAGGATACTCGCCTTCATCCTTCTTCGTCTGCAGCTTTTCGTTAAGAAAGAGCTCCCAGCGGTCACCACGTGGACGTGGAGATAGGTTTTGGTAGTAGAGCTGTTGGTGTTGTTTCAGCAGGTGTTTCTCAGGCTTTATGCTCCATCGTGGGTACCAATCCACGTTTCGCCCTGGGACCTATACTACCCTTTGACCACCACCACCGCGGCTCGACACACTATTGAGAATTTAATTTCTAATATTTAAAAAAAAAACCCGCATCAAAAAATTTTCAAAACTGTATGAGTTATCATGCTGCCCGTGCTGGAAAAAGTAGTTTAGAGAAAAACGCGTTGAAAGTCTCAAGTGTCTTTCGCTCGAGACTGCGCGCTGCTAAAGCAAGAACTTTAAATGATTTTTTTTATTTATTTTATTAACCTATCTCCGATTCTAGCTTCATATTGTATGCCTTGTTGGTCAGTTAACAATTGTTGTTGTTTATTTTTGTGTAGCCGACGAGATGTTCTGGTCTCTCTTGTTGTTTTAGTAGCCTTGATTCGTGCGTGTTTTAGTCGGTTCACATTTTCTCCAAGACTGTAGTAGTATCCCTCATATCCAATTGTTATTCCAAGTAATCTTTCCATTCTTAATAAACTCTCTGCTCAGTCATTAAAAGTAGATACAGCAGCATTGATAGCTATTTCAACTAATCTTCGACTACCTGGAGTACATTTGGGTGCAATCTTGCAAATCTTCGAATTAAGACTCTCATTAGCATTTTGTGTAAATCCACCTAAGCACTTTTCAAGTGATTTTTCGTCACTTAATGATTCCTAGAAGGGTTTTATTGTCTGCTGTACAATTTCAGGTAAAGGGATTTTGTGCTTGTATTCATCAATTGTACCTTCGGCTGTTGCTCTCTGCCAATCACACCCACTTTCTTTTCCAGGTTGTCCATCTGAGGTTTTTCGTCGGTTGATGGTTTATGGTAGAATGTCGCCCATGTAGCATTTTTCATATTTTGGAGTGAGTCAATATTATTTCTAATTGCCAAACCGTAATAAATAGCTCCTCTATTAGTTTGGCAGTTAATTTTCCGTTTCCTCCTAAATAAATGAATTTCGGAAATTCCGAAAAAAATTAGAATTGTTTCAGACGGTCCTGAGAAAAATTAGGAGAAGTTTTGGAAAAAGTAGTCTCATGATAAACTCGTTCAACGTTTCAGAAGATCTCTGCGATCAATCGGTATGGAAAACCTTGTTAAGTTAAGATGCAGTGTTTTAAGGACACATCTTAAGAATAAAACAAAAAATCAAGGAGATGGGATAATGAATGGTCGCAATTTCAGAAACTATTCGAAAAAACTGGTGTTACAAAAAAGTGCAACAGTGAGGCTTCTCTTAACGGACACCTCTATTTACCGGACCCCTCTTAATACCGGACAATATATGTTGCATGAGCTTAGAGATATGCTTTTTAACACAACAGTTCCTCTATTCAGCGGACCCTCGGACTAACGGACGCGGACACCAAAAATCATCAGAAACATTCATTATGTCATGTATTTTTGTAGCACGAGCCGAATTTTCTAATTTTCTCGGAAATACATTATTGTTAGTCGGAATCTCGGAAAATCCCACATGGGGGCTGTTTCGTTTCTATGGAAATATTGTTTCGTTTGGGTTTATACTTTCTTAAGCTCAGTTCAGTCCTTCTCGACACAATGAAACCCTCTCCCTTTTATTACATCATACATGTGACATTTCCATTTAACGGACGCCTCTGAATAACGGACAAAATGACGTGCATCGAGGGTGTCCGGTAAATATTCGTTGAGGGTTCACTGTAATAAATATAGTGTCTGCAGTTTTGCAGCATCCGCATCATTTTGTTCGCTTTGTCCTGCGATGAGCTAACGGGAGATTCATTTCCTTGTATGCAGCATATTTCCTTTTTCTTCTACTTAGCTTCCTTAGACACCTCCATTTCCCTCGACTCAATTTCTTACTTCCCATCCCAATATTCAAATATTAACTTAAAAATGATCATTTTTATTTTCCTTTCGACAATTTTACGTACAAAACCTTCTCACCTTTTAACTTACCCCAAACCCTGAAAAGACATACACTGTCGTAATCACCGAAAGAGAAGAATGATCGACAAGTGGCCATGAGTCTTTTGAGATTACAGACCTAATAATCTTCACCGACGGGTCAGTCATGGAGGATGGATCTGGCGCAGGGGTGTTCTCGGAGAATCCGATTATCGAACTGGTCCGACCCCTCGGAAAAATGACGACCATATTCCAGACGGAGATATATGCCATTTCATTGGCAACAGAAGAATGTCTGCGACAAAAATGGAGGGGTAGCACCATTCGAATCTGTTCCGACAGTCGGGCGGCATTATCAGCACTAAATGGCAACGACATATCAAGCCAGTTGGTGTGGAGTTGTCATCAGGTGCTGCTGAAACGTGGCCGACTGAACGAAACAGTCCTGATGTGGGTGCCGGGGCACTCTAATATCGCTGGTAATGACGAGACTGACAGACTGGCTCGCCGAGGGTCTGGATCCGCAATGGTGTGGCCAGAACCAGCTCTTGGAATCCGACCATCTACTGTCAAGTCTACTCTGAAGGGTGAAACTGCAAGGATTCACGCAACCAAGTGGAGAAATTTGGACTCTTTCCGGCAAGCGAAAATCCTTGTGAAAGAGCCTAGGGTCACTAGAGCGGCATTTTTGTTGTCCCTTAAGGAGTGGCACATGAAAACCCTAGTAGGGCTTTTAACGGGACACTGCTCCTTAAACTACCATATGGAAAAGATTGGGGTAGTGGTTTCGGCTATGTGCAGCCAATGTGAGGAGGAGGAGGAGACGGCCCTGCGCTTTCTATGCAGCTGCCCGACATCCTCAGATCTCAGACGAAGACACCTTGGCAAGGTTTTTTTAATGAAGAATTTGCACACTCTCTGCCTCTGGAGAATGTTCTCAGATTCGCTAAAGCCTGCAAACACCGTAGGCGGGAAGCCATTGAATAGGCAATTTACGGGGATAGTACAATGGGCCTAACAATGGCCTGAGTGCTCGGAGCTGCGGCTCCCCCAAGTAAACTAAACTAACTAACTACCCCAAACCCTGAATCCATTTAATTATTTTCAAAGTTCATATCGAAATTTTCTAACATTTCAAAAGGGGTCATTAACTTTTTTGTTATTGTTTTCAAATAGACCCAATTGTGTTAAATGCTATTTAATGCATTTCTAACGCTTATTTCTGCAAATGCTGGGGTATAGTGGGATCGTCAGTGTGTAGATACCGACTCGATAAAGGACGATTGAGTCGGTACTTTGTGGGATTTGAGTTGTGAGTGGCAGAAAGTGTTGATTGGCGTTGTCAATGGCGACATTTTTCTCAAAGAAATCCAGTACTAGTGACTGTGTGATTATAGAAAGTCTTCACGATTCGTTCTAATTTAATTTTAATATGAAATTACCATGAATAACCTCAGTTTGAGGTTATCTTTAGCTAAAGATAAGATTGAACTTTTGGAGATTTTCGTCTTTCGTAGAAAGTTTGACTTATTCCAAGTGTCGAAAAAATGAGGGTATGCAGTACGATCAGATTTAGATTAAATATCTCAAGCTTGGCTTGAGTTGCGCACGTTCTTATCTTTGTGATCAGCGAGTACTAAGTGTATGAGAGGTATAAGGGCGACGCTGCTCGACTGTACCACGGATTCATCAAGCAGAAAAATTGATCCGGAATGAAGACTTGAGGGGACATCGGGAGAAAAAAGCAACAGAGCTGCGAAAAAATGTGAAGAACTCGCCAATTCGTGTGTAGAACTGATAATGATACACAGTCAAAAATTCAATTGCGCTCTATTTTTAAGGGGCCATTTACACAAATAATTTGATCTGTATTGATAATCAGGGTGATAGTCATCCTCATACGCTTCACACTATGAGCGCAATATTATCAAATGCGCAGAAATTCACCTTAAACAGATACAAACAAATCGAAATATCGGAAGCTCGACGGTGCGCTTAATATGGTATTCGTAGAAGAAAATATGAACGCGAAAATGTACATCGAAATTTACATGCATGCCAGCGCAAAGAAATTAGGTATTTGTCAAACATTCAAGATATGCCGAAACAGTGAACCGAAACAAAGCGTGAAAAATACGCATGTGATGGGTGCATTGAGATGGGTTTGCAATAATTTTAGCAAAGTCCATTTTATACCAGAATAAACGGAATTTATAACTACGTGACGAAGTTTGAAGATATTAATATAGATACTAACACGCCATTGTGTTACAAAAATAACTCATCACGTGCCTTGAAAACAAAAGAATTGAAAATTTTATAAACTTTCCACTTCTCAAAATAACGGACTTTACCTATGCCTATCCCCTGGGACTATCTTATACAATGTCAAATTGTCTCCGAAGTTGATTGCATTCCTATAAACATTCGCGAAATTTCATTGTAGGCTTTATGATAAAAGCAAAGTTCAAATATCTACTGTGCTCTCTTGACGATTGCGTCTTATCTGATATTGTTTGAGGAATTGATAAGAACTGATAAACTTTATTACATAAATACTCATTGCGTCTACGATACAGAATAATAAAAGTAGTAGTAATATCCTCAAAATCGAGTTTAATCGTTGCTGATTAAAATCGATATTTTGTACATTTTCCCATTTTCATATTGGGGAAAATTCCGGAGGTAGTGATACGTAATCGACACAATTAGGCACTCACACTCGATTCCTAAAATGTTTGATTCTAAAGTTCGTCATTGTGTGTGTTTTTCTATTATTCACTGAATTTCGTCGGAACAAGTCCTAAGAAATATAGCTGAAACCGGAGTATGTAATTGCAAAAATTGACACTCCTGGAAAATTCCATCCGCTACAGATTAAAAAACAGAGTATTCAGATATTCCGGATGTAATTCTTTGAGAGGAAACTGGGCAGGAGGTAAATATTTGACCCTGGTAAATATAAATTACAATGATGAAGCGGGCCAGGGGGTAAATATTTGTCCCTAGTAAATATAAGTTACAATAGCTCATTCAATACTTGGAGCTTCTATTATCTGCAACTATTTAGTAACCTCCATTATCTACTTGATAAGAGCTCATTCGACAAGAGCAAGGCGAAAATAGACCTGTTCCCCAGGAAAGTGGGACAAACAATTTCTTTTCGTCATTATCGTTCGGCTGACTTGATGTCAGTGTAGAATGATTTAAAGAGAAGTAAAGTTAAGTTGAGAGACTGGAGTGAGCCGCATCTCCAAGTGAGTGATGCCTTTTATTACGCATATTGTGATCTCATATAATCGGCCGTTGAACAGCCTCCTGCTTTCGGCGTTCACAAGTTTTCGAGAATCTGAGAACGTTTTTTAGAGGCAGACAATGCCCGGTTTTTTAATTGAAAAAAGGCTGCAGCCTGGCGGCTAAGAGAAAACGTGAACCTGCATTTCGCGTCTCCTCTCGGCCTCGATTTGCTACATATAGTCGAGACCACATCGCTGGCGTTTTCCTTGTTGTAGCTTAAGCAATGGTGTTCTGTTAGCATCCGTATTAGGGTCTTCACGTCCCCCTCTTCTTTCACAAATGTCTCTATTCGCCAGCGTGAACCCTTGAAACTTCGCCCTTCAGAGTAGGCTTGAGGAGATAACTTAACTCCAAATACCATTATGGCCCCAGATCCTTAGCCTAGTCTATCAGCACTGATCACATTACCAGCAACGTTCAAATGCCCTGGCATCCATGTCAGAAATGTTTCGTTCAGTCATCCAATTTTCAACAGCAACTGGTGGCAGCTTCACGTCAATTGTTTTGATATGAAGTTACTATTTAGTGTTAATAGCGCTGATTGCCTGCTAGAATCAATTTGAATGTTCTTCTGTTCTTCTGTTTTCAATAAAGAGCATACATCTGCGCATGGAATTTCCAAGTGGACGAACAAATTTCGCAATCGGGCTTTCTGAACAACAACTTACTGCTTTACATGACTGACTCGTCGGTGAAGATTATTATATCTATAGTTCTGAAAGATTCGTTGTCATTTGTCGAATATTCTTCTCTTTTGGTGATTATGGCGGAGTATGTTTTCTCAAAAACCAAATCTGGAAACCATAGGATTAGCAAGCATCAGAGCAACTTGATATTTGCCCAGGGATTTCCAGATGAGCCCATGACTCTACGGTTAGTCATCTTTTCACGCGGTAGTGCTTCACCTCCAAGTGAATTTGAGGAAGATTTAGGGTAGCTTCGAATGCCAGAAACGGCGAAGGTATCATCGGTCAATTAATCCTTAAGCGACCGAGCCTTGGGATCCGCGTTGGCAAAGTTCAGCTTCGTCCACCAGGCGACGCATGCAAGCATCAAAATTTAGTTCATTACGAATGTGAAATTGTGGTGAAAGTCCGCAATTCTTCTTCTCTTTGGTAGCCATAGGAGATAATGTCGCCATTTTAGCTTCGAGTCGAGATGTCTTGTTTTGTAGTTTAAGGCATCTTCGATGTCCACAAATCTTTTTCTTTTTCGACTATCGTCTCCTTAAGTTTTACCGTAAGCTCATGAACATTCCCCGTGAAGTAAGAAGTAAAATATAACCAGCTGTTTCCTTCTTAAGTGACACATATTACGTGTAGATTGAAATATGCTGCTACCAGAAAAAAAAATAACTCTATCAGAAAAATGAAGCAACACAAAAATCTTGAACGTACAATTGTTAATGCCATTATACGAGGTTAGACAATTAAGTAATGAGACTGATTTTATTCCCGCGCTTGTGGCAAACCTGTAACTTTCAAATTCCCTTCCCCTTCCCCGGCATCTTTCCCTTCTCCATTCATATATTCACCATCGCTCTGACTTCTTTAGTTCGCCTGCTGTGTCGTGTTGAGTGGACGTGTGTTCTTGGTGCTCGTCACGAAAATGGAGAAACGAAATCAATAGCAACGCGCTGCGATAAAATTTTGCCCCAGATTGGACGAAACAGCTTCGGAAACGTACGCTAAAATTGTAAAAGTGCATGGTGATAATGTTCTTAGTCGTTCCCAGGTGTTTCGATGGCATAAAGAGTTTAGGGAGGGGCGTGAAAGCGTGGAAGACGAGGCGCGGTGTGGGCGCGCTCTAATCCGTGAAGATCGGCGTTTAGCAGTTCGAATGTTGGCCACGGAACTGGGTATGAACCGTGAAACAGTCAGACAAATTTTAACAAGCGATTTCGGGATGAAAAAGTTGTGCGCGAAGATGGTTCCAAAGAACCTTTCTGAGGACCAAAACCAGCATCGAATGACCGTCACAGAAGACTGGGACAAGTGGAAAACGATCTCACGCTGCTCGATCGAGTTATTACAGGCGATGAGAGCTGGTTTTTCCAATACGACCCGGAAACCAAACGCCAAAGCTTACAATGGTTGTCTCCGGTATACGGTTTTTATGGAATCAGTCTCATTACTTAATTGTCTAACCGCGTCAAAATAATTGAAATCGGGTTCCTAAAAAAAGCAATGATTTCGAACATTGGAACAGAGTCTATATGCAAAAGAAAGAAGAAAAAGAGATCTGTAGAATGAATTGATCATCTCAGTCACCAGATGCCAAGCTAATAGAAAATGTTTGGGATTTAATGTAGCTGCGAATAGCTGTGAAAACAACAAACATTTTCCGTTCAAAAATAATATCGTGGTCATGGACAATATGGCGCAAATTGACAACGTAAATGTCAGTAATTATCAGCGATCGAAATTAGATTACATGTCTAATGGTACGTCAAATGTGGCAGAGCGAAACAACGAATGAATGGCATTTTTGCCTCGATTGACAGAAATTTGCAATCAATTCAGAATCAATATTTAATAGATGAGTGATGTTATCTATAAAGACATTGGAGAGTTTTTTGCCAACAAAGAAGAATCGACCCACAGAAACGGACGCTTTCTATGAGTACCTTATTTAAGTCCAGGAAAATTGTAATTGTCCAGTGGGTTGCTTCACTATGGAAATTCTCACAGTAGGAGAAGCACATTGTCAAATACCGGTGATCACTTGTAAGCGGAATGCTTGCGACGTCGCGGGAGGACTGGCTTGATAAACTTCCTTTATTTGAGCTTTGAGCATTTTATACTCCAATTCGTTATACAATTTTATTTTGTTTTTTTTTAAACATATTCTATCATATATTTCCGAAAATAGATATTTTGTCAAAGACGATATTATGAGTTTTTCAACATTTTGTCGACATTCCGTCGCTTGTACATATAATAAAGGGAATCTGCTAATATAAATTTTCCCTCGCGCGCTTGAGAATTTTCGAGGCATGTGATTGCAGTGGTGCAAAGTGCCATTAGGGTGTAGCTTAGGTGTTTGCTTTAGCGCATGATACTCTTGCTCCCTCTTTTTTTGGTCCACGGACCCCTCATTTAGAGCTTAGCACCCAAACTTTAAAAATATTAGGCGAAGACGGCTCGCAGATGTTAAGTGCTCCTTTATATTATTCGCAAAACACGACGTCTATACTTCTTCGCTTCGCTTATTTACTATGCGCAGGTTCTTCTAGACCATATTAGCGACTTATTCTAGAATTGAAAAGGCAGAATATCTCTGCGTTGAATTTTAAACCGTCAGATGTAGCACGATTTGATGCAGACTGCGTTACAACTTGTATGAACCACAGCGTCGGTCTTCACGTCCAAAATGGCGGCAATTTAATGTCAGCAGATTTTGAAAGCATCATTGCACATTGATTTGTTATTTTCACTAGTTGCCATTTTTAACTATAGATTAATGTCTGGGGTCACCAATTTATAGGGAATGAATTAAATTATGTTTATTGATATAAATATTCATATTCATAACTTAAACGATGCTTGTAGATCAACGGTTTACTAGCGACTCCTTCATTACCCTTTTCGCTATAAACGGTCCGTAAGTTGGCTCGCTTCCTTGATAGACGAATTCACATAGCAAGCAGTGTTGCTACAAAATTATTGCAGTTCACTCACCATCCAGGACTCAAATTCCAAAGAAAAAAGTTTTTGTCTAGGCTTACGCCAGCTAAAGTCTGCATTGACGTTCTCTTGCTCGATGTGGTTCATACCCATGTTGGGTTTTGAATCAATATAATTTGTACCAACAACGCCAGTCGCCGTTATCAGAGAAAAAGTCTGCAAAATTGCCTCTGCTCTTGAGAGCCCCAAGTGACAAATGTCAGTAGGTAGGTCACATGCTAACTCGTGGCGAAAATTCTATTACGCACTACGTGTTCAATGAAACTTACTTTTTCAGCAAAGCAGCGACAGATTAAATTTTCTCTGCCGGAACCAATGGAAAAATGTTGCCTTCAAGGTCACATGCCTCCTTTCTAATATCATGCGCGTGCATCCTTTTTAACTTCGTCCTGGAAAAAGTGATCCGTAATGTTGAGATAAATGCAATAGGCGATATCCTCTTCAAATCAATCCAATCACTGGCCCTAGCCTATGACGAAATTATGGGAAGAACAACAAGATGTGGACAAAATGCCTTTACCCGGATCGAGCAACACGGCAATCGGCGCGAGGTCTTTGGCTGCACATTAAGGGGAAGGCAAGGAGAAATATTATTGTGACAGTGCCAGCACCAAAAACCAAAGAAGGAACAGTATCAAATAGCATTGGTCAAATAAGAACGATAAAGAAAGGAGATTATAACTTTAATTATTACGATGAACTCCTGGCACGATTGTTGGCAGCCAATAGAGCCTATTTCAGCTTACAAATCTGCTAGGCTCGAAACTTCTCACCATAAGATATAAGCTCTTACTGTTCACGGGAATGACTTTGTCAGTCCTCATGTATTCCTCGAACTCTTAGCCACGTTCGAGAGAAAAATTTTCCGAAGAATTTTCGGCCCCTACAGGAGGATGGACGATTTAGTAGCCTATATAAAGACGAAATCTATGAGCAATACTACCATGACTGTTTGGTTGTGGATAAAATCCGGTTCAATAGGTTGCCGTTACTGAATCCGCATGGGCGAGGATAATCCAGCCCAAAAAGTTTATAAGGGCAATATTTATGGTAAGACGTGTCAGACCCTGCCTGAGATGGAATGATGGCGTAGGCTAGGACGTCAGACTGCTTTTAGTGATCTCAAATTGGTGGACCTCGGGGAAAAACCTAGATGTCTGGAGTTCCTTATTAAAGCAGACCTAGATTCGATACCGGTTGTTGCGCCGTTGATGAAGCTGAAGAATCCAATGGAGCCTCAACATTTTAGGGATAGAGCACATAGAACAAAGAATACTGTATGATATTCCGCAACTTCCTCTAACGTACGACTGGCAATCGCTACTGTAGTTTCCAGCGTCACTAATGGTTGAACATAGAATGAACTAACTAATTAGCCACGAATAAATCACGCTGCGCGTACAATTTAAGCGCTAAATCTACCTTGAAAACTTTTCAGCAGCAATAAAACACTCAGATTTGACTTCAGTATAATCTTCGACACACACACTGGTTTATTTCGACAAACAATTTACATTAACAAATAGTTTAATAATAAATAAAAGTTGATTCAAAAATAAAAATAACATTGTTCGCGCGCGTGGGGATTCCAAAACATACATACATCTACTAAGTCAGATAATATATATGAGGAATATATTTTAAACAAGGCATATTTATACACTTTTTTCGAGTTTTACTATTGCTACTATTGCTATTATTATTATTAATAATAAATTAAGTATCTAATCCTTTACTATAGAATTTCACCATTTTCTACCTTTTTAAGAGCATATCGCTTGCGCTTGTTGCTCATCACCTTCTGCTGCTGTTTCGGACAATCGCGAGAACTGATCAAAACGATTGTAACACACAATTCTCGAGTTTAAATTTTGAACGGGCCGAGAGTTCCTCAAGATTCGCGAGGCATGGTCTTTAGATAGTAATAGTCGAAATTCGGCTAGCTGAGTAGGAAAACATGGGTGAATTTGCGCGTACAATGATTAGGACCGCTATAAGATACCTGAGTTTCACTGATCGACATTGGTTCTGGCTGCACAAACCACGTCACTCCTTCACTGCATGGCGGCTCCGTCAATGATCCTCCGTAACTATAGAAGCCGGACTTGAACGGGTAGCAAAGCCACGATATCGGGAAAGGTGGAATTTCCACGCGTTTGAAAGGTTCACGAATGTGATGCAAATTCAAAATGATTGGATCTAAATATGGATTATCAAATTTCGTAATCTGGAAGGAGCCAAGTATTCAAAATCAAATGCTGGTAATGTTTAGAAGTCGATAGGCTCACTTACAGTAAAGAAATAACTAAGCACTAAAATTCCTAGGTCACCAATGTAACTGGGATTAAACTCCGTATTTTCTTTAGATATGTGAGTTGCCTGGAACAATGCGAGTTTTATTTAATTTCGATCGAAGTACTTCAGTCAGTTCCCATACTCACTTGCATTTCTAGTGGGTATTTTCTATCATTAATTGAGTGCTCGGATCCCTCATTGTCGAGTGCGCTCCATCGAAAGCAAAGGGACACAAACGAATAGCTCTCCAACAAATCAGCTCCACTCAGGATGGGCTGATTACAAACGTAATGAGCTTTCAAGTCGACTGCATTTGGAAATGAGTTTGTAACTAGAGTTACATCGTAAGAGTCAAATATTCCTTACCAGTGTGCCCCGTATTTTCTATAGCGACCTTAGCCGGTAAATCATCATAATTCCTCCATATAAGCGGTTCGCTAATCTTCAATATTTCCGTTGTCTCTGTTCTTATGTTGATTGGAGATTGGTAGCATCCTCTCGCCGCTGGGAAAAACTCTTTCCACTTATGAGGACCCCGACGGGCACCATAATCAAAATCGAAATTTAAACGACTTTTCCCGGTGCACAATAACAATTCACATAGCTGTTTCGCATAATGAAAATTAGCCAATAGGAGCCCAGCACAAAACACCGATAATAAAAATAAAATGTATGGCTGTACATAAATGTAGGACGTCAACACTGAGTAAATTCCATTCATAATGCTACATAATCCGATCATACTATAGTTCGCCTATAATATGTAACACAAAAGTTTCAGATTTAACGATCGAACTCAATTGGCACAACGATATCTTTTTCCTTTATAATGAAAAAAAGATTTGTTGCTACTACACTCCTTCTCTCTATTATTATTCGGTATTTCCTCTTTCATTCGCCGTTCGATTCGTCATATGTTACTAGAGTTCTTGTTGAATTGAATTTAATTCAGCGAATTTTTGAATAGGTAAATATTTTTTTACTGCTTCCTATTTTAAGTACATAAAATTGCAAGCCAACAACCCACTAAAACATTTGAATTAAATTTGATTGGTTTTTCACGGAGTACTAAGCCATCTTGAAAAAATTAATTAAGCTGGGAAGGCTTTGTTTTTGGGGCATCAATTCGTCCAGGTAATGATGAAAATGTGGAGTGAAAAGTAGTTTTTCGCTCAGTGCAGTATTGTGAAATAGTTTTAATGATACTAAATGCTTATTGTCAGATACTTTAGAAGAACATCTTATCAATAGTATTCTGGTCCAAATCAGCTCTTGGCTTCCAGGATACATCGTCTCGAACTGTCCACCCATCGATTACTCCAGTTTCGAAATCTCAGAGCCGCTCAAATGTCCAAACAATTTGAGTCCTTACAATAGGGATTGCATTCTTTGAACCTTTCCCTCCAGTTAGGTTAGCTTAGTTTGGCAGGATGAGCCGCAGCTTGACTCACTCGGACTCTTAAGGAGCAATAAAATGCCGTTCTAAAGGCCCCGGTTCTTTCACAAAGATTTTCCCCTGCTGGCAGGAATTTAAATTTCTCCATTCGGCTGCGTCAAGTCCTGCAGAATTCACTTCATAGTGTCTCTGATTGTGGAGCTAGTCCCCAGCGATGTTCGACCGCCCTGGCACCTACATCAGGAATCTTTCTTTTAACAGCTACTGGCGGTAACCCCACATCAACTGGCTTAATATCATCATTATCAACGGCGCAACAATCGGTATCCAATCTAAGCCTGCCTTAGTTATCAGCTCCAGATATCCTGGTTTCGCGCGTGGTTCTTCAATTCGATATTCTAAAAGCTGTCTGGCGTCCTGGCCTATCACATTGCTCCATCTGAGGCAGAGTCTTCCACGTCTTCCTTTTTCTGGCTGGATCATCCTCATCCATACGGATTTAATATAACTTGCCCACCGCAACCTATTGAGCCGAATTTAATCCGTCTGGTTGTAAATGCTTAGCCATGGGTAATACTTTGGTCTCAGCAAGTGGCCCCGACTGGAGCTCGTCCGCCGTATTATAAACTCATAGATTAGATTTTGAATTGGTGACTAGAGGTAGTAACTACGATATATAAGTTCGTTGCTCACTTTTCCAATGACGATGTTATTTGAGATGTGAGACAAGTTGTTTCACGCTGTTGATCAGAATCACCCTTTTCTTTCTTTAGAGCGTTTTGAATTGGATAATCACGACCGTTTAATATCCAAAAAAAGATTTTCTGCTGTCACGGATAGACACTTGAGAAAAGGGCTCTAACAGCCAAGAGGAAGTAGATGTAGCATTCAGATATGTACAATTAGCAAATTCGCTCATTTTGATTCGGTTAGGTGGAAATGGCAGCCTTTATCCTCGGGGGAAACGGTAGTCCCCCGTAAGTAGACCCATTGTACTATCCTATTTGCTTTAGACAATCCCAAATATCCATGATTGTAATGTGCCTGCCAATGACTATATCTTCATTGCGGGCGATTTTGATGGTCATGTGGGTTAAAACGCAGAAAGTAATCGGTGCCATGGGGGTAAAGTCTTTGGCGCACGCAATGAGCGTGTCAAGCGTATCGTCACTTTTGGAGACCCTCACGGGCTTGTATTTGTCAATACATGCGGTATCCAACGATTGTTTTAATATCTCATATTTTATAGTGGGAACAGTAAAACGCAAATCGACTACATCCTCATAAGACCCGGACATTTTACCATTGTCGCTAATTGCAAAGCTATTCCGTACGGACCATCGAACCTCAACATCGGCCATTGGTTCCTGTCTTACGAATCAAACCACCGATAAAACAGCGTGGGGAACACATTGGTTCACCACAAATTAACTGGTGGTGATTTCGTAAGAAAAAAAATGATCTCAAGAGATAGCCGACCACTACGAATGTCGAAGAATCATGGAATCAAGTTAAAAACATCAAAAGCGACCCATGCAATACTCGGGGTCACCGTGCCTGGTAGGCGGTTCATAAACCTAGATACTTAGCTTTGAAATGACAGGTGGATCTCCACCATAGGCTTCTCGATTTATAAGAATGCCAACGGGGAAGAAAAGAAAGCGATCTCTGTTATCCGCGCAGGTCATTACAAAGTTGTTTAGGATAAGCGGGATCCTAAGTGGATCGAACAAAATAGGGAGCAACTTACTCCCACGTTTTTTGGTCCACGGATCCCTAGTTTGGGGGATAGCACCCAAGCATTTAAAAATCAAAAAAACCAAAAATGACTGACGGTTTCGTCCAGGGCAGAGGCAACTCTTCAGACGCTGCCTCACCTCTGCATTGGGAGCAGCGTGACCGAAAGTGGCAACATGTGGAATAACGCTCCCTTATATCATCGTAAAAACACGACAAGGTTGCGAATTATATTGAACTGAACCGCAGTTGTTTTAGTCTAAGCTAGACTAAAGCTAGGTAATTGTTTAGTTGTCGTGTTTTTGCGATGGTATAAGGGAGCGTTAAAAGATTTTTAGACACTCGGGATGATTGTCCTTATTGATTTGCTAAAAGCCGACACCAAAGCACAAGGGATATTGGACGCTTGTGTTGCTTTAATGATAAGCACGATATTTTGCTTACCGATCGACGACCCGCGACGAAAAGATGACGGGAATATTTCAGCAGATTTCAATAGAAGAATCTGTTCATTCTCCATTTTCACAAGTACTGCCGACATTTGGAGCAATTCTGCCTGTCAGCGCCACTGGAGTCGAGGATTCAATAAAAGGAATGAAATCGCGGAAGGCAACAGGAACTGATGACATCGAGAGCGTGTTCTTCAATTGGGTTTTTGAGGAGAATAAAACTTCATCTGACTGGCAATTCCAGCAGAATGTTCAAATTGCCTTTCGTACCGGTTACTGTCCAATACAAAGAAGATTTTTTAACAGATTCTTCACAGAAGTATTTAGGTTTCATAAGAATTACGAAACTACCGACGCAATACACACTGTGTGGTTATTCATGGAGAAGCATCGTCCTCTTTACGTTAGGGTTCTGAATATGGAGAAGGGGTTTGACCGTGCGCTACACAAACTGATCTGGTATGCTCTGCGACGACAACTACTACCAGAAGAACTCGTGCACTTGATTAAATTGCTCTCCCACGATCCGGGTGTATGAAAGCCATTTCGTGTCTCTGTCGATGTTCATTAATGAAGCGTCCTCATATCTCTCCTGTTTGTTCTTTTTATGGAGACTGCGACATGGGACATCCAACGTCCAACTTCCTATACACTGCATTATGCAGATGATGTTTTCCTAGCGTCTCATAGCTAAGCAGCTCTCGAACACGGAACACGGTATGAGATTAATTGTGAATAAAACAAAATATGTGGTCCACCTACCCCAATGAAACAAGTGCTTTCACTGTCAGTGGCAATAATCTGCTCAGAATTGAACGATTTAAATATCTTGGATCAATGCTATCAGCCTATGATGAGCTCCGTTGCGAAATTGCTTCACACATCAATGCAACTGTGGCGCTCCACACGTACCTTACGTTGTGATCGACGTATCAACAAATGTCTCAAGTCGAAAATTTTTCCCTGTGTCGTCCGCCCTGTTACCCTCGATGGTTCTGAGTGTTGGCCAACTATTAAAAACTATGAACGGAGCTTCGCGGTAATGGAGACGAAGATGTTGCGGTGGACTGGTGGCGTAGTACACCTTGATCACATTGGAAATGAGGATATCTGTGATCGATATGGGGTTACACCAATAAATTGAGAGAAGCGTCTTCGATGGTAGGGTCACGTAATTCGCGCTAACGAGAGTTCACTTGCCATGATTGGTCTGATCGTTGAAGTTAATGGGAAACGACCAAAAGGCCGGCCGAAACAACCATGGCCTCGCAACTCCATTCAGGTCAGCCTTTGACCGAGCAAAATGGCAACAATGCCTCACCTGATGTTGCTCTAAACGCATTGCATTCTCTCAACTCGAGTCAACAATGTACAGAACCTATACTGCTCTGCTGATTGGGTAGCCAATGGTTCCACCTGGATAGGAGCCTTATATACTAAGATGCATCACACCACTCCAGTGACAAGCAGTCCACCGCTGCCAAATATCAACAATCATCACAATCCCGACATTATTCGTGTGTTGAATGTTGTTAATTGTGTGTAGCTCGGTATACTCCGTAACTATAAGCATCGTGCTTATAGTTACGGATCGTTGGATAAACAACCTTGATGAACTCCTTCCATAACAATATTATCCCTCAACCTTTCATCTTTTTCGTACCATAGGTCATGTAATGCCAAGAATAGCCGAAGTAAGTAGCTAAGAACACTCAGTTGAGCCGAAATCCCCATAGTACCTAAACGCAATTTGTCAAATTAACAGAAATTTTAGCAACAACTCCCAGGGGTCACAATATCCCGTGTCGAGAGTAGAACGGCCTCTCCGAAATCCATATTGTCGCTAAGATAGGCCATCGATTCCTTGACTAATGGGAGGTGCCGATTGGTCAGAATCTACAATTTTTGGCATGAAATTTTACCATACTTACATTTTGATACATTTGAAATGATTTAAGAATCCTCAGAATTGGTAAATAACCAATCAATTTATATACCGATTACTTAGGCTCTTTATTTATTTATTTGGAAAATAAAAATTATGTGAAGACTGAATAAAATCAACATTTTTCCTAGAAGCCATGCCGTGAACACTGGAGTGTAAGTTCCACTGTAAAATCAATACAAATGTGGATATGCATGATGAATGCATTCGTAGGAATCAATAAAATGTGCAACTAGTTAGCCATTAATAATTAATAACGTTTCATTAATTAAATAGTTTCTCCCCGACCAAGGTTTAAGGTTGGACACAATATGCGTATTGGCAATTCCAATCGATGACCTATTTTCATCATTCCAATGTCGATCAGTATATGCGGTTTAGTCACGCAATTTATAGCTATCCATGAATATTCGTAAGGACTAACTCCTAGTGTAAATTTCCTTTAATTATTCATTGTGGTTAATGAGCAGTGTTCAAAGTTACTGGTATTATTAGGCAAAGGTGAATGAAATTTTATATTGAGTAATTAAACTGCTCAGAAATGTTTGGATACAAGGAACCCGGGTTTGTTATTTTCTTTTACAGTAAAACGCAATAACACGCTTTCCACTTGTCTATAGTAATAGTATGAAAGTTTGTGGGCTCAAATTTGTAAAATATTCTTTACATTTTACAGATTGAGTGAACAACCAGCAAGATGCCAGTCCAATCACCAATTAGCATCAGCAACAGAGAAATTGATCACAAAGACGACGTCGAGCCCCTTGAATATCACGGACATTGGGAGCCAATTGGCATTGCACGCGTACAAAATACAGGCACATCAGCAGTTGTAACATTTGCCAAGCGCAAAGAACAACCCTTCATTATCGGCGGGCCGCTAAAAAATAAATACATTTTCGAACAATTGCACTTTCATTGGGCTGAAACTGATGAATCAGGCTGTGAACACACGCTCGAAGGAATCACATATGCAATGGAAGCACATGCAGTTCATTATAACTCAAAATACTCTAATTTCAATGAGGCAAAGAATAAACCTGACGGTTTGGCTGTTGTAGCGTTCTTTATCCAGGCATGTGGCGAAAAAGACTGTCCAGAATTCAAGAAAATTACAGAGGGTATACATATTGTAGAAAAGCCCAACACTTCTGCCTCACTTGACTCCGGTAATCGCTTAATTAGCTAAGAATGTTGTTTTCATTGCAATACTTTAGGTTTAACTTAATTGCAGATTGTCTATCATGGATTGGTCTTCAGGAGTTGAGCAAGCACTACTACACGTACAAAGGGTCTCTGACGACCGCTCCGTACTTTGAGAGTGTCACGTGGATAATTTATAGGACACCGATTTATGTATCGAAAGGGCAGGTAAGATACAAAGCAACCGTCTTGAAATTTTCACCAAAAACTGTTAGCTTCTGTCGTCCGACATCTAGCATTAGAATCTGACGAACAATTATTGAACAAAAACTTCTCTCTCTCGCCTCTGCAGGTTGCAACATTTCGCAATCTTCAATCGTGTCCTAAAGATGCTAATAAAAAAATTGTGAATAACTTCCGTGAGATACAAGTGCCGCCCACAAAGCCAGAAGTGATATTCGCCCGTAACGTTGTTAAACCGAAATCAAAGCTTTAATGTAAGTTGTGGTCAGTTTATCTTCTCTAGAATACTATCGTCTACGGAAGCAAGTACTATCATATCCCAGGGATCTATAAATAATGAATAAATATGCATATGTATATTATACACTAAGTGCTAGAAGAAAATCAGATTTTCATAAACTAAGGACAATTCTTGGTCGAGTTCTATTTAAAAACTGTTTGTTTTTTTTTCTTTCATGGTTGATGTGTCGTTGTAGAACGATTTTCGGAGGAAAGTGCGTGTATTTAGTTAAGAAAACTGAATTTTTAAGATGGTGAAAATATGTTTGAAAGATCATTGTTTTAGCTTCTAGAACGGACGAGTAATGAAGACATTATTTATATTTTAATATTTTCAAAGTACTTTTTATATATGTATGTATATGCACCATAATTATAGGTTGTGATAATAAAACATGTTGAAAATGAATGAAATGCAGTTTACCTGATTTAATATGGAAGATTAATTTCGAAATCGTTAACCATACGTTAAGCCTGGTTGAAAAATATGAGAGGAAAAGATGCTACAGGACACATGAGGTCGTCAATCGCTGCTGGATAATCTGATGTACATGTTAGCAAATGTGAACTGTGATAATCGCATAATGCCCCGAACCCCCAATAATACAATAAAGAAACAAAAAGAGAATTACCGCCTATGATGTTCATATACAACACCAAAATTCTGGTCATTTTTACTCCACGAAAATATAGGAGAGTAAAAAGTTCAGCTTACAAAAACTGGTTCGCCCTCATGTACTAATTCTCGGAAGAATTTTTGACCCTTTAGAGGAGGATCAACGATTTTGTAGCCTACACAAGTAAAAGTAATTTATCACACATATATCGCTTGAATAAAATTTGGGCCATCCACTGCAACTTAAGACGGGTCATCTAAATCATATCAGTGAAAATAATCCAGCCAGGACAGTCTATAGGGCCAATATCATTCGGAAAAGAGGAAAACATGATGGACTCTGTCTCTCTACCCCCTTTGGACATGGAATTGGTGGACTTCGGCGTAAAACCAGAATCTTTCTGGTTCCTATAATCGAAACAAAAGTCCGGATTATAAAATCCAAAGTTTGGCGTTTAGTCATGCCGTCGTAATACGAAATAAGGGGTAATATCACTGTTTTTCAACTACTTCGAAATTATGCTATTTGTTGTTGGCAAGTTATTCAAAATTCCTCGTGTCTAACAAGCAAAAGAGCAAGAGGATAATTATCGCATCACCGAACAACAGCCGGATGGTATCGATAATCCTCTGGGTCCGCGCATATATAATACGAAGGTCTCTTTTTAATGTGCATTGAACTACTTATACAAACCGTTATATTTCTCTCCAACGAAAGTTCCCTCTGGCTCTAACACAGTATTATTACATTGTATTGGAATCATCAAAATTATGTTTGCAATTGACCACTAGCGGTGCTAATTACCTTCAAACACTTACCTCGACCAACATCGACCTTTGATTGCTGCTCTGCTTATTAAATCCTAGTTAAAAAAAAACCCAAGGGCCACCGCGAATTAAAAGATGGTAATTTCGCTAGAAATCAAATAGTCCAAAGCAATACACATACTGCCTGTAGCAATTATCATGTTCCGTGAAAAGCTAAGTAAAGTGATCGTTAGTCTCCCCGTGTTTCCACTCAAGCCATACCATAATGTTGGGAATGAACCTGTGTGTCAAGTGACCTTTCGAAGACTGTTCCATCTGTGTTCTGTATGGCCTTCTATTTGTCTCGCATGATCCAGAACACTCATTTCTTTCGCGAAATCCTGTCCGTCACTATCAGTTTTGTCCCATTTGATGTATTTCTGAAAGCGGTGCCAACCTTCAAAGCCATCAGCCAGTAAACCGAATTTAACTGGTTCCGTTTCTGAGAGTTTCAAGCGCTCGTGTCCACATAGGTGAAGGGTAGAGCAGATGAATTGCACCACTCCGGTAATTTCCGACAGTGTTCCGGCGCGTCAACATTCAGCAAGATTTTTGCAAGTGCCGTTATGGCACTAGTTCTCTTTTGACATGCATATTCTAGGTGCTTCCTGAAGCTCATGACAGTCGGCTTCGAGACGACCGTCTGCCCACCGACTACCACCTTCACAGGGTTCTTCTTTCTATGGTTCCTTATTTTTCGTCAAGGTCCGCCCGGCTATACCATTCTTGACTTCCACATCCTCGGGGTCTTTTGCTGTAACACTCCGGCCAAGCTTTGATTTGAACTATAGGCGGATTTACGCTAAATATAATTCGTACCCTTATTGTGTTTTACTAATTATAAAAGGGAGTGTACAACACCTGCGTTCCGCTTCTGTCATGCTGCCAGGGCAGAGCTGAGGCAGCATCTGATGAGTTGCCTCTGTCCTGGTACGAAACCGTAGCCGTCCTCGTCCTTCTTTTTATCTATATAGACAGTTGGCTGAAAACCCCTTCCCAGTTGGTTTTCGGATGTGGGAAGGCAATAAGAACACTCACAAATTGGAGAGGCGAGGTTTCATTCTTGGGAGCACTGACTGCTCTAAAGAGTGTCCCCTTACAAACAGATGTCGCAGGGTTATTAACAATGCTAAATCAAGAAAAATGCGGCACTTCTACAACAAAATCCGCACATAGGCAGACACTGGCCATGGGAATTCCTTAATAAATTGAATGCGCTTAACTCGGACAATTACGCAGAGAATGAGCTGGCCAGGAAAGAAGCAGAAATGCTGTCTTATGGTCCAGAACCCTTCAAAGTGGTCAAAAAGGGATCCATGGTAATTATAATAAGAAAGGAAGAGGGGCGGTTGATGGAGCTATACTGGGTGAAGTTACTTGGACTAAAGCGCTTGCATGATTTTTAAACTTCACCAAGAAGAACCCTAGGTTTATAGTGGGAATACGCACGACCCACAATAGGTTAAATTACCACCCCTGGAAGCTTGAGGGATCTGCGGACACTATCTGCAGATTTTGTGGGGAGAGCGATGGAATCTCCATACAAATTCTAGGACAATGCCAAAACAATTAGAAGCAGGAGACATCCAAAAATTTCTATTGGTTAGAGGGTTGACATATTATCGTTAATATGCACACTATAAACATCAAAGTTTCACAATTGTCCTTTCAGGACGCAATGCAACTTCCCTTGATATCATTCATTGACAATTGTGTGGCCGTGTCACTTAAATACGGGCTCTCTTTTCACCTACCTTTTGAAGACTTCAAGTATGTTTTCGTGTTGTACCTGAGGCAGGCTCGGAGGATTCCTTTCACTGCCCCTTTAGAAAGCAGCCTTCTGCGATTCTGCAGTCTCATCTGTAGTGGCATGACATGGCATTCAGGGACCGGTTGTCGGCTAGCCACTGAGTGGCTCCTACTTTGCACAGGGAGCGCACGTCCCACGAGAAAATAGCCATATTGTTAATAATTTTTCCTTTGCCAGGCCCACCATTGTGTATTCAATCCAGTCCGATGCTCCTTTTGTAGCTTCATGGCATGTTTAAGGTCACCTCCCTTCCAGCTCTTCGAACGAAAAATTTATGAGAAAGATGAATGCCAATTAGATATAATAACGGTTTGCAGAATTTATACAACGAATCAGAAAATTTTTATGAGAGGGCCTCACAAAGACAACACATTTTCTTCTTTTTCTTCTTTCCGTTCACAAGCGGGGTCGGATCGTCGTGATCGATTTCGCCACTTGGCTCTATTGAATGCCTGATCTGGATGCAATCTCGAGGCTTTTAAATCCCCATCCAGCGTATCAAGTCACCATTGTTTCGGCCTGCCTCTTGGTCGTTTACCAACGTTTTCGATGTTCAGACCAATTTTGGTAAGTGAATTCTCGTTAGCATGAATTACGTAACCATACCATCGAAGACCCCATAACGATCGCGGATATTCTCAGTTCGGATGTGATCAAAACGAGTCACGCCATTAGTCCAACGCAACATCTTCGTCTCCATTACCGCAAGACGCCGTTCATTATCTTTTATATTTGGCCAACATTCAGAAACATAGAGGGCGACAGGACGGACGACATTGCAGTAAATTTTAGATTTGAAACGTTCGTTAATATGTCGATCCCAAAGAACACCAGTTGTGGAACGCCACTTCATCCAGGTTGCATTAATGCGTGAAGCAGTTTCATAATGCAGTTCCCCATTCGCTGATAGTATTGACCCCAGATATTTAAATCGTTCAGTTCTGGGCAGGTCACTACCGCTGACAGTGATTGTCGCTGTTTCATGGGGTTCGGTCTTCAAAAACTCAGTTTTATTCAAATTCAATTTGAGACTGTGTTGTACGAGGCGATCATTCCATTTTTGGACAAGTTGCTCGAGATCATTTTTGCTATTAGACGACCGGAATAAAGCAGTGTGTAGGGCGCTGGACGCTAGATATCCCGTGCGACGGGGTCCAAAACAAGAATAAAAAGGAGTGGTGAGAGGGCGCTTCCTTGATGAGCACCAACAGAGACACGAAGCGGTTTTGATACACCCGTCATATTTTGAACTTTACTTTTCGGATTGTGGTAGAGCAGTTGTACCCAGTACACGAGTTCTTCATGCACTAAGTGTTGCTGTAAAGCATACCAGATGAGTTCGTGTGGCACACGGTCAAATGCTTTCTCAAGATCCAGAAAGGCAATGTAAAGAGGGCGATGCTTCTCACGGTGTTTCTCCATGAGTAACCGCGCAGCGTGTATTGCGTCAGTAGTTCCGCAGTTTTTGACAAATCCGGCTTGATTCACGGTTATTTCAACGATTTCACGAATACGGTTGTCAAGAATGCGTTCAAAAATCTTCATAGTATGGGAAAGTAATCGGATCGGACGGTAATTTGAACATTCTGCTGGACTACCTTTCTTCTTCCATATTGGAACAGTGGTACTTTCTTGCCAGTCAGATGCTGTTATTCCTTCCTCAATAACCCGATTAAAGAATTCACTGAGCCACAGTTTTGGCTCCCAGTTCTTCGCTTTCCAGAGCTCAGACGCGATGCCGTCAGGTCCTGTGGCTTTCCCCGATTTCATTCGTTTTATTGCCTCCTCGACTGCTGACACGTGGAACTACTCCAAATGTCGGCAGAGATTGTGGAAGTGGAGGATGAGCAAATTCTTCGAAGTATTCTCGTCATCTATCCATTGCGGCTCGACGGTTGGCAAGCAAAGTACCTTTCTTGTCATTAACGCAACAAGGTAGGTAGGTAGGTATCAGTGGCCGCTCCGAGGAGCCCAATTAGCGCTGTGGTGCGCCGTTTTGATGCCACAAACTCCTAAGACCGTGACTGTTGTTATAGGAACAGGGAAGCAGAGTCCAGCTGGCTCGGATCTTCAGAGCCAGCCCGTAGCATTCACGAAGGAAAGCAGCTCTCCGACCCTGCAGTTAGAAATCTCACTGAGGTCCCCAAAGAATGGTTTACCCAGTGTCCGCAGCCTGACTCGAGCCAGAGCTGGGCAATCGCAGAGAAAGTGCATGAGGGTTTCCCTTCCTTCTCCGCAGCTTCGGCAATGCGAGTTGTAGGGTATGCCGAGCCTAGCGGCATGGTCTCCTATGGGCCAGTGCCCCGTGCAGGACGGCAGCCAACGGCCGATGTTGAGGTGCGGTGCTCTCATAGGGAACGGCTTTGCAATCAGTGACAGTGGTAAAATGTTGGCGTCTTATGAGAATATAATCGATTTGTGTTTTACTGTTTCCACTATAAAATGTAGGAAGATGAGACAATCGTTTCATGAACCATGTATTCATAAGTACAAGGTCATGGGTGTCCGCAAAATGGTTATATGCTCGCCACCCTCATTGAGCGCTCCGAATCCCCTCCCTCCATGGCACCTATTACCTCTGCCTTTTCACCCACATGACCATTAAAGTCGCCGACAATGATGATATAGTCTTCAGCAGGCATATGATAAGTTTTTTCATCGAGAAGTTGCCAGAAGGCATCTTTCTCGGCATAAGATCGACCTGTCTGTGGTGCGTACGCGGTGAAGAAATTAATAGTGCGATCAGCCGATACAATGGTGAGCTTGGTCAGCCGGTCAATCGTTCCACTTCTTTATGGCATCACGGAAACCCTCTGAGATGGCAATGCCAACACTATATTGAGTGTGTGGGCGAGATCGCCGGTCTTTCCAGTTAGGGTACCAACATTTAATGTACAGACACATATTTGTTTTGTCCAGACTAACTTGCTTACGTCCTGACGCCGTCTATGCGTTAAGAACCCTTTCCCATTTCTCGACAGGACCGGGGCCCGCCCTGCTGCGTCGACTGAGGTGGACGCCCTAACATTTCTCCGAGGCTTGTGACTCAATCCGATCATCTTGTTTGTAATGACATTGTATGCATTTTCTTAGTCGGCCTGTCGCGAGACCTGTCACCAAGAGAGATCAGGTAGCATTTAGCATAGTGGAATAACTCCAACTATACTCTATTTATCTCTTTCCCTGATCTCAGCATTTTATTTTTGTTTTACTGAGGACAGTACCGAGTACGTTGCCTCAAACCCTCCTCCTTTACCTCGGCTTGGGACCAGCATACAATGTTAATAGCATAGCGGAGTTCTTGGTCCATTCTACAATGCTGTGGACTTCCGTTTTTTATAAAGTTTGAGCCCATGACTTGGTCCCACGAGTAATCAGGTGAAAAACTGCATCCGTTTGCGTAAGCTATTCACTGCTTGCGGTCCTATTAACATTTTTTCCAGTGTTGAGAGAACGGTCCGCGGGCTATTGCTTCGATTCATCTCTCGCAAAAACCGCTTGCCACTAAAGGCAAACAGATCCTCGTCGATTGGATTAACCTGCTCCCAGCCTGGACCTGCACACTCCTGGAATATCCAAAGAGTGTTTCCAACGGCCACCGCAGGGAGATCCTGTGAGCCCCTCCCGAATTATGTAACCTTAGCCAAACTCATAATGAGATGGGGATAATAAATCATTTCAAATGCTGGCTACCAAACCACATCAAAAATGGAAAATTTGATGAATGTAAGGGTTCTTGTACGCTGATTGTTTAACATCGAAAGGGATTCGTTTGCTTATTACCATAAATTAACGCTAATATAATATATAATAAACTTTCAACGAGAATACGATTTTGCAACCCTAATCACATGGCTTTGCCTCCTATAATTTATATTCAATGAATCTTAGTTCAGCTTGTCATCAATTTCAGTAATCCTAACTTTCATTAATATAATTTTAATAATACACTAACATGACAGCAGAAAATAGGAGACAATCTTGTTCATTAGCTTTTTCCCAGTCAGATGATAATAAATCCGATGAACTCGACGATCTTTCTATCATCAACCAATTCACCCCTTCGTATAGCTCTGTAACACAGGATCTGGGGAAAGATGTGGTGCAACGTGTTATTGATGAAGTTCTTTTCGATCAAGGGGGCGAATATCAAGGATCATCCACAGAATGCTCTTCTAACAAGCCGGAGTCAACCCCGTCCACCGGCAGCCCGAGGGATATTGGAAAGCGCATAAATTATTGGCAGAACTATTTGAAAGAGCATGCAAGGATTAGTGAAAAACTTGCCGCAGCAACAGGGAAGCAGCCTTGCGAACTCTTACTCAATAAAACCGAAGAATATCGGAAAATTCAACAGTGTAAAAGATTAATGGATGTGGCTGAAAGATTGAGCCCAACTCGTTTGATTTCAAGAGAGCCGGTCAAGCTCAAGGAGGTCCCCTGCGGCCCGGATATCTATTCAAAACTTCCCTTAACTGAACAACAGGCCAAGCCTAACATTACACTCACAGAGATGCCTAAAGTTGCTCTACAGGAGCAAGGTATCGACGAATGCGAACCCACAAGGAAGAGTTGGCTCCGCTCGGAATATCTAGGAGATGAGTTGGTGGCCACAAAAGATAATTTGGGCCGCGTTATCGATCACTACCCGGATATGGAAAACCTGCAAATTGTTGGCACTAAGATCGTACCTACAGGACCAAAAATACAAGTGTTGACCGAAGAAGGAGAAGCGGTCAGAAAGGTGGAATTTCTAGTTACAGACGCTTGGTACCGTGACAAAGAGCCTTCATTAGAGTACGTGTTATCGATCAACGGCAGGGAGTTCGATGCAGAGAAAAAAACCCAAGGAAATGTGAATTTCTGGCGAATATTTGAAGCGCAGCCTTGTCAACAGGAAATACAAACACTGACAATTCGCAATAGAGGTTGGAAGGCTGTCGACATCGGGTGGAGTCGAGTAAAACCTAGACGGGTCAGAATCCTGGCACACAATGCGCATATCTACCCAGCGTTTTACTTCAATAAGAACATGCTGAGAATTCAACCAGGAACTGTGGTGACGGTGGAATTTGTTTTCTGTTGCCGGGAGTTTGGCATTTATGAAGAATGTTGGGAAATGAAACTGGTTTGTAAGGATACTTCTTGTGGACTTATGCATGTTTTCAAAGCTCCTTTCGTTTAGGTACCAAAATTTCTTGCGGGCAAATCGATAATGACGGTATCCCTATTCGGACACTGCCAACAGGACGAACTGGATGTTACTAAGTTCTATGAAATTGAACATGCGCTAGCGGAACGGGCAGCCGCGCAAATTACAAAGGAAATCCTTTATGATGTGGCCACACGTGTAACAAAAGACCCTCCTCCGGAGAGTCCTTATCACTTAAACTTTTCTGAAAGTGAACTCTTCACATTAATCAACCCGAATTTGCATTACAATGAGGATATCGTTGAACAGCTGAAGGACATGTATACAGAACTGATACAGGAAGATTACACCAAAACTTGCAAAACGTGGCGTTTCGACATAAAAGAATTGAAAAGCATGATTTTGGATATTCCTGACGATATCAAAAGAAAAGAACTGTATGTTAAATTCAATAAGTTGATAAAAGATATGAGGATGAATCCATCAGTCTTCCGTCCAGATTACAAAGAGCAAAAATTCTTACTAGTTAAGAACGTACTGCTTGGACTAGCAGACAGCATTGAGGGATCGGCTGATAAGTTGGCAGATACTATTCTCGCAACTGATTACGATTTGAAGTTTGATGAGGTCCTTGTGAAAGCTGACAAGTTGCACAATCATATTCCTGTAAGTAGTGAAGAGTGGAGCGACGATAATGAAACTGGTGCTAAGTTGGTATGTGTCGTCAAAGCGGATTTGATTCGGAAGAAAAAGCAAGAAGCTTTCCAAGAGTCCTTATACGTTCAGGCGTATGGACACCTCTGCACTGCTGCTGACCAAATTGTGAGCATTGTAGAAGGGATGAAAAATTTAGAATAGATTCGTAATTTGTATTTATAGGAGTTCATATTGTTGGAATATTAGATTATTGTTTCCAAATTGGGTTTTATTCTCACAATGCTGAAGTCTATTTAGAGCTTTAGGTAGGCTGCTGTCAATAGATTCGAATCACCATAATTATTAACGGCGTAACAACCAGTATGCGGTCTGGGCCTGCCTTAATAAGGATCTCCAAACATCCCGGTTTTGCGCCAATGTCCACCAATTCGATGTTCCCAAAAGCTGTCTGGTGTCCTGACTTACGCCATCGCTCCATCTCAGGCAGGGCCTACCACGCCTTTTTTCTACCATAGATATTGCCCTTATAAGCTTTCCGGGCTGAATTATCCGCACCAACGCCGGCTTTTATCCACAATAGGACGTCGTCAAAAAATATATGGACAAACGGCTTTGTCCAGGGCAGAGGCAACTCGTCAGACGCTGCCTCACCTGTGCCCTGTGAGTGGCATCAGATGAAAAACGTTCCTTTACATATTTGGAAAAAACACGCCAAAGGTGCGAATTATATCCAATTGAAACCGCCAATAGTTTGAGCCTAAGCTGAGGTAAAGCGTCGTCGTTATTTAGGCTACGAAATCCATACTTCGAGGATTCTTCTTTCGAACACGGTCAAGGTTTCGCAATTTTTCTTGCTAAGAACCCAAGTCTCTGATGAATACATGAAGACTGGCAAGATTATTGCTTTGTGCAATAAAAGCTTTGAACTCATGGTGGTGAGTGTTTGTAAGCTGAAATAAGCTCTGTTGGCTGGCAACAACTGTGCGCGGATTTCGTTGTCGTAGCTGTTAGCGATTGTGATTTTCGACCCCTTAAAATATAGTTGACAGTTTTCGGTTTATTGTCCTGTTTCTTTCTTCAGGGGTCGTCAACGATCCTTAACGGGTCGCTTACGATACGGGGAGTGGCGTCCCCGCGGTGCCCGAGCGAGTAGTTCTGACCCCCTAGCTGGCATAATACCTGCATCCGAGATAGTAGCCTCGAGAAAGTTTCTCGGTGAAGAGAAAACTTCTAATAACCGACACACGCTGGGACACTTTGGAAGTCCCCGGAGCCGTCGACAACTCCTTGTCGATGGGGTGATGTGAGCCTAACTCTGCCAACGTATTACGTATTACGTAGTACGGTATTAGTAGACCGTGTTGCCCTGATCCGTCCGTGAGTTCCGGGATCAGCTAAACGTAGGTCAGGCCTCAGGTAACTGGTGTAGGGGCTTTGTCCTCGAGGGTACACCCGTTCCTGACTATTACGACAATGCGCTGGTAACAAACTTAAATGGCTACCACAAACAAAATGAACGAGGAGATAGTGGGAATGGAAAGTGGTTGCGTTTATACGCAGCACGAAAATGCATCGCTCGCCCCAGCGCCCAGCGAAGGACGCATCAAAGACTGAAATATCCGACGAGACAGCAGGACCCAGACAGTACCACGCAGTGCTACAGTTGCAGAAAGAGGAGTGAAAAATGACCTGATGGAGCTAGAGGAGCTCCTGCACAGAATTTCATATTATAGGCGGATATGGGGAGTAAGAGAAAGTCCGTGGGAAGCAGAAACGACCGCGACTCTCAATGAGAACCCCGCGAGCGCCTAACGGATCGCAGGCAGCACATTGTAGAGCGAACTGGCGAAAAAACGAAATGAGGACATCTGAAGAAGACTTCACTCAGCTACTCTCCTCCTCTCCAAGTGTCCTCCATTTCACGAAGGATGGTGGAGTCCTAGTCGAACCAGGCCCGAGAACAAGAAATAAAATTACGTTCTGTGAAGCAGTCAAAGGGCTTCTGCGAAAGAAAGCTTTGGATTCTAGCCTCGAACCAACGTGTGCTCCGGAAATCCAAGACCTTGATTGCCTCACAGAAAAGAACGAGCTGGAAGAGATCATCCAACCCAAATGTCCGGAGGTAACCGGATTGGTAGGACGCAGTCAACATGATTTGTATCCTGCAAATTAATATGCACCGGAGTACAACCGCTCACGAGTTGCTAGCACATTTCGCTGCGGAGGCCAAAGCTAATTTAGTGCTCATCAGTGAGCAGTACCGAAACAAGGACCCAGTTTCATGGCACCTTGACATATCAAGTATCGCTACCATCTGGGTTCGGGATGGCACTCTCCTTAGAATCCTTGCCCAAGGTCAAGGGGACGGCTTTTTCTGGATTCGTTGTTTAGGGATTACGTTTACGTCTGTCAGTGTTTATCTTACGCAGAATGAGACGATGCGCCTTTTGACGCAAGCTTGAAGCTTTGAAGAACGCTTTCTTGGACACGGTTGGGTGGACTCTGGTCGGGGATGATTTTAATGCCAGGGCACTTGAATGGGGCATGCCTCACTTAGACTCCAGAGGGAAACGAATTTTCGAAATGGCGGCGAGAACAGGACTGGTAGTTTTAAACACCGGATCCACCCCAACGTTCCGGCGCCCAGGCGGTAAGGGAAGCATTCCAGACGTAACCTTCGCGTCGGATTCACTGGTGTCTCTGATGGACAGGTGGCGAGTTCTGGAAGACTTCTCGGCAAGCGACCATCAATACGTTGCCTTGGAAGTGGTGGACACAAGCTCTCGGTGTGCGCCATCCCGGCGCTCTTTCTGTGCATGGAACGTTGCGAAATTGAACACCGGGAGGTTTGTCGAAACACTGCCATAAATCCAATTATGAACCTGATAACGACGGCCTTCGGAGCTTCCATGCCCAGGAGGGCATCGAGACGCGGCAAATCTTCTATGTATTGGTGGGCGGTGGAAATTACAAAGCTCCAGAAGGAGCGTCACAGACTCCTCCGCTTCAACACAATGTCTAAACGACCGGGAGGAAGCTTGTACCATAATGATAGAATACAGATCAGTCGAAAGACGATTCCGCAGCGCAATTAACAGGAGCAAAACCCGCTGCTGGCAAGATCTGGTCGACGAGGTGAATGGAGACCCGTGAGGACTCGGTTACAAGCTGGTAACCCGAAAAATCGGGGCTCTGCGGAAACGTTGTTCACTTAGGGCCGAGCAGATGGACTGCATTGCAGTATTCCCTGCGCACTCTGTACGGAATGATGCGTTTTCGACTTTTCAGCAGCGCAGAAGACTGTCCACTTTTCTCTATAAAAGAGTTGGAACAGGCGGTCCTCTCTATGAAAAGCAGGAAGGCGCCAGGACTCGATGGTATTCCAGCAGAGGTATACAAACTGGTATTCCAATATCGGCCAGACCTACTGTTCGCCGCATTCAACGCCTGCCTGACACAGGGCATTTTCCTATCTCGTTGGAAGGTGGCGAGGCTTGCGCTGATCAGCAAAGGGAAAGGCGACTCTGAGTTCCTGTCTTAATACCACCTATTTTGTATGCTTGGCACTGCTGGAGAAGCGCTCGAAAAGCTCATCAGAAGTACATTCATTGAAGCGATACGCGCTGCCGGAGACTTATCCCCACCGCAGTTCGGTTTTAGAGCAGGGAGGTCCACAGTTGATGCTGTCATGCAAGTCGTGGATCCCGCTCGACGAGCGGCGGAGGCACATAGCAGGTGAACTCGAACGCTTGACGTCACAATGTCCTCGCAACGCTTGACGTCGCAACGCTTGATGTCACAACGTTCTCGTAACGCTTGACGTCACAAACGCCATTAATTCCGTAAGATGTAAAGAGATTCTAGGCACACTAAACAATACTTTGCACGTGCCGAACTATTTCTTACGGATATTGAGCGACTATCTGAGAAACCGCTCCTTGCTGTATGAAACGCTAGAGGGTCAGAGGAGGATGGAGGTCATGTCGGAGGGTAGCGCAGGTATCCATCCTAGGGCGGGACCTCTGGTACGCTACCTATGATAGTCTACTTAAACTCGATATGCCAGAAGAGTCGTGCCTGGTCGGTTATGCAAATGATGTCGTGGCGCTTATTGCTGACGCACTGTCGAACAGGCGCAAAGCAGGCTTGTCATATCGTTCAGCGAGTCGATAATCGAGACAAAACCAACGCGCTTTTTTGAGCAAATCAAAGCAACACCGAACAAGGCTGCAGTTGGAGCTTCGGCAAATATTGCGGTTTCCCACGTCTAGCAGGCAACGTCTCTTGATGAGTTCAAAGTAGTTTGTCCTGTTCTACGGTGCAGAGGTATGGGCTGATGTTCTTGGCAATATACAAGCGCAATAGAGGTTGTTGCTCGTGAAGAAAGGCAACGCACCCTAGATGAGTGGCAACTCTCTTGGAAAAATGAAAGTAGAGGCAGATGGACTGCGCGGTTCATTGGCAACTTAGGTGCGTGGCTGAATCAGAAGCATGGTGAGACTATTTCCTTATCCAGTTCTTAAGTGGGCATGGAGGTTTTCATTCTTACCTTCACAAGATTGGAGAATCACTATCTCCGGATTATGTGTTTTGCAATGGAGTGGTAGACGACACCCATCACAGTATGGAAGGTGAGATAGTGTTGTCCATTACGTTCGTGTCCTTCTCGTTCCAATGAAGATAGAGTTCGACCGGTGAAGGAGCCGGATGGCAGGGGGTTCCTTGAACTAACAGTTCCCTCCCTCCTCCCCCCCCCCTTGGTGAAAGGAATTCTCTGATTTGAAGGTTCCGCAAGGCGGGAGGGTCCGGGGACTAGCCCGAAGTAATGTGACAAACGGTTCAAGCTCTCTACGATGACGTACGCGGGGACGTCCAACACTCTGGTCACAGCACAATGGTCCTGTTTTTTAAATAAGTAAATAAATAAATGAATTTAGTACGGCGACCGAATAATAAAAAACTTGAAACTTGAGGTTTTTTTCACAAGACTATATTTTTATACCAATGTTGTCATGAGCCTTTGCTTGCAATAAAAACGAATTCAGTTAACGAAAATCATCAATTAATAAATTTACTGTGACATGTACAGCAGATTATATAAAAATGATTAATATATAGTATTATCTGACTAATAATAAATTTTTCTTTCCAATAAAATCATATAATGTTGAACTGTATATTTTGTACGAATTATTTTCTTCTGTTATTACTTAAAAGACAATGTCAGTAGGGTGAATTGAAGAACACATCCCCATATTGTTTTGCAAATATCACTTCTAATATTATTTAGTGATTAAATCTTTTAATTTTCCGCACATAACACGCTGGAAGTGATCACCTTCCCAGTAGCATTTACCACAGTCCTGAAATAATATTGTATCAGTTGGTTACAGGGATCTGATATTAACACCCTAAATATCCTTGAAAGGAATTAATAAAATTCAACTTACTTCACATATATAAAACTGAACAACATTATTAACAATCTGCCTATGAATATTGTCGACTTGGATCCGAGCGCCGGTAGATGTAACTCCTGATGCGCAGATGTGTGAAGTTATTTCACCTGGAATCATAAAATCTCAATAACACATCTTGCTGAAATTAGGAAGCACTACAACATACTTAGAACGAATGATCGTTTTGGTGGCTCCACTAATTTGTTGTCCTGTTTATTGCTTGAATTTCGCGTTCCATATTTCATGATCTTAATATGGTCTTGAGATGCAAGAATGAATCTGTTACTATTGCATTTCATACAGCGACTGAAAATATTCTCTTCAGTCACAGTTATGTTGAAATGTGCCAGAATTTCAGCTAATTGATCATCAACCATATCTTTGGTCACTTGATAGTTATGTTTGGGTGGTAGGTAATGGGACATCTACAAACAAATCGTCACATACAAATAGATTTTAGACTTTGCAATAGCATTGATAGCCTAAGAAATTGACTTACTTCTACGTATGATGATCCTCTGGTTAGCAAATATCTATTCTCAGTTATTGCTTTATTTATGATATCATTGCGTTGTTGTTTACTTGACATGCAAATTACATCTATGCCGCACTTACGTAGGGCTTTTGCTAATCCTTCGAGCATCTCATCGGAAATGAATTTTATGTCAGTAGCTTTGAAGCTGGAATACAAAAAAACATTGTGGGAATATGTAAAAACTGCCTTACATATTTGGAACATAAAAATGAAAATATTGAGGCCGAAATATGATTTTAATAAAGGACGATCACTCCATTGCTGGCTGTGCCATGCACAGGATACTGCTATCCCAGAGTAGTCGACGAGTGGGTGCCCTAGAAGCGCAGGACAATCGAGAAGGGTAAGCTTCTCGGGAAGACCTGGAGAGAACTGACGTATAGTTCAGTGAACCGACAACGGTGGCACGTAGACGTGGTTGATACATGTGCCCCATGGAGGGGGTACTGATTTCGACAAAAAAACACGATATTTAAACCAAAAAGCGAAGTTAGCATCAGATATATATTACTCGTATATAATTCTATCTTGTGCATGTCTTTCTTTTTCTTCAGCCTTTGTCCCGTTTACAAGCGGGGTCGGCTCGTCATGATCGGTTTCGCCATTTGGCTCTATCGAATGCCTCATCTGGGTAATTCTATCTTGTGCATGTATTGAAAACATACCGGAAAACTCTTGCAGGAAAGTAATTTATTTTTTTCAAAAACCATTACAAAATCACTGCAAGGATTAAGTGTGGGTAATGAATTGTAAATAACTATTAGATCCTTCCTTCCTACCAATAGCCCATGTATATTCTCAGCAACATTGCTAAGAATAAGGAGGCCGGTATTGTCGACAAGCGGGATGAAAAAGGCCTCGCTAAATACCAGGCGATTGTTGAGGAATACAATAGCAAACGCCTGGCAGACGAGCAGAAGGCGAAGCCCATCGCTCTGAAACGCAATCGATCTCAAGACGAGGTCGTGCAAGATCAGAAGCGGAGCAGAGTGGACAAGGGCTCAGACGCTAAGCAACATCTGATGAAAATTGCGCAGCAACAGTCAGCCGACGGGCCACGAACTGCGAAACCCTGCAGCGACGTGGCCAGGAGCCACTTACGCGTGGCGCTGGCGGATGATAATTCTGCTAGCGGCAAGCTAGCACCGGAGGGGTGGACCAGTGTTGAGGCCAGGCTGTCGGGGATGGTCTTTGAGCACCTCCTGGACACCGAAGACAAACACGCGGGACTCATCCTCTGCTTTGATTCCTCTCAGGTGGTCCGTGGGTTCCACGTTATAGCTTGCGTGGACAAGTTCTCTAGGGACTTTCTCGGTTCGTGCGTCGCTAAGATTAACGACGCCTTGGAGGGCGTAAAGCTCAAGGTCATACATTACGACGAGATTCCCAAGAGACCGGTTGCTCGCATCTGGTTGCCGAAAATCCGCATGGATAAGGACAAGCTCGTCCAATTCTTGCGCCTCCAAAACCCCGAGATTCCCATGGACGACTGGGTTGTTATCAAGGAGGAGGAACCTAAAACAAACAGCCAATCTTTACCACTCTGTATAAAGGAAGAGTGCCTGGAGGCACTGAAAAAGGCCGACTATAAAGTCCGGTTCCGAGTCATGCATGAATGCAAAATGTTCCGCTCTACAAAATCGGACGACGACCTAGATTGAGTCGACGCCGCCAACGAGCTGTTGGGAGGAGATGACGATCGACGGTCCGACGGGGACTGACGAACCCCCCACGCACCAGAGCTGTGAACAGAGGCACGCTCCAGGAATCTGGAATTGCATTAGCAGCGGCTAATGATCGCACACACAGAGAGAAGAGCTGCAGGACTTGCTTGATATCAAGCCACAATACATTTTATTGCCACCTCATCCTCTATGGAGCTTAAAACAGAGGTACAAACGGAGGCTCCTGGCTGGATCAGCTGGTGATATCTCCCTTTGACGACATCTTAAACAATTAGCTGGCGTTTAGGGATACATTCAGCATTGTTATACATAGGCACAAATATCCCGGGATATACAAACTTTATAATCTGCGCCAAGCCATTAACGCGGAAGATGTGTTTCCCACTGGGGACAGGAAGTTTGGAAGGCATTCACGATCATAACGACAGCTCAGAGTAAGTGGCTCAAATTCGTGTTACGCTATCCTCCGTATGAAAATGACGATCGTCCACAATATTTGTTGTTTATGGTCGATACGATTCCAGAACCACTATACACCCTGCGAGTGATGATCCTTTCGGATGAGCAATGAGACGCGCTAGCTGTCCCAATTGTGGTGCCAAAATTGTCAAACTCAACAGAGCACGCTGTGGAATTGTCACCTCTTCTTTCGAGATCTCAAAGTTCAAGGATTTGTTGAGGCCTATGGAGAGCCCACCAAGTAAAATCTTCAGTAATAGCGTTCCAAACACTGACGCTATCGACTTTATTTCTAGTCTTACGCACACCAGGAAATCCTTCCAAGGAGAGTCTTTCTCATTCCTGCCGAAATTGTTAGGAGGAAACATCGTACGATGTTTTATAGTATGGATACAACGCGACAGTAGATATTTCCAACAGCAGAACAACTCATCGAGCCCACTTCGACCAAGGACCCCGCCATAGTGTTCGGAATATTTGGCTTCATATCTTTCATGGGGCTATCCTCTGGTTCTTTTGACGATAGTAAGGGTTGCGTTTTTAGCAGCTCTAGTGATCCTGGATTCTAGGCGAGCTTGAGCATTTTTTTATAGACTCAACGACTTCAGCGGCTATTCCTCCTCTTAATGTGAGAACATGAGGCTTTGGGGCACATATTACGAGTCGACCTGGTTCTAGAGCAGACTCATCGCTACTACATTCCACACTATGTTCTGCTGCAGCATTCCCGAGTTGCTTTCCAACGGAAACATGGCCAGGTTCCCTCTACCCTACATCTTTCTCCGTTTCAGGCTATTTAGAGTGGTATTATTCGTAAACGATTAGATGTTCTAGGAAACTTGGATAGCATCTCAGCATTGTGGTTCACAATGCATTATTTGACAAGAGCATGTGGAACATTACTTCGGATATTCCAAAATAACCGCTGTATACGATATGACATGAACTAAATCCATACAAAGTGGTCGACGCATTACAGCAGTAAGCTATAGACAACTTAGAACGCATGATAGATCCCAATCATGAAGCTTGACGCAGAGCTGCAGGAACCACTGATGCATCGCGACATCGACCGCGATCCTTCAGCAGGTCATTTTCGATTAAACAAAAGGAACTCCATCGAACCCATAATGGTTCAGTCATTCTCTGGCATTCCTTTTTCATTTCTCAACTCGTCAATCAACCAACCTGCAATACTAGACTTGCAAACTGATCTCCGCCGAAGTAAACTCTTCTACATCACCTCAACCAAATAACGAATGCTTACTGAGGCGTCCGTGAAAGCTTGAAATAATATTTTTATTCGGTTTCTATGGACAGCTGGTTAAGATCAGAACACGCCTCCTTCCACACACTGTAATTCACAGTGACTAGGACCAGCAAAGCCGCCTTGGCACTCCACAATGATCAGGCATACATCATAGCCTAGCACTGTTTCTTAGACGCCAATATACACACATGAATCTACGAGACGGTCAGGGTCATATTCATGTCTCTTTTATTGCAGTATGTATGAATCACGTCTTAACAGAGCGATGCTACGATCCCCACAATGTGACTCATCACATCGACAATGTTTGTTTTATATTTTTCTCGGCGGACGTCTCGAGCACACTATGATCCAATTTCCAGGGCGCGCTTTGTTGGCTATAAAAGCATCCTGCGGAGCTAAAGCATTATGCGGCTAATCACTTGAGGACATTCCAATTCCCCATGCAATTACTATAATATGGGATCGGCCGAGAATCCCGGTCACTGTGCCAGCCATGCCTTCTCAGATATACACTTCTTCCTCCATTAGCTTTGGTGGTAAAGCCGGCTTTGGCTTAGTTTATCAAAGGTAATTTCCGATATAGACGTAGCACCACCTGCCTCAATCGATAGGATCAGGTCCAATTCTAGTAAAGGGTCCCGATTTTTGTGAAGATGCAACAACACGCATAACCGGGCACTTTTTTTTTTGGCTTTGTGAGTAGATTATTGCAGACTGTTTACATACATAGCAAGCCCATTAGGACGACTTTTGTATATATGGCAACGAGAAACATGCATATTGATGTCAATGAGGACCTCTACTTATAAGTATTCCCCGAAGCGGTTGCACGCCTTACTGGCTGTCGATAAATACTTGATTGGGTGCAGCCAATCAAGCAACTTGGACAACACCCTTGTTCTGCGTATCGACGTCTGCCAATTCCAAGCTCATCACTCCTCTGCGGGGTGACCCACAGAATAAATGTCAGTAGCTGCCCCCTCCCCCCTTCTCTCTCCTTAGAGGACTACCACCCTTAGTAATACCAGAGAACACTACTATGAATATCCCGTTCGACAAATCCCCCAAACGTTTTGGCAAAGTTGGTGTAATAAATACTGGTCGCACACCAGAGCCGTGGAGAATGACGACAATATTTCTTCAAATTCAGATTCGAAAAGTCGTTGCGTCAGGGAGGAAATCTCACCCCCTTATTTGCTGTTGGCCGAGTTATGGAAGCTTACTTGGCAGCGACGGCTTATTGGGACATAAGTAATTTTGAATAACCCGTTTTGATTAGGCAGGATGGTCTCTAGCTAAGAGATTACGGAGTTTTTTGTTGTGGAAAAAACATCTACTGCTACTTTCGATCACGTTGCTCCGAGGGCAAAGGAAAGGCAGCGTTTGAAAATTTGTCTCTGCCCGCTAATTGCTTTTTGATTACTTTGAATACTAAGCTTGTTTGTAATTGTTTAGGATAAGGCTCAAACTATCGGTTTCCACTGGATATAATTCGCACCCTTGGCGTGTTTTCCTTAACATATAAATGGAGCGTTTTCCATCCGATGCCACTCACGGTCACGCTGCTCCCAGGGCAGAGGTTGAGGCAGCGTCTGAAGAGTTGCCTCTGCCCTGGACGAAACCGTTTGTCTTACGATTTTTAATGCTTGGGTGCCATGCCCCAAACGAGGGATCCGCGGACCAAATAAACGTGGGAGTAAGTTGCTCTCCATTTGGTCCGGTCCAACAACAAGTGGTTGTGGACTTAGGATCCCTCACTTATCCTAAACAATTAATTTAGCTTTAGCCAGCTCAGGCTCAAACTATCGGTTTCCACTGGATATAATTCGCACCCTTGGCGTGTTTTCCTTAACATATAAATGGAGCGTTTTCCATCCGATGCCACTCACGGTCACGCTGCTCCCAGGGCAGAGGTTGAGGCAGCGTCTGAAGAGTTGCCTCTGCCCTGGACGAAACCGTTTGTCTTACGATTGTTTGTAATATTTTTTATAGATGCGCTACCATAAATTATTACTCGGTCTTTTTTTGTTGGAAAACAACGAGAACTGGGAGAGAAGTGGGAGTATTTAATACGATGCTCACATCGTACCAGTAGTAATCGAATTTTAAGCGAATAATGAAAAGAAGGAAGGGTCAGAAATCGAGATTAATCATTCACACATAACGCACAATAACAAACTATACCAATCGCGCTGTAGTTACCAACTTTATCGATTTAGACGAGTATTTTTGCATGAATCTACTTACCTTGTCTGTATCACACTTGTAGTTTCAACTTCTATTCTCGGTCTAGCAACGGGAAATTTCTTCTTCGATTTCTTCAATATATTATCGAAGAGTGTATTCTCAGCAAAATCGTTAATGTCAACACCAAGCTCAGTCAATCGCGTACTGAGGACATCATACACTTCCAAGAGACAGTATGCATCCAAAGCCGCATACATTAACTGTTCTTTCCGTAGTGGGCGACTTCCCCAATTTGATAATTGATTTGATTTATCCAACGGTTTACCCAAACATAATTCAACTAAAGCGCTTAACCTAATTGATGAACTATTTTCTGGAAAGCAAAGATAAGTTCTTGCGTACACAGTTTCATGTTAAGCTTCCATTGCTGATTCCACTTACCTGTATAGGGAAAACGGAATCCTTTTAAATCTGCAATCTTACGCCAAACAATTTGTAAGTCAAGGTACGATGATTGTACTTGTAAAGAGATTCCAAGTGCTGGCAGTGTTTTTTGAAACATAATAATATCACTGGTCAACGAGAATCCTAGTTTTAGGATTTCCCCATTGTTGAAAACATCACGGCCCAACCGAGACCACATTGCGTTCGTGATACTCGGCTCAAGAGCATCAATCAGATAGACAGTCTTACGCGTTGCAATTTGTATTAAACTTATCACATTACCGGCATTACATGATGGCTTCCACTCAGAGTCGAATGCAACCAAATTTTGTACTTTCAATACTTGTATCATTTCATTGAATAAATTCACATTATCAACTAAGATTAGATCACGTTCGTTTAAGTTTAATGTATGATAGTTGCTTTTGTCTGTTTGCTTTCCAGTATTGTCCTTTTGATAATTGTTTGCTTCTAGATTTTGTAGTTTGTCGTTTTCCTTGTTAGATGTTTCAGAATTGAGATAGTCCTGCAGCAACGGAGGTAAAGATTCTATGGATAGGTTGAAATATTGTGCCCAGTAGGCGCTCTCTTCGAAATCATTATAGTACGTTATCGAGCATATGAAGTCGATGTGCATATCCTGATAGTCTATGTGCAGCGTGTCTTGGACTAGTTCCCGCCATGAGTCCGTACTTAAGCTCTTCTCAACATATTTCTTATGAACAAGGTACTGAAGGTAGCCAAAACTTTTGGCGCGATTCATATGCGGCGTGGCGTCTGGTGGGATTTTGTATTTTTGCGCCAGGCGGGTTATGAGTTTTGTTAACGGTTTGGCTTGTAGTTTGTCTTTTTTGATATCGGTGTAGCAGTATTTCCTGGAAATTAATTCAGAAGTGGATATTTGTGCTACAACTAGATACAACTTGCTGCCAAATACGAATTTTTATAAATGAAAGCATCACCCCGTACTTACCCTATATAAAAACCACAATTATTATAAACGGAAGCTCGTTTGTCCAATAACGAATCTAAAAGCTCGATAGTTGGCCGTTGTAGATGTGGCGCCGCATCTAAATATTCTTCAGCAACAGAAATTTTATCTTGCAAAACAAGCGGTAACACAATATCCAAGACACCAAATTTATGTGTTAGACCGAGAAGTATAGCCCAAATGGAAGCCTGAAAGTAATCTGGGGTCTATTAAAATCGTACTAAGGGTGGGATTGTTAGAGCAGCTTTACGTCTTTGTAATAATGAAGTGTAATCAATTCGGTGATCTTATCCTCGAACAGATGCTTGCTTTTTGTTAAATCATAAGCGCTTGTAACGAGTTTGAATAATGATGGAAGTTGCTGCTCTTTTACGAAGTTGAAAGCCACCATACGCATATTATCCGTGCATTGATTTGCTATTTCTGGACGTGACGCTTTGAAGGTGGAAATCTTTTCCATAACTGAAATTCGTAAATAAATTGATAAAATGGAAATTTAATCACAAAATGCTTAAAAGTAAAAAGGCTGCCTCACGCTATTTCAATTTATCTTCATAACCTCCCCCCTCCATAAAGGCAACAATGTTGTTGATATCTACTATCTGTTAAATTGGTTGCAGAAGTGGCAAATTTCCGACCTTAAATTCAAGGGATACTTTCGCGGCCTGTTTATTGTTCAGCATTTGGACGCTTTAAAAAAAAAGAGTGGCCGATTCAAGATTATCTTAACGCAGTCCAGGTAGTCAGCGTATTGCCTACAAAATCTGACTAACTGCAAAAATGTTCTTCCCTAAACATCCACCGCTCGTGGATGAAGAGCATATGGACTGTTGCTGTGCCATTAACGTGCTCAAGCGCAATAAGGCTTTCGCGGAACACTCCCCAACCCTACAATTTCTGCAAAGCTGCTTCATCCACGCATCGCCGACGGGAATATCTCTGAGTCCGTCAAGATCCAGTCAACTCACGTCTCCTTAGAATTGATGATATTTCCAAAACCAATCGGCAGCATCGACACAAATAACATATATGCCCGCTCCGCCAGAGGGTAGAGATTCATCATCATCATTATCAACGGCGCAACAACCGGTGTCTGACCTAGGCCTGCGGCGAGGACCACCAATTCGATATCCCTAAAAGCTGCTTGGCGTCCTGGCCTACGCCATCGCTCCTACCATAGATATTGCCCTTATAGACTTTCCAGGCGGGATCATCCTCATCCATACGGATTAAGTGACCCGCCCGCCGCAACCTATTGAGGCGGATATTAACCACAACCTGATGGTCATAGTATCGTTCATAGATTTCGTCATTATGTAGGCTCCATTCTCATGTAGGGGGCCAAAAATTCTTCTGAGGATTCTTCTCTCGAACGCGGTGAAAAATTCGCAGTTTTTCTTGCTAAGAACCCAAGTCTCCGAGGAAATCATGAGGACTGGCAAGATCATTGTATTGTACAGTAAGAGCTTGGACCCTATGGTGAGACGTTTTTTGTAAGTTGAAATAGGCTCTGTTGGCTGCCAACAACCGTGCGCGGATTTCATCGTCGTAGCTGTTATCGGTTGTGATTTTCGACCCTAAATAGGAGAAATGATCAATGTTCTCAAAGTTGTAGTCTCCTAGCTTTATTCTTCTCGTTTGACCAGTGCGGTTTGATGTTGTTGGTTGGTTGGCTTTTGGTATTTTGTCTTGCCTTCATTGATGTGCAGCCCAAGATCTCGCGCTGATGACCGCCTGCTCGATCTGGATGAAGGAAGTTTGTGCGTATCGGCTCGTTCTTCCCATGATGTCGATACCATCAGCATAGGGCAGTAGTTGCGTGGATTTATCAGGTCGACCTGTCTGTGGTGCGTACGCGGTGAAGAAGTGAATATTGCGATCAGCTGATATAATGGTGAGCTTCATCCGTCGATCATAAAATCGTTCGACTTCTTTAATGACATCACGGAAACCCTCTGAGATGGGAATGACTGTGTGGGCTACCAAAATAGAGAAATTTATAGCCATTTTTACCGCGTTAGCCTTCAATGTCGCAGCTTTTGACACCAGACCATCGGGTTTCTTGCAGAGCGCAGATATCAATGCGCCTTTTCCGAAGGGTTCTTGCGAGTTCCTCGGCCTTTCCAGTTAGGGTACCAACATTTAGCGTGGAGACACGTATTTGTTTTGTTCGGACTAACTTGCTTACGTCGTGAGGCCGTCCATGCGTCAAGAACCCTTGCCAATTTCTCGACAGGACAGGAGCCTGTCCTGCCCCGTCGACTGAGGTGGGCGCCCTAGCATTTCTCCAAGGCTTGTGACTCAATCCGATCATCATGTTTGTAACGACATTGTATAAGAGCAGTAAAGGCCTGGTCGCCTCAAAAAAGCCAAAATTATGTAAACACTTGTTTGCGTTATCGGAAGACGAATAACTGATTTTCAAGGAAATAAAGAAACATGTCGATTACTTCACCCCCGAAGGGGATATATATTTTTAAGGATTTTGAAAAACTGACTCTGTACATAATATAGCTATAAGTTCGAGAAATGTTAGGCCGCCGAAACTGGTAACACTGTGCACGGAGAGTATCTAACCTGCTGAATGTGTTTGTCGCAATCTTCTCCGCAAGCAGAAACGAATGTCGGCGGAAATGGGCGTTTCAACTTCAACTACGAGTCTTATTTTACGAGAAAATCTCGGTCTCGGTGCGTACCGGCGGTGCATTAACCATATGTTAACACCAAAACTGAAGGAAATATGGCGAACTCGATTCGAACAATTTCCCGGTAAAAAATATCGCAAAATTCTATTTTCCGATAAAAAAAAGTTTACTATCGAGGAAAAATTCAACCGAAAAAATGATCGAGTATATGCTTACAATTGTTATGAAGCCAATGAAAATGCTCCGCGGGCCCAACGTCGTCACCATCCGACTTCTGTCATGGTATGGTGGGGCGTCTCATATCACAGAGTAACTGATATTCATTTCTGCGAGGTCGGCGTCAAAACCAATGCGAGCGTGTACGAAAATATGTTAGAGGATGTAGTCGAGCTATTGCTATTCATGCATGCTATTCGCTGGAAAGCCATGGTGCTTCCAGCAGGCCTCGGCTCCCGCTCACAAAGCCAAATTAATTCAGCAGTGGCTACCGGCGCATGTTCCTGACTTCATAACCGCGGATGAAAGGGCCTCAGGCAGCCCAGATTTGAATCCTCTGGACTACAGCCTTCAAGCTAAGTTAGAGGAGACTGCTTGCGATCGAACTTACACCGATTTGGAGAGTTTGAAGGCCAGTATCATGCGTGCAGCTCGAGAATGCTGCTTCATACAGTGCGTGAAGCGATCGAAGTATGACCTCACAGGCTTCGGGCCTGTATAGCTGCTTTTCTTATGGTGTACTCACGAAGTAATAAACCAATTACTTCGTGAGAAATAAAGATTTGTTTGACTGCCAGGACTTTGGCTATACTAAGTAGAATGCCACGTAGTGCAATAGTATATAATTTAGCAGAATTTCAACAGGAGTCCATCAGTATTGTTTCCTACTTCAATCAGAATATACTCTAATAGTTCAGATATTTCTCGGCCAATCAGGCTGTGATCACTTCCGTTCCAGTTATCTCAAATAGGCTTAATGCGATATTTCCCAAAGACTGAAATTGTTGATAGTCGTAGAAAGAGTTGGAACAGAGGGAAAGGGATGAATCATTGAAATTTTATGTCATTCGCCGAACTTTCCAGTCGCAATTCATGACTTCAAATTGATTAAATTCATATCAGTACAAAATTCGGTCATTGGAAGTTGTTTAAACCGCCATAATCAAACTGCATTTGACGCCGAGTTGTGTTTTATGTTGTATTGGCAGAAAGTCCGTGTTTTCTTGGCTAAAGATGCCAAAGAGGGCAACACCGGCGTTTTCGCTCTTAGTCTAAGAATCTTAAGGAAAACCCTTACATATGAAATTTTGTTTAAGGATCGCGGGATTGCTAAGCCCGCCATCCACTTCATGGCGAACTGGACCAGTTGAAAAGCAGCATGCTTCCAAGGTTGTGGTCCACGGAACCCTCATTTTTGGGCAAGCACTCAAGTTACAAAATTTATGACTTGACTTAGGAATCCCTCGATCCTTAAACAAAATTTCAGTTCAGCCTCGGCCATCTTAGGCCTAAAAATTTTACAAGACGGATTTGCGTTCGTTATAATTTATACACATGACGTGTTTTTGGATAAATAAAAGGGAGCAAATACCACCTTGTAGCCACTTCGGTCACGGCAGAGGTGAGAGAGAGAGTCCCAGGGCAGAGGTGAGACAGCGTCTGATGAGTTCAAAGGCAACTCACGACGAAACAGCAGGTCATAAACCTTGCATATGGCTGGCATACACACCTTAGTGGTGCATAGTGTGTCACCTTCGCGTCCACCAATTCGTCGGTCATCCTTGCAAGAGAGGGCTCCACTGCATAAGCCAGCAATCGAATTGTCGCCCCTCGTTAATGTGTGAACTATCCATTGCTACTTCCGCTTTCTGATCACATCGTCCTTGTGCACCGACCAAGTTCTATGTTCAACATAGTATCAGATCAGTATGCCCCGATGACACTCCACAGACAAGCGTTCACGAAGACGTAGATAGTGAGTGAGGGTCACTTTCCATGTTCTACTCCCATATAGCAGCACAGCACACATTAGCACAGAAATCTTAACTTGATCTTGGTGTTGAGATAACTGCATTTTCAAATTTCAAACAAAGCAGCGAAAGCGGATCTAGCGCTGTTCATGCGTCCAGTGACATCTAGTTCGGTGTCACCGTCGTCAGGACGACACTTCCTAGACAAAGATGCTCATTAAAGCAGATAAGGAGGGTCTATCAGACTGAGAACCTTGATTTTGATGGTATTTATCTTCAGACCAATTCTACTTGCCTCCCTTTTTGAAATTCAGAGCCATTTGACCAAGGCCCAGGACCAGCATGAAAAACGTCGCAGATAAAAAGGAGAAATAATATCGGTGACCTGATGCCACCCGGACAGATTCCGCTTTTGACCTCAAATTCCTGAGATTCTACCACGCAGCACGTGACATTTCGCGCCATCATATGTTGCTTTGACAATAGCGATTAGTTTCGCCCGGAATGCCCCTCTTACGTAGTGGTGCAGGTACACTCTCTATTCATTCTCCCGAACGCTTTCTCGAAATCGATAAATAGCAGTTGAAACGAAGATCTGAACTCTGGGCTCTGTTGGAAAACGATCCGCAGGGTGCTGAGCCGGCCAATGCCTGAGGATGTGGAGCGGAAACCAGTCTGGTCTCTGTGGACTAAGCTTTCCAGGATTATTTGAGCTATTATCTTTGTGGCAGTATGGACCGTGCAGATACCCCTCCAATTGCCGCATTCAAGCTGGATTTTAAAAATCTTCCCCTTCCACTTTCTGGGAAAGCTCTCGGACTCCCACGATATCCGTACAAGCGGAAGTACCATATCTACAGAAACTACAAGTGCAGCGATGAATAATTCAGTGGAGAGATCGTCAGGCCCAGCGGCTTTCTTCCGTTTAATTGCAATGGTGCCGAGATGATTTCTATTCTGTTTGGAGGAGCAGTCAGTATTTGCATTTTACATTGACAAATCATTTCATCCACAAGTCATGCAACTTCCCGGATGTCATACGGTTAAGGTAAAATGTCCTTTTCACTTTTTCGGCTCTTCGACATCGTGGGTTGACACACAGAACCATCGAAACGTAAGCGCTTACATGGAAATCATTTTAGAATAAGCTTTTTCGGCTTTGGAGTTTCTTCCTCATTTCACTGTAGTATTTACATCTACATAAACAGATGACTGGGGGAGTAGGGTAGGGTAGCTGAAAAGTGATTTGTAGGGTTGAACTCTTTGGTCGTCCTGTGTTTCAAGATTGTTTTTTGATTAGGGACAACCTTCAGGTTTTTATTTGCAGATATCGATATTTCGGGAGCCAGTTGCTCCCTTCCTCAGTGCTTACAATCTGATTGTAGATGCAGATGTCTGCGAATAAAAACAATAGAGTTGTCCCTAATCAAAAAACCATCTTTTCGCTTCATAAGTAGCTGAACTGCTCGCGGGAAAAATTGCTTATTTGCAACCATGATCTTATACTCACTTGTAAATGGCAAACTTTTGTTCTTCACATTTATACAATCCGGACAATTAGCAAACAATTTCAGCGCTATCAGGAGTGGATTATCGCAGTTGGCGTACAGGGTACCGAGAGTTTCGACCATTGTTGGTGTATTCTTATCTGAAAATAGGAAAAATTCCGTCAGATCTCAATTTCACCAGCCGCTGAAAGTTGATTCCCGACTCACAAATGGTCCACATCTGCTTATACGATTGGAACCAATTCTCAACATCCAACGGGAGCGCCGCATCAAAGTTCTCGCCATTCAACCCGGCACGTATTGTTATATCAGGAAGCACCGTGATTTTCATATTCTCACACGTTTTTTGAACTGAATTCACAAAATCATCCTCGACGTCCTCAAACTGAAATCGAGAAAGAACAAACGAAATTTCCATTCAAGGTGTCGTCACTCTAAAAAGGGTTTTGTTCGTTTTTGCTGTCAATATTTACATCGTCATCTTCCATTCCAGCAGGTATACCGTAACTGAGACTCATTTTTCACCTCGTATGCAAAAATATTAATGAAATAAAAGAAATTGATAAAGTTTCCTTGCTTTTGCCTGGGAGCTCCTCTTCAAGCGATGTACTGCGAAGAGATCGGATCGAATTTCTCCCAATTCTCTGTCGTTCGCTTCACATGTGAATTACTCACTGGGGAACTACGTTTTTTGTTCTATAACTGTTCTACGTTGTTGTAAATATTCCGCGAATCTAGGATTTCCCTTGGTTTTTGTTTATTTTTTCTCGTCTGACTTTCATTTGACGTCTGGATGAGATGTCAGTGATTCAGGTGGTAATATATTTGTGGCAGGTAGGGTATGTTCTGAATATTATATCCTCGGAATATTATTATTTTGATGGAAGTTGGGTTTTGAAAAATTGGAATTGATTTTTATATTCTGACATAACGCGGAATTCAAATTGTTTTTTGATTAAGGACAACCCTATTGTTTTCGTTTGCAAGGAGCTAGTTGCGCCTTTCCCGGAATGTCAATCTTCTTCTTTTCTTCAGCTTTTGTCCTGTTTACAAGCGGGGTCGGCTCATTATGTTTTAAGCCTGATCTGGATGCAATCGCGAGGCTTTCAAATCCCCATCCAGCATTTCAAGCCACCGTTGTTCGGCCAGCTTTTTGGTCACTTATCATCGACTTCGAAGATCTTACCAATCTTGGCGAGCGCTTTAGCGCGTATTGCGTGACCATACCATCGAAGTCGCCTCTCTTACAATTTTTCCACGATCGGTGCAATCCCATATCAGATATCGTCATTTTGGATGTCATCAAAGCGTGTAACGCCACTAGTTCAAAGCGCTATGTTCGGCTCCATTACCCCATGACGCCATTCATTGTCTTTTATAGTTTATCAACAATCAGAACCATAGACGGCGGCAGGATGGACGACATTGCGATAAATTTTTGATTTGACACGTTCGTTGATAGGTCAATCACAAAGAACACCAGTTGTGGAACGTCAATTTATCGAGGTTGAGCTAATGCGCAAAACAATTTCATAACACAGTCCTCATTGGCTGATAGCATTGACTCGAGAGATTTTAATCGCTCAATTCTGGGCAGGTCACTGCCATTGACAGTCATTGCGCCTGTTCCCGAGATATCAATAAACATTTTTTTTTTTCATTTCCCAGCTGTACATTAAAAAGTTGAGTCGAAGAAAAATTACCTAGAAGAGACTTTCCAAGTCACTGGAAATGTGATTGGGATATAGTGCGTCAACCACACGCGTTATTTTCGTCGATGCCCCGCAAAGTGTTTAGTTCCTTCCATAAGTTTCTGAGGAGCTTACACTTTTCCCCCAATGTTGAATGCCACGTACTTCTAGGACAATCCACTCATTGGCTATTCCAGAGTATTGGAGTTTATTGAATGACATAGCCCATAGTGGTGTAATCGCCCTTTCGCAGTGTATAACCTTCTCACAGTTCCTTCTGCCTTCTGATCAGCATATCTATGGCTAGCTGGTCTGTTACCTGCCTTTCTCTTCCCCTTCTTTAAATGAGCGAGAGCCCTTCACGCTGTCATGATCCTTCTCGAAATTGATGAAAAGCAGGTGAAGCGGAGAGACAAGCTACACATAATTTTCCACGATGACCAGAAAGGGAGAAAACCAGTACGCTCTCTGTAAACCAGCCTTTCCAGATGTTGTTTGATCTGCTCCAGGAAGCACGCAAATACTATCACAGTCAAGGCGACTGCCTTTTTTTGGAACCTTGACGATTATCTCCTTCCTTCCTTTACTGGGGAGCACTCCAAGTTCCCAGGACTTGGAAATTAGTAGAAGTAGCAACTCTGTAGGGTTTACAAGGAACAGTTCTGCAGGGAGGATAATGCCTGCGTCTTTGTTCTAATGGTGGCAAAGATAATTTCGTTTCTGTTTGGAGACAGACAGTATCCGTTAAATCATCCACAAGCACTGGAAATGCCTCAGATATTATACGATTCAGAATGGTGGTAAAATACCGCTTACACTTATTCAGCTGGTCATCATTGTGGTTGAGAAGCGTACCATCAATGTCACTCACAGGACCAATTGCAAACTTTTGTGTGGTGTGGAATACAGAAGCGAAATAGTTATTATTAGCAGCACAACATAATGATGAATTTTTTTTGTCACGTACTCCCCGCTTCACATCCCATATTTTTTTGCGAATGATAAATATGATTGACCGATGTTCAGAAGACCATCTTGAGGGACTGGAGATGATGAAGAGGGGAGAGATATTCCAGAAAACCCCGGGAATGGAGGGAGGGGGTTCTTTGAACATTCCGGTCCCTCACGTACCATCGCACAAAAGTTCACGTGTCCTTAACGGATAGGTAGGTCCAAACCGGAACCCGAAAATCAAACAAAAATGGCATAGGCGAGCGTGTAAATAATTTAATAATCGGGAAATAAAAGAAAGAATAATACCCAAGCATTTTCAAGAAATGAAACTTGACGACTTCTCCCTCCCTAAATGTTTGAGAACTTACACAAAACTCACGGCTGGTCAAAACGTCATACTAATCCCAACTTGTGCGCAGAAATATTCCTGCACATATTGCATTATCGAATAGAGAAACATCCCAACTCGATGGATTGCGTTGCAGAGTATCAAATAACAACAGTAAAACAAAATGAATCGGTGGGGTGGTCAAGGGTAGTATAGGTCCCAGGGCGAAACGTGGATTGGTACCCACGATGGAGCATAAAACCTGGGAAATGCCTGCTGAACCAACACCAACAGCTCTACTACCAAATCCTATCTCCACCTCCACTTGGTGACCGCTGGAAGCTCTTTCTTAACGAAAAGCTGCAGACGCGGGTCAGGAACATTCCAGAAAAAAATTATCAGAGCGACTAGGCTGATGGCATCTTTTTGTTCTTTCACCGGATTATGGACCTTAGCCAAATGGCTCAGGATTTGGAAAAAGTGGCAGGGAAAGGTGCACTGAAGATGAATAAGTCTGCCAGGCCATCGTGCAATCCCAATCTGCATTAATGGACAGTGCATCGAAAGCAAGAGTTAGATGTTACCTGATGCGCTGGAACCACTTTCGCTGCCTTGTCTAAAATCTGGAAATGCAGTTATCTCAACACCAAGTTGAGATTGTTCGATGCTAGGGCTCTTACTGTGTTGCTATATCAGAGTAGCACATGGAAAGTGACCCCCGCTGCTACACAAAAGCGCCGAACCCTTGTCAACACCTGTTTGCGTCGCACCATCGGAGTACGCTGGCTTGATATTATTACAAACGAAAAACTGGTCGGCACGCAGGCGTAGCGCAAAACTGTAGAGAAGGAGTGCCTGCCGGAGACCTGGGTTCTTAGGGGAAAAAATTGCGAACTCTTGGCTGCGTTTGAGAGAAGAATCCTCTGAAGATTTTTTCCCCCTACATGAGGATGGGCGATTCCATAACCTACATAACGAAGAAATATATGAGCGGTTCAACAGGTTGCGGTGGACGGGTCACCTAATCCATATGGATGAGGATGATCCATCCCAAAAAGTCTATAAGGGCAATATCTATGGCTTAGGCCAGGACGCCAGACAGGTTTAAGGAATATCGAATTGGTGGACCTCGGCGCAAAACTGGGATGTCTAGAGTTCCCTATTAAGGCAGGCCTAAACCGGATATCAGTTGTTGCGTCGTTGATGATGATGATGATTGCGCTCGCCCGAGATTATTACCCTGATTTGGCTCAGGCACTCATTCACCCTCCCTCCAATGAGATTTGAACAGTGCCCTTTTGCTTCGAGAGTCCAACGCTCTAACCACATCCGGACACAGTTTTGCATACCATAGAGTAGTTTGTGGCATCAAATCAGAGCAATACAGCTCTAATTGGCCACGTCGGAGTAATCACTGGTCCTTATACGAATTAAGGCGGAAGTAACAGCATACATTGAAAAGTAATCTGCAATTTGGAAAAGTAATTTTATTCATAGAAATATAATTTGAGTCAATTCGTTCGAAAAAACAAACATCACGGGTTGGGGGCTGCATAGCTAAAAGTGATAAAACATATGTATTTTGCTCCGAATTATAGCAGCCCCTTGACTAACAGAATGAGCTAGTTTCACAATATCCTCCTTACATTTAAATGATTTTAAGAGGACTTTTACATCATTAGCTGGACGTATTACGAATTAGAAAAACATTCCAGAATAGTACGTTTCTAAAAGAGCAGAGCAAAGTAATGTAGCAAAATGTCGGCCCATTTTTATAATTAAAAGTCTGTGTTGAAGATAACTAAAATCTGAGATTTACTTTGGCATGGAGTTTCTCTCATCTGCTTGACCAAATGGCTGTTGTAGGGTATTATATTGCGAACATAAGGTGTACAATTTATACGACGTGTCCTGTTGAAAGTACTTTGACATAAGTACATTTTTCCATGAAGTTGGCAGCATTGTAGTAGAAAGCCAAGAATAAAAAAAGTTCATGTCTAGTTTCAGCTGTGCGTTGTCGTGAGAAAATTCGCATTTTTGTGTGATACAACCGAATATCGAGTTCAGAGCCCAATCCAAAGGGTGCAGTATTTAGTTTTAGTAATCTGGATATTCATATCTGGCAATGGAAGTGGAAAATGGTAAGTAATTGCACAACACGGGAAAAAGGCATCTAAGGTTAAGGTTATGATTTGGAAATGCTGTTATTTCCCCGGCGTAATACAACGTTTCATCGTATTTTCGACTTTTCCAGCACCCGCGTCACCAAAGGATACCCAAAAACCTCGTTCTCCTTCGGCTGCGTCAGAGAAAGGAGTAGAAAATGGAAAGCATGATTCACGGTCACGATCCGGAAGTCCAGCGGCTCGGTCGCGGTCAGCGTCTCACGATTCCAATAAGTCAGGACAGCGGGTAAATGTGTCGAATGGCTCGCGAAAGAGTCGAAGCCGCTCACGCAGTCCTAGCGCCGTTTCAAATAGATCAAGGAGTGGAAGCGCACATTCAAATCGGAGCAAAGGTCGAAGTCGTAGTCGAAGCAGGAGTGGATCGCCGAAGAGCAGAAGTCAGTCGAAGGCTCGTTCGCGGTCAGGTAGCGCTGTAAGTGGTGCAAGAAGCCCAAGCGGTTCGAGGAGAAGCCGCAGTAGATCGCCTGGCAATGCGAGTAACCGGTCGAGAAGTCGCAGTGTTTCGCATGGCAGCCGAAGGTCACGTAGCGGCTCGAAACGGAGTGGAAGCCGCTCTAGAAGCCGGAGTGCGTCCAGGAAAAGCGATGCACGGTCGAGAAGTCGTAGCGGATCACGCAGAAGTCGAAGCGGATCGCGGAAGAGTGGAAGTAGGTCTAGATCACGTAGCCGCAGTGGTTCACGGAAAAGTGGAAGTCGATCCAGGTCCCGGAGTCGTAGCGGCTCACGCAGAAGTAGAAGCGGGTCTAGGCGAAGTGGTTCGGCAAGATCGCGAAGTGGCTCACGTCGAAGTGGATCAGCAAGGTCACGAAGTGGTTCGAGGCGGTCAAGGAGCGGATCCCGCAGGTCTCGTAGTGGCTCTAGGCGAAGTCGTAGTGGGTCGAGGCGCAGTGGAAGTGGATCGAGAAGTAGGAGTCGAAGCCGTAGCGGATCGCGTCGAAGCCGTAGTGGATCGCGTCGAAGTCGAAGCGGATCGCGTCGAAGCCGTAGTGGGTCTCGAAGAAGTCGCAGCGGATCGAGAAGAAGTCGAAGTGGTTCGGGCTCTAGATCACGATCTCGATCGAAATCCGGTGCAAGATCCCCATCTAGGTCCCGATCCCGTAGTGTTTCTAGATCGCGATCGCGAAGCAGATCAGGGTCTCGTTCACGATCACGGTCTCCACATAGTAAATCCAGATCCCGTTCAAGAAGTCGTTCAGGTAGCCGATCACCATCGCCCGGAAGTGCAAAAAAGAAGCGGAAGGTGTTCAGCGATTCAGAGGATGAAGGTGAGTTGTGTGAAATTATTGAAAACTCGTTATTTGCGCAAACCAGGGAATTCCTTTCACCAACGCCAGTGGAGAGGAGGAAGAAATCTGTTAGTTCAAGGAACCCTCTGCTACCGGTCCAGCTCTATCTTCTTTGCAACGAGAAGAGCCCGAACGTAATGGGTAAAAGGGCTCCAGCTGTCAGCGCTCTTCAGCATTTCTTCGACGATGTTGCCATCACCATTATCGAATTGCCGATCAATATGAAACGCAGGGTCGGAATTCTCTTCTTAGTTAGGATGACTACTTCGATTTTTTCCAGTGCAAGGTTAAAACCATGAGCAATCATCCATCAGCTTACCCGTCGCATCAATATGCCAAGTCTGCTTTGTCCCCATTCGACAGTGCGCCCAGCAACAAGCGCTGCAACTACATACGACCAGGCCCTACTCTTCTGGCATGTCGAGTCTAAGCAAATTATCACAGGAGCATTCCAAAGACCCGGCCCTGGGATGGATGCCTGCAATCCATCGTCTAATAAAGCAGGAAGCTATTCCTGAGATAATCCCTCAATATCCATAAGAGATAGTTCGACATGGGGAAAGTATTGTCAAGTGTGCCTAGTGGTGGGTATAAAGACGGCAACAGGGTCGCCTTTCCCTTTTGTTATCAGCGCAAGCATCATCACCTTCCAACGAGAAGGAAAAATACCCACTTTCCGGCAAGGGTTGAATGCGGCGAGCAGTAGGTCTGGCCGATGCTGGAGCACCAGCTTTTATACCTCTACTGGGAACCGTCGGATCTTGGCGCCTTTTTGTTTTCAATAGAGAAGGCTGCTTCTTCCAACTCTTTTATAGAGAAAAGTGAGCAGTGTCCTCGGCGCTCTCCGTGCCGCCGTCATCATCCCATATGAGGTGTGCAGGGAATAGTGAATAGTGCCAGTACAAAGGGATCCACCAGCTTGCTCCAACAGTTTCGTCAAACCTCCCATTGTTTATCTTCGCGACGTTCTACGAACAGAAAGAGCGCCGGGGTAGCGCACACTGAGAATTTGTGTCAACCATTTCAAAGGCAATGTATTGATGGTCGCGGAACGTTGAGGTGGACGGTGTTTAAAACTACAAGTCCTGTTCTCTTCGCCATTTCGAGAATTCATTTCCTTTTGGAGTCTGGGTGAGGCATGCGTCATTCAAGTGCCTTGGCATTGAAGTCACCCCCGACCAGGATTCGCCCCTGGGTGTCCAAGATAACATCCACCAGGACATCAAGCCTGAGTTGAAAGTCCGGCGTCGTCTCATCCGGTTTTAGATAGACAATGAAAAACGTTACCCATAAACACCGAATCCGGCCAAAGTCGCCCCTCGTCTTTGGGCAAGAACCCTAAGCAGGGTGCCGTTGCGAACCCAGATGGCAGCGGTACCGGATATGTCGAGGTGCCATGAAGCTGGGCCCTTATTTCGATACTGTTCACTGATGAGCACTGGATCAACGTTGGTCTCCACAGCGAACTGCGCTAGCAATTCGTGAGTAGCTGCACTCCGGTGCATGTCGATTGGTAGGATGCCGATCATGTTGATCGCGTTCTAGCTCTTTCCGTTCAGTTCTGAAGGCTGGACATCGTTTCAAGCAAACAGTATGCGTAATGCTCTTATCACACGCGCCACTGCCCCGGTCGTTTTATGGCCTGCTTGACTGCATCTGCGGCATGCTGCCCTTCTGTCAGATCCCCGTATACCCATAATACAAACGTCTGTAAGATTTGGTCGGGCGGCCCGGATTCGTTTCTTACATATTACCCAATCAATTCTGATCTTCCCGCTGTTTAGAAGCTTCCTCACGTATTGCTCTGCAATTTCCACGACAGCGTGTTTTTGGCCTTGGGATTTCGCAGAGGTGATACCAATCCAGATATTGGTTACCTCCGGATATTCGCGCTTGATGTTCTTTTCTATTTTGTTCTTTTCTGTGAAGCAGTCAAGGTCTCGAATTCCTAAAAAGCACGTGGGTTCCAGGCTAGAAACCAAAGCTTTCTCTCCCAGTAGCCCCTTGACTACTTCACACAACGTACCTTTATTTTTTGCATCGTATCGGAGCATTGCTGAATCGATTCTTCTACCAATCAGTATTAATTTTGCTGTGCCCTGGATCCAACAGTGGATATTATTCTTTTGAGACGGAATTTTTTGATCGACCCGTAATGTAAAATGTTCCTTTTGTATTTGCCTAACTATGACGAAAATCACTTCTTAATAAATCGATGTCGTTAAGCCTCCTGTCACCTCATAGCTAGTTGAACCCTCACCCGTCGTAAGTATTTGAATGATTTCCTATAATTTATTGTGTGCATGAGATGATCGTTATCGACACGATTAGCCATAAGGGATGTTCGTTGGTATTTCTTTTGAAGAGAGTTGCGATGTTCACTCCAATTAAGAACCCTTCCTCACACAATCCCTCCTTCCCTGAACGGACCGGAGACCGTCTTTTAGAGGATTTTTTATTTCCTAGCAGGGTTGATCTTAATTCCGAATTGCTAGGCAGTGTACGTTGTTTCCATTCCTGAGTCAGTTTGGCTTTGTAAAATAAATGTTTAGTGTCTCTAAAAACTCTCTCTTCGGGCAAATGAAGTGCTTGGGGTTAACTCCAGACTCTTGGCGGCAGTAATATCCTCCCTCTCATTCTAAGGGCGCAAATCAAACTCATTATATACACCCGCAATTGATGTTAAGAATTATGAGCCAAGACGGAGTTCCCAGACGGCGACCAGAAATTCGATTTCTATTTTTTTCGGCAGCGCAGCATCAGTAAATAATAATATCCAAGCGAGTTTGTAAGGTTGCTGCTTGGATAGTATATGTTCGATGATAATTAAACTGAACACCTTCTCCTTAAAGACCAGGAAGGCGACCAATTTTAGATACAAATGCGATTCGTTTCACTTTACCAAGTCATGACAATATCTGTCTTGCCTACTTCAGGCTTGCTTATTGAAACTTCTAATCTTAATTAATCTTTATTATGCAACAACTTGAAATTTGTCCCCCTTCTAGATGGTGCTATCGCGAAAAAACGTGTTAAAATTACGGATACCGATAACGAGGAAGAAGAAGAAGGAATCGGAGGTGAAGCTGCTAATTTACAAGAAGGAGGACAAGAACAAGCCAAAAATGAACTCTCCGATGACGAAGGTCCACTCAGAAACAATCACGAAGCGTAAGTCAACAATCCCCAGCACAAATTCATCAAAACTTCATAGCGTTTATGCATTTCAGAGACAATTTCATATCTGATTTCGACGCGATGTTGCTCAAGAAACGAGAAGAGAAATCACGTCGACGAAAACGTCGAGATATTGATTTAATCAATGATAACGATGATATAATTGACCAATTGATACAAAATATGAAGGCAGCTGCCGAGGAGGACAGAATATTGAATCAGGAAAATTTACCAGCCACCAAGAAAATATCAATGCTTAAGCAAGTGATGTCACAATTGATCAAGAAGGACTTACAATTAGCTTTCCTAGAACATAATGTTTTGAACGTCTTGACTGATTGGTTGGCACCGTTGCCAAATAAGAGTCTACCTTGTATTCAAATTAGGGAAAGCATTTTGAAGCTGTTGTCGGATGTAAGTATGCAAATTTCGGTAGATGATAGTTTTAGTGTATTTATGCTAGAAGAAGTGGTAGACCCTGCCTCAGATGGAGTGATGACGTAGGTCAGGACGCCAGATAGCCTCTAGGGGTATCGAATTGGTGAACCTCGACGAAAAGCCGGGATGTCTGGAAGCTCTTCACTAGGACAGACCTAGATCTGATACCGGTTGTTGAGCGATTGATGATGGTATTTTACCGAAATTACTGAATAGAAAGGAAGGGCTTAGCGGTTAGAGCACTATGTTAAGTTCGGGGTTCAAACTCACTGGTGGCAGACGATACGAGTCGACTTACCTGTGAATGAGAATCTGAGTCAAATCAGGGTAATAATCCCGAGTGAAAGCAACATTGAACGCATTGCCACCTGATGTGTCGTTACGATTTTGAAATGGAGTGCTCTAATACGCTTGAGGGCTTAAATCTAGCGTGGCTACTTGTGCGTTTTTAGTGTTTGGTTAAATTGATCTCTGGTCAAAGTTTAAGATTTGATATTAGCCCAAGCGATCGGTTCGTGAAATAGTATCAGTGTCCGGATGGCTGAGCGGTTAGAGTAGTGGGATTTCTATTGTCACTTGATGTCCGATGTCAGCCGATTCAGCTATGAATGAGTGCCTGAGTTAAATCAGGGTAATAATCACCGGCGAGCGCACTCCTGGCCGCATTCCCTCCTACAGGGTACTGTAATTTTGTAGTGTACCGTTACGATCTTGAATGAAGTGCTTTAACACACTTCGAGGCCAATTATATTGTCGAGCCAACGATTATTTTTTCCAAGTTGCCACAATCTCGGTAGACGCCGGATTTTATCTTATGCTAGCACTAAGTGCCAATCATTAAGGCTCGGGCGATCCTACCTACTTAAAAGATAAAGGGGTTCTGGGGGTAGTGGCCAATGGGAGAATCCGTCAAGAACTCCGTGTAATATTGAGACCGTATGCACAATGGTGTATTTTTGCATGGTTTGAACCAGACGGACGATTATGGTGAAAGTTATGTATTTGGCTTTGACGGTTTCGATCGTAGGGCAGAGGCGATCTCATCAGGCAGCGTGATCAAAAGCGGCAACAAGTGGCATTTGCCCCTTTTTTATTAAATTCAAAACCCGACAAGGGTATGAATTATGTCGACTGAAATCGCCTCGTTTGAACCTAGACTGGTTTCAGCTGAATGAAATGAGTTGTCCTGAGCCCGCCATCCGATTATAGCAGTCATACAATTTTCGATACCATTTTTATAGTACAATTTATCTTTAGCCACAAAATAGACCTCAGTTTCGACGATTACCTTTTCATCGGCGCTAAATTTCTTTCCAGCGAACATTCTGTTAAAGTCTGAGAACAGGAAAAAGTCGCTGGGGGCCATATCTGGAGAATACGGTGGATGCGGAGGCAATTCGAAGCCCTATTCATGCAATTTTGTCATCGTTTTCATTGATTTGTGAGACGGTGCATTGTCTTGATGAAACAGAACTTTCTTTTTCTTCAAAGGGCTGTTTTCCGCGATTTCATCTTTCGAATGCTGCAATAACGCTATGTAATAGTCGCTGTTGATGGTTTTTCTCTTCTCAAGATAGTCGATAATTATACCATGCGCATCCCAAAATACTAATGACATGGCCTTGCTGTTGCTACGTCGTTGCACGCTTTGTAGTCGGTTCATCACGTGTAGTCTATTCTGATCGTTTTAATTCTGGTGTGGAATAATGGAGCCATGTTTCGTCCATTGTCACGTATCCACTTATACATTCGTTCTCCATCCGATCTTTCATTATAAGCTCGGATGACGACCACCCCGTCCTTAATAGCACAGTCTTAGCAAAAAGCTCCCCACAACACAGCCATCTGCACGGTAAATGGCTCCCAGAGGCAATTCACGTGCTTACCGTGGATTGCCTTCCACTTCCATTCGTCGATTCGCTTTTGGTCTGATTTCACCCCACTCAAAGAATTCCTCCTTTAAGTCAAGTGCAGTCAGACCACATTTTGTCTTACAAACAGCTTCATGCAAGGGATTCGTCTGCCTTTGCTATAAAAATAATTACATAGCGAATCGGTGATGTGTCGCCACGTCAATGTAACGAGGCAGGGTTATCCGCTCCTCGACGTAGTTTGGATGATGTATTCGGAATTTGGATATACTAGTTCGTATCCATATTCCCCGAGGGATGCGATTTCAGTGCTAACTTTACACATCGCAGGAGATTGGACAACAGAACATCAAGTCGAGTATAGGTTCATTGCAAAATTTTTAGGCATTTGTAGAAGTCTGTCTCGGCCATAGCTTGACCCTACTAGGAAGCCCTTCTTCTCATCGGACAGAATGTTGTTTTTCCGTGCTTTCACCTTTCCACTAATATGAATTATGAATTTGTAGAGGGTTGGTAAGTCTTGTGTCTGCGGTGTCCTACAGTGTTTCCTTTTTAGGGATAAGGTAGGCAATTCCTGCAGCAACGAGGGTGGAAATTCTTCCGGCTGACTCATATCCTGATTGATGCTGTGTGCTAACCGACCATGTATACTGGCTAACGTTTTGTACCAGATGTTCTGCATCCGATCTAGACCAGGGCCGCTCCAGTTCCTTGAGCTGTTTCTGGCTCGTCCAACCTCCTCTTCGATAACATCCGCAAAATTCATGCCCGGCAAAGTGGCATGACGGGTGCCACCCCAATATCCTTTCGCTTCCGTACCCGAAAACTGCACTGTATGGAAGTTCTGTTGGGATTCGTTGAGTCATTTTAAAAAGCCCTGCTAGTTCCTCGCGTACGTTGCATTGTGGACACGTCTGGAGTAACTTTCGCCATACCTTCTTAACCCACTGCATATGACACAGAAGGTTCCTGCTTTAGTGTGTCCTGAATTTCAACTACGGGTGTCTCACTCGGGACGGCATAGTTCCAGTAAACCCTTTGCACGTTATTTTTCTTCCGTCTGCTGACATTGTCAGAGCTGATTTGTGTCAGCCTAGCAATGTCCTGCCGTAATGAGCTCCACCGACGTTGCAGACGAATTTTCCCTGGTGGATATGTTCGGTTACTCAAACCAATAAATAACGTGAAAGCAAATCCTTCGACACTGCAATCTGATGGCCGCAACTGCATCACAATACACAAGTGAGTGTATTTGCAGCAGCGACATATCAGCACACGGTCGAGATGCAATCTTATCATTGTTTTGATATACAGGGTGGTCCAGGAGTCATTTCACATGCTTCAAAAATCTCTTCGCTACAAAATGAAACGCGAAACGCAACTGAATGATCGAGGAAAAGCGAGTACAAAATGTTACCTACTGTCTATCGTAAGTGTTAGAATTGCGCACCGTCGCAGTTTATACAGTTTTCAAGGCGCTGAATGCACCCTTCCAGAACGCGGTTTCACACAGTGCTGTCATTTTCGATGTCTTGAAAAGTGTCATGATTGCGTGGTCTACGAGCGAATACCTTGTCCTTCACGACACCCCAGAAGAAAAAATCCATGGAGTCAGGTCGGAGAACAGGAAGGCCATTCAATGGTCCCACGCCGATCGATAACACGTCCCTAGGTATTTATTCACGGACCATGACTGCATAAGTCGGTGGTGCATCGTCTTATTGGAAGTGCAGGTCAGGGAAGCTGCTGTATACCTGTGAGGAAGTAACTTTGCAGCATCTCCAGGTATCTTTGACCGTTGACATTGCTGTCAAAGAAATGAGAGCCGTAAACCCCTACTTCCGAAATTCCACTCCATACAGTCAATCCTGGCTGGTTTAGCTGCTGTTCCAAGCGAATTTATGAAATCCCAATACGGTCAAATTCAACTGAGCCTCGCCGAAGTACAGAAAACTCGAAAAGAATGTACGATCGGCCGTTAAGAGATTCTTTATGAGGTCGCAATAATGCAATCTTCGGTCTGAATCATCTTCATTGTATCAACCGTGTCCGATAACATATCAAAATTTAATTTGCGTCTAGCTCGTATGGACGTGGATCGCGACATGTTCATCTCCAAACAGCCTTTACGCGAAGACGTTTCAGGGGACTCTACCACGAGTTCAGCTACGCGTTGTAAATTCTCTTTCGTGAGGGAACTCGACGGCCGTTCCGAGCCTAGCGTATCCTGTAGTGTAATTGTTAGGCTATTCATTAAAAACTTTCCGGACTTCTCACACGTAGCACGTTTTGATAATAAAAATGCGTTCCTCGCGCGTAAACCGCATTTTACGTATGTACACGAACAAATGTACGCCAGTCATTTCTAGTCTGTTTCTCGAAGTACGTAAAACGTTAACCTGATCAAATAAAAGGATACTACACGCTCACATCTCCGAAAGTTATTTTCTTTTGTACTCGCGGCTGAAGCGTCTGCCCCTGTCGACCCTTGGTCACCAGTTTTCGTGATGACCTTAAGTCGAATACGCTCCCTGATGATGGCTGGGATTGCATCGCTGTGAGTAATAAAGCGGTACTGGTCTGCGACACCCGGCACAGTCACGTGTACGAACTGCGGAAAACGCTCGACGAATCTCTTCTGTAACGTTATTTCGTAATAAGAGCGGATGATAAAGAGGTTCATTTCCTCAGTCCACTTCATCCGCTGCTTACGCGAACCTGCTGAACTGGTCGCCACAGATTGTGGTGAAATAGCTGCAGCAGGTGAAGCAATGCTCCTTCGTGACGCCTAGACTAAAAACCACCCCACGATTAGCTGCTTAGACGCCGTGCTGAACATTACGGGAGCACGACCCAGTCAGCAAGTCAGAGAACTACCGCCTGTGGGAGAGCTGCTTTCCTTCGTGAATGCTACGGGCTGGGTCTGAAGATCCGAGCCGGCTAGATTCTGCGTCCCTGTTCCCTTAACAGCAGTCACGGTCTTAGAAGTTTGTGGCATCAAAACGGCGCACCACAGCGCTAATTGGGCTCCTCGGAGCGGCTACTGAAACCTACCTACCCCATTGAAGTTGAAGCACCGTAAGAAGGATAGAACTAATCGTAAATTAACTTATTTTTCACCCCAAGAAAGTAGTCGGTCTTTGAATACGTCCTGTGCTTTTGTGAGGCGGGGCTAACAGACCAACTTTTCATTTCGTTGAAGTATTTTGGTAGGGGGCCTTAGGCATCTAGTTCGTAACTTGTGTTTCACGTTGTACAGATAGAATGTAAGTAACTGAAGCAAAAAAGTCTATAATTTTAGGGTAAAAAAGGGATGGTGATAGTAGCATTAGTAAGAAAACAGCTGGTTTGCTTAACAATTTTTCAAATAATGTAAAAAATCTTTCCAGTTCCCAACGATCGATAAAAGTTACCTCAAACAATCTGGTATAGGAAAAGCAGTCATGTATCTGTATAAGCATCCGCGTGAGACAAAAAAGAACAAGGAACGTGCCGGTCGTTTAATTTCAGAATGGGCACGTCCTATTTTCAATTTAAGTGCCGATTATAAAGCCTTATCGCGAGAAGAACGTCAACAGCGTGATTTAGAACAAATGCCACGGAAGCGGAGAGCAAGTCCCGAGCCGGGATCCTCATCATCATCATCAGCAACAAAGAAAGAATTGACAACAGTTCTCACTACCGAGGAGAAAGCATTACGACCTGGCGAAAAAGGTTGGATTGCGCGTGCTCGTGTTCCTATACCATCCAATAAAGATTATGTTATTAGGCCTAAATCAACGATTGATGTGGATATGAGTCGGGTGAGTGTTTCCTTTTTGAACAATTGTTTTGGCGGAATTGAAGGAATCTTGTGGAAAAAAATCTTAATGCAATTTAGTGGGAACCCACTTCTTGCATTCATGTCTTTACCATTCACCTAATTACTATGATAAATTACTGTTAGCAGTAAACTGAACATTATTTTCTGGCTCCATTTCAGATTACCAAGAAGAAGCCCAACCGCTACGAGAAACATTTGAAACGTTTCATAGACGCAAAACGTTTGAAAGCATCAAAGCGTGCCGTAGAAATTTCCATAGAAGGACGAAAAATGGCGCTTTAAGCATGTGTTAGTCTCTAATTTTATCTAATATTTGTTTTAAATATAATTGAAGATAGTTTTAATTCCGATTTTTGTATGATTAAGAAATCTGTTTGTTTTCAAATTGAAAATAAAGGCAATTCAACTCATGTAAAAATGGTCTTTTTCTCAAATAACAATCTAATAGAATCTTCGGGTAACATAGAATTTCTTCGAGTCAGAGAATGTCAAACGGAAACTAGTCACTACAAAACTTTTTTGTTTGATGGTTTGATGGGTCCTGAGTCTCCCATCTAATTGATGGCGGAGCGTAATGATTTTGAGGAGCAATTGACTCCTACATTCTAGGGCACGGACAACTTTTTTTTTGTGGCAAGTCGACTTCTTTGCCAGGCCAGGAGCACTAGTATGTAGGGGTGAATTACTTCTTGACATTTGCACGATCCGCCATCAAATCGTAAAAAGAGAACTCTAGACCACTTAAATTATCAAACATTAACGTTTTTGGTAAGGCTTAGGCCAGCAAAGGGCTAAATCGATGGTGTGTTGCTCGATTTGATTCATACCCATATCGAGTTTTTGAATCAACGGAGGACAACAACACCAATAGTCGCTTTTGGTCATGCGGCTCCGCTGATTAGAGTTGCCTCTGCCCTAAAACACAACTGTTATCAATTTTTGCATGAACTATTGTAACTGGTTTGGCTTCTTTAATTTCGGTGAAGTTTTTAAGCAGGGAATCTAGGAATTGGGATAATCCATACTATTGCTGATATTGAAGTGGGTATCCTTCATTATGGAGATAAATATCTATCCAATGCTACATTCATCATTTAATCATTATTGCTGCATTTACATGAGGAGTAACAACGACAACGTTGTATAGTTTGGGATGGCATTAGGCTACAGTTTCTTACGATTACACCGTCCAATGATACGGCATTTATTGTGATACTAACCAGCATAACAGAAGTTTGGCGACATTCATATGTGCAAGTTATATCCAGCCATAGCGAGCAGAAAAAATTTTCTTTTTCTTTAGCCTTTGTGCCGTTCACAAGCGATGTTGGCTCGTCGTTATCGGTTGCACCATTTAATTTTATCAAAAGCTTAATCTGGATGTAGTCGCGAGGACTTCAAATCTCTATCCAGTGAGTCAAGCCATTGTTGCTTCGGCCGGCGTTTTGGTCGCTTACCATCGATGTTTAGACCAATCTTGGCAAGTGAATTCTCGTTAGCGCGAATTACATGCCCATACCACCGAAGACACCTCTTTCAATTTTTTCCACGATCGTTGCAACCTCATATCCATCGTGAATATCCTCATTTCGAATGTGATGAAGGCGTGCCTCGCCACTAGCCCAACGCAACATCTTCGTCTCCATTACCGCAACACAACGTTAATTGTCTTTTATAGTCGGCCAACACTCAGAACCATAGTGGGGAACGAAGGGGCAGCAACAATGCTATGCAGACGTACAAATTGATTGGAGCATTTCAGATAAATTCTCCGCTAAATTTCTCTGAAAACTTTCTAGATAACTGAAAAACGAGCGGAGCGATGGGCTTCGTTCCAAGTTCCTATTGCACAATGCAATCTTTACAACCGTAAAAACCCCAAAACCCGAAAACAGTAAAGAGCAGATACCGTTGTAACTAAAATGTGGCAGCGACAGCGAGTTCAGCATGAAAATATATTTCATGGATGAGAGCCTGCCCATCCATACCGTTTACGTCCCCCACAGGACCACCGAGAGACTGCAAGATTTTTCGTGATGCTTTATATGGTACCGAAATAATAGTTGCTTGCCTGACTAGAGCAATAATGAATTCCCTTTTCTCACCGAGCACGCTACGCTTCACTTGTCGAGATTCGTTCGCTCCCACGTGGCTAATAAACTCGTTTGCTCTGGACAGAAAAAAACCACCCCTGCGAGAAGATGCGTAGATGATATGCAAGCGAGGACAGGCGACGATCAAGTGATTGACACACCTCAGGCTGATGTCAGTGAATCTCTTGTTTCGCACATCCGCACATCGCTGTGCTCGAATAATATGCAAACCGCTCACCATTGTCGGTACACCACCTTTGTCTTTGCCTTTTTGGACGCAACAAGAGAGTGAAATGAAATGAAAGGAGCCCCAACGAGGTTGTTCAAATCCCATCCAAGGCAAGATGGATAGGCTTCGATTTCACGACCTTATATTGGTTGAAAGGACTCAATTTTGTGAAGTGTTCCGAAAACTAGATACGTCCTTTTACATTCAGACGATGGAGTCGTCTCATTATTGCGGATAAGGAAACACGTTCGTATTTCCCGTCCCCTCTGCTCAAGGTCAACGTTGCCAAATACCTATTCGGAGGACCTAAAGGGAGTAACCTCGGATACGAGTTACTCTGGAAAAAGTTTAAGCTATCTTAATTGGAGCAACTTTGACGAATTTAAGAAATTCTTGGGCATGATTATTTTCCATTGAAAATTCATCAAGGCGTGGCCTGAACGAGTACCTAAACTAGTGTCAAGAAGAATGACAAGATTCCAAGTACATGAGTAGACAGAGCTTGTGAATTTTTTAGACAATTATTCAAGCTAGCCACGTTTCAAAGCGCAACCGGTCAACCGGTCCTGGGTTTTTTCTCTGAGAAATTCAACATAATATGTGATCGAGCCAAACAACTGAAATACGTACGAAAAAAACTCTCAGCAGGTTAGCTTCTGAATGAAGCAGCTCCTCGAATCCCTTGCGGAACTCAGTATTCTTTGGGTAGAAATTCAGGGAGAGCCTGTACCAAGTACCACCAAAGTGGTCACAAGAACTTGTAGATGTATCTGCACGTATTTGGGAACTTGAGAGAGGTCACGGGAATACGCTGAGAGAAAAAAAATGAAGGTTGGCAGGCATATTGAAATCGGAAAAAAACTGACTCTCATTTTTTTTTAACTATTGGAACCTCGTTTTGAACGAAGCCAGAAACATTTTTTTTTTGCCTGATAACTGGCGACACCTTGTCAGATGTTGCCCCTCCTCCATTCTGCAAGCAACGCAGCGTGACCAAAATTGTCGCCAGTTGTCGGTTGTTCCCTAATATACGAAGTGTGATAGAAATGAAATAAGACCATTTCTTTATTTAACAATTCCGGGGGGATACTATATATACACGAAATGGTTGTTTTCAGTCCTTGTAGCAGCGCTGGAGGGTTGCAGTCGATATTGCTTGAGTTGTGTGTAAAATCTTTTGAAAATTTTCCAGTTCCAAAGTATCGAAGAATTTGTTTGTTTTGGAAAAAAGAAAAATTCAAAGGGAGATGAGATAAGTAAAATTAGGAGGCTGAGGAGCCACAGGAATGCCTTTCGTATTATGAACTCTCCTTGATGGAGAGCGCTGTGTGATTTGGGCGTTAGGGTGAAGGAGTGAATACTCCTGTGTGTGTGTGCAATATATAGTCTTATTCGAAGCATCCTTCTTTTGAGCATCCCTGCAGCAAGATCCATGGTATTTTGTCCTGAAGGATAACATTTTTTTGTCAATTGCAAAGATGCAAATTAACATTGATTTATCTTTGAAGTGTTCATTTTAGCTTTCCTTGGGTGAAATATGCAACTGGCTGACTGTCATTTTTCATTTATAAAATAAAGTTGTTAACGATAACTTCAGAAAACCGGAATGAAAATTTCATAGACTCAAACGGAGGCGAGCACGGGATAAAGCAGGAATTAGCAGAAATATGGAACATCGTCGCTATCAAGCTTCCGTCATTTTGGCAGGCGCAAGCAGCACGAGTTTTTTTGGGTAGAGTAGGTGAATGCATTTACGCACACAGTATTGGACTCCCGGTTCAGAACGTCGTTGGACTACCAACTAAACACCTCCCCATCCTGACAGAGCTAGCTTGGAACCGTTTGTCACATTATTTCGGGCTAGTCCCCGATCTCTCCCGTCTTGGGAAACCTCAAAAATCAAGGAATTCCTTTCGCCAACGGGAGAGGACATGAGGAAGGGAACTGTCAGTTCAAGAAACCCCCTGTCATCCGACTCCACCACCAGTCGAGCTCTATCTTAGCAACGAGAAGGACCCGAACGTAATGGGCAACACGGCTCCACCTGCCAGCACTCCTCAGCATCTCTTCGACAATGTTGTCTGGATGGAGAGAGAGAGGGATCTCCTTCGCCGCACCAGTGCAAGCCCAATTTAAGATCAATAACACTACATCGAAGTCTTTAGGGAAGTGGACATGATTGCCTTTGCACAAGTTGCAGTCATATTCGATGCAAGCGGAAATTCATGCATAGCTAATACTTCTAGTATTCCAAGGTTTCGCATAACACTTTCATTATTCCACACCCTATTTTTTGTATCCCGAATTCAAAATATTTTTACCCAAAACTCACCAACCTTAAAATATCCTGAAACGATGTCCTGACGGTTACGCTGCTGCCAGGGCAGAAGCAGCGTCTGATGAGTTTCCTCTGGAGAGGAATTTTGAAGCATCATTCGTTCAGTGATTCCATTAAGATCCATTTCCATTAATCCGAAATAAATCTTTAAGGGTGCTCTGCCTTTGGTTTCCGTTGGAATGTGTGAAGCCATAAAAAGTTGTGCCATATCTTTCGGTATGACAAATGCTGACACGTGTTTGCAGCAATTCGCAGCCGTGTGCTCGCAACCACGTGGGTACACACCAATGCACTGCATCACATACACGGCATTAGCAGCGCGGAATTTCGCTCGCGCCAACTCCCGTGGCGGTCGAACGTGTGCAGCAACCCTAAAATACTTCCTATTTTCACTAGAATACAACAATTTCGCAGTCACATTTAGAAAGTATATTTCGAAAATATATTGCAAAATAGTCTTATCATGGAGAACCACTTACTATGCTTTCTCGTGGGGCATGTGTCTCCAATTCTACCGAAACCGCCGAAGTATAATGAACCTTCTCCTGGTATAATATCGGTCTTGGATCCATTGTTTGTAAAGTGTTCGGTGCCAGTGGATTTACATAAAACAGATTCCTCTTTTCTTTGCTTCTAACAGGTCTCCAGTTTCTTGATATCGAACGCAAGCTAGGGTCCAACAAACGATGAAACAACTTCAACTGAGCATTCGAGATAGATCCCTGTTTTCGATTGATGACCCACATCATAGGGCATACTTCCTCCTTCGAGGTTACCGTTCCCCAGTAGAAGTAGAAGTCCTCTTCGAATGGAATCACCAATCGGGAGATTTCAAAAGGCGGTAAGTGATAATCCGTTCCAGATTGCCGAATATTCTCCAAATTGAGAAGAATCCTTTGCAAGACAGGGTTATGATGGAAACTTATTTCAAATAGATATACCACAATTACTGTTCCGTCGACTTTTTCTACAGCTTCCCTGAGAGTGTATCCCTTCTTTGTATGCATTACATGCATTTCTAAAGGACGTTGCAATCCTTCAGCCAAGTGCTCGCTTCCCTCATTGGCTGTCTTTCCCCAATGGAAATGGATATCTGATAACACATATTTTTCGTGCCGAAATGGTCCGCCTGTGATGTAAGGAAATTCTTCATCCCATTTAGCACTTAAAATAACTGAAACGCAATTCTTACATTAGATGGGAATAAGGAGAGGAGAGCAAGGCTTATTGTCTGTTCTGCAAACTTCGCCAACTGAAAAGTCTTCAGAAGCTTACCGGTTCGACCTGAATTTGTTACTTTCATTTTTCGTGGTATCACATCATATTTGTGCCATTTGAGATTCGGTAATTTAACTTTGATGGCATCAGACACGTTTAGGTTAATTGGCGATGGAAGTGAGGAGTCGGACTCTTTTCCTTTACGCAGAGCCTCAAAACCTTCTACGTAGGCATCCTCGAATTCTGATAGCAATTCATCACTTTTGACTTTTGGACAAACGGTTGGGTTTTCTTCAGTTATTTGAATTTCCATTTCTTTATGGGGAAAACATGTTAAATGACAATTCTGTGCAAGTGGGGCAATGATAACAATGAATACTTGTTCTCTGAAATATTTCTGACTTTTAATTTTTTTACTGTCTTCATTATAGGTTCATTTTCAAATATCACTGTAATGCGGAAAGGAGGATAATGTCCCTCTCTCTGGGTAGGGAGGTGAAATGCATTTACGCACTTTTGTCTCAGACTATCGGCTAAGACACCTACCTGGAGCATCTAGGGTTCCAAACCGGAACACACTACCGCAGGCTAGGCCTACTCTGTAAAGGAGCAAAACATTGTGGTTCAGGGGGCCTTAGCTACTCTGATATTTCTCCTATCCATCTTTTTTCGCCTTAAGAATTCCTTGAGTGTTACGTGCCACTCAACCACACTTGTCCTCGCTCTCTCGCTCTGCAGCATGGCTTCAATTGTGGTGACTAGCTCCCGCAATATGCAGATGCGGATTGTACCCCCCCCCCCCCCCCCCCCCCTCGTGATGGCATAATTTCGTCCTTTAGTGTGCAGAACGAGGTTTGATGGTCTCTGATAATTCGGCAACGCATGGGCAATCATTACTTGGGAATGGTGTGCGGAGTTTGGATCACCGTTCCACTTGCTCATTATCCATTTCGAGAAGGCATTCGATAGTGTCAAAAGGGAGTGTATCTAGAGTGCTCTCTTTCAGGAGAGGCATTTCGGGGAAATTAATAGCTATTATCAAAGCCACATATGATGGCGCAAATATCATCATATAAATGAAAAATCTTGTAGGAATTTGAAGTCGAAAGTGGAGTCCGCCAGGGTTGTATCTTGTCACCAGGGCTGTAGAGAAGGAATTCGGGCCCGGGGTAAAAATTATACATGTATGGATTGAAAATTAACCTCGCTTTCATTGAAAGTTCTCTTCCGCGGCCCCAAGAAAACTCACGGCCCGGGGAAATCCCCCTTTTCACCCCCTGTCTCGTCAGGCCTGCTTGTCAATGTGTTTTTTCTTCTCGTTATGGGTGTGGTTCTTCATGTTGCATTGTGTTTTATGGTATTGTCCTTTCTGTGCTGCTCTATATGACCAGCTCATGGTAAGCAATCGCCGCTGTTATTCGAAAGATTGAAGCCGACATTAACATTTGTTTGTGTTATTTTATAGGGGAACTCTGGTCTAGGACAATAATAAGTTGAGAATTTTGTCAACTCCGGCGAAATGCCCGCAGACGCGTTGATGACTAGACGAAAGTCGTAGTGGGTAGGTCACACAATGAGAAAGGGTAACAATTCAATTGCTGGCTACATCGTGCATTGGAATCCACTACCCCAGAGTAGTTGATACTCAGAAACACATAGCGCAGAACATTGGGGGAAGAGTGCAAGCTTCTCGGGAATTCCTGAAGGAGTTGCTTTGACACGCTACGTCTCATTTAGGGGTAAATGGCAGCTATATATATCAAATAAGTTCCATTCCGACGTCAGATTTGGGTACGCAGATCTGATCTAGGAGGAGATATAATGTTCTTGCACCTATACCAAGACTGCTTGGAAAATTTAATCTAAACTGATCCACGGTTTCCTAAATAATTGTTCCACTGGTATCTGGCCAGGAACAGAAGATTCAGAAGATTCCGTTAAAGGGTATGCGATGAACTTTTGGGTATTTCCGGTTTTGCGTTGTATGTACTTATCATAATTTCCAATTGAATACATGGAATATATATCGCGTTTCCAACTCTCCAAGACTCAAACCAAGATCTGTCCTTGTCATCGGTAGCACGCCATTCTAGCAAACTCTCCTCTTTAGGAAGAATCACGATCTATCCCTTGTTGGCAACAATACGAGGATAAAATGAACGCATGTTCGAGTGTCTCTCCCTCTCTTTATTGGAACTTCACCTAGTTAGAAGTTACAAAATTCACACAACGGCGTAGGTTTGTCGGACCCCGCTTGGAAGCCGCCGGGCAAGGTTTTTTCTGTGATCGATCTCCGCACGGTTCCCGATTGCAGAAAGTGTTATTTTGAAGATCATCTAGTCATCGATGGGTCTTCGAAATCCTCATCTCCTGCGAGTCTGTCCGTTGGCGCGTTGCTACTTGGACGACATATTCGTCTCTTTATACTACCATGATCAGCAACTTCGACATCTACGTGAAACTACGCATCAACCTGGACAAAGGCGTTCTGTGCAGGGAACAAAGTACCTCGGCTACATCGTCTCTTCAGAGGGTATCATCCTTCAAGCAAGATCCAAGCTATAGATGATTTTCCAATGCTAGAGACAGCTGCCTGAACTTTGTCGGTTCCTGAGAATGTTCAATTTATATCGCCGTCGTATTCGGAGGGTTGCACTGCAACAGCATCTCAAGGACTGCCTGCCAAGAATAATACAGCACTCCGTTCGGTGCATTTCTCAGGCGGGAATTTTCTACTGGTATCTGGCGCCCTCTGAGTATCTTATCCAGGCAACTCTTGAAAACCGAGAAACGTTCCAGTGTTCGCTCTCTTTTGTCATTTTCAACGCTTTCAGTAAGGCCGCTTCTCCACAGTTTTCAACGATCACTGGCTACTTGTATACACGGCCAAGCAAAGACTTCGCCCAGACAAGTCATCACCTGGACTACATCTTGTAGTACCGGGGTTCGTCAAGAGAATGGATAACGAGGTAACCCTTCACCATCGTCAAAGCACAAGCAGGTAATGGAAAAATCTGGAAACTCCAATTTCAACGATTGGACATCATAAATTAGCTGGACGCCTACTGTACCGACGACCTAAAGACAGTACATCTCGAATCGGCAGACCTCTCGACGTCAATCTCCACATAGACATCATTTCATTCGAAAGGGGGAATGCCCTCTCGACCCGGAGTGTTTTCGGCGGCCCAGGAAAGGAATTTGAATCAAAAAAGGGTTATCGCCAGGTCGGATAATTTTCTCCCCAGACCCGAATAATTTTTACCCCGGCCCTCTTTCCCAACAATTTTCACCTCAGGCACAGATTTTCTTTTTACGATCCTGGCCGTCATCATTGGTCTTAAAACTATAAAAACACTGAAAAAAAACAAAGAGCACTGGAGGGAGAGTGGCTGTGGTGCTCCTAACGTCGATTCGACTCGACTGGACACCTATGTTTATCGGATCCTTCTAGCGAACTTTCGACTTTAAAAGAAAATCCAAACTATCTCTGAAGCTCTGGGTTACTATTTCGCGATTAAAATAAATACAAATATTATATGAATTTTTGTTTTTCTTTTTATAGATGACCCTTTTCCTTCATATATATTACGTTTGCAGAATGGCACGCTTCTGCGTTGTTTGAGCCAGTCTGGCGACAGTTGCAAGACATCTAGGGAAACCGTGAGGAATTTAGATACAATACCTATTGGTGATAATAATGTGGGAAAGACAACCACTCTGCCCTTTAGCGTCTGGGCTAGTCTGCGTCTTTGATCCTTTCGAGCTCATAGTTGATCTTTTCTTCGTATATTTTCGCTTAATTTTGCTATTATATATTTGCTATTCTCGAGCCAAAGAGCTGTAAAGTTGTTGATGACTATATCATTATTGCAGGCAACCTTAATGGCCATGTGGGTGAAAAGCCAGACGGTAACAGGTGCCATGGGAGAAAAGGGTTTCGAGCACGCAACAGCTGTGCTGAGTCGATTTTGCGGATACCCATGACCTTGTACTTGTGAATACATGGTTCATCAAACGATTGTCTAATCTTATTTCATTTTGTAGTGAGAACAGGAAAACGCAAATCGATTATATTCTTATAAGACGTCGACATTTTGCCATCGTCATTGACTACAAAGCCGTTCCCTTTGAGACCATCGCATCTCAACACCGGCCGTTGATTGCGGTCTCGCGAATCAAGGCATTGATAAAACAGCCACCATTTAATACCCGCCGCGCATTAAATGGTTGCAATTTCGTGAGAAGAAATGATTACCAACCATTACGATTGCGATGTGGAAGAATCGTGCAAGCAAGTAAAGGACACGATCTACAAAGCAGCCTATGCAACTCTGGGGGTCACCAAGCCAGGTATGTTAAGTGGTACATTAACCGAGATACTTGGCTTTGGAATTACGAGGTTGAAATGAAGGTCCATGAAAAAAATGCCTATTCCACAAGGTTCTCAACGATAAAACGCTGGCTAATTGGCAAATTTATTAGAATGCCAACAGGGAAGCAAAGAAAGCGGTCGCCGTCATCCGAGCGAACCATTATAACAATCTTTACGATAAACGGGACACTCCGGATGGTGAGAGAGATCTAGATCTAGATTTCAACGGAAGAATTTGTTTATCTTCTACTTCTACAAGCATTGCCGACATTTGGAGCAGTTCCACCTGTCAGCGCGGCTGGTGTCGGCCGAGCCAAAACCAAGTGGCCGAGGAGAACCTCCATGGTGGTGGGCACCTGGAGACGCTGCATCGCAATGGTTTGCCAACCGTGACGGAGTAAGCGAATGCTCCAAATGCCTAACTAGGGCGATCAGACTTGAGTCTGCACGGGGGCTCATCTCAAGTGGCAACAGCCACGAAACCTTACCAGGGGTACACTGGTACCATGGGAACCGGGATAGCCCCTGAATACACGTACTTCAGGGGAATTCCTGTTGTATGTGGGTTCAGCTTGGTTGGTTGCGATTGGCCGCCTAGTGAGAGCTTCATGGGGGTTGTGGTTGCGCTCAAGCGAACAGAGGCCTTCGGGCCCCAGACGTGGTGTTGCGTTTCAAGACTCCTTAGTTCGGTAGAGATTTAGGTAGGTCCTGCATCCACCAGTATGAATGCTGAGCCATGCACTCGGTATAGACTGGTATCGTTGTAGCTCGTCACAGCGGGGCTCTGACTGTGGTCACAAAATTAATCCGTGTCTTAAGAAGACCGTGGGATTAAGTCCCCGAGACAGGTACCCACGTTAATCCGTAGAGACGTAACTGTCAGCGCGACTGAAATCGCATCTGAGCTCTGGAATACGAAGAGCTGGGATGGTAGATTACCATCTGACTGGCAAGGAAGCACCACAGTTTCAATATGGAAAAAGAATGGTAGTTCAGCAGAATGTTCAAATTACCGTCCTATCCTGTTGTTGTTCCAGACCTTTAATATTTTTGAACGCATTCTTCACAACCATATTCTTCAAACCATCAAGCGGGGTTTGTCAAGAACTGCGTAACTATTAACGGAATACATGCTGCATGGAGAGTCATCGTGAGAAGTATCGCCTTCTTTACATTGCATTTCTGGATCTAGAGAAAGTGTTTGACCGTGTCCTTCTCGAACTTATCTGGTATGCTCTATGACAACATCTAGTGCCAGAAGAACTCGTGCGTTGATTTAAATTGCTCCGATCCGAAAAGTAAAGTAAAAGCGGTTGTATTAAAACCATCGGTGTTCATCAAGGGAGTGCTTTGTGACCACTCCTCTTTATTTTTGTTATAAGCATTTTCACACGAGACATTCAACTTCATCAGCGTCTTATACACTGTTTTATGCGGATGTTTTCCTAGCGTCTATTAGCAAAAATGATTTCGAATAATTTGTTCAAAAAAGGAATAATCGCCTTATGTAACACCAATTTGAATGACGCATTAGCGCAACATGGTGGTGTTCCACAACTGGCGTTTTTTGTCGAACGTCTCAAATTTAAAATGTACCACAGTGTCGTCCGCCCAGTCGCCAACTATAAAAGACAATGAACGGCGTCTCCCAGTAATGGAGACGAAAATATTTCGTTGGACTAGTAATGTAACAAGCCTTGATCGCATCCGAAATGACGATGGTTGCGATCTATATGGGGTTGCAACAATCGTGGAAAAATTGCGAGATCCGTCTTCGGTGGTATGGTCACTTAATTCACGCTAACGAGAATTCACTTACTGAAATAATGGTGGCTTGACACGCTGGATGGGGATTTGAGAGTCTCACGACTGCATCTAGATCAGGCCTTTAATAGAACAAAATGGCGCAACCAATCGCGACTAGCTGACCCCGGTTGTGAACGGGACAAAGACTAAAGAACAAGAAGAAGAGCTACGCGTGATGGTCCAAATGTCATGTGCTGCATCGAGGTAAAATCTCAGAGGAATTTGGAGCTTAAACCGGAGTCCGCCAGGGAATGAATGATTATGTCGACGTATGCGGCAAGTACCGGTAGATGTGCTGATTAGACGGCGGAATTGGTTGTGGATAGGTGACAGTGCAAGAAAGGGTGGGGACGAGTAGCAGTACGTGTTATGTTCTAATTGGATGGATAGTGACAACATAATGGAAAAATTGCGACTTTGGTTGAGAGAATTGCGAATTTTACGAAAAAATAGATTTCTTTATATTCGCGTATTCCTAATGGGCGATTATCTGGTAAGAGAAGGTTTGTAAGGACTTCGATCTTCATTAAAACGCTAAAACTAAACCCAAATTTGCGCCAGATTGGTCGTCAGCACTTCTTTCGTCGAAAGCCGGATTTTGGCTAGAAGCTCCCCTAAACATCCGAGCCTAATTAAGTTCCATTCAACATTGAAAAAGCGACTTAAAAGATATTCATTAGTTAAATGCTGGCTCGATTTAAGAAATTTATTTGTTGCGTTAAATTATTGACTTACGAATAAAATTAAATAAGACATTGTATCTCTGAATATTTGTCACTCCGGCCTCATTCACACATGCAACTCATTTTTTCTAGCGAGCATAGAACACTCGATTATCTAAACGACTCCATTAGGAGCACGACGAACATAGATCCGATTCGTTGCTCACTATCAACTCGCACGACCCCGAGTCGTTCCAGTTTGAGCAGAAGCGCGTCTCCTCCACTTGGTTCAACACATTCGACATGAAATCTGGATTGAGCTCGTGACCGAATGATTGCTCGCTAATAATTCGCCCATTCAGTGCAATTTTCAGGCAGCCGTTGCTGCTCAGCACGACGCACTTCGTGTTCTGCATTTGCTGGACGTCGAAGCATGTGAAGGCGATGAAGTTGCGTTTAGGCTCTCGATGTACGCCCCAGAGCGTGCTTGGCAGCGTTACTTCGAATACGTCGTCGTATAAGGATTCGAACTCACTGATCACTTCTTCTTCTACGAAGTCATTGGGGTCCAGGACGATTTCCTTTGGGAGACTTAGCGTGGGAGATTTGATGATTACGTTGCTCGTCACGAATGTGGGATTCGTTTGAATTATAAGCTCGTTGGGTTGCGCAGGCTTCGACGGCGATGAGACGCTAGTTTCATCTTGTTCGTCGCCTGAGATTTTCTCCTGGTAATGAATAAATTAAAAACAAGATAAGGAAATCAATGTGCGCAAAGTAAGAAAAGGGACGTTGGCCATACTTTTTTAAGAGCTTTCTTCACAGTACCCTTTCCCGAAGCTGATCTCTTGTTTGCCTGCATCTGAAAAGGTGACAATATTGTTACTGGCTTATCTTGGCAGCTGCACGGGAGGTTACCTTTGCCAGAGTCGTTGGGTCAATATCTAAATTCAATGAGGGCACGACGTGAGGCTTGAGACGAGGTCGTCCCCGTTCCATCTGCATTAGTTCCCCATTAATTACGTGATCGAAAGTAGTCATAATGTCGTCCTTCGAGAAATGCCGCTCGCATACTTTGTCGATCTTCTTGAACTCACGAGTTTTCGGCAGAATTTCCTTCCATAAGTTGAAAAGGTTCTCATCCTAGAAAGCTAAATTTTGTGATAATGACGAGACAAATGCATCAAGCGTCCAACTACCTTTGGCGCCATAAACATCATTCGACGAGGATTATTTTTACAAAAGTTATCGCATTTCGGCACAAAACAATTTCTCATTTTTGTGTAATAAAAACGGGTTGAGATGGAAGGAACGGCGACGGCAAGCAAGGAATATGAATACAACTCGGACTTGAAGTTTCGGGAATTTGACGTCTTGAACTGTGATGGTGGCATTGCCATGCTGAAATTTTCCAGTGTGCATTCAAAAATTTTCCGCTGGTAAATAATTATGAAAGCCATGGACACACAGATGTTAACAATCACAAGCTGTGTATAACAGCGTGAAAAACTTTTACCGATTTCCGTTTACAATTTCTTTCATAAATAAGCAAAACGCGCAATTCGCTCTATTGTTCCTAAGAATTGTCTACATCGGGTATCACTAGGCAGTCTCCTATTGACAGCTGTGACGTCAATACCAAGCAGCTGTCTGTATTGACGTTTACTTAGCTCATACCTTTGAGTGTTTAGTTGTAGTGCAAAGAATTTACTGAAATTATGAGATAACGAAAGTGTTGTGACTTGCTGGTTTCGCTAGGTACGTATTAACCAAAATCACCAACAAAATTCTGCATGTTTCGTGGTCCGTCGAATGTCCTTTGTGTACAGGAAATCCGATTAGGTCAAGTTCACGGCCTTGTACCATGGAACTCAGTGTACAATGACAAGGCCGAGTTTCCCCAAATTTGAGAGAAATTTTAACACCTGAACGGCCTTAAAATAGATTAGGAACTAACGATTTTGCCAATGCAAAGTCAGTATATTATAAATGTGGAGGAGGTGTTTTGGCAGTTTACGTTGGCCGCAATTACGTTATCTGCGGAGCGGGATTTGATGGTGGATTTTGTGAGAACATCGTCATCAACGGCGTAACAACCGATGTCCGGTTTAGGCTTGCCCTAATAAGGATTTCCAACGTTGCGATTTTGCGGCAAGGTCCAACAATTCGGGATCCTTGGTAGCTGTCTGGTGCCCTGGCCTATGCCGTCTCCCAATTCTAATTTTTGATAAAATAGGCGAGAATAAATAATAGCATTTTCCCATATTTCCCTTTCTGGCTGCGCTTTGTTCCGGGGAGGGAGGCGATTTTTTGTATTATTATGATAATTCTCCATGGGAATTTCACCAGCACAACGCGTGCAAGGGCGGGCCGTAGTCAGGAATGTGGGTACCCGCGGGGAAAAAGCCCCTACCCCAGTTTCGTGGGGCTTAGCTCAACGCGGAATTCTCGGACGGATCAGCGCTTGCTCGGGGAAACGTGGTCTATTAACACCGGTTCAATGCACACTACCCGATAAGGGTCTCGAAGGGGCTGGCTCCTGATACACGTCACAACTACCACCTTGGCAGAGCTACGCTCACATCACTCCATCGACATCGGCGGAGAGCTCCTTGGACTCCCAGTGTGTCCCGATGTATACCGATAATTCGTGGTTCGCCCTTCATCGAGAGGCTTTCTCAAGGCTACTACCTAAGACGCAAGTCTCCTTGTATATTGCTCGGGGACTTTCACCAACGCGAGTGTTTGGCATCGAGCATTTACAGAAGTGATACCTATCCGGACATTGGTTACCTTTGGATATTCACGCTTTTCAGATCTCTATAAATCCGCACATAGGCTCTAGACTAGAAATGAGATCCTACTCCCTAGCAATCCCTTGACCGCTTTTTGCTTGTTGTCTGCCGATCCAGTTCAACGGGGACTCCGCCACCATTTTACGTGCAGTGTTCTCAGCGGGAAGTGCGGCTGTCTCTGCTTTCCGCGCGTCTTCCGCTGGAGGCGCGGTCAAGTAGTTTCTCCAGTTTCATCAGCCCGCTTTTCACGTCTTTGCTGATATTCTTCTGTAGGAACGTGGTCGATCGCATACGCTTCATCACTGTCGCGCATTTCTTGAGGAGCCTTTCCTTTTCAGCTCTAGCTAGGAGCGGTCGACTGCATTTCCATTCGGCTCGTCTCCGAATCCACCTGCTCAGCACTAGCGATTCTGACTGGGCTTTTTTTCGGAACAGGGACACTAGAGGGTATTGGAGATGCCATCCCGGCATCGTTAGTCCTGCCACTTGATAAGACTTCCCATTTATTTGCGTGTCCCGGTGACACATCGGGTATTTCATTTATGTGCTGTGCCCAAATGAAGTCAGTTCTTCCTCCTCCCTTGATATTTCGTCGATTTTTTGTGTTAATATGATTATTCTCCATGGGAATTTCACCAGCACAACGCGTGCAAGGGAGCGGGCCGCAATAGTCAGGTACCGCGGGGAAAAGGTCCCTACCCCAGCTCCGTGAGGCTTGATCTACGCTTAGCTGATTAAGAACGGATCAGCGCTTGCTCGGGGAAACGTGGTCTACTAACACCGGTTCAATGCACACTAACCGAAGGGCTGGCTCCTGATACACGTCACAACTACCACCTTGGCAGAGCTACGCTTACATCACCCCATCGACATCTGCAGAGAGCTGTCGATGGCTTCTTGGACTCCTAGTGTATCCCGACGTATACCGGTAATTCGTAGTTCGCTCTTCATCGAGAGGCTTTCTCAAAGCTACTACCTAGGACGTAGGTATACTATCAGCTAGGGCACCTCGCTGATGATCCCTGAGGGATTCTGATGCGGTGTGATGCATTGTCCGGCTCAAGAATTAACGATCTTGTTAATAGACGGCCACAAATTCTTAACGGTGACTAACCGATTACTTGTCCGAATGGCTGAGTGCGCTAGCTCGTGAACGGCATGAAATTGTTTCTTACGGAAATCGATTAGAATATACGGCCTTTGCTCTGCCTGAGGTCCCGCGGTATATACTGAACGTTGAATTGAAGGTAGAGGAAACTCTTTAGTCTCGTTTTTGGAGTTGTTCCTAAAGTTCTGAAGAACTGCGTTGTTCTTCTGCATCTCTGTGACTGCCGGAAAATTAACGGTGACGGGGATCTTGACCTGAACATGTGGCAAAACGTCAGAAACTACATTATCTTTTGCAGGCACTTGTTGAATATCGGACGTGAACTGGCTGATAAAACTCAGGCGGCGAAGTTCGCGAGGGGACGTTTGGTCGCTGCTTCAAAGCAAAGATTGGCTTATGGTTCGTGAACACTGAACGGCCTGCCTTCAAGGGAACAATACTAAGTGCTGTAGTTCCGTTGAGCGGGGTTCAGCTGCTTGGAAAAGAAGCTCAACGGCTGCCAGATTTGGTTCATCTTTTAATGAAGGGCAACACCTACAGCGACGTTTGAGGATTGAATCGGACGAATAAGGTAGGGGTTTATCCTTTTTAAGGACTCTGCATAGCCTTGAAGTGTTTCTTTCGCCTTCCAGTTCCTGACAGTATGCTCTAAAGAAGTCTCGCTTCGAACGTTTTACGACCCTCTTATAGTCACCCTTTGAGTTCCGGAAGTTTAACTAGACTTCATTTTTCTTGCTGTTACAAACACCATTCGGAAGTCATCTTGTTGATTTCTTGAGTCTTTGCAGTTCTCGGTTCCACCAGGGCACTGTTTTACCGCTTTGGCCTCGAGTAATAGGACATCCCTTTTCAAAGCACTTTAAAAGCGTTCGGTTCAGAGTTTTCAATTGATCTTCTATCGCTAAAGGAATCCTTAGTCGCCTAGGGAGCACTACTTTGTTGCCGAGAAGATCATTGAACTTTGTCCAATCCGTTTTCCTAGGGTTCCGTCTTTGCATTACAGGCTGTTCGCCTACAATAATAATAGCAATAATAATAATCGCTGGTACAGCAATCCAATTGGATCAGGGCCTTGAAGTGGGTTAGAAATCTTCATTCAAGATCGTAAAGGTACACTATAGTAGTACAATGTGGTCAGCATTGCGCTCTCCCGAGATTTGACTCAGGTACTTATTTACAGCTGAGTCGACTGGTGTTCGGCATCCAGTCACAATACAAATCCCTCGCCACCAGTGAGATTTGAACCGCGACCTTCCGCTACGACAGACCAGCGCTCTAACCACTTGAGCCATCAGGCCTGCAATAGTCAGACTAAATTCTAAGTAACGGTGATCTGAGAGTGAGACTTCATCTAGCACTCGTCAGTCTCTAATTAGCTCTAACAACTTTGAAGTGCAGATTCTTCTTCTTCTTTTTCTTCAGCCTTTGTCCCGTTCACAAGCGGGTCAATTACTTCACTTCTTGTTGACCCCACGAACCTAGGGGCGCTCCCTACGTTCACGGTTATCAGACCAGCTGAAGTGATAAAATCAAACAGTTTTTCTCCTCTAGGATTGCATTTGCTAATGCCCAACAAATATGCTGAGCGTTCGCATCACAACCTATTAAAAGTTCAAGGCCACTTGATTCTGCATACACTACCAGATTCCTTAGTTCTTGCGTCGGCGGAGGGCACAAAGAACCATAGGGTAAGTAAGCGGAGGCAACTATGATGTTTCTCCTCTTGTCATTAATCTGGTATTATAAGTGGTCAACTTCGTCAACGGTTGGGTTCTGGGAACAGAATGCTGCATGGTTGCCTATACCAATTTTGACAACAGGACGTAGGACGTACCACAGATTTTGTTAAACCGAACATGTGACTTTTAGACCAGAAATATATAAGGACAGTCCTGTAACTTCGTCAGCCTTACAGGTAGTAGATACGAAGAGGCTTTGGCATGTTGCAGGTTAATTTGACGAGCCTTTATGTTTGTAGACATATATGTAGTCTAATATGGATACCGCCACTAACTGAAAAGTCTGCTGCGTTCAATGTGGATCTCATCGGGGTTACCAGCTTGTCCTCATCTTCCGCCAAAAGTTCCGCTTTCTTGCATCCGATTTCTCTGGACATCGTCACACTTGGTGGTGTAGCAACGCCCATGCCCTTATTCTCAAGAAACTTCATCTTCTTTCGCAGTGCTTTCCGTTGCTGCCGGCTGGGTGCCCTTACAGGTTCGCAGTGCTCGGATCTGTTTCCACATACCGGTATTTCTTCCGCTTTTCTTGGTAGAGGCGGAAGTGAAGCTTTTGTGGCAGGCAAGCCTGTAGTATCTTCTCCTGTGTGGCTGAAGTTTCCTTCTGTCCTGAGCCTTCCCCATCCGTTTTTTGGAAGAGGTAAGCAACAGTGTCACCAACAGGCCGGCAGTAGTCAGGTTTCTAGTTCCTCTAATTAAGAAAGTTGCTGTACTATCCTTTCTGGCTTACCGCGCCGTAGACTCCGGGTACAGGTTTTCCACTGAAGTGGCCTGTCTTTCACAGATTTCTCTGTAGGAGGAACATGAGGCCTCCAAAATCCGTGCCTCGGCCACGACCTGATTTCTCAAAGTCGCGGATGGATTCCAAATCTGTGACTTTTTACCACTTGGAGAGTTACAATCCTTTGCTTCAATCTTCATGTGTTTTTGGATACCCTTAATGTAGTAGTAACTACCACAGGCTCCACCACCAAGGTGGAATTCAGGCTCCAGCCTTGCCTCGACCCTGCGTCCCATATCGATCGGTGAGTTGATTATAGACTCAAAACCAATAGTTAAGTACCTTGAGTTAACGGTCGACTTCAAGATGTGATTTTTTGAGTAAATCAAAGCAGCGGCGGACAAGTCTGCAGCCTTAAATTGGCTAATGACGAACGTTGGGTGGCCTACATTTATCAAGCGATTTATTCTTATGAGTGCAACGCAGTCAGTTCTGCTCTACCCCTTGGCAAGGAAGTGTATGGTAATCGGTTTGCCGAAGTGTAGAAACTGGGAGCTTTGCTGGTCGAGTCTGTTTATCACACTGTTTTGGTTGTGATGATGATCGCGAGCGGTCCCTGTTGCTCTCCTGGCTAACGAATGTAACGTCATCTACAAGCGCAAGAGAGAAGACTCAAGGGTGGTGCTTGTTCGTGAAGCACGGTAACGTACACTAAATAAGCGGCAGATGGACTGCGCGGCTCATTAGGAATTTAGATTCGCAGCTAAATGGGGAGCATGCTTGGATGTAATTTTTCAGTCTTACCTGTACAAGATTGGGAAGACGCGATCTCCTGACTGTGTTCTGTAATGGAAGGCAAGAAGATCCGATCACACTTTTTCTCTTGTGGAAAGTGGGATCCGATTCGTGAAAAATTTTATGCTGACACAGGGGAGCTTTCTCCAGACGACGTTGTTAGAGAGAAGTTGAGGAGCGGTGGCGGATGGAGTCGTGGTGCATATTACGTTCGGGTTCTTCTTATTGCGAAGAAGATTGAACTCGATCGGTGGAGGGGCTGGAGGGCAACGGGTTCTTTGAACTAACAATTCCCTTCATCCTCTCCCCTCTCGTTGGTGAAAAGAATTCCTTGACTTGAAGGCTTGAAGGCCGGGGAACGATGTACCTATCTTGCTCACACAAAAAAGCATTCCTGTTCTGAAGCACGCGAAGTTTCTCATTCCAGCTTGAAAATAATACCGTGAACAATGATTTATAAATCTATATCAAATTCTCTGTCTCGTTCCAGATCAATTTAACCTGTCCCCGCAAAAATTTCTCCGTTTCTTTATTTGTGATGTAATTTAATTTAAAAACTCTAACGATGTCTTCTATTTCCCTTAAACTAACAAATTTACGAGCGTTTCTCTCCAAGAGACCTTTAGTGAAAGGTATGGTAGCCTACACTGTCCTATGGCCGACAAGTAGTCTCGTGCAGCAGACTATCGAGGGGAAAACGTGGAGTAAGATATCAAATAGAATTCAATATATTTCTAACTTTTAGATAATTCTTCGTGTTTTCAGATACATATGACTGGAAAAGATGTTTTCGATTTGCGGTGTTTGGTGGACTCTTTGTGGCTCCCACACTTTACGGGTGGGTTCGTTTCACATCAGTCATGTGGCCCAGAACGAATTTAAAAACGGCAATCTCAAAAGTATGAAAGGATATTTCTGTAGTTTTGTGGTTGTATTTATTTTGACTATATTTTTACAGGCCCTAGTTGATCAGGTCTCTTATGGTCCCTTCGCTATTAGTTCATTTTATGTTGGGATGAGTCTGTTGGAACTAAAATCATTTGACGAGAGTATTCAAGAATGCAAAAACAAATTTTTCCCTACATGGAAGGTAAAGGGTCACTTTCAAATTCCTTTGCTAGAATTCCCTTTAAAAGTTTACCCTAATTTGCAGGTGGCGGCTCTAGTTTGGCCGGTTCTTCAAACTATCAATTTCTCCCTTATCCCAGAAGGAAATCGGGTAGTTTTTGTAAGCATTTGTAGTGTATTATGGACAACATTCCTAGCATATATGAAACGACTTGACAAATTAAAACAGGAACAATAGTTCTAAGCTTTAGGACCAGGCGAATCTAGATAATGAGTTGAGAGATGGATAATATATGTGTATATTTCAAGTAGCGAAATCATTGTAAATAATAGGAAATTGTTACATAGTAATAAATTGTTATTGTTGTTTAACTGCGTCTTCTGTATATTGAGAAATCACTTACTGGCACGATAACTTTCACCGTACACCAGGGGGAGATTTCCCACACTCTTTCAGCATATGACGAAGCTACAAATTGAATAATCCTCTAAATCTACGACACTTTTCGGATGGGGTGCAGTTGCAAGTGTATTCATTGCCAATAAATGAATGAATAGTGCAGCAGCGCGAGCCGTTGAATTCTGTATTGAAATAAAAATAGATCAGTTTCACATAATAGTTCGCGTGATTCGCAGCTTTTTTTAATGATAGTATTCAGAATTATTATTTGAGAAAGGAGCGTTTTCTAATATCTTTTTCATAATATTTTCAATGGAATTTACAAATTGTTGTAAAGTATTTTGATTGTTTTCCGTTTGTAATCTTGTGGTGATTGACAAAAGCTAGAAGAGTCCACGGGGCCTTGTTCATTACCGCTGGTGAACTTGAAATAGGATGACGCAAATTAAGGCGCTATGCTGTCTGAGATTTTGCTAGTAGTCAATAAAGAACTTGGGAAGTTTTTGTGGTTTATTCAAGATGCAGCGATTCAAAGAAGTTTTAACGAAATATCCAGTTGTTCGTGGAATGCTTTCCTATAGTCTTATATGGCCAACAAGCAGTCTTGTTCAACAAACTTTCGAAGGAAAACGGTGGGGTAAGTTATGTTTCTTGTGTAACTTTTAAACCAGAATATTTTATATGAGTGATAAACTGCTGTGTGGTCCTTAGGGCATAAATTTGGTGTTTATTCTATGTGCTTTAACGTTCATTAATATTTCCAGTGAAATTGACAATCCAACTATGCCAGAAATATATAATTTTCGTACGTGAAGAAATAAATTCTATTATGTAGGGAGTTGAGTAATATCCTATTCATCCACCTCCCACACTCCCTTTTCTACAAACTACACCAATGTTCAATCCGTAAGCCAAGACCTTGTCCTTCATTCGAAATGATGCCAAGTCAAATCATCTCGACGATGCGTCTAACACAAGATATTATGAATTTGTACTTTTCATACTTTTTATCATTATATAAATTCGAAAGACAACTTTTAAATCGATTATTGATCACACTTATTTTTACATAGATTCCGTGCCTGAATAGTAAGTCACTAATTAGAAGGCTATGGATTCGGAGAAATTCATAAATTTGTTGTTATTCCGTTTGTTAAAGCTGCTCTTGTGTCAGAATTGTATTAACATCGTCTACCCCAGCATCTTGAGCTGCTTCCTAAGAGAACCCTTTCAACCAGGCCTTAACAACACTAATTGCTTCGCAAGAGTATAACTCAGTATCCTCTAGATGTTTTGCGACTACATTCAATGCTATATCATCGGCATAATCCACCACAGTTGCCTCCTCCAGAACGGGAAGGTTAAGTACATCATTGTACATGATGTTCCACAGTAGTGGGTCAAGTACGGAGCCCTGTGGGACACCCGCGAGAGAGGGAAACAACGTACTCCTTGAGTCCATCATCGGTGTCATACCAGAGAGTCCGTTCTCGCAGGAAGCGGTCTGAAAGGGCTTCTTGGCTCTCCACGATCGGGAGTAATCTGGTGTAAATTACCCGCTCCAACGTTTTCCACTTAGTGTATAGAAGACATATAAGAGGTCTATAAGAGGATTGTTCACTTGGAAGCTTACCAGCCTTAGGCAGTAGCAGCTTCTGTCGCTTCCATGCTGTAGTAATATCGCCTCGAACATGCATGCTTCGAACAATTTAGCGAACATGTCCGGTCTGGATTTTACAGAGAGTTTAAGGGCTCTTTTTGGTATGCCATCCAGGCCCGGAGCTTTGTTATCACCTATTCTGCTGCAGATCTCCAATAGTTCGTCCGTGGTCACTACAGGAATTACCGTCACATTCAGAAATCTCTGAAATGTGTCAATGCTCGTCTCTTCCTAGGGAAATAACCCCGGGATGATTTTCAACAAGAGAATAGGGCACGTCATCTGTGGGGATGATTGGCCTCTCTATCGTCCCATCACAATTCTATAGGCGCTCTCCCATGGATTTACATCCACTTCTGAGCGTAGCTCCTTAAAACATTCCCTCTGGCTTCGCTGAATGGCAAGCTTGAGGCTTTTGCCGGCTACCTTGTAAGCATGCTGTTTTTGTCCCTGATCACTTCTTTCTACCGCCTTTTGACCTGTTCATTTGGCCCGGTGGCAGGTTGATCGAAGGCTGGCCAATTAACTATTCCACCAGTAGTTGGGTCTTCTACTGAGGAATGAGCATCTTCTAGGATGTGATGGGATGGATGTGTCACATGCCTTGGCGATGCATTGTGTAACATGGAGAGTTCTCTCCGTGAAACCGCCTGGCTTAATAGGCTCGCCTAGTCACACTTCCATGAAGCTTCTCTCGTCCAATCCTTTTACAGACCAGCCTGATGCCTTTTTCAGTCTTAGGTATCCTGTTTCTCTGGCCTCCCACCCTCCTCAGATCAAAAATGATTGTCTGGTGATCGCTGTTGGTATAGTCTTCGCTAACGTGCCAGGACATAGCACGTACCAGTGCAGGGCTGACAAAGGTCAGGTCTACGATTGAGAAAGAGCGCCCTTTGCGAACGGTGCTTGGATTACCTTCATTGGACAAAACTAAATCCAGCTGGGCAGAAGCCTCTAACAGATTTCGGCCCTTTGCGTTATTGCTTTGCTATCTGTCTGTCTGTCGTCAATCACACGCACTTTTCTCAGAAACGGCTAAACTGATTGACACGAAATTTGATGAAAAGGTGCGCACTTTGAACACCAAGACATGAGTTACAACTTTCTACGTTGAGATTAAGGGGGGGATTAAGGTCCCATACATGCAAAAGGGATGTGTACAATTTTTTTCAGCGAATATAGTCATGTTGGGTATCAAATGAATGGACTCGATTAGTACCAGTGTAAGTTCTGACATTCCTTCGAAAGGCGGGGAGTGCGGGGGGTCGAAAATGATGATTTCTTTAACGGACGCATTCTAGGAAACTATACAAACGAAAAATCTGAAAAAAACCATGAAGCTGCCTCTAAATGGTATCCAGGCCTCAAAATACTTTCCGTATCGATGTATCCCTAAATTAAGTTAATAAAAGTATAGTACTATTTTTTTGAAATTGAAATGAAGAAACGATAAAATCTGAAAAAATGAAGTCAGGTACAGCACGTTCGGGAATAAAGTCGAGAAATTGTCGTCTCTCTATCCGACATACCAACTCGAAGTTGGTAGATCAAATGATTCATTAATTTGGAATTTTACAAACGATGGATCCTTAATTGGCCGCAATTTGCAATGCTTTAGTAAGTTAGTCGATGACAAAAGACTATCCTAGCTGGTGGAAGTCAACCTAGATGCAGTAGCTACCCCAAAAAGCCTACAAAAAAAGTTGGATAAATTTACCGCGAAGCTACACTTAAGTCTACTGTAAACACGCGCTTACACGTCTCTGTGAAAGCCGGGCTCGGGAATGTGAGCGTTAGGCTCCAGTTGGGTCTAAAAACTAAACAGCCTTCCGGGTGTTTTTACCACAATGCGAAGCAAGGAGCGAAAAATTTCACCGCATCGAAACTTTTGTCACGCCTGTATCCGAGAAACTCCGACGCCTCACACTGCATAAGTTGGCTGTTGCAAGATCAGAGTTCGAATATCTGATGCAGAAAGGTTTCTGTCGACCGTCCGTGGGCAAGCCCTTTGCATTTAGTTCCATAAAAAGACGGTACTTGGAGGTCTGGCTAGGAAGACAATCCTTTCGAAAACCGACTTGCTAAGGACTTACCATCAGATCCTAATCGTCGAGTCGGACATTCCCAAGGCGGCTGTTGTCAATCTATTCAGTTTGTTTATGAACGACGTATTATGAGGTATGGATTTTTGCGCTTGCTACATCGTTGATAGCAATACTTGTCACATGACCGGTTGCTACCTGCGCGACTGGATAAGTTCCGCTTAATCATCACCGTAGCAAAGGGCATACCTCGGGTATTTCAGCAACCAGCACGGTATAGCCCCACCAACCTCTCCGGGATGTTTTACCAACGGAAATTGACTCATGTAGAAGCATTCGTTATTTTCGACACACCCTCAAAGGCATCGATTTCGTGATGAAAACCGATCATAAACCATTGGTCAATGCCTGGAACAGCGGCAAGGCTTCCCACAGTCAGGGCAGACAACTTTCGGTCCTGTTATAGTTCACAATGAGGATTGAGCACATATTCGGCGAGTAGAATGCCATCACCGATGCATTGTCCAGGGTTGAGTTAATCTCTTTGCCGCCAGGTTTAGAGTACCAACTAGCTCAGGAGTAAATCAATATACTAAGCTGCAAAACATTCTTTGTTCCTTATGAACATCAGCTATTTCCACTGACATTGAATAATCATTTAGTTTACTGCGACGCGTCCACTACAGCGATTGATTAGACTATTCGTTCTAGGACGGAAAACTGTTTTCGGCACATACCATCGCTGCAGTCAACCCACTAGTCGAGCCATTTACAAATTGATTTAGAAAAAAATTGTCTGGCCGAACGTGCATCGTGACCGGTGATTTATTGGAAGTACCACAAAAGCGACCTTCATCTGTTCGAGATACTTGATCAACGTTTTTAGAACATTTACTTGGACATCATTGGAGCACTTACGGCGATCGTAGGTTTCAGGTCCTTCTTGGTCATGCTGGATCAATTTAGCTTAACTATTATTATCCCAGACCAATAAGATGAAATAGTGGTTCACGCTTTCCGCCCGTATTGGATACCGCCCAACGGAAGTCAATTGGGCATGACCCCTGACCAGGGCTCACATCCGGCCTCTAATGGAGTGACCAAGTGATAGCATCGCACTGTAATCATCTGCCACTAAGATAGTAGCTATTAAGTTAACATCCTGTCCACAATTTTGCCTCACTAATTAACGAACCAACTCTGTGATTATCCGGAGAGTGGTTCGCCGAGAGCAACGGCGACGAGTATGGTATTCACCTGCAAAGAATCAGGCAGTACCTGAAGGAGCTTCGACTGAGACCGATTTTGCACCGTTCGAACAGGACAACATTCGTTCACAAGGACCTAAGTTCGTTTTCACACATGTTGGACAGTGTGGACTCTTTCAAGATGTCTCATCGTTGAGCCATTGTCGTCATCGGTGTACATCATCGAACGGGAAACTCGCGAACATCTTCATCTAAAGGATGAAGCCGGTATATCTTCCCGAGTTTCGGGGGATATTTTGACACTAACCTCATCGTTGGATAAGCAACCGCGGACCTATTAGGTATGTTCAATTGTCAATCGAATTCAACGCCCCAGAAATCTACAGTTCTTTTTCTCGATAAAAAAAAAACAAAGTGAGCCTCCTGGGTGCTTCAATTGGTGAGGTTTCGTCTGCCATCGCCGCGCCGCCCACTCAATAGACGAGCACCTTAACGATACGGCAGTCATTAGTAGGCAGGTTGCCGATCAATTTTCTTTTTCTCTTCCGATCGCATTATTGGAAACAATAATTAAACAAATTTTGGATGACATTGAATAAGTTAAAATCAGGGGCTTCACTCCAGGCAAATCAACAACAGATCAGATTTTCTCTTTGCGGCAATATGCACATCAGTTGCACCATTTATTCATCGACTTTAAAGCCGCCTATGACAGCATAGCCAGGGTGAAACTGCACACGGCCATGAGAGAATTCGGTATCCCGATGAAATTGATAAGACTGACTAGGCTGATCCTGACCAATGTGCGAGGCCAGATAAAAGCAGCAGGATCACTTTCGAGACCATTCAAGATCAACAACGACCTAAGACAAGGGGATGCTCTATCATGCGTCCTCTTCAATCTGGAGAAAGTGATTCGCGATGCAGATGTAAATGTGAGAGGCATCATCTTCTTCAAGTATCGACATCATGGGAAGAACTACCCGAGATGTACAGTCTACCTTCATCCAGATCCAGCAGGCGGCGCGAGATCTTGAGCTGCACATTAATGAAGGCAAGACGAAGTACATGGTGGCAACGTCACCGCCAAAAACAAAAGAACGAACAACAACAAATCGCACTGGTCAAACGAAAACAATCTAGGGTCAAAAATAACAACCGATAACAGCTATGATGATGAAATCCGCGCACGCTTGTTGGCAGCCAACAGCCTATTTCAGCTTACAAAAACTGTTTCGCTTGAAACGTCTCACCATAGGGTCAAAGCTCTTACTGATCTTGACAGTCCTTATGTATTCCTCGGAGACTTGGGTTCTTAGCAAAAAAACTGCGAACTCTTGGCCGCGTTCGAGAGAAGAATCCTCGGAAGAATTTTTGGGCCCCTACATGGGGATGGACGATTCCGTAGTCTAGATAACAATGAAATCTATGAGCGATACCACGACCGCGATGGAGCGATGGAGTAGGTCAGGACGCCAGACAGTTTTTAGGGATATCAAATTGGTGGACCTCGGCGCAAAGCCGGGATGTCTGGAGTTCCTTATTAAGGTTGTTGCGCCGTTGATGATAATTCATACACATGTTGCGTTTTTGAATTTATATATTCGGAATTAACGACACTTGTAGTCACTTTTGGTGATACTGCTCTGGAGGGCAGAAGTGAGGCAATGTCTGATGAGTGAGCGGAAACTGTTTGCAAAATTGGGTATTTGCCCAAAAAGAGTTGTCTGTGCACTAGACGCAAGGAGTAAGTAGCTCCTCAAAATTTGTGCGGACCACTTAATTCCTAGAGACAAGAATTAAGTTTTTATCTTTCAAATTAATCTTTCAATTCAAGGAACCTACGACTGGTACCGATGCCTGAGATTCAGCCTTTATGGCGGATTTTTTGTCGCACCAACTCTTTACTCATGGATCCGAGTTTCGTCAGCAATGTGGCCACAAACCAACTTTCGAACAGGCGCCATAAAGGCTATCGTCGAACAGTTCTCATATACGCCTGCAGCGATGACATGTTTCTATTTTATAATGAGTTTATTGGAGAGGAAAACAATACGTGAAGCTGGTCAGGAAGTCTCGAAGAAATTCCTGCCTACATACAAGGTGAGTTCCCGGGATTTCAGTCGTTGGTGTTATAATTTCTCGTCCTTAATTTGCGGTCAATTTCTTTTTCAGGTTGCGTTAGCTGTTTGGCCAATAGTTGCAACGATTAATTTCTCGCTGATTCCTGAAAAGAATCGAGTACCGTTCATAAGTGTTTGCAGTCTCATTTGGACTTGCTTCTTGGCTTACATGAAGCATTTGGAACACCGACATGTTGATGAGGGGATTCTAATGTTCAGGAAAGCTGAATCGTGACTGAATAACTCGTCCTTTGTACATACGAATTTACAAATAAGTTGAGTTTTTTGTTGAGTATTAGATCATAATAAAAGTCGCCTTTTACACTTACATTTAGCTTTTTTTTTATTTTATTTAAAAATGTTCCGCCATTTTGGCTTGGGTCTTCCTTAAAAAATTGCTGCCAAAATTTGTAACTACCACTATATATTAACATCCATAATAATTTTAATAATAATAGTACTGTAAATATAATCGTAAATATATCGTAAACAAACTATTGATATCACTGAAAAGCATCGAGGCCCCACGAATGCCCGAATTTCTACCAAATCGAGCACCGTGGGGCCACGATCGTGTAATCGTCACAATGAAACCTATTAATCGTAAGATTCCATTACGATTACGAATACTCAACTCGAATTTAAGGCGACTGGTTCGTTTCGATAGTGACAATGCTGTCTTAAAGCTACAGAAAGGGTTTGTTCTCAGGATCTGTGTTCTTTTTTAAGCTTCCGCTGAGCATTGGATCCGGTCTTCGTCGCTTGAAGAATCCACATTTCCAGAGAACGAATGCGAGGATGGCGAGCACTAGTAGGCCGGCAACCACGCCCAAAATTATGACCCAAATGGGGGTGGACGTATCGCGAACCTGGTCTAGGAGTTCAGGGTAGGCTTGGGTTTCGACCTGAATGAAAAGATATCATTTAGAAGGATGTTTCAAAACAAGCGTATTTGATTGAGGCATGACTTACCGCAACGCTATAGTTTGGCCTGTCTTCTGTGCTTGACTCTCCGGGAATTTCAATCTTGGCTCGTGAGATGATTTTAACCTCATCCACCCGCGGGTAGTCTGCAACCAACGTGCCGTTCCAAAGCCTGGCCTTAACATTTATGTAAACCTCGGACTTTCTAGGCATGTTGTAGAAGTTGCAGACAATATCCACACAGAAGGCTGTTCCTCTATCACAGTCCATTGTGACCACATTGGTTTTCTTCCCGTCCTTATCTACTAACCGCTCCGCACGTATAATCTTAGCTATTTCACGTCGAATTCGATTCATACTAGAACTGAAGCTACTTTCAGAGCTACTTCGACTGGTACCATTAGATGAATCGAATTTTGAGAACGACGAGCGCTTTTCGCTGTAGTACGAATAGGAAGAGGATTTGTTGGAAGGACGATACATGTAAGGCTCGGGATTAAGTTGACGCATTTCTTGTTGTTCAGGCTGCGGTTTTTCGGTGAGATTTAACGTGTTCACATATTGTTGATCGACCACGCACTGTCCGAATCGTGATCCTTCGATGGTTGGGATGCCTTCTAGGTACAAGAGCCATTTACCTTGCTTTTTATCGTTTGCAACTTGATGTGGCCACTTAATACGGACGATGATATGCGATGCTTTCCAAGGTCCATCATTGTAAATCTGAAATAATAGAACAAACATGTAAGTCATGTTAGCTTAGATTGCGCAGTCCGTGAGAATCGTAGTTTCCAGCACTCAGAACTCATTAGGACAATTGTACAAATAGACATAAAGCTTGCAGATTTGTAAAGTTGAGGACGCTTCCCGACAGAGAACGTACAGATATTTCATTGAACCGAAGGAAGATTGATATTCTTTCTAGGCGGTATCCGGAATTACTGATACCAAGGGATAACATGACAACGAGGTTTCACTTCGATAAGAAGTTTGAAACATGTTGGAGTAACAAGGCAAACTGGGAGAGCGTGACTGCGACATGCGGCTAAAACCAGCAACTGGTTACTCGGTACACTGACGGATTCCTGACAGCAGAAGGAGCGGGTGTCGGTGTCATTCATCATCATCAACGGCGCAACAACCGGTATCCGGTCTAGGCCTGCCTTAATAAGGAACTCCAGACTTCTTCTTTTTCTACCATAGATATTGCCCTTATAGAGTTTCCGGGTGGGATCATCCTCATCCATACGGATTAAGTGACCCGCCCACCGTAACCTATTGAGCCGGATTTTATCCAGAACCGGACGGTCATGGTATCGCTCATAGATTTCGTCATTGTGTAGGCTACGGAATCGTCCATCCTCATGTAGGGGGCCAAAAATTCTTCGGAGGATTCTTCTCTCGAACGCGGCCAAGAGTTCGCAATTTTTCTTGCTAAGAATCGAAGTTTCCGAGGAATACATGAGGACTGGCAAGATCATAGTCTGGTACAGTAAGAGCTTTGACCCTATGGTGAGACGTTTCGAGCGGAACAGTCTTTGTAAGCTGAAATAGGCTCTGTTGGCTGACAACAACCGTGCGCGGATTTCATCATCGTAGTTGTTATCGGTTGTGATTTTCGACCCTAGATAGGAGAAATTGTCAACGGTCTCAAAGTTATATTCTCCTATCCTTATTCTTCTTCGTGTTTGTGTTTGACCAGTGCGGTTTGATGTTGTTGGTTGATTCGTCTTCGGTGCTAACGTTGCCACCATATATTTTGTCTTGCCTTCATTGATGTGCAGCCCAAGATCTCGCGCCGCCTGCTCGACCTGGATGAAGGCAGTTTGTACATCTCGGGTGGTTCTTCCCATGATGTCGATATCGTCAGCATAGGCCAGTAGTTGGGTGGACTTGAAGAGGATCGTATTTCTTGCATTTACCTCAGCATCACGGATCACTTTCTCGAGGGCCAGGTTAAAGAGGACGCATGATAGCGCATCCCCTTGTCGCAGACCGTTGTTGATGTCGAATGGTCTCCAGAGTGATCCTGCTGCTTTTATCTGGCCTCGCACATTGGTCAGGGTCAGCCTAGTCAGTCTTATTAATTTCGTCGGGGTACCGAATTCTCTCATGGCCGTGTACAGTTTTACCCTGGCTATGCTATCATAGGCGGCTTTAAAGTCGATGAACAGATGGTGCAACTGTTGTCCAAATTTCAACAGTTTTTCCATCGCTTGCCGGTGTCATTAGTCTAAGGAAATGTGCTTTGAGCCAATGGGCAGGTACACTAGCATATTCCAGGCGGACATATACGCCATAGACAGATGTGCCTCCTTTAATCTCCAAAGGAACTACAGGGGGCAGAACATAGTTATTCTCACCGATAGCCAAGCAGCGACCAAGGCACTTGTGTCCAACTAGGTGAACTTTAAACTGGTATGGGAATGCCTTGAGAGATTGAATACACTCGGCTAGTCCAACAAGGTCTGGATACTTTGGGTTCCAGGCAATGCTGGGTTGGAAGGTAACGAGGCAGTGGACGAACTAGCCAAGAAGGGAGCAGGGACGCCATTACACGGGTCGGAACCTTTCTGTGGAATCGGAAACGGTTTCATGGCTATGACTCTAAGAAATGAAGAGGAACGCTTGAGGGAACTATACTGGGCGGGCCTACCAGGGATGGGGTAGTCCAGGGTGCTTATTGGGGAATACGAACCCATGTGCACGAAGGAGTGCTTAAACCTCACTAAAAAGAACCTCTGAATCATAGTGGTAATTTTCACTGGTCACTGTTGGCTGAACTATCACCTAGGGAAGCTAGGCATATCTACGGACACTGCCTGCAGGTTTTGTGAGGAGTGCGACCAAACCTCTATACAGGTCCTGGGACAGTGTCCGGCACTTGTGCAAAGTAGGTCGAGGCATCTGGGAGAACACTTAATACCAGATGCAAAGCTGAAACTTCTGGAAGTGGAGAACATACTAAAGTTCCTAACGGTTACAGGGCTGGTTGAGATACTATGATCAACAGGTACACTATAACCAGTAAAGGGGGCACAATAGTTTTTTAAGGACGCGGTGCGACTTTCTCTTAACAGAATAATAATACTTCATTGAAGATCACCTTTCGGAGGTATTTTCGCCTTAAATCTGACGAAATAGGACAGTTACAAGGGAATTCCCGAATCCACGATTTTTTCACGTGATAGTTTAAAGTGCAGTGCCCCGTGCAAGGATTTTTGTGACGTCCTTCTTGAGAAACGATAAGAATGCCACTTTAACCTTCTCAAGTTCGTTCATAAAGATTTTTTCCTAAAATTAATGGACAAGGAGTAGCTTCCTCCAAACTACAATTTTTTATTTTTAACGTATACATATATATCGAGAGCGGCATATCCCCTTCTTTAGTACAAAGCTTTCCTGCCGATAGAGATCCAAAGTATCCATTCGGTTGTGTGCATCCTTTGTAATGATTTAATGAATTGGACAATGGTCAAGAATAGTTGGCCGGAATCGCCTCAAAGATACCCCAAAAACCTAAGAAACATGGCAAAATTGACCGTGAAGGTCCGGCTGCAAATATAGAGGCTTCACTGAAGTTTGCATTTGCGGATGGACCTTAACGATCAATTTCGTCAATTTTTTAGGTTTTTGAGATAGTTCCTCTCTCTAGGTCGACTTTGGCCAACTAGGACGGTGTTTGGTACCATCCCCCAATCCCCTTGATTCAACCTCAGGAGAAGACTGCAATCTTCAACGAGTTGCTTACGTTACGAAAGGTGGTGTCCGAGTAAGCAGTACCGACTTCCTAGCTGGTCCTAAATAGTTGCCGTGAGAAAGTTGCTGGGTGAAGAGGGAATCGCGAATACTCAGTACACATGGGAATACACCGGAAGTTCTCGGACCCGTCGACAGCTCTCTGCCGATGCCGAGATGGGGTGCAAGTTAAGCACTGCCAAGGTGGAAGTTGTGGCTTGTATCAGGAGCCGGCGCCTCTGGGATCCTGGTCGGCAGAGGAGGCAATGAAAATTGAAATGCTCGAAGTAACGCGGTGTGACAAAGTAATGCGGCTGCCGGTGTGGGATGGCAACTCTAGTAAACTGTGGTGCTCCTGCTTTGGAAGAAGTCCAGAGAAGATTGTTTTGATTCGGCAGATGGAGTTGGACGAAAGCCGAGTGGGAGCGCAGTCAACTGTCTTTGCTGAAGAAAAGCGAAAGTTGAAAATCCACATGGTTTCCAATCTTTCTCCAGAACAACATAAGCAAAGGCGTAAAAAACGGAATGATGGAACAGGAAAAATTCCTGGACCGTATTTCGTTTTGCAGGTGGACATGGACAGCAACAAAAGACGTGTAAAAAGCAGAAAGAACCACGTTGCCCGCCGAGAACACCGTAAGCGCCAAACGGAACACAGATAATTGCAAAGTTAACTAGAGAAAAAGGAAAGAGGATGGTGCATTTGAAGGAGACTTCATCCACGGAGTAAAAAAGAAGGGAAAGAAGGATCAAGTCAAGGCAGATACAAATGTTGAAGCGCGAAATGAATAGGCGAGGGAACGTACGGTGTTATAAGAGCAAGTCCGAAGGGAGTGGAGCAGTCTTCCATACCGAAAACGAAGGGTGGCGAAGTCCTCGTTAAAGTAGGTCCGAAGACCACAAAAAAGAGTACGTTCTACGAGGGGTTACTGGTAGAGAAAGCTTTAATTTTTAGTCTAGAGGTGATATGCCCTTTAAAAATCCGAGATCTTGATTGACTCACAGAAAAGGCCGATGTGGAGGAGGTCAACAAACATGAATGTCCACAGGTAACCAATACTCCTGATAATTGTCCGAACCTGCGAATCCTCGAGATAAAAAGCTCGCTGTAGAAGCTGCTAAGCAATACGCGAAGAAATTCCTTAACAATATAAAAATTAATATTGATTGGTTGATATGCGGGGTACGTGGATGCTTCCAACAAGTTCTACAGGTCCTTAGACTATGAGCATACGTTTACAATATGCTGCAGATCTGACATATAGCAGATGCAGCCAGATAGATCATAAAGCGAAAACTTGGCAACGAAAACTGAGGCAGAAAACCGGGCTCGAAGTTTGAAATACCGCAGCGATGCCAACATTCTGAAGCCTAGCAGCGAAGGAAGCATTCTCGACGTAATCTTCGCACCGAATCATTGGCGTCGTCGGTGAACCAGCGAGTGATCACCAATTTGTTGCGTCCGAAGTGGTTGAAATATATGGTGGCAATACCAGCACTAAAAACCAACCAACCGAGAACATCAAACCGCACTGGTCAAACAGGAAGAATAAAGATAGGAGACTACAACTTTGACACCGTTGATAATTTCTCCTATCTAGGGTCGAAAATGGAACGATGGCGTAGGCCAGGACGCCAGACAGCTTTTAGGGATATCGAATTGGGGGATCTCGGCGTAAAACCGGGATGTCAGGAGTTGTTGATTAAGGCATAGACCGGATACCGGTTGTTGTGCTGTTGATGATGATGATGAAGTAGTTGACGCTAATTATCAAGTGTGGAATGTCACGAAGGTGAATATTGGTAGAATCGTTGAAGCTCTTGGAGCAGGCAGAACAGTACGGGAGCGCATTTCGAAGATTGGTAGCGTTGCAGTTGATAATGACAGCAAGGAAAAGGAGGCACCACAAAGCAACCTTTACATGGTTTGGACTTGCGCTGGAAAAGCCGAAGTAGTCACCTTATCGACCCTGCTTACTATATCGATCGGCGAGATGATTTTAGAGTCAAAACCAACGGTTAAGTACCTTGGGTTAACGCTCGATTCCAAAATGAATTTTTCGATCAAATCAAAATAGCGTTGATAAGACTGAAGCTGCAGTTTCTGCCTTAAATCGGGTAATGATGAACTTTCAGGTCCTAAATCTACCAGGAGACGTCTTATTATGTGTGCAACGCAGTCGATTCTGCTCTACGGCGCGGTGCTATGGGCTAATGCTCTTGGCAAGGAGGTGTCTCATGAGCGCCTGGCGCAAGGGCGGAGGCTGGGAGCTTTGCGGATGGTGTCTACCCGTTGTTCTTCTTGCTGGGGAGCGTAAAACCATCTGCAAGTGCAAGCTTGGCAAAATGAATCAATAGGCAGATGGATTGCGCGGCTCATTGGCAATTTAGATCCATGGCTGAATCAAAAGCATGGTGAGATTGATTACTTCCTTATATAGCTTGGACTGGGAAGGTATGTATGAGCTGCAGTGGAGTGGTGAACGATACCGATTACAGAAATCGCAACTTTGCTAGCCGTTTGGGCAAGGAAGCTTCACCAGATTTTTGGTGGAAAGCCCGGTACCGACTTGATAGAGATTGTTGCTACTCTGTTTTTTCACCTTCAAAACAGTAAAAGACAAACGATGGTCCAGTGCGTGGTACCTTCTCGGGTTTGAATGACATCCTTAGCAGCGAAGACGAAGCCCGACCTTTTGATTAACACTTCCGAGGCGTGCGTAAAAGAAGGAATATTCCTTACTGAGTAGAAAAGGTAAAAACTGGTAATGCTTCTCAAACCTGATAAGCCACCTGAAGATCCAGCATCGGACGATCTGCATCCTGGATACAAAGGGGAAGATGATGTTGTAGGAAAGGAAGGTTCAGAAAGCGGAGGCGGGAGGAGTAGTCCACACGAGGGAAGCTTCTTATAAAGAAGAGGGACCGGGTGAATTTACGTTGCCCATTTTCAAGGGCAAGACAATCGCAGTTACGGGAGGGTGACCAGCTCACGGAGCAATACTCGAGGGTATTCCTCACGAGGGAATTGAAGAGAGCTAAGGAGGGTTGGATGGAGTCAAAATCAAAGGAGGGGCGAAGTATAAAGCCTGGCAATTTTGCCGCTCGGTTGATGACATCGAGGCAATGGGTGTCAAAGCGGAGCTCATTGTCGAAAGTGACTCCGAGGCCTTGAGTGGAATTTAAGCAGGATAAGAAATGCCCGTTAAGAGAGTAGGAGAAAGAAGTGGGTGAGGATTGTAGGGAGTAGCAAATAGAGTGGCATTTTCTGACATTTAGCGCTAAACCATTAGTCGAACACCGGAGTGGCCGGAGTGTTTTGCTATATGTACCACTGTATGGGAGGAAATACTGACGTCTAAGTACAAACGGAGGGGGTAAACAAGATGTACCGCATAGTGGCACTAAGGGTGTGCAGTCACCAGCTACAATTTCTACCAGGGTGATTATAGGAAGTATTTTGATTTTAGATAGATTTTTCTTTTGTCTTGACGTGGTTGTACACTGAGGACCCAGAGCTTCCCATGTACTACTACCTCAGATTTCGTGAGAGAAGGAGCTTCGAAAACTCCCTGAAAGTCGACTTAGATCTGCAGGACATCGTCTAGAAAATATTGAAATGAGGGAAAATCTGGTGCTCAGTGAGCTCTGTAATAGAGAGAGAATTCAGGTGGAACCTGGCAGGGAACGAGCGATGACTTGGCCTTTAAAGCGCAGTCCTCTTAAAAAAGTAATGTTCTGGTGTGTTTCCAGGTGAAACAAGAAGGAGAAAGTGGGGGTGGTTTTAGTTTGTGAGAGTTTGGGAGAACCTTTAGCGGGACAGACAGATAGTAAACCGATCTTTTTACACAAAACTCTTAAAAATTACCTGATACTTATGTGTGACAACTGTTCCAATATCTTCCAAAAATTCCATCGCACTTTCGCCTTTTACATCGCCTCCATAGAAGGATTGTTCCGGACTTGCCCATCTGCAACAAATATGTTTGAATAGTACATTTTCGGAATTACAGAGCTAACGTCCTTACCCATGCATAGATAAATCAGCTTTCCTCACGACTTGAACGTCCAATTTTTCATCTGGCTTAATCCCGCTCAATTCTGAGGTTGAATTGGCGAATACTCGGAAAGATAATTTCTTTTCCGTATCTGCCAATCCACTGGGATCGAAACGTACTGATATTGGTACCGAGGCTCCTCTATGCATTGGATTCCCCAAGTTGCATGCTACCACGGTCTCATTGAATTGGTCGCACTTTACTGTGCTATTCTTTCCAGTTGCAATGTAGGCCACGGACGACTGATGTACAATGAAAAGTTGAGCTTCATATGCGGAGTCCGCGTTGTTCGAGATCTGAATATTCAAACGCAACTCGTCACTTTCTCCCAGATTGAATGCATATTCGTCATCTGCAATTGGAAATGGTTAGGATTCACATGAAGGTATATTGTGGAGGAGAAGTTCCCACCATGCTTGTCTAAATCAATCCAACTATGCAACTTCAGTTCAGAAACGCAAATGTCCTTGCCGCCACAGTCTTTCAAAAATACTCCTTCGAACGTTCGTTGAGCTTGTGTTTGGTCCAGAATTGGATTTAAGTAATTGAGCCCGGAATCAGGTAGTTTTGGTTCAACTATTTCATAACTCATTTTAAATTTAATTGGCGTTTGGATGTCCCTAGTTGTTTCCTTAATGTAAGCAGTCTCTTCAGTACATAAGTCCCGGCCGTCCGTTTGGACCTTTAGTCTCCTCTTCAGAATGTTGGTCCGCTTGTTATCATACTCAAAGAACACACGTGAGAACTTCTTCATGTTCGCAAACGTCTCCGCCTCAATCGTGTAAATGAGGTCGAGGGTTTTGGTGGCACTATTTTCGATTGGTTTTATCGCACAACACGTTCCAAATGAAAAACTATTGAAAAGTAGAATTTTAGGAGTCATTTTTGGTCAATTATTCAAATGGGATGGTTTTACCATGTTGTGTTCGACGAAGGGTCACTTTTACAGCCTTTTTTATTTGGATCAATATTTTCTAATTCGCGTGTTATTATCGATGTCCTTATATTAGTAATCGGTCGCGCTAATAAGGCAACAACCGCAGAAGATTTATAGGCTCCAATCACTGTGTCTGGATATGAGTTTCCATCTAAATCTATTCCACCAGAGATAGAGATGCCGAAAGTAAGAATGTTATTCGGCTTCAGCCCCAAGTCCGACGATGTAATGACCTATACAGGGTGAAATCCTATGGGTGACAAGTCTTCAAGATCATTGCTCAGTAATTTACCTGTGATGGCTTTTGTGACAAGCCCTGACTACTTCCTAAGTAGATGTAAACCACGCCATCTCCTTCATAGGGTGCTCCTATAGCAATGTCGTCACATTTGTCCTTATTTATATCTCCAATGTTCGCCAGAGCTAAGCCGAACCGAGACTCTGGCTTCCCGGTTAGTTTCAATGATGCCTTCGTTGGAAGCTTATACTTCTCATTTTGAAACACGTAGACTGCTCCTCCTTCGTTTTTGGAAAAGTAAAAAGGCGCCGCTACCAGCAGATCGGCGTATCCATCCCCATTAACATCGGCTGTAGCTAGTTCATATCCAAAACTTGAAGCAAATTGTTCGCCTTTGATTGTCATTATTGTTGGAATGGGATTTTGTTTTGATTTTGAAAATATAATAACTTCGCCATGACCTTTGGATCGAGGGGCCCCGGCTGCATAGGCGACTTCGTCTCGGAAGTATTTACCACCAGTTACAGCCATGCCTTCAATGGAAAAATCACTATAGCTTTGAATATATCTTTAAAGCGAAATGAGCTTACCTAAATAGCTGTATTTGTCGACAGGTGAATTTTTTTCCGAATGATCGCTGTAGTACATATTCTTATCCCGTTTTAGGTAATCTTTTCCGATTTCTGTTATGTAGATAGTCCCTCGCCATGTATAAGGTCCAGGAGTTCCTAGCACCATTACATCGCCATCTAGAAGAGCTGCCGAGGTTCCAGCTTGACAATAGCCGTAGTCTTCATGACCTCTGAAATGTTGGAAAATCGTTAGGAATGATACTTCTGGCTTATAGGTAGGTTCTTTCGACAAAAAAAAAAAAAATAAAATGGGTTCAATGTTATGCCATGCTTTTTAATCAGCTTTCAGATTTGGTGGTGCTGAAAGGTGTCAAAGGTCAAGCAGTGGACTGCAGGCAGCATCGCTCTCCACGGAGGTTGACATCCAAGGAACCAAGCCTCGAATATACCAAAACCCTTAATTGGTGGTGACAACCACGTCCTGTATGAGGTGACCTTTCTATTAACAGAACACTGCGCACCTAGGCCGGAGAGTCGATAAATATGCGTACCCTGCCCGTAGGATGATTGCATTCGAACTGAGCGTTATTGATACCTTGATGCCTTCGAGAGTGAGCTTGATCTTATCGTGTTACGGGGGGCTATGAAACGGTGGGGCTCTTAACTGCCATACTTGTGAGATTCCAATAATTGAAACTAATATAAAGAAAAACAACAACAACAAAGAGCAATCGGGACCCCATACTGCACACAAATTGGTCAATAAGGCAAGGGCACATTTCCGCAGAACTGATAACCAGGTGATAACATCCAACAAGGAAAAAGGTGGAAAGTCTGATAGCGAAACTAAGCTAAACATTCATCTTGTATGAAGATCACAACCAACTAAGATTTATGATCAAAAGACAGCAACCAAGGAGAAGTACGTTTGCGATTAGTATATCAGATATTAGGGAAAAAACAAGCCTCAGTGCAGTAGGCGCAAGTTCTAATTGGCATTTGCACTATCTGAAGTGAGGTCACCAGAAGATGCCCGCAAGAAAGTTCCGGATAGTCTGTAAGTCCTCAATGGGCCTACCCAAGAAAACGGGAGCAAGAAACCCAAACCCGAACACAGGAGGATGGAAACCTCGGATAACCCAGGAGCAAAGGGAGCAAAAGGTCTCCGGCTTTTTTAGGAAAAGAAATTTATCGTGCACTTTATTTATGGCCAGATGTGTAAGGGATGGAGTACCAAGTGGGCATACGTTTTCAACCAGCTTTGATACTGGTACACTGCGCGACGTAGAACACGGCAGAGGGGCTCAAGACCATGGTCCTTAAATTGTTAGGCTTGAAGGGAAGATAACTGTCGACATGTGCTGGCAATGATATACCAGGGGCACACATGGGGACAGTGCATCTACGCAGATGAGAGTCTCCACACTGTGGAGAGTATTTAGAAGTAAAGCGGGGAGTAAAGGCAAACCCCTCACGATCGGGGTGGATGATCGATCTCTGGAAGCGATAAAAAGCCACCAGTGCAGGTATTTCGGAAGAGATTCCTGAAGGAATTATAGAGGTTATGGAAGCTGAAGTCGCCATTGCTTCTCCACGGCTGCAATACCGACGCACGCAATAACATCTGGGGAAGCAGTGACCGAATCGAAAAGCTGAGTACTTTCCTGAATTTAGCTTCGAAGTATATATGATTAGCACCAGGCAAGGGTCCTAGACAAAACCTATGGTAATGGCTAGCTCTGACTTTTACGAATTAGCTAATCAGAAACTGAATGGTGTCGATGGAAATCTCTAAACTAACAACTCTGAAATATAGAGAATAGTAAGGAATTCCAGCAAAAAAGATTGGGATTCTAATGTAATGAAAATATAAGCGAGCGGCTATGCACTCTGCACTTGCGAGGCGAATTTAGAAATGTAAGAGAAATGTAAGCCTCACTAACGTTCACGCCCCCACAGAGGAGATTGCAGAGTTGGAGAAGGATTCCTTCTACGGGGCAGTAGAACGGACGCTCGGAACTTGTCCCAGGTATGATATTAAAATTATGCTTGGAGATTTCAACACCCAAGTAGGGACGGAGCCCGTATTCAGGCGAAACGTTGGCTCCCATAGCTTACATCAAAATACAAATGATAACGGACCGCGGATTATGCCATTAGCAGTGTCACACGAAATGGTTGTTGGAAGCACCTTGTTTGCGCGGAAAGCGGTCCACAAACGTAGGTGGGCCTCTCCAGACGGGACCACTTTCAACCAAATTGACCAAATGTTGATCGGACGCCGCCATCTCTCAGCCTTGATAAATGTCAGAACATATAGAAGGGCCAATATAGACTTGGATCATTATCTCGTTGGCATGGTGTTCCGAGCTCGAATAACAACACCACCCAGAATCCCCTCTGACAATCAGGTGAGAGTTAAAACTGAAGCCATCCACAACATAGCCCTCCGCAACACCTACACCTACCTACACCTGAAGAACGTCATCATAAATACGGCCACAAACATACTTGACCCCTACTTTTGCGCAGTCAGAACGGCTGGTTCGACGACGAATATAAGCTAGCAACGGAACGGAAGAATACTACATACCGAGTAATGTTGCATTCTCAGAGAACGCGGGGACGCACGGGGACTTATCACGAACTCCGGCAAGCGGAGAAGGGAATTCACAGATGGAAAAAGGTAGCCTGAAATAACCAATAAGTCTGTGAACTAGAAAAGTACAGGGAACAACCGCATCAGGCTTTGATGAACTACTGAACAACCAGAATATCGACGAGTTGGAGGTCCCGCCAACTAAAGACGACGGACAAATACTGTTGAAAATTACAACCCACAACAGCTACGACGATGAAATCTACGCACGGTTGTTGGCAGTCAACAAAGCCTATTTTGGGTTACAAAAACTGTTCCGCTCGAAACGTCTCACCATAGGATCAAAGCTCTTATTGTACAAGACAATGATCTTGCCAGTCCTCATGTATTCCTCGGAAACTTGGTTTCTTAGCAAGAAAAATTGCGAACTGTTGGCTGCGTTCGAGAGAAGAATCCTCCGAAGAATTTTTGGCTGCAGACCGATCCCTTGAGCGATAGCCAGGTCTTCCTGCACCAGGACTCTACCTTCTTGTAGGTATTGGTCAAATCATAGTGGAGTCCTCAACGAATTCTGAGCATGCAGCCGGATGCCACGCCAAGGAGTTTGATGAAATGACCAGTCGAAAACCAGATCAAGTATCACACCCGTTACGTGAAAGCCTCATGCTTGCGTCGAGTCCTCGGGGCACTCTGACTTGAGATAATAAATAAAGGACGTCATACCTATGGACGTGTTGATGAGAAGTCAAAAGTGGCAGTAGATAGGTCACACATTAATAAAGGACAAATACTTTATTGGGGATTATCCCATGTAATGGAACTCACTATCCCAGGGTGAATGACGAGTATTTCGCCCTAGAAACACGAGGCACAGAGCAGTTAAGTCCTGGTGGTTTTACGTGACCATCAGTCGCGTCGGCCTAATTACACGGTACAAGGGTACGTTTATACTCTTGACAGGCTCAGCATTAATGCTGGTGGATACTAGACTACTACTACAGAAACTGAGGAGTACGGCGTCCGAGTCGTAAAACGCAATTCCGCGCTTAGCTCACGACCATAAATCCTCATAAAACTCCTACTAGGGGGTCAAACGAAAATGACCGAGCACGAAACACATCCTCCAGGAATTCTCCTGAGACATATGAACATGGAGTGCTACCCCGGGTTCCACAGTTCCATATAACCTCCGATGAGGTTTTGTGGCCTACTTTAGGTGAATCCCCGTGCAAACTCGGATCTGATCGCCCAAGGCCATGAAGCATTAATCTACTTTATCATGATTAGCAAGTCAACGTGAAAGTAACGTTTCCTGGTGCCATCACTTGAAGGTTCTTCTTAGCCATCTGGTGTTGATTTGGCCGACAGAACTGCTGTCTCGTTTGCCATTTTGCTTTGAACACCAGACACGGAGCAGCGGGGGGATAGTGCAAGCTTCTCGAAAGTCGTTGGAGGAGCTGAAGCACATTAACAGAAACCGACAAGTGTGGTTAATACTTTATGTCCTATATAGAGATTTATGGTAACGATACATTCCTCTGGATTTTCCATTTGATATTTAAAATGCACGTGGAAACTATACTCGGTGAGCTTCGAAGAGCTAGCTGTTGATTTGGTTAATTGTTTGGTTGTTTTAAGGCCTGTTATCTGGAAGGGGACAAAACAAGTAGAATCATCTCTGGCAAGTTCGAGTCCAGGAGCCACTTCGTGGAATTCACAAAAGATATTAACCCCTGATCCTACAATACAAGATTCATTTGAGATCGCCAAGAAACGGTTTTCCTAGTATCCATTACCTGGCTTTAGTTGGATCTGGACAATCACCCGTACGTATAACAAGGTGTGCCGATTTGAATGGAGCGATCTATTATTGGTTAGTGGCTCATCCAGGCGGCTGCAAGCTTGTAGGCGTTCATATGTCTCGCTCGTACCTCACATGATTTAGCTGTTTTAGGCTGGGAAAATATTTCTTAATTCAGCACGGCGATTATCACTTTTCACAGTAGTCAATCCAAAGGTTTACTAAAAGGGTTAGCTCATTGGCTTGTTAATTTATCTTTAAATACTTTAACTTTTGGAACTCAGACGGCACAGATATTGAGCTGACTAGACTTTTCGGTTCGTCTTTGCGATGATTGACTAGCTAAGAGGATGTAACCCCTGACTATAAGGCTTTAAACGTGGCTTGACTATCAGTTGAAATACCTTAGTCTTGCTGAGAAGTTGGGTCATACTTCAACCGGTGGCAGACTTCCTATTGCCAATATCTCTGCCGGCAATACGCTGGCATATTCTACAAGACTATACTATTCGCATAAGTTGTGTGTTCTTTAAAAAAACTGTCGGTTCCATCTCCGCTTTTTGGTCAATGGAAAAGATAGTGTCAAAGCCTTGCGACACATGACCGATCTTCCTCTCCCAGCTTGTTGGGAATACCGAAGCCACCGAATTTCCCAGGTTTCGTATAATGTAATCCGTTGGAGTTGCCTAAAGGTGTAAGGTTTAACTGTCCACCATCCAACAACTTCCAAATTATGTTAAGAATGTCTTCTGAGCAGCATATGCGGCTCTTTGAATCCTAGTAATTTTTTTTTGTACGTTTTGAGTTTGCATCCTTCAGCCCGAGAGCTACATGGCACCTTAGAACCATGGAGGAAGAGTGCAAATTTCTCGAAAAATCGAGAAAGGTCTCTATTTGATAATAATTACCGATTAGATGAGGATCGCAACGAAAAGATGGAAAATATTTTCTAAACAACTGTTTTTATATATACTCCTTGCACTGTTTTCCATTGTTCAGTTGGATTTCAGCAAATGATGTTACTGATAACATATAGACGACAGTCAGAAATAGCGCGATGACGATTTCGAATACATATCGAATCTACTCTATACAAATATCATATTTCATTTTGGAAAATATCTCTTATCTTATTTTTTGAATAAAGCGGCATAAAAGCTATGATTCCTGGGTTTCGCCGCCGTAATCATTCGTTTAATATTATTTAATAGTTAAGAAAAAAAGCAAACATAGATTACGATAACTGTATAGATTTTTGTATGTTATGCAATAAAAATTGGCTGATAAAATTAGTTGTACTGATATGAGGTGCTGTGAAATATCATGCTATGAATTTGGTATCTTTGGTTTCAATTAAAATCTTTTCCCTGGTGACCGGGCAAGTCACAATGGGACTATGATGAATTTTATGAAACGGACTACGATAGAATAAGGAGAGGTTGTGTTGTTAGATGCACCATCGGAGAAAGGGTTGCTGGTATTTAACCAGGCACCAGGGTTCGAAGGCAGTATCACGAGCGTCAGCCATAGTATTCCCGTACTCAAATCAACAGCAAAGACCTCCAAGACCAAGGCGGTATTCAAGCTAGCAGTTTCTTCCCTGAAAAGCCCTGTTGTCGAACTGGATGTTGTGAGTACTCCTGCCTCGAAGCTGTCGATATCAGAAGTCCTGGCACCGGCGGAAATGGCCATTCATTCCAACCCTCAGTTTTGATGTTAATGAATCTTCAGTTTCGATTGCTTCCATGTGGCCCTTAGGTATCACATCATACCATGCGACGACCACTTCTTTGGGGATTTTTCAGTTTGTGCATCCGTAAGGTTAGGAAATCTTGGAGGAAGTGAAACTCAAGATTATTTCGCACAACGCATCTAGCTTCAAAAGGTGCGCATGGGATAAGGACAAATTTCTCCAATTCCCCGGCCTTCAAAACTCCAGTATCGCCATGGAAAATCGATGGTGACTAAAGAGGAGGAAACCCAGACGAACAGCAAAATCTTTATACTTCGCAATTTATTACGCCGTATTAGAGGTATAGGGGGGGGGGGGATAGGCCTAGAGCATGTATTCTCGCAAGGAAGGCCCTGTATGTCTTTCTCTGTTGGGACTATAGTTTCAAAAACCTAACCAAATGGGAGCAGGTGGCAATGGAAAATGTGTATATCTCCTCAGCTTACCTGGCTCATTAACATCGCTGGGAGAACTAGAATATGTGACGCCAATCATAGCATCGAGAAAAGGCCACTTCTGATATGGTGAGATGTCTATGTGGGGACTTCGAAAATTAACTAAAGAAGTAAAACCCATCGGTGTGTAACAGAGTAGGTACACTTTTCGGGTCGGGGAATTGTGATGGTTGGGAGGAACTCCTTGAAAAGTCAAAGGTGGGGGCTTTACAGAAGATATTCCAAATCGCCTTAGAGGTCTTGTGTCCAGCAAAATACAGCAAAGACATTATTAGAAAAAAGACTGGTTTTTCGGTCAGATGATTCCTACCAAATCATTACCAAAACGCCCGAAGGCTACTCTACGCCCAAAAATAAAAAATGGTCGAGAATAATAATAAGTTCTTCATTTATAACCTGCCCACCGAAAAAGCAAATAATCTTATCCTCTGAGAGCTTGATGCCTCTTTCCTGCCTCAAGAAATTGCTGAATAACTGAAAGGAAGGTAGTGTCCAGCGCTATCAGCGTTGATCCTTTTGTAAAGACTTGGCCAAAAATAATGAATATAGAATTAGCCCTCTAGCTGGTCACATTTGACTCGAGGTTCACCGAAGAACTGATAAAAAATATTAAAGCCATAGAATATTCCGTTGTTCGCTTTGAACAAATTAAAAACAATCGGGTATGGCAATGCAAGAACTGCCGGCGTGTGGGTCATGCGGAAAACAATTGCTATTTAAACTACTTCTGCGTCAAGTGTGACCAGGTTCATAGTTCGGGGAAATGCTGCATGTTGCATTGGAACAGGCGGCAAAGTGTGTCAATTGGGGGAGCAACGACCACCCCGCAAATTACCGAAATTGTGCAAGTTTCGTTAGGACTGTGAGGACGAGAAATGCTCAAAAGCAAGCACCACCTTCTCTCCTCCCTCCCAATCAAGCCACTCGAACGTCGAATCATCCTATTACCAATCCAGCTTTCACACGTCCGTTCGTGTCATTCGCAAACGCCATGCGAAGCGTCGCCACCCCATCCGTCCAGTCCCACCTAGCAAGCCCCCCCCCCCATATCCAATCCTGATCTCCCGGAGTTCGCCAGGAAATTGAGAGAATTCCTGCAGGTTTTGAGATCATCGAGTTGAACATTAATTCCATCGTCGGCCGAGCTTGAAGAAACGAATTTGCGTTATTTCTTGATGAATACAAGTCCCATATAGCGCTGCTGTGTGACACCAGGCTAAATTTCAACCAGTTCCGTACTGACCGCTCTATTGGTCATCCTTATCGTCGAGGAATTGCTGTCTTACCAATATTTCCAACCCACCAACAGCTGGGTGGGTTTAAATCACACGAAGTTACTCTTACTTCCTTTTAAACCCAATTGTCCTCGGTTTTCGTTACTGCTGATCACTGTCCCGACCAATCCCTCGATATCCACGATCTCGAAAGGATTCAATGCTTTTGCGTCTACCAGACAAGAGTACAAAATAGAGCCTAGTACCTGATAATAGGTGGAGACTTCAACGCTAGGCACGGTCTAATCAAAATGGGGAAAGAGTCCACAGTTTTCTAACAAAGCTTTATCCAAAACATCAACCTGTTTTAATTTAGCTCAGTTCTTCTCGTCTTCCATATCTGGTTCATTATTAGCAGTAATATTGCTGTTAACCCCCATTCTAGTATATATCTTTTTGTTGAAACCGTCTCCGACATCAGTGGCCATGATGCTGTAATCCTTGATATCAAACTTTCTGAAAGAGTCATTCGTTCCGGATTACCAGGAGGCGAACTAAAAATTCATTAATCGGATCGTTAAGTTCAGTCTTGGTCCACTTCTGCTTCCATCCAACAGCATGATATGCAGCAGCACCATCGACATAGAAAAACTTGACCTGACCTGGGCAACACAACACATCCCAAACCTACCTCAAACTATTTCCCTACCCGGAAAACCCACCGTTGCACTCTTCACATTCACGATCCGGTTTTCGAAACCGACGTCAGTGACACAATTCCCCGACTCCATTCAATCCCATTTTTCGATCGTATCTAATCCACAGAAAAACCACTTCACCCATCCTAACAACCATCCAGATCACCGAAAGAACATCTCACTCATCCATTTTGTTACACTGGACGGCGTTGATCGTGAAGCCTAAAAAAAGGAAATCGGTAGGCTCCAACAAAATCGCATCCATAGTCCTATAAAAAGTGAAAACCCTCTTAATCCCGCCAAGATCTTCCAACGGACCATCAAGTTAATTATCAACGAGCACTATAACCACAGTTGTACATTTCTCGGACTCCAGTTTGCCAACAGACCTAATTACTCCGTTGAACACGCGCTTCTTGTCCTTAAAACGGGCATTTTTCTCGCTATTAACCAGAAGGCTTCAACCATAGCCTGTCTCGTATACCTAAGAAACGCTTTTGTCTCCGTATGACAATACGAGTTCACTTTGAAGCTTTTTGGAATCTTCCATCTGCACCTCCGTAAGCTAATCATAAGTTCCTAAATGGGCGGAAATCCCAAGTCCATATCCAAACCCCCCCCCCCCCCCCATTTAGGTTTAATCCTTTCAGCCACCTTGTTTTCCCTGTTCTCCACTGACCTTCGTAGACTGAGTCTTGATCCTAATTCCGTCAAAATCCTACAAAACGTGAATGATCTGATCTTTCGCATGTTCGGCAAAAACATTTGCCTCAAAATCCATGACCCTTTCCTTCTCCTCTTTCCCTTAAAATCAATGACACGCCCATTCCTACTGTGAATGAAGTTGTCTACCTAGGGGTGACAATGTCTACTTAGGGGTGACGTATTCCTGTGTTTCGTCCAACGCAACAGAAAGGTAACCCGTTCTGTGACAAACAGCTCATCAGACCTCTCCTCATGGTTTTTTTGATCTTTCGGGCCAATACTCCACTCCAAACAGAAAGGCTCTGCTGAGAGAAGGTAAGATTTATAAGAACGAAGACCATTCCAAATCCTTTATGATTCCTGTCAAACTTCCCGCATCGACGCTGTCCTCGCCCGCCACGCTATTCATTTCCTACCCAAATGTTAGACATATCCCGATCCTTTTATCGCCAGGTCATACCAATTGGGAACGTTGAAGAAAATTTGTTTTTTTAAGTCGTCTGATCTCTACAATTCAAAAATTGCCTATATGACACCCAAGGTGGACTAATCTTTTACATCGAACTATAAACAGCTTCTCCGCGTATATGTAAAGCTCCGGGCACAGACGACATAATACCAGCCATGTTCTAGAAGCAGAAAGAAAGGGTTGTTCTGTGATTTATAGACATTTATCGTACCTGCATTACGCTCAAATATGTGCCGTATTCTTGGAGAAGCGTGTATAGTTTTCATACCCTAAGCGAGCGGGCGTGTTCATGCGTCCGTGAAGGACTTTCGGCCAATCAGTCTCATCTCTTTCGGGTTGGAGATTCTAGAACGCGTCCTGGTCGTCTATTTAAGGACGATTAAAGCGGTCGTTCCTCTCTAAAGTTCAATGGTTGGGCAGGTGGTGTACGACGACGACTGGGTGATACGGGTGTCAATCAAAACGGCGTTAATGCAAGGATGCGCGGGTAAATGAGCAAAGGTTGCCTTTTTCTCCTGATGTAAAGTATCTGGATGTTATCCTGAATCCTAAGTTAAATTGCAAAACTAAACACAGAATAGATGGTTAAGAAAGCCTCTATAACTTTCTACGCATGCAACAAGACCCTCGTGAAGTAGTAGAGCCTACCGCCGGGGATAACTCTTCGGATGGGCATAGTCGTGATTGTTCTCATCCTAATGAAAGGTTCTGTTGCATGGTCGTCGAAGTTAAGCAAGAAATACGTTAGTTCTAAGTTCAGCAGGATCTGAAGAATTGCATGTGCAGGTGCCTATGCGCGGCATCGGTGGAGGGGAATATTGGGCAGGCTGGGAAAAATCGGCGGTCGGCTCTCGATCGATGAAGAGAGCAGGTCGCTTGTACCGTGAGCCCCTATTAAAACGCCTCGTCACGGAGAATCAAGGAGCGCTTACTAGAACATCGATACGCGATAAAATTTTGTGTAAAGCTTGATAAAATAGGCAAAGAGACTCATAACATGATTAAGGAGGCCAACAGTAACGCTGACATGGATAAATCGGGTGTTTTTGAGTTTTTTCAGTTGCTCCGAGAGAGTAGAGAAAGAGTGCAAGCCAAAGACTGTGCCGGAAGCCCTTCGACGGATTACACTACCTGAGGTTCAAGAGGGATTTTGCAGTGGGCTTTACAGCCAGCGTAGAGAGGAAAACCGGCGATCTATTCCGTGGTTACGACACGAAATGTTTTACCGACGGGTTAAGGATGTTCCACGTAGTTGGAGCGGGAGTATTCCGGGATACGGCAGATTTTTCTAAGCAAAGGCACTGGCGATATTGGAGCCATGTCAATAGCTGGTGGCATGATCGAGTCCCAGGCGTAATATATATATTTTGACCGGCAGACAGGCCGTCCTTAAGGTCTGGCGACATTTTCGAAACTGGTAGGGTGGTGAAGAGAGACGTTGAACAATATGAATAACATGATAAAAGCCACTCTCCTCTAGATTCCTGGTCATAGAAATACAGAGGGGGATGAACAGGCCGAAGGACTGGCTAGGTGGGGCTCTGCTTTGGCGGTTACTGGAAAAGAATCTACTTGCACTACTGGACAATCGCGCTTGCGTAAAATATTAATATCTTCCGAAATGAGAAAGTAAGGCATGAATTAGGGTAGAGTTTGACAAGACTAAGAAAAGGAGAAAAAAGATGATAATTCTATATGCTGATGCGAATTTTAAACTTCGGTATTTGATCATTCTGTATCAAATTAATGACTGGTTCTGCTAGGAGAACATTCGCTAATGGTTACTCGTTGATTAGATGTGTTCCTAATATACATATATGTATTATATGTCAGCGGGGAGTGGCCTAAAAGGTGGTTTGACATGCTAAACAGTGACTTAAAAAGGATTCGACTCTACCTGGACCAGTATACAATGGCAAACACAGCTGAAAAGAAAGAACATCTAACATTAAAAATTACCTGGCTGTACTCCGCCCCTTACATGGCTCATAAACGTCATCGAAGTTGAGCTCGTTATCAAGAACATAACATAAGCCCCGGCCATATTGTGACTCTCTCTCTTTACCAATGTAACGATGAGCACAGACCAAAGCCTAAAATTTTTGAAAATATTAGAAACTTTTAGTAGAGGTTCATCTTTTTCTCTAACGTACCTTCCCATATCCTTGAGACTTAACCGTCACTCCTAGCCATTGTCCATCCTTTATTTCTTCATCAAACAGTGGAGGCTCTATTTTGGGATCAGTGGTGCTTTCGAAAGCTGTTGTTTTGGTTAAAAAAAGAAAATTGTCAGTAAAAATATTCAGTGATGGATGGAAATTGTTAATAATTGTAAAACATCATTCAATTAAAAGAATTCAACTGGAACTTAGTTCTAGGAAAATGAGCCAGAAATCTCCATGCATTGGTTGTATGAAATTATTGTTGAGTAACTTTTATTTTATTAGATCCAAATCGTGGTTTGTTAGTGTTATTTCAAGTTCTCACTTTCCATTGTTGGATTTGGTAAAATAGTAATGAAAAAGCAGAACGAATTTTACAAACGTGCAACGTGCAAGCGATTTGTACATGCTTTTTAATGGAGGCGATCATTTTGAGGTTCGAGTGAGTTTTATGAAATCGTGAAAAATCGCACAATATCGTGATGATTAAATTATGTTCTATTAAAAAAAGTGAAATTACAAAAAAAGGCAGAGAGAAACTAATTTTTACCATAATTATATGACTTTAAATTGTGATGGTAAGACCATGTCTTTGCCGATTTCGATGATATACGCTGAAAGCGACTGTAAGGATCTGTGGCTTGAGTGGAAGGCTTGAGACGTCGCGAGATGACTAGCTTGACAAATTCAATTCGTCAAGTAATTTTGTCGTCTCTGTTGCTTAGCACTTATTTTTCTATGATTTCAAAAAAATCCCCTTTGGAAGTTGCTATAAGCTGAATGGCTATGTAACATCTTGGCATCGGAGGGAGTAGATTGGTTAATCTCCACTCCGACTAATAATATTTACTATTAAGGCAAAAGTCAAAGTCCTGCTGAGATAGCGACTTCCCTGTGAGTTGGAAGCTTCAGAATTCGCTCCAATTCTTTCGTCAATGGTCTATGCTGGATTCCGCAATGTGCCAACTCCCTTCGACGAGGATATCGATGTTCCTAATATTCTCGCGTCCTCCTACTCCAATGCTACAGGTTGGACATCATGCGGTTAAGTGAGTACAACTCTCCTTCTTTCGACACTGTGTTATTTTAGCCTGTGGGCCACTGTATCTGTTATGAGCTTCTTGGGAGCCGGAATCAGATAAAATACTGCTGGCGAGATTTTGGTGTAGAGGACTTCTGATCAGAGCAAAACACGGTTTTTTGAAAGCAGCTTAATGCCATCGAGAAGGGACTGATGATGAGGATTTTAATGAAGATGGGCTCTAATAGCACCTTGTGATGTGATGCTGTGGCATGGTATGTGGGATCGTAATAAAAATAGCGAGAGGTCTGCCTCGTTTCTACCGCCTCGCAATTACCGCTTCTCTGTTTGAACACACAGAGGTTGCTATAAGGCTAGTTGGGTTTCACTTGACAGGCAACGCATCAGGTTATTCATATCGCGATGAATAGTCGATTTCAGGAGTTGTTCTGGATGGCCTTCAGCCACGTCATCATTTGATGGCTTCTTGCCTTCGCTTGCAAATTTTAAAGACTGGACGACAGACGTCTTGAACACCCGGTCAAAGAAAATTGATGAGCATTGGACCGCCTTTTTCCCTGATGCAAGTGAAATTGTTGTTCATGTTTTGCAGAGACCCCATAAAATCTGGATGATTGTTGAAACATGGAAGTAGATCCCCGAGTACAGGAAACTGAAGACCCTTATTGACGATGCGAATGTAGTTGGTTGGTACCGCGGCAAACCTTGGGAAGCACAGCCTTGTCTTGCCTATCAAATAGCATGTCATGAAAGAACTTGCAACTCGGTGGCAAGTCAAGTTAACGGTCGACTCTGTTTTCATGATGACGCGCAGTTTAAGAGTTGGAGAGAATATTTAACCATAGTTCTCAACCGTATAATATGGGATAAAGCTTCTCCTCTTATAGATGAAATCGCTAGACACTGTAATAGGTAGATATGGACTGCTTCTTCAAAAAGTGAATACAATCTCGGTCATTAATGCATTCAAGTGGAAAAAGGCCGCTGGATCTAATGGTTTCCTTGCCGAATAGGAACTGTTCCTTGCAGTTTTTGCAGAACTGCTACTTTCACTCATTCCGTCATGGGAATTTGAGATCTGTCCCACAGAGTAGAAAAAGGGAATAATCGTCGAGATTCCGAAGAAGGGTACCCGTTTTAACTGGCCGACAATTGGAGAGACATTTGCTAGTTTCTGCAGAAGGGGTAGTCCAGAGAAACTAACAGTTATTATCAAAGGGACATATGACATATCGTTATATCGAGGTAATATCTCAGAGGAATTTGAAGTTCGAAGTGGAGGCGGTGTTCGCTGGTTGTTGCATGGCTGTCGCCGTTCATCGCTCGAGCGAGAAGAAAGAAGTGGGGGCGAAATTCCGAAGGATGTGTCGAGGGTTGCCCGATGACGATAGTAAAACCGCTGGAGGAAGGAGTATCGAAAAGTGGCGTGGAGTCGATTGTACCAACAAATGGTACTTGCTGTCATAAAACCTCCTGCTAGTGATGTAGCCTGTAGTCTGCGTTACGTGAAACTGGCTTGGTATTTGTTCACGAAGTGTATTCGCAGACCTGACCAGCACGGTCAGATCGAACAGCTGTGAGACTTGGGGTTTTCGCGGGAGCAGCAAACGCTACTGATTGCTTGTCCTGGTCAACTGGTTGAACTGGATACTGCTTGCTGTATGCAAATCTCCGTACCTTCGTCTGTTTTGGCCTCGGTGAAAAAGTACGCGGCCTGAGCCTGTCGACTAATATCGGTATTTTTCGACTTCTTATTTTTTATTCACCACCTCCAGCATATTTTTGTCCGACACAAAGCGGCGAAAAACCTGGTAAAAATGTCCTACCATGACCCGTAGGACATTTTTACCGGATTTTTTGCTGCTCCTACCATGACCCGTAGGACATTTTTACCGGGTTTTTCGCCGCTTTGTGTCGGACAAAAATGTGCTCTCTGTTCTATTGTATAGTAGTAGCACATGGAATGTGGCCGGCACTATAACTCGGAAGTTTCAGGCCTTCGTTAAAATTTATGCCGATGTACTCTTACCCGATGTAATCCCGAATGATTAGAAGGCAGAAGTGCCAATGGGTAGGTCGCATATTATGAAAGAGTGACAATGCCATATCATGCTCCAGATTGGAAGAAGACTGGGGTCGCGCAGGAAACGCATTGTGTAGAACAGTAGAATAATAGTGTAGGTTTCCCAGGAAGGTCTGCCGAGAGCTGAAGCACACTTTAGTGTACCGGCAAATTTTAAATTTCGGCCCCTAGACAACATCTCTCGATTTCCATAGTCCGGGGATGAAATCTCTGTTGCGTGTGTGATACCTATTTTTCTTATGCAGTTGAACAAGAAGGGTTGAAATGTCCAACGAACCATCTCAGTCAGAATTCGCCAATTAACTGGAATTAATAAGCCACCAAACTACCAAGGCTTTTGTTGAAAATGGCAATGGACTGTTGAACTGACCGTTTTAGTTTCGGCCTGCACGCTCTTCGGTGGACATAATAGAAAAGGTTGTCTATCTGATAAAAAGCACAGTTTCTTCTTGCAAGGGTTGTACCCTACTGTCTTTGCACGTAAAAAATAAGTCCAATTCCGTAAATTGGCAGCACTTCAACAGGTTTTTAAGGAAGATATTATGAGCTCTACACAAGTTTTCATGAGGTGGGTGCTTGATATGTTTTGATATGAGTGTTGAAAATGATGCTCATTCAGGACACCCTTCATCATATCGAAGAGATGAAATCGTTGAAAAAAAACGATAAAAAACAACGGGGATCGTCGTTTTATGGTCGACAAAATTTGAGATGAGATATTCGTCAATTGGGGTTCGTGCCAGGGGATTTTGTCTGATGATTTGGAAATGAGACATATTTTATGCTTTTTCAACTGGAATTAAAAAAATAATTGATCAATTTTGGGTGATCTCCTGAAGAAAAAGATCCAAAGTGATCCAAGCTTTTTGTCAAAAGTCCTTGCAGGTGGTAAGAAGTGATGGTTTGGACATGACCTAGAGACCAAACAAGTGTAAGTCAATGGAAGACTCCCAACTCTCCCAGACCAAAAAAAATAAACAAACGTGTGGTCGAAGGTGAGGGCTTTTTAACCAGCATTTTTATTTGGAAGTTTTATTACGTCTAGGCGAGGAATCAGATGACGATAATGCCCTGCACAGACTGCGTTACGAGTGAGCTGCTCTTTGGCCTCTCAGAGATGGTCGATCACTCCCCATCCTCCATGTTTGCTAGAACAAGCGCCATGCGACTATTTGCTGTCTATGAGATTGAAAAGGGATCTAAAAAAAACATTTCGGTGATGCGGGGCAGTCAAAACAGGGTCGCAACGGCAACGTAAGTGCATCGTATCTAATGGACAGTACTTTGAAGGCGACTGAAGGGATTATATCTGGTTTCCTTTTGGGACACTTGATGAAGTTAGTCGAGAATTACTTTTCGGAGAGAACTGTTTCGTGCGGGGCGGATAATGGACCAAACAGCATACTGTCACATTAAGGCTAGCTACTAAGTTTTCCATTATAAGTAGAATTCGTGTGCTTTGTGCCTTAAAAATGGTTGTTACCGCAAAACACCTAGAGGATATCGAGGTATATGCAATGCTTTGATATACGGTCGTCTCAAAGCTGACCAACAGACGGAGGGGCGGTTGACGCTCCAAGTAGCGCCTCGAATATGCCTGACAAAAGCAGTCAAACTTACTGTGTTATTTGCAAACATGTTGTCGAATCTTGGTAGATAATCCACATTGTTGTATGCGTCGTTCATGTTGGCACAGATATTAACAAGCTAGCAAAGCAGAAAGGACTTTGAAGGCTTGCAGTGCCTGTAGGATAACATCAGACGAGGTAGCGTTAATTATAGCGGGCATGATCTCAGTGGGCTTACTATATTAGAAAGTGCACCAATTCTACAAGAGAGAGATGGACTAAGCGGCAATGAGTGCAGAATAAAGGCATGTGATTAACAGTGAGTCGTGTAACGACGGGCATTGCAGATTCGACGAGTATGGTGGATGCGTAAACTCAACCCTAGTGTTTGAGAATGGATTGGGCGAAGTCATGGGGAAACAAACTATCATCTTAAGTAAATGCACTAGCACGCCAGAGGAACCACAACCGTCTGTGTGAATCCATTGCTTTAGATTCGTGGTTCGGAGTAGGAAAATGAACAGTGGGCTAAAGGCGACTCTATACCCTAGAAATGTAATTAGGTAGACGCTCAGGTCAGGGGAAAATTCACTTGTGAAAATTCTTGCATTTGTAGAAATTAGGACAAGGGCCTAAAGACAAGCCCATCCCATTCTAAACTGAACATCTTTCGCAGCTGTTCAAGTGTGTCCTTTTATGTTTGTACCGCTCCTCAAACAAAATAAAAGCCTAACAATACGTAGTCCTAAGTAGACTTGAAGAATATTGTCAGGAACTGGCAAGGTCTTTGTTTCCTACTGTTTCTATTTCTATTTTATTTTCATTGAGGGCCTTCCTTCAGTTTCATCATTATGGTAATTGATAATGTGCTTGTGGTACGCCTACAAGAGTGGGGCAAACAAAACGAGAATTCAAATCCAAGGTGCGAGATTGAGGGGATGATTCCAACCTCACCTATTGTGCCGATTACTTGAGCTGACCTGGCATGTTTCCTAGACAGGCTGGTAAAAACGCAGAGTAGACAGATATAAACTGAATTTTGCAAACTTCTATGTATAGTATTTGGACAAGACCTTAGTCAAGAGTTCAGCCTTGGAATATCTTCATGGTTTCGACTTTCAAAAATCTCAGCAAGAATCTGCGCAAGGAACTTTGGATGCCGTCCAAATTTCAATTATATGACTCCACATTGCAGCGGCAGTCTGCACACCATCCAACATGTAAACAGACGATGAAAAATGATCCTGAATTCAACACTGTACAAGTGCTCATATCTGTCTCACACATATGCTTCGCATTGATCAATTCCGGGATTTCTCATGTCAAACGGAAATAGCTTGCAAAAACATTCACATGAAACTCTATACGCGCATCCAGAGTGGGAAAATTAGCGTAGTTGCGTGGCCTGACATACATCAAAAGACACTTGTTCCGAAATTCCAGACTATTTAACTTATTCCTTGGAAATATTTTTGAGTCATGGAATCGGATGGCTGTTGTACCCAGACGTGGAGCCATGTAGAGTGCTGGTGGACTACCAAGGCAAACCCCGCGCCTTTGAACGCAGTCCATTCCGAGTACGCTCCATGGACATTTTTAATTATATTTGCAACCGATTTCAAGAGAGCTGCGAACGAAATGATGCATCTAATGGTGTCTAATAATGACCATTTTAATGATTCGCGCTGTGAACAGAATTAGAACGATGAGTTTATGGGAAATGTAAGATCTGCGGGGTGTACCCATTACATAAAATGGTTCAATGGGCTTCCGTTTAAAAGGCCAATGGATTAGCTTCATATTTCATGAATCAGAACCATGAGGAAATGCTTTTCCATACAAATGGTCAATTTCGAATTTGACGAGACAATTTCTCCAGAAATAGAATCATTACACATTATCCAACATGAAAAAGATGTTCATAAAATAGCTATAAGCACGATACCAAGAAAAATAAATCAATCACGAAGGAAAACATATCCCATATCTTTTTGATTCCATTGCTTAGTGACCCAATACAAGTCGTGGACGGGTGTCCTCTGAGTTCAATTAGCAGAGAATGATATATATATGTTCTGTGATGCGGTGGTCAAAGGGTAGTATAGGTCCCAGGGCGAAACGTGGATTGGTACCCACGATGGAGCATAAAACCTGGGAAATGCCTGCTGAACCAACACCAACAACTCTACTACCAAACCCTATCTCCACCTCCACGTGGTGACCGCTGGGAGCTCTTTCTTAACGAAAAGCTGCAGACGGAGAAGGATGAAGGCGAGTCTCCCACGCCTAAAAACGGGACAAATTGTACCAACTGGTCCTCCAGGTTGGGGGTTGGGTAGGGCTGACAACCCTACACGAAAAACAACTCGTTACGAAGCCACAAGAGCCTCGGACAGGACGGATTTTAAAACGACGGACCCGGCAACGAACACGGAATAAAGATTTGCGCATTTTCTCATGGAACGTGCGCTCCCTGTACAGAGATGAAGCTGACCAGCAGCTAGCCGATACCCTGTCCCAATATAGGGCTGATATAATAGCATTGCAAGAGATGCGATGGACAGGGACCGGTTTCCTGGAGAAGAGCCACTACACCATATATTATAGCGGTCATCCAGTAAACCATGTGCTCGGAGTAGGTTTCTTAATCAGCCAAAAAATGAAACCTGCTGTTATCGGCTTTGAAAACATAAGCGAACGGCTATGCACTCTGCGCTTGCGAGGCAAGTTTAGAAATATAAGCCTCATAAATGTTCACGCCCCTACAGAGGAGACTGCAGAGTCGGAGAAGGATACCTTCTACGAGGCAGTAGAACGAACCCTCGAAGCCTGTCCCAGATATGATATCAAAATCATACTTGGGGATTTTAACAGCCAAGTAGGGAAGGAGCCAGTATTCAGGCGATACGTTGGCTCCCATAGCTTACACGAAAAAACAAATGATAACGGATTGCGGACTATTCAATTAGCAGGGTCACACGAAATGGTTGTTGGAAGTACCTGGTTTGCGCAGAAAGCGGTCCACAAACATACGTGGACCTCTCCAGACGGGACCACTTTCAACCAAATTGACCACGTGTTGATCGAACGCCGCCACCTCTCAGCCTTGATGAATGTCAGAACATATAGGGGGGCCAATATAGACTCGGATCACTATCTCGTTGGCATGGTGCTCCGAGCCCGCATAACAATACCACCTAGAATCCCCTCTGACAATCAGGTGAGAGTGAGCACTGAAGCCATCCACAACATAACCCTCCGCGACACCTATAAGAGGGAAATGGATGCTGCAATAACCGCAGTCAACAGAGGACCTGGAGATGAAGCATCAACAAACGATCCTCACAATCACCTGAAGAACGTTGTCATGGATACGGCCACAAACATACTTGGCCCCAGCCGCAAAAGGAGTCGGAACGGCTGGTTTGACGATGAATGTAAGCTAGCAACGGAACGGAAGAATACCGCATACCGAGTAATGTTGCATTCTCAAAGAACGCGGGCACTCGCAGAGACTTATCACGAACTCCGACGAGTGGAGAAGCGACTTCACAGACGGAAAAAGGAAACCTGGGAGAACCAACAAGTCTATGAACTAGAAAAGTACAGGGAGCAACCGCACCAGGCGCGGAAGTTTTACCAACAAGTCAGCAGGATGAAGTCTTATACACCTCGATGCTCATCCTGCCGAGACAAAGAGGGAAATCTGATTTCCGACAGAATGGGCATATTAGAGCGATGGGTTGAGTACTTTGATGAACTACTGAACAACCAGAACATCGGCGAGTTGGAGGTCCCGCCAACTAAAGACGACGGACAAATACTGCCACCACCAAGTTTAGGAGAAACAGTCCGTGCAATTCATCGGCTAAAAAATCATAAGTCGCCAGGAGCCGATGGAATTACAGCCGAATTGGTTAAATATGGAGGCGACCAGTTACACCAAGTGGTTCATCAGCTTGTGCTCAAGGTATGGGACAGCGAATCAATGCCTGACGATTGGCAACGAGGCATTATCTGTCTCATACATAAAAAGAGAGATATCACACAGTGCAGCAATTATAGAGGTATCACGTTGCTGAGTACCATCTATAAGATATTCTCCGCTATCTTACTAGGCCGGATAGCCCCATACGCCCAGAACATCATTGGCCCATACCAAAGAGGCTTCACTCCAGGCAAATCAGCAACAGATCAGATTTTCTCTCTGCGGCAAGCGATGGAAAAACTGTTGGAATATGGACAACAGTTGCACCATCTATTCATCGACTTTAAAGCCGCCTATGATAGCATAGCCAGGGTAAAACTGTACACGGCCATGAGAAAATTCGGTATCCCGACGAAATTAATAAGACTGACTAGGCTGACCCTGACCAATGTGCGAGGCCAGATAAAAGCAGCAGGATCACTCTCAAGATCATTCGACATCAACAACGGTCTACGACAAGGGGATGCGCTATCATGCGTCCTTTTTAACCTGGCCCTCGAGACATCATGGGAAGAACGACCCGAGATGTACAAACTGCCTTCATCCAAATCGAGCAGGCGGCGCGAGATCTTGGGCTGCACATCAATGAAGGCAAGACAAAATACATGGTGGCAACGTCAGCACCGAAGACGAATCAACCAACAACATCAAACCGCACTGGTCAAACACAAGCACGAACAAGAATAAGGATAGGGGAATACAACTTTGAGACCGTTGACAATTTCTCCTATCTAGGGTCGAAAATCACAACCGATAACAACTACGATGATGAAATCCGCGCACGGTTGTCAGCCAACAGAGCCTATTTCAGCTTACAAAGACTGTTTCGCTCGAAACGTCTCACCATAGGGTCAAAGCTCTTACTGTACAAGACTATGATCTTGCCAGTCCTCATGTATTCCTCGGAAACTGAGGTTCTTAGCAAGAAAAATTGCGAACTCTTGGCCGCGTTCGAGAGAAGAATCCTCTGAAGAATTTTTGGCCCCCTACATGAGGATGGACGATTCCGTAGCCTACACAATGACGAAATCTATGGGCGATACCATGACCGTCCGGTTGTGGATAAAATCCGGCTCATTAGGTTACGGTGGGCGGGTCACTTAATCCGTATGGATGAGGATGATCCCACCCGGAAAGTCTATAAGGGCAATATCAATGGTAGAAAAAGAAGACGAGGCAGACCCTGCCTAAGATGGAGCGATGGCGTGGGCCAGGACGCCAGACAGCTTTTAGGGATATCGAATTGGTGGACCTCGGCGCAAAACCGGGATGTCTGGAGTTCCTTATTAAGGCAGGCCTAGACCGGATACCGGTTGTTGCGCCGTTGATGATGATGATGATGCGGTGGAAGACAAGGTGAATTGATATTGGGGAAAGGTTCTAGAGCTTGAACTACCTAAATTAAACTCAAATTACCTGCAATTGGCTAGAAATGTGGGGAGAAATGATCATCATATCTCCAACCTATTATCCACCAAGGCTCGGAATCAGGCTCGAATTGAGGCTTTCAACTCCCGATGGCAAGCCAGTGTGGACGGCTCTAACTAAAGAGAACAGTTTATAATTTGTATGCAGTTGAGGAAGGTCTGAAGCATGAAAGGGATCATATCATGAATAATTACTTTGTAAACCTGGATCCAACGAAGCCATCTGAATACTCACTATGCAAGGCTACTAACAAACCCCCAAAGATGATCCAATCCCGTCTTCGATTGATAAATGGAGATTAGCCAAGAAGGGACGAAAGAAAGCACTTGCTTCTGCTCAACACTGAATTATCTTCTATCTCAATTTATTTAGATACGGTTCTCCACTCATGGAAATGATCACCATAAGTAGCAGACAAAGCTCTCTGTTCCTCTCTCTCTCTCACCAATGTCATCAGAGACCCTTTAAACCAGGCGTCTAGGTATGACAAAATCCCGACGATAATGACTAAATAATTTTATTGAGTTTTTGTATTGCATTTAACATCTTTGTTTAATGAAGCACCTTGAATAAGTTGCTTCCCTAGTTCTTGGAGAGTCTCAATAATTACAATGATTCCTAAGAACGGTCAAGGTCCTCCGCAAATGTCATCCTATTGATCACTTTTTCGAAATTATTCGAAAAGTTTCTTCTATTTAAAATCATTCTCGATTTGCATAGATTCAAGGTATCTAGCATTAATTTGAATGCAGTGAAAAACACGAGATCATTAAACCATTACACCAGGTAGGAAAGGCAATATTAAGAGGTTTTGAAAAAAAGAATGATTGCTCCTTGACACAGCGCAGGTGTTTGACTAAGTTTGACATGGAGGACTCAAATATAAGATAAAAAAGCTTGTCCCAAGTAAACCGCATGAACATCATTATACCTTTCTGGTCTACAATTTAGGGTCAATTGAAACCAACGTTATTCAGAGTACTAGCACTAGGATGTCACAACCAACTCGCAGTTCAAATCTCCCTGGTGACAGAGGGATTTATATCATGACTGGATATCGGATACCAATCGATTTACCTGTTAATGAGTGCCTGAGACAAATCAAAGTAATAATACCTATTAAAACGAAAGACCTACTGCCTCAGCGAAGAAGGCGACTCGTAGTGAGAAAGGCAGTGCCACCGTGGAAGGTAATAGTAATGGCGTTCAAAAAGGGGAGACCCCATCGAGTTCGACAAGCGCTGCCGCGTAGCACTGCCTTGTCGGAAAAAATGATTGACGAGCTCGCCAAACAGAGCGAAATGCATGCCATTTCACAGGGGAGAATGGAGCTCAAGACAAGGGTAAGAAGAAAGGCTACTTAAAAAATGCGGTGTGGTCTTATGGAAAATGAAGGCTGCTCCAATCGCCCAGCAAAACATGTCTGTCTTTGTCAAAAAATGGCATAATGAACAATGAAAGTTGAATAGCGACGGCAGTGGCCCCACTGTAGTGAAATCGAAGTTATAATATCAGTGCCAAAAAAGAAAGGGGACAAACCACGATCAGAGGTCCTTTTCATAAAACCGAATGAAGGGATATCTTTTGCGGAAGTTTTTCGACGTTAAATCTGTTCGACGGACTCAAACCATGATATACTTGTTGAACCTTGCTCTAAGACTGACAAGACAATCTAGATCATTCAAGAAACGAAAGTAGTCGTTTCCAGCTTAGTGGTTTTCCCTTAGAAATAAGGGATCTGGATTGTCCAGTGAACACAGGCGAAGTGGAGGAAGCGATAAAAAGGATTGCGCAGATGTTAGCAACCTCAAAAACCGCAAAAATTGGCTATTGTCACTGCCCCTGAGAAGATAACAAGCCAACTTCTTCATTGCCGGAAAATAAAGATCGAATGGATTATTTGCAGGATAAGGTGATGGGGCACCAACTCGATGCTTTAAGTGTTGGACCTATGAGCAGATAGCGGAGATTTCCAAAAGGGGGCACAAGGTGAAGATTCAAGGATCGCGGTCTGCAGAATCTCGACGATTCCGAGCGATGCCAGGTCTTCTGAGAAGAGTTGCAATAAATCAAAAGTCAAGCACCATGATCCACATTCTGCAAAAGAACATACATAAGTGCAATTGCTCCCGACGAAGGGGCAGATGATGCAAAAAAAGAGCTGATTTGTTGCCCCTCAGCGAGCAATATTGAGAAAACAGTTCACATTAGTAGTATGCCGATATATCTGGCACTGCTGCCAACTGGTTGAAAGATACGGTTAATTTGTTAGCGAAGTCACTTTTTTTAGCGTTTACCTCACACCAAACGGAATAAGTTTCGAACCTTGGAGAACGAGATTTGAAACACGGAAGGGAGATTTCCAGTTGGAGGAGACTCTAACGGTAGTATCAACGAATGGGGCATGCCTCAACCAGATTATTGCGGCACATAAATTTTGGAGATTATCAGGACAGGACTTACTGTCCTAAATATTGGTAGTACTCCGACATTTCAACGCCTTTTCTGCGAGGTCACTATTCTTGATGTGACCTTTTTTACGAGGTCTTTAACGTCAGCAGTACAATGATGGAAGGTACTAGAAAGTTTGACAGTCATCGCGGTGATCACCAGTATATTTATCGATAAAATCGACGTTGGAAAATTTATTGAAGCTCTCTTAAAAAGAGGAAATGAGCCATATGAACCTGAATGAGGAAAGAAGAACTGTGACAGAAGAGGAGATTCTGTCACGGGAAGTTACCTGTGGACTAGTGGACAGCTGAAATTGCGAGTTTACGATGGAAATGCCTCATACTGCGGCGGATTGCGAAGCACGCAAATGATCAAGAAGAGGTGACTCTTAGATCAGCAGAATACAATATGGCGAAAAAGAACTCCGCGACGAAATCAACAGGCAAAAAGCACGCCGCTGGCAGGAACTAATCAGCGACGTTAACAGGGCTCCACGGTGCCTCGAGTATAAGTTGAATATAAAAAAATTCGATGTCCATCAATCTCCCTGCTCCATGGAAGCAGATGGAAGAAATTGTACAAGCATTTTTTCCTGTCCACCTCATCGAGTTGACGCTGTCACTGGGAGGGGGATGCAGACTTTTCATTGTAAAAGAACTGGAAGAGTCGGTTTTGTCCATGAGGAGCAAAAAACATCAGGACCGGATGGCAATAGCAGTGAAGTATAAGCCGGTCTTGCGAGTCTGGGTATTCAACACATGTTTGACATCAGGTGTATTTTTGCTCCAGCTGGAAGGTTGCGAGGTTTGTGATGATAAGCAAAGGCAAAGACGACCTTAAGGCGCCATCAGCGTACCGCCCTCTCCCTATGTTGAAAACAGTGGCGAAACTGCTTGAGACGCTACTTATCACAACGATATGGTTTTAGAGCGGGGTGATTCACAATTGATGTGATTGAGATAGTAAGTAGTCCAAGTTGTGAGACTGGCTGAGGCACATAGTCAACATAGTTGCTGAGTGGTTCTCCTTGTGACGTCAGATTTAAGAAATGCCTTAAATTCTGCGAGTTGGGCCACAGGCTCGAGGGGTTGGAAAAGTGTTTCCATAATGCCTTTTTGCGAGTAAAAGAGGAACAATCCTATCTACAAGATGATCTCATGAATATTAATGTTTCTTTGTGCTAATGTTTCTTTAAGTTAGTAAATGTTTGTATCAATATTCACTTTTTTATGTTTAGGGGAAGTTTTTCTAAAGCACTTTAGATGTGTCTGTGGGAAACCACTCCTCCTCTTCATTTGCGGAGTGTTTATGGGTTATTTTTAAAAGCGAATGGGGGACGATGACTTCGCAATTGTCAACAGAAACGAACCGGAAGACATCTTTGAGTGAATACGTACATTTTTGAGCGAATACGTAAATGAGACGATAAAATTCACTATGGAAGTAGAAAAGGACATGGAGAGGTTTACCGTTAGAACCTGCCTTGTAGATATAATCCCACGGTCCTCTCCGCACACGGATTGATTTGGTGACCATAATAGGACTGTACAGAGGCATTGGTGCGAGGCCTATCTAATGCCTCTACTGCAACTAAGGGATACGGCAAGTTAAAGAGCGCAATTGCACGTTTGAGCTCATAAGGACATGGGCATAACCACAATCACCATAAAACTCCCCCATGAAACAGGCCAAGAAAACATCTTCAACATGCTCTCCTAGAGCATATGTCCTGGTTCTCATGATACCAGATAACCTCCGGTGGGGTTTAGTGGCAAGAGCCGCTTCAGATGAGGCTCTAACAGATCGGATCTGATCACCCTCCTTGAGTATTTGAGGACGGCTCGAAGTAGAGAAAGAACAATGCCTTGACCTCTATATCATTAAAACCCAGAACGCACTAGAATTTAAGGTCCACATAAAACCCACACCTAATAGGTGAACGATCATGGATGATTCCAACTATAACATCGTTCCACTCTATGAATAGCGGAATGCCTTTTCCTCTCACAAAGCAATTTTATGACCACGAGCTTCATTTCATTACTGAAACAGCCGAATTAAGGGATGCAAAGTCTCTAGCACTGAGGAAGAGAGCAACTGGCTTCCGAAAAATTGACATCTGCAAATAAAAACAATAGGGCTGTCCCTAATCCAAAAAAACAATTTTTTCGTTTCATTGAAACGCTGGAACGGAAAACGAAAGTGGCTATTGGCTACTCAACTTCTGCTTGTAATGTGTCCTACATAGGAGAAACTCTTGGGTAGGAGGTTGGAAGAACTTCTGGTAAAGCAGTGGCAACCGCTAAAAAAGGGAAGGATAAAAACTTGAAAAATAGGTAGCGGAAAAACACATCCTGGATAAAAACCATCACATGGCTGCCGCCGTCCTTACTGTGCTGAAGTAAGCCAAGGACACTAAGAAGCCATTCGGCCTCAAAGTCTAGGGCTCATATTTTGTCCCGCTTTTACTTTGGAGTTTCATATTTTGTGTATAATCTTTTTGTATCACACTTTTCATTCGATACTCTTATGATAATCTATTATAAAATAATTCAAGCTTATTTTTTTTTGTAATCTGAAAATTTCTAAGGTACCTGTAATTTTTGAAATAAAATCCCTCAAAATGATCAAATCCACATGCACAAATATTCTAGAAACACAAAACATACAAAAAACATGCAATTTTATAAAACAGTGACCTAATCCTAGATTAGTAACAGAAAAAGCATTTTGTGAGAGTAGTAAAAAGGACAGTAAGAAGGAAAAAGCAAACAGTAATGAAGCGCCCATACCACTTACAACGTTCATAAGCTCCGCCCGGTACTAATATATACGGTTTTGTTTGTATTTGTATAAGTTGTCGATACATCCAAATAAACGTAAAATAAAAAGAAATAACAATGATAATAAATAGTCGATTATTTTTCCATAATAGTCCAATTAATATCTAAATTCTAAAATTGAAGAATAATTTATTTAATATTTTTATCTATATTTTTTTTAATATTTACAATTTTTTCCTACACCACTTTATTAGTGAAATATGAAAATACGAAATAACCCTTTAAAATATTATCACATTGGTAAAGTTTAATATACGAGTAAGTCCTGATCCCAAATTTATCTTTATCTACTTTGATAAAAAAGAAGACTTAAATTAATCTTTTATATCTAATTTTCAGGTGGTATGTACTTCGATTCTTAGAAAGCTTTCGCTAAATATGAAAAGATGCATACTTTTAAGAAAACTGACTCAGGTCACCGCAGGTAGTGCGTTATTTTACGAACTATGGAAAACTAGCTCAAGCTTGACATATCTTTATCACTTTGTCTTTTATTTACGAGTGATTTATCTTTTCAATAATATACATATATATATAAGAAATAATATATAGTATGTATATATAAAAAAATAAAAAAAAAATTATAATTATTCAACTGAAACCGCTAGTTGGTGCGAAGCTCTACGCGAACATTCGTGATTTTTTCAATAGTTTTTTTTATTTACATTTTACTTTGAAATTAATACAGTTTCACACATTTTGATAAAAAAATAATAAAAATAGTTTTCTATATTGCAGTGATCCTGAAAGACAAACACGATTCTCAGGCACAAATGCTGATTTAAGGACAAATTTTTGGTAGACACAATATACTTATTGGAGGATCTAAAGGGGTACCATCACCTTGGGAACTAGGGTTTTATCAAGTGGGTTCACAAATTATACTTGAAAAACATACACATATTAAAAACGAATAATAGGGTCTAGGTTCTAATTTTTTTTTTGCTGTAATAGAAGGACATTTTCGAGCACGTAAGAAGGCATCATGTTTCTTATAATAATGAAGTTTTTTTGGAGGAACTAACAAAAATTCGCTTCGCTCGTTGGCTGCATTTAAAAGAAATAAATTATTTGTTATAACTTTGGAATTTATTTTTATTTTCTAGACTGATCAGAAAAAATAACGTACAAAAAACACAAAATAATGAAAATAATGTCAATCGAAGATTGGAGTGATAATTCTTGGTTTGGTATACCTTCCAGCGCAAGTGGAAGCAAGTGGAAATGTTCAATGAATGACAAAATAGATACGAGAAGAATTTACTATCCTTTTTGTCACTTTCGACTTGTACTTCGTAATAGTTTCTTTTGGACTGGAGGATCAATTAACTTAAGGACGGTTAAAATCTAGTAAAGCCAAAAATTGGTAGTTGGATTAAGTTTCCATACTTACTTTTTTCTGAGTACGGTTTCTCCAATTTTTACTACAATTATAGAACTCATATCTAGTGTTTTTGCTAAAATCCAAACAGATAATGAAATATATCAGTTCAAGGGATGCCGAATAGAAGCTAGATTGCGAAAATTATATTGTCAACTTGCTTCACAAGGACATAAGTTGCAATGCACTTCGAATAGAGAGAGGAAGAGAGGAAGAAGACCAGGTACCGCTGCTTGGGAACGACTCCTCGCGAAAGTGCTCTATTTACAAACGACATATGAAGTTTTAAGGACTATTTTCAAGGGAGAATCTATAGGTTTCAGAAATGTATTGAGGCTGATGGGAAATATACTAAGGGAAGCGAAAATCTTGAAGATTAATTATCTGAAACTAAAATTCCTTCGTGTTTTCGTATCCAGTTTACTAAGCGAATTTTTGTCAGTTTCTGATCCATGAGCTTGTATGATGTATTTTATCAACTTTATTCCGTATTCATTTTTGATTTTTTTCTAAAATATTTTTGAAAATTTATTTAAAAAATGTTGTTTTAAATGAAATATATAAAATAAATGTATACCAAAAATAAATATATTTAATACAATTAATAAAGAGTCCCTAATGAAATATTCTACATAAATATCTCCCGAACTTCACATGGAATAACCAAAGAGGTTTTTGGAATTATATTATTTATATAATCTTACACTATCTTTGTTTCCATAGTGAACTTACATCGTCTCCCATCTGTTATGATTTGTGTACAATCATTTGTTCTTTGTGTTATGGGACATTTATATAAAGCACCGGAATGATTCGTTTCTGGCTGAAGATTTTGCCCTAGAGGTGCGCCGACTAATATCCTGGAAGAAATGAAAGAAAAAAGAAAATTATATCAGGACATTCAACAAAGAGGGTTAAAGTTAATGTGCAATATGAAAATTTAATTCAATGTTAAAGTTGGTGACAACACGAAATAGCCTAAGCATATGACAACGTCATCTACAAGAAGAAACGAGTCGGAAACATGAAGCTTCAAGTGGTAATGTGTATTCTTTGAGTATGAATGACATTTTGTGTGCTAGGGTGTAGTTATTTTACGGGAATAATACTGTTAGCCAGTTGTGAAAGAAGAAGAGATGGATAGCTTTAGTCTGAATGGGTGTACGCCACCGTAGCGTCTCAGGGGGCAGGAGGGAAAAGCGAACTTTGTAGTCTTGCAGATTATTCACGGAGGAAGCTATACCTGTGTTGACCACTTCACCAGGTTCGTCCAGGCAGCGGATGAAGTGGACTCAAGAAATAAACCTCTTTCTCATTCGCTCCTACTACGAAATAATGGCCGGGCCGGTACAATATCTTACCGCCCCTTGTTGGCCCAGAGATTCGTCGAGCGTTTCACGCAATTCGCGCACGTGACTGTGCAGCGAGTCGCAGACCAGTACTGCTTTATAACTCGCAGCGACACAGTCCCGGCCACCATCAGGGATTCGACTTGAGGTCATCGCGGAAACTGGTGACCATAAGTCGACGGGGGCACATGTAGTGGCATAATACCACGCCCCATTGCAAGCAACAGGTTTAGTACATGCTGAAACACCGTCCGGCTGAAGCCTTCGCTGAAGTTTGGGACGAATTCCAAAAAGCGTGTATAGAATTTTCGATCCTATGCATAGACCAGGTATTCCTAGGCTCTATGCATCTTCAGCAACTCCGAGAATTCTATCTCAAATCAAGGACGAGATTGTGTCTCGACTGCGTGCTAATATGTCACTACTGTAACTAAAATCGCTTGTGGCTTGTGGTGCACTTGCGGGTGCCAGATTGCACGGTCAGATGATTCGCTTTTGCATAATTGGTTTGAGTAACTGAAGAGATCCACCATGGAAAATTAGTTTGATATGTCAGCTGGACTCACCAAAGCAGGACATTGCTACGTTGATTCAAATCAGCACTGGCAATGCCAGCAGACGGGTGAAACATAAAGTGCAGAGGGTTTACAGGAACTATGTCAACCCCAGTGAGACACTCTTAGTTGAAATTCTGGACACACTAAAGCAGAAACTTTCTGTCGTATGCAGTTGATTGCGATGGTATGGCCAAAATCAATCTAGACGTGTTCAGAATGCAACGTATGCGAGGAACTATCGGAGTTTTTTTCAGATTTCTCATCGAACCCCAGTAGAGCGCCCAGACAGTATAATTTTCGGCGACAGAAGCGAAAGAACATTGGGGTCGACTCTGCGGGCTACCCGCCCAGTACGCTGAGCATGCTGAGTGGATCACTGCTGAAGGTACCCGCCACGCCCGTACGCCTGGCATGAGTTTTACGGATGTTAATGAGGTTCCTTCCTGACTACGGGAATTACCTACCTTGCCCCTAAAAAGGTGCAGGACCCTGCGGACACAAGACTGATTACTTGCTTACCAACCCTCTACAAATACATATTGTCCATTATTAGTGGAAGGCTCAATGCGCAACTCGAGACCAACAACATTTTGTCCGAGAAGCAGATGGGCGGCTGAGTCGGGTCAATGGGTTGAAAAAGCAACTTATTATCGACTATTTGTAATTGTAGGACAAGCAACTAGAGGCCAAAAAAATCTCTTTAGTTGCTATATCGATTACGCTAAGGCTCTTGGCAGCTATCCTTTTCGGTTTTGCATGGTTTTGTAATCAAATATGGCCTACGTGCTAGGTGCGAGCTTACACACTTGATGTACTTAACATCAAGCTCTACGCTGGTACTGAATACCTCCTTAGAAGTTTATTACGGATAGTAGACATGTTTAGCCGTGATATTCGGATGGAATTTGGATTAGATAAGTGTCGAATCTAAGCCATCCGGAAAGATCATCATGAGCTGCAGGCCGAACAAAGCATTGGTGACCTCCACATCCAAGCTATGGCCGAGACAGACTAATACCTAGAAATTTTGCAAGGAACCCATGCTCGATTGGTGATCTGAAGGATGCTCTGCTGTTCGAAATTCTACGACATGTGAAGGTGGTACTAGAATTGCATCTCTCGAGGAACAATAAAAGAAGCGCATTGAATTTATTCGCTATCCCTTTCCTGGCTTATGCATTCGGAATATAGCCTTGGACGAAAACCGGTCTGGAAAACATCTAACGGCGGATACGTATGTATGGTGGGTATGGATACGTATGTATGGTGGGTATGGATACGTATGTATGGTGGGTATGGTGATTCATCAAAACCTTGCATACAAGCATGGGCTGATCACGGGAACATGTCCGGTTTACCGATATGGAACGCAAGCAGTACTTGACAGTTCTGCTTACAGCATGTATTGGGACCCGAAAGTTCTAACTGATCGCTACATATCGCACAACAAGCCTGGCGTGCTATTAGTTGACAAGCCGGGTCGCTCCGCGTATATTATTGATGTTGTTATCCCCCATAATAGCAACATTGAACGGAAATACGTGTAGAAGAAGGTGAACTATGAGTCCCTGGCTGGGGAAATTGGGCGTCTCGAGCGGATGGTTGTAGTTCCCATAATATTGTCACCTACAGGTATTGTACCTAAATCTCTCACGGCCTCCTTTGATGTCCTGAGACTCTCACCCAGTCTGGTTCAGACTATGCAGAAGTACACCATTTTGCATCCGTGCTTGATGTTGCGGTGAGTTCTTGACAAATTCTCCCATTAATCTACCACCGGCCACTACCACCTGCGCTCTTATCTTTTAAGTAGGTAGGACATTCCGAACTGAAATGCTTGGTAGTAAGTGCTAGTTTTAGGTCAAATTGGGCATCTGCCGAGATTGCGACAACTCGGAAAAAAAATAATGAAAGTAATCGTTAACACTTGAAAATTGTTTGCACTGATGAAGGGAACAAGTGGTTCCCGAAATATCGGTATTTGCAAGAATAAATACCCACACCAACGAAAAAGAAACAACAAGTTTTTCATTAGTGACGATAATAATCCCATTGCCACCAATGAGATTTGAACCGTTACCTTCCGTATGGCAGCCTAGTGCTCTAACCACTGAGCTATCCCGACACTACGCGAATAACTTTGATCCATTATGCCTTCGTGTACATACGATTTCCATCAAACTTTCCAATATAATGCCCAGTATTTTTCATTAATTATTGCATTTGATGGTTTTGGGATGAATTCAGCATAAATTACTTTTATTTCAGCAGATATCGGTAAAAAAATATTTCAGTTCCCACGCGGACATGGACATATTGATAGTCTTTATGGAAATTGTTATATTGACTGTGAATATTACAAAAGTTTCCATCAATGCATTCGTGAAATGGACGACAACTGAAAAGCGCAGTAGGCAGTGAAACACTGAGAACTCAACTTTGTCAGGGTTAAGATCGTTGATCTCTCGCCACACCAACTATGGCAATAACAGTGCATTGTAATATGTTAGACAGACTAGCGAGATACGCAAAACGGCAGATCCTAAAGATTATTTTCGATGTCTTTAACGCCTGGGCAGTGATGGGGGAAAGCCGAGGAGCAGATAAAAGGCAAAGGACCTTACTCGAGGTCTATTTCTGTCTAAATCCAGACCAACATGGAAATCTAAACAGGTTTAGACATGAAGAACCAGGTTCTATTGTATATCCTACTTTCGTAAGTGACTCCTTGGTAAAACATATAGAAATTTACACTTGGTGGTAATCAGGAAATATATCATCATATCAGTGGATAAGCGACATAGGACATTATTTGAAAAGCAAAAATAGGGTGTTCATCAAAGACCACATAATGGGAACATAGGAAATATTGCTGTGAAATACTGCGATTACTGGAGCCGCTACATATAAGGCGTCGCGAGAAGTGTTGAAGGTATGTTGCCTCCATGCTCCTCAAAAGCACAGGTAGGACTATTGGCGGAACTCGGGAATAGCGAAATATTGTAAGGAGTGCCTGTAGATCATAGGGTAAATTCAATGTCGAAAAAGTACGCCCGAGTGTCAAAACGACTCTTCGAGTATAAACACATGAAGACAACATTTTGGTGGATTATCGTGAAAAGCAAAAACAATTACTTCGAGCAATGAGGCATATATTGACTCACGGGAAGCTGCGTACAAGTGGATGTCAACTATAAAAGGAATAAGATTTCCTCATATTACGTACTCTAGATTGCTGCGTGAGATAGTCACTATGTTGTTTTGTTAACATCAGGAAACTATCTCTTCAATGGTTACAGTAAGTGCCGAAGGCATACCACTAGCAATAAACGAAGTTTTGAGCCCAGTGAATTGGTCCCAGATAATACAGTATTGAACTGACAATTAGAACGGCATCAAGTATGTTTGCATAGGAGTCAGAGTTTGCCTAAAACAAAAGCCTCTCTCTGCAGACGGGAAATGCCAAAAGCCTGCACTGAAACCTGAAAAGCTGTTAGGTCAACCAGCATTTCAAAGGCCGCTGATGAAAGCAAACAACCGAAAATAAAGAATACCCTGCCAAAGACAAATACTATGAATGGGTAAGAGAAACTGTCATAACCTCTATGATAGCGGCATTTTAGATGTAAGAATCCAACTAGGAGCGAACTGCGCCTCGGATCACTATCTCGTACGTACCAAATATCGGTGTCGATTAATAACAGCCTCTGTAACTTGAAACACAAAATGGCTTGGTAACTACTTGGCAGAAGACAATATTCCAGGTAATGGGGTCTGTTACCAAGGAAGCCGGGCCAAAAACCAACGAATGAAAAACAAAATGTTTGATCAAATCGTGAAGAAGTGTCCCTCTCTCTATTGAATCTACACTAACAGTCTGCCAGCTTAAGAGCAATTCTCGCTCCTTCCTGAGATAGTGAGAATTGAAAGAAGGAAATAAGGATCAACCATTCTACGTATGTACTTGTTGCGAATAGCAATGGGTTAAGGTTGGGTTAACATCTAATTGAGTGACGGCAAGGATATGGAATGTGATACGAAAATTGTACTTTTTCCCTCTAGTTGGCCTAGAAACCAAAGGAAGAAATAATAATCTAAGACAACAATGTCAGATAATTTCTCTTGAAACAACAACAAAACCTTTTATAGTCAATATGTGCCTCAAATCGTATCCTAAACAGAAGAAATTGAATGCAAGCTGTAAATGTCGCCTACACCCAATTATATTTGCTAACAATTCCTTCTTTATATTAAAGAATTACAGACCTTGAGATATCTAAAAACATCTAACTTCCCATCTCCGATAGCTTTCTAAAACACAGAGCTGCACTGAAAACCCTGAACTAAAAATTTGTCTTTTGATAATTTGAACGCGTAGGTTTCTAACTATTCTTTAAATTTCGTTATCTCGGGAAATCCGAAACGCATTTCTTGGAGGGAAACTGCTGCATCTAACTTGGCCTAGATTCATCTTCTCGCATTCATATTTAAATGCATTCACATCCAGAGTGGTTATTTGTGCATTATGTGTGATTTTCATTAGGAGATAAGCAACTGAAACTGGAGTACGCGCATATGAATGAAAACGCTTCGATTGGATCCATGCTTTATTAATCCAATATTTGAATAACTTAATTTACCATATTTTGAACGGTAAGCACATATCAAAGGTAAACGGAGGAAATCGAGAAGATAAGAGTGGGCCTTTATATGTAGGTAACTGGAGACTTTACTTGGAATTGGGTGACGGTTAAATTCAAGTAAGTATACATGACTTTATCTATTCCGTGCGTTACATAGTATACTCAATATACTATATTTTTGGCAGTGACCGCATTCGGTTGAAATAGTTTAGTCTGATAACTGTTGGAACCACACAATCTTAACATATTTTGACACGGATAATTCACGGATGTTTACATAACATAACATAAAGTTATCGATAAGCGACATTATCTGAAACCCTAGATAAGTCAAATGTATAGGTTGCAAATTCACGTCCAAGTGGCTCATAATTCAATCATTTGTTTATTTACATGTCCCGTCCCAAGTCAGATTTTTAAGTGGTTTCATGCAGTACATACAAATGTACATAAAATATTCCGAAATTTTTTAACGATATTTGATGCCACTGAACTTCATAAGTCGAAAGTCATCTGATAAGACAAGATGCTTTGCAAGACTAACTTTTATACGAGTGATTGTGTTAGATTTCTCAGAATGAGGGATGGAGGGATTTAAGCAGTAAACAGCAATCTCTTTAGGTCAACGATAGTTCGCTTATGTGTATTATGTTAAGGGAAACGAATTTTGCGATAGATATTTAAGGGGGGAGGGGGCAGTTAACTGAAACTTCTCCTCTTTAAATTCTGATAAGTAAGGGCTGAATGTTCAACTCTATCCCCTAAGGTGATGGAATGTTTATTGACGGAACGGTGGAGATTCTTTTTCTTTAAAACCGATGCGATTCCTTGTAAAAATTGTGGACGGTATGAAGGGGAAGCGGGAGATCTTCTCTCTCAAACCTGTTGGAAAATCGCGGCAGTCGTTCGCCCTCCTTAAAAAGTTATTACGATTCAAATGGGAGTATTTTGGTAGTGAAGTTTGAGGGGGGAGGGGAGGAAGGAGGGAAGGGCTAGTGTTGCTAATACAATTTTTGTAAGTGGACAAGTTAGAAGGTAAGGTAATTGTAAACGGTACATACAATAGAATGAAGGCATATCCTTCCTAAATGACATGATGCTTTCCCTGGATTGTGTGTGTAGATCTGAGGCCTTGGTATCAAACTGAAGCAAATCGATTTAAACTATTCATCTTCAATTGACCATTTAACACCATCGATTCGAATGAAGAAATTTAAAAAAAAGGTGTTCCAATCTTCGAACTAACAATTGGATGTATTCCCCGATATTAAGTCATATTTCACCTCAAAACAAGGACAAAACCAGTTCTGCTACTTCATGGGCTCGTGAGGCAAATCAACCGGGAATTGAATACACTTGGAATGGATTGCAGAGTGTAAAATCGAATAGAGGTGCTCGCTATTGCGACGACTACAAATGTAGCGCAAAAGAAATAGTCCAGTAATTAAGGCTGAAAATCGGATGTGACCTTCGAATTCTTTCAGTCAAGGCCGATTCATATGAAATTTGGGGCGGGATAGAGGGTGGCAAAAGAAATAAAAGTTATATAGCGCCGATGTGCGCCTCCTGACTTTGAAAGTATCAATTTTTGTTAGACATTACCCACACCAAAATAAAAAGATTCGTTCTTTTTATTTAATATGGTTTGTTTCTGCTTAATATCATTTTTATATGAAATGCGTGGTTTTCGAGTTATTTGCGGAAACCGTTGAAAAATATGTGTTTTTTCAATGAAAAAACGACAATCGGCTATTCAGTCGAGGGGAGGCGCAGATTGGCACTATATAACTTTTTTTTTATGACACGCTTTACCTCACGGATGGAATTCGGAGGTCCCACCCGATTTTCGGCTTTAATGACTGGACTAAAAAAGAGTATTCATTATCAAATATGCATTAGAGTGCTGTCCCTACATACGCGAGAAGGTCAATCAGATTGGAATTTGCAAGAAATTTATCAGAACTGCTCCTGCCATGAAGCCCCACTGGAATTCTTTAGTAACCTGGCAGGCGAAATAGTTTTCCGAGCGCGTATGCTAAAGGAGATTTCCTGGAGGAAAGACTTTCGATTTGGCTATTTGTAGTAGGCGAAATGGCATCACGTGGGCTCAGCGATCTGTTCTTATTTTGCTAATATAGTCCAAAGCTGGGAAATCTCTCTCACTGAAAAATAATGACTTCTACCTCAACAGATTCAAATTTCTCAAACTTAAATCGAACACCTACGTTGCTGAACACAACAAGATTAGTAAATTTTCAGTAAATAGGTGCCTAGGTCAGTTGATCCAGATCAGCTCCGGTATTTCCTTGGACTTATAACCTTCAAGTTAAGAGTCCTCAACACTTACACATCCTTCTCAAATGTATTTATAAAAACATCGACCAGACGACATGTCAGGCAATTGGGAATTATCCGGCGGTTCCTACGCAGAATTTTTGGTGGAAGATTTGAAGATATTCGCTGCAAACAGTGCATCAGTTGTTAGCTGTTGACCGCAAACGCGTCTAACTTATGGTCAAACCACTCTCAATCTCAACGAAAAGGAGGACGATTTTTCATCGAAAATTATCATGAGTGATGAGGCTCATTTTTTTCTTAGCGGTTACGTGAATAAAAAAAATAATCATTACCGGGACACAGAAAATTTCCGTATCACCTATGAAGAGCCTTACACCCGCTCAAAGTTACGCCGTGGTGTGCTGTTTACGCTGGAGGAGTCATCGGGATATTTTGATTTGAGAACGCCGTGGGCCAAATGACGAATGTGGACGGCGCGCGCTACAGGGCTATGATTACCGGCTGGGTCCTGTCGGTGGCAGCCTTCCTGGAGTACCCCTGGACACCCTCGGTTGTTATGATAAACAAAACTCTTGCAATTTGATCTCGGTTCGGCCGTTCGGGAGACGGTCCCTTCACTTGGAGATTCTTGCCCTCATCCAACAATAAAATGCTTGACTCGTGTACGGATCCCATCTTTTGCAAGGAGTAACATTATACTCTCTGGTTACGAAATAAACCGGTCGAAAATTCTAAGATTGCATTTCACATAATGGCGACGTCAAACCGCACAGTTTTAACAAATTTTGCACGGAGCCAGAACCGTCATCGAAATTGACCAACACTTGACGAAGCTCGATGAGCGGGAGCAGCCATACAACAGGCACCCTCTCCAACATCTTCCCATGGTGTCTAAGAGACAAATAGGACGATATGAAGAGGGCACGCCGTGTAGTTTTTGGGGCTTCGGTAGCAACACCAGCTTCTGCTGCTTCCACTGGGCGGGAAATACTCCTTCCGCCATGCACGATTCGAATATGCTTGTCAACCACCTAGGTCTGGCCTTGACCGCCACCTTCAGAGCCTTGTTCGGAATACCGTCCAATCCCGGAGCCTTGACATCCTCAATACGTCCGCAGATTTCCCGAAGTCCTTCGTCGGTAACACCAGGGATCAAGAAGACGTCCTGCTGAGCTGCCAGTTAGGGTTCAGTTTCATCCTGTTCCTGCTGCGGGAAAACAGTTGTAATTATTTGCAACAAGATCCGTGGGCATGTCCCTTGAGGTGATTTTTGCCCGCGGATCTTGTTCATTACATTACAACTTGGTAGGCTGTACCCCACGGATTCATATTAGCCTCCATGCAGAGCTTCTAGTAGCATTCCCGCTTGCTTCTCCGTATGGCCTTCTGAAGGTTGCTTCGCAGATCCCTGTATTCCTCCCCACGCTCCTGGTGTTCCGGCCTTCCCGTTGTCCTGTGGGAAAGTTTCCTCGCTCGGAGACAAGAGGATTTTAAGGTAGCGATCTTCTTGTTCCACCAGTAGTATGGCCTGTTGCCGTGGTGCAAACGTCGTCGTGGCATCGTAGCGTCGCATGCTTTAGCCTTTCTATCTCCAGAGTCGTCCGTCGTTGATTGCTTCCTCGATCTTTAATGCTGAGGAAGATGGCCTGGTTGGTGGAGAAGAATTCTCCGAAGAATGTAGCCTGACGAAATTTATAAGCGATACCATGACCGTCCGGTTGCGGATGAAATCCGGCTCAATGGGTTACGGTGGGCGGGTCACTTAATCAGTATGGATGAGGATGATCCAGCCCGGAAAGTCTATAAGGGTAATATCTATGGTAGAAAAAGAAGACGAGGCAGACCCTGCCTAAGATAGAGTGATGGCGTAGGTCAGGACGCCAGACAGCTTTTAGGGATATCGAATTGGTGGACCTCGGCGCAAAACCGGGATGTCTGGAGTTCCTTATTAAGGCAGGCCTAGACCGGATACCGGTTGTTGCGCCGTTGATGATGATGAAGATGGCCTGGTGATCCCTGTGGGTGTAGTGCTCACTCACTTGGCAAGCTATCTCCCTTGCCAGTGAAGTGCTAACACATGTCAGGTCAACGATCGAACCCGACCCTTTACTTCGAAAGGTGGGCACGCATCCAAAGTTGGCCAGCACGATGTCCAATTCCGCAAAAGACTCCAACAGAATTTGACCTCTGGTGTTCGTCGATCGGCTTCCCCACTCCAGGGCCCACGCGCTGAAATCGCCCGCAATGATGTTAGGGCTGCAGTCTCTGGCATCCAACACCAGACTGTCTAATATCTCCTCATATTGTGCTAAGGTTGCACTAGGAGGTACGTAGCAGCTGCAAATATGGACACCGTTGACCTTTGCGCTTATAAAACCGGCTGTAGGGGGGGGGGGGTATTACTTCCTGAATGGCCTGTCTTCCGTACGCCCAGATTGCGGCGTTGCCAGACGCATTCACCGCCCAAGTCGCACTGCCGTGGTTTCTGTACGGCTCGCAAATTACAGCGACATCCACATTCGACTCTCGAATGGTTTGCGAGAGCAGGTCCTGAGTTGCCTCACAGGGATTAAGATTGATTTGTATCAATCTCATTTGCCTGTGCGGTTCAGTTCCCTTCTATATGCCGGACATCTGCTGCCTCCCGCAACATGCCGGTCGTTCACGCCCTCTTTCCCACTACACAGCATACACCGTGGATCTCCGGTGCAATCTTTGATGAGGTGGCCCTCTTCTACACACTTCCTGCAACTTCTCGACCTATCATGATCGGCCCACTTTCCGGCGGATTTACTTAGTTCCAGCATCAGATCCCCTCTCTGCGTTCGCCTGATACGGCTTACACTATCTCTCAAATGCATCAGTTCCGGGTCTGATTTCACTTCTCGCAGGATGTTGACATAGGACTTATTTCCCTTCTTGGAAATAATTATTATTTCCGGACGAAGCTTCTTTTTGTCCTTTTTCCTCTTGTTGCTCACCTTAATCCATTTTTCGGTCCACCGTGCGTTGGTTTCTTCCACTTTTGCAGGTGCTGTGGTTGCAATCGTGAGATACCGCCGGCTCCGCCTTCTTTCGTGAAGAGGCTTTTTTCTTCTTCGGGACTTGCTGCGGTCCTAGAGGCTCACTGGTACCGTCTTTAGTCCGTTTCCCCGTTTTACCGCCTGCCTTATATTGAGTAGGCCTCACCTGTGTTTCTCTTGTGACCGTGCCACCTGACGCTTGGGAATTCTTTTCTCCGAGTGATATATAAGATGATTGATATAAGACAATTTAATGCCTCTTATCAAGGCTCCAATATTTTAATGGATATTCCGCCTCTCCTTGATGAACTCGCACAATTCGTTTATTCGTTCCCCGAGTGTAACGAACGCCATTCCGGTATGTTCCCGTTTACTCTCGCGCCTTGCGCCATAAGGAATGATGTCGATCAAGGGAGTATTCATGTTTGTTTCAGAGTCCCGCGACGAATCTTGACTACCAAAGGGAACCATTGTCATCGGTGGTGATCTCCCAAGCTTCGAACTCCTCCTAAAAGGATCCGATGTGGGCCTAATTTTCACTCCACCATTATCTCTGTTGTAGCATTAGATGTCACAGCAGTCACGTTTCCCACTACTGAGGCACTGCGGTCGTTGGATATCGCAAGCCGGGAGTCCGCTTGCTCACTCCCAAAAACCGCCGGCTCTGCGTTTCCGAAGCCCTGCACCGTAAAAAAAAACTTTCTTTCTCCTCCTCCATATTTGGTTTATTTTCTGGGTAACTTTCCCATAGCTAATTTTTATCCACGGGTGGGCGTTTTGTGTACCCGGCCTGCGAATAAACATGCCCATGGGCGCACATTTCCTGATGCGTACATGTGCATGCTCATAACACATCCGCCGAGCGTTCCCTTATCCGCACGAAGGGATGCGTCTGATGGGAGATTTGGCAACTCCACAGAGGACAATATTAACTAGTAATTTACTTTTCTGTATATTGTTTTTGATTAAATAAATAAATAAACAGCACAATGAAGAGAGCAATTCTGCAAGATCTGCAGCAACTACTTCGCGAATATGATCGGATCCGTTGTTCCATTGATTGTGAGGCGGATTGAAGTTGGCCCGGTCGGCTAATTATAAAACAAGTCGGGAAACCGGAAGCTGGATGCTTCAGGTATGAAAGGTTTTGTGTATTTCTTTTATAAAGACATTTGAGTGTGAATTTGTCCCATTAGTACGTAAGACGTAATATACGCATATATTATGTGAGAATATTCACTTTCGAGTGATATTGACATTCAAAATCTTGAATTTCCAAAGAAGTGACAAATTCGACCTATTATAACTTTGTTAGTAATAGTGTGATTTCCACCAAACTTATTTATTTATTTATTTAATTAACGGACAACAAACAGAAAGAATTCCAATTAATTATTGTCCTCAGGAGGAGGACTTGGTGGGATCAAGCTCTACATTGCTGCAAAATTTCGGGGTAAGGGGGGTTCTGCAGCCAATTACTGAAAATTATAGTAATATACTGTTATTAACTTTATTTGAAGGGATATCGGTATGCAAGGTATTTCGGAGCCTAGTCACCATATAGTGGCAGCCTGTTGATTTTTTTCTGATTTTTTGTGGTTGGGCAGTTTTTGACAATGGCCCCGTTAAATGAATGATTACTTTTGACCCCCTGAACTCCCCGCCTTTCCAACGAATGTCAAAACTAAGACCAGCTTTGGAAAGTAATAACCTTTCATTTGATACCCCATATGACTATATTTGGAGAAAAAAATTGATATCCCTCTTTTGCATATATGGCGACCCCTTCCGCTTATATTCGACGTAAAAGGATGTAACTCACTGTATGCGTGAACGTTCACAGTTCCCACCTTTCCATCGAATTTGGTGCCACTCCCTGCTACAGTCTCCGAGAAAAATACTTGTGACGGACAGACAGACGGAGAGACAGACAAAAAACCGATTTTAATAAGGTTTTCTTTTACACAATATCAAAGTAGGGTGGGAACTTCAAAGGTCGCGCCTCACAATACATTTGAGGCAGGGGAAACATTGATCGAGGATGTGATCCATCGTGGATCCTCCTTTTCGATGGCGGTACTCGGGTCCGGAGTTTGGTGTCTCCACGCGAGCGGGCGAGCCGTTTTTTTATTTTTATTTTCAGGTTTAGCTCGCGTGTTGGTATTTCTATAGGTGCACGCGATTCTTGGTATTTGTGTTTATTTTTCAGGATCCGATGCGAACTTACGCATCGGAAAGGACACGTTAATTTTTGGTATAATGACACGTGCGGAATCGGAGTGCTCAAAGTACCGCCCCCACAATCCTGAGCCTGGCTAGCACAAAGGCGTGCAAGCACGTATCGATGGAGCTACAATATTTGCGGACGGACCTTCACGGTCAATTTCGCCATCTTTTTAGGTTTTTGTGATAGCTCTCTCCTCTTGGTCGTCTCCAGCCTCTCAGGAGGTCATCTGACTATCGACAATCGTTTAAGCCAAAACAGCACTGAATCTAATCAATTCTTTGTCCAAAACGATTCCGCTTACTACTGATCAACCTTCCTCAGCCACCCTATGTCCGGCTAATTTTTTTGGTCCAAGTCTTGAATTTAAAATTCCTCGTCAGTAGGAACAGATGCGAAAGCTGCTTCGAATTTTTTCATTATTCTTTCGAACCGGCCTCATTACACCAACAAAATTTGTATTCGCATGCATTTCACTTTAGCCAAAAACAAATGTTTCTAATAATATTCAGCATGAGCAGAGTTATTTGAAAACAGCAACAAAAACGTGAATGACCGTTTTCGGAATAATGGAAGATTTGATGTTGTTTTATTAAAATGGGGAAGTTAAAACATGATGGGGTTTTGTAAATAAACTTATGAAAAAGAATATAAAAATAGTTATTTTCAAAATTATTGTCTTATATTGGGTTGGGGGAAAAGAAATGTCGTATTTTGTCAATAGATGGCGACACTTAAACATATCTTGTGTTATACTTATCACATCCAGTCATACTATACGGCGATTTGAAGACGTCAATCTGTGCTATAAATGTCTCTTTGGCAGTCTTGTGATTGTACGTTTTAGTCTCAAGTTATAGCGCGTCAAAGATGGAGTCCACCAAGCCAGAAATTCGTCATATTTTACATTTTTACTACCTGAGAGATAAAAATGCAACGAAGGCGGCCGAAAAAATTGTGAAGTTTATGGACCCGATACTGTAACGATTCGGACAGCACAGCGTTGGTTCGATCGATTTCGTTCTGGTGTGGATGTCGAAGATACACCCCGTACTGGTAGGCCAATCGTCGTAGAAACCGATAAAATCGTCGAAATCATTCAAGTAGACCGGCATGTGAGCATTCGCTCGTTTGGCCAGGAACTGGGTATGGACGATAAAACCGTTTGGAACCATTTGCAGAAGATTGAATTCCAAAAAAAGCTGGATGTTTGGGTGCCGCACGAGTTGACGCAAAAAAATCTCTTGGACCGAATCAACGCCTGCGATGCACTGCTGAAACGGAACGAATTCGACCCATTTTTGAAGCGGATGATAACTGGTGATGAAAAGAGGATCGTGTAAGACAACCTCAAGCGGAAAAGATCGTGGTCGAAACGCGGCGAGCCGGCCCACACCATCGCCAAGCCGGGACTGACGGCCAGGAAGGTTTTGCTGTGTGTTTGGTGGGATTGGAAGGGAATCATCCACTATGAGCTGCCCAAATATGGTCAGACCCTCAATTCGGTCCTCTACCGTTTGAAGCAGGCGATTGACCAGAAGCGGTCAGAATTGGTCAATAAGAATGGTGTTGTGTTCCACCAGGACAACGCTTGGCCTCACACATCTTTGATGACCCGCCAGAAGCTACGGGACCTCGGATGATATGTCCTATCGCACCCATCGTATAGTCCGGACCTGGCACCAAGTGATTACCATCTCTTCCGGTCCATGCAAAATGCTCTTGGTGCTACTAAGTTGGCCTCAAGAGAGGCTTGCGAAAACTGGCTGTCTGAGTTTTTTGCAAATAAGGAGGGGGGGGGGGGATAATGAAGTTGCCTTCTAAATGGCAACAAGTTTGCGAACAAAACGGCGCATATTTGACTTAAATCGGACAACTCTAAGTATGTTAAATAAAGCGTCCAATTTCGATCACAAATACGACATTTCTTTTTCCCCAACCCAATATAAGTGAATGTCCGGATGGGAATTAGGAAATTTGGAGTATGTATATGGGAGACGCCAAGGGGTCTTGCTGCATATTTGCTAGTGCATTTTCTCGTCAGCTTGTCACTGGACAAAGCGAAATTTTTTCCAAGCATCGCGTTCTCTTTTGGTGATTATAAATCTGCAGTTGTGATTTCACCTAATATTTTACAGATCCAAGGCTAAATTCGAATTAAATTGAACCTTTGTAACCGCTCAAAGTCGCATAGCACAATGCTTCATGGGCAATATGGAGGATCAACTTGATCGGCATCAAACGATCAACCGCATAATGAAAAGAGTGATTCTTCAAGATCTGCAACAACTACTTCATAAATATCGTCCAGTCGGTTATTCATTAATTTTGAAGCGGAAGGTAGTTTGCCCGGTCAGATAGTTATAATAAAACGATTAGAGTAACCTGTAAGATTCTAAATTAGAAGTATCAATTTTGTGGAAATATTGCTCTTTCTTATCTAGATCATAAACACCAAATACAAGCTGTGTGGAATAACGATTCAAATACTGCGCTAGTTAACCCAACTGGGTCGTCTATTTATGTATCTACATAAGAGTCTTTTTATCTACATAACTGATCATAAGATATCAAATCTGAGGATTCTTTTCTTCTAAACAAAAACAAAAGATATTTCTGAAAAACTTATCTTTTCCCTTATTCTAAGAAGGCTCTGAGAACCGAGAGTCCTTTTGTGCGGGTTGTAAACACACCGCACAAGTGCTAATTTGTTCACCTGTAACTATAAGGGCTACCTGCCTTGGGCGGATTTTTTATGAGGATGTAATAAACTGAAACCATCTGATTTTCACTGGGCACTATACCCTCATATACTTCAAATCGTAAGATTCTGAGGCTAGTTAGATTCAGTGACGAAGATTACTCGGTTTAGCTCACAGGTAAATGCTAAAGGTCTAACGCAGTTTATTATGAAGATTCGCTGGTCATTGTTCGTGGAAGCATCTCAACTATTCTATATATCTGGGATGGCAGAAGCAATGGACCAAAGATGTGCACTCGTAATTAAGCTTCCTTGTTAACAATTAAGCGAATTCCTCCTCGTGACCTCCTCGATCATTTAGCCAAGCGTTGCGATTGCGACTGGGTCCAAAGTGGCCATCTAAGGTGAACGGCAATGACATCGAAATTGTTTATGCTCTTGTATGACATTATCTCGGAATAGAAGAAACAACATTTGGTCGTGATTAATTAAAGTTACAACTGCGAAGCTGCGCAACATTGCGATGCGTAGAGATTTTAATTGAATCTAAGTTAGCTTGGCAAATTGGAGGAAATGCAATTAGAGTTTGGATGCTTAACTTAGCAGGGGTTTGCATTGGAGATTAATTAGGGGTCTAATTTGGAGGGAACGCACGACTTTGGGAGAAGTGCTAGTTGCCTGGATAAGATCCTTTGAATAATGTTGGAAATCACCATTCTTTGTTGTACATCTTATACTTCAGTGAGTTTGAAGAAGACACGAGTTCTCATCCGAATAACCCACTTTCGTGTCCATTTGATTGAAGTGCGTTGTAAACACAACCTGTTAACACCTTGCCGGTACCCTGTCAGCACTTCAATTTGTGCGAAGCCAGATACATAATTTGAATTGTATTGTTGTTACTCAACGAGTGCGTGAATGGTCAAATAAACCGGCCTGTATCTGTCCATCTGTTTGTCTGTCTGTCGATACGTCCAGCTCTTGACATAAATATTAATGAAGCGCGTCGTCTCCCATTGGAACGAGAAACGTTACCGGAATGGAGTATCCAATATCCAACGTTCGAATAAATGTGTCACCCATAGCACAACGCACTGTTTGTGGAATTGTTTGGTTTGCATGTCGGTTGTATTAATAGTTATGCTGTTAGTATGAATTTTGTAGGATGGATGTTAAGTAGTAATAAAAATATTTCTGATGAATTCCGTACACGCATTGTGATATGTGTTCTCTGGGTGATTTTGCAGTGGTTAATGATGTTTAGATTTACATGTCGAGCTGGTGGACAGAGGCGACAGGACAGAGTGATGTCATGGAGCTTGTTTGAATATTCTGTTTGCGTAGCCTATTGGATTGCAGAAACATTCGCCTTGATTAATTCACTATTCCACCTTTGGTGACATTTTAGCTGCCACTTGGAAGTAATTATTCGTCAATTAAAATTGTTGCACGCAGATTAAGATTTGCAACTATTCCAAATTTTGACGGTCTCTGATGGTGGCTGAAATCAAAATAGAAGTTTTCCAAAACTGTGGGAAAATTAGGCTTTTCGTCTCTTGTTGCGCAAGAAGTCCACAGAAGTTATTTTCTACAATGTCCAATGAACGATATCCAGGAGATAACCGTTGCATTAGAGAAAAAGAATCTATGAAGAGCCCAAATGTTGAAACTAAAACCTATTTTACATACAATTTGATCGACTCCTCCAACTTTTGCGATCATAGCAAATAATAGTTTATGATTGCAAAAGCAACAACCTACACCTGGTCTCCAATTGAATAGTTTTTTAACCTCCCAACTGCATGCAGTCACGGTTCATAGCCTAATGGCTAAATTGACTTTTCCAACGATTATGATCATCATCATTTGGAGTATAAACAACGGGAACAATCCAATCTTCCGTGACGATTAAAGACGCTGATTTGCGTTGGATTTGAAATTTACGTCCCAACAAGCTTTGCTCTTTCAGATGAAAAAATTAAAATGAAGATATATATTTGTACAGAAGGGATGAGAAAAGTATCGAAAAGAATTGAGAATACCAGACGAATGAGTCCTGTAGTGAAATTTTTGACGACCGATCCCCATGAAACAGGTACAATCACTGTTAGCGGCAGTGATCTGCCCAGAACTGAGCGATTTGAATACCTCGGACCAACGCCATCAGCCAATGGAGAACTGCGTTATGAAATTCATCGTCATCATCATCAACGGTCTAAGCCTGCCTTAATAAGGAACTCCAGACATCCCCGTTTTGCAAAGAGGTCCACAAATTCGATATCCCTAAAAGCTGTCTAGCCTCCTGACCTACTCCATTGCTCCATCTTAGGCAAGGTCTGCCTCGTCTTCTTTTTCTACTATAGATATTGCCTTTATAGGCTTTCTGGGTGGGATCATCCACATCCATACGGATTAAGTGACCCGCCCACCATCACCTATTGAGCCGGATTTTATCCACAACCACAAGGTCATAGTATTGCCCATAGATTTCATCGTTATGTAGGCTACGTACAAGACAATGATCTTGCCAGTCCTCATGTATTCTTCGGAGACTTGGGGTCTTAGCAAGAAGAGTTGCGAACTCTTGGCCGCGTTCGAGAGAATAATTCTCCGAAGAATTTTTGACTCCCTACATGAGAGTGGACGATTCCGTTATGAAATTGTTTCACGCATTAACCCAACCTGGACGAAGTGGTGTTCCACAACTGGTGTCCTTTGTGATCGACGTATCAACGAACGTTCTAAATCTAAAATGTATCGCAATGTCGTCCGTCCTGTCGCACTGCGCCTGATCGCACTGTCCTGTTGGATTAGTGGCGTGATGGCATGATTGGTCTGAACATCGAAGTCGATGGTAAACGACCAAACAAGGCCGAAACAACGGTGGCTTGATACGCTGGATGGGGATTTAAAAGCCTCGAGATTGCACCCAGATCAGGCATTCGATAGAGCCAAATGGCGAAACAGATCACGACGAGCCGACCCCGCTTGTGAACGGGAAGACTGAAGAAAAAGAAGAAGAATTGGGATAAAAAGGAACGAACATTGTCTTCATTTCACCCTTTCTATATGGCTTATAGGTCCAAAAGTATTGAAAATTATTTATTTATTAATTTATGTAAGGACAATAAACGGCCTTTCTTCAGTATTCTCTTCCTCTATAAATATTAAATTAACAACATTGCTAACACATTATTCAATTAGAGATCGTAGTGGCACTAATGTTGCCCCGTGTCTCCCTTGCTACATCTCTCAGAAGCTCTGATTGCACGTTGCCCGTATCCTGATTCGATCTGTGCCCTTCTGGTTCATTTAGGATCGTCAAGCTCTCTTCCGCTTCCACCTTCTCCCGCATTCCTACGCTGTCCTGTCCCATGTAATGCTATGTCTCTCTTCAATCATGTGCCGTGCTATCATTTATTTCAGCATTTTGCTCTTCTTATTCTTTCTCCTTGTCGCTTCCGCTTCTCTTTCGTGATCTTCCCAGCGTACTGAAACCAGTCTTTTAGTCTGTCCTATGACAATCTGGATATGCCACTTTATATATCCCACTGGATTCATGTTTTAATTTGCGGTCATTGGGGTATCCCAGTATGTTTTGGTGCTTGTAAACCCTAATCGATGGCACCATGAGTTTCGACGAAGCCGCAGAGTTTGCGACCCCTAATCTTCTTTTCCTTTCCAAGTTATTAGCGAGGGATGTCATTGTCTTCGTTTCTTGCCATGTCGCCTTGATCCACATGAACCTTTCAATAATCGACCGCTGCAAGCCATTCTTCACTCCGGTGTCGGTTAAGTACTCCTTTTCTTTCTGAAATCTCTCAGTACTGAGGGGCGCGGTGAACAATCGGTGGATTATGTCATGGAAGGGGGTCATTTTATGTGAAAGGGAGTAGTTCGAATTATCTGGAATCGTTCGCTGCGTGTGTGTAGGCTTCCTGTAGATATCCAAAGAGATTCCCTTTTTCTCTACCTCCATTGTGAATGTAAGGTTCCGATGTATCTTATTCAAGACCTACAGCATCTCCTCCGCTTTTTGCCTTCATAGACAATGGTAAAAACGTCATTTACTTACCTCCACCAGATCTTTGGAAACAGGTCTTTGGAAAGTAGATCATTCTCAGCCTTGTCCATGAATATGTCACTCAAAATGGGTGAAGAGGGTTCTCCATTGAAACCCCTCTGGTTCCTTTGAAGAACTTCCCTGTGAATGTCAGGTAGTTCTCCGACATGCATATCCCTGCAAGTTTCAAAAGCATCCGTGTTCCTGTTTTCCATGCCAAGGATGTGGGATTTTTACTCAGTAGCCACTCCTTCAGATGTAGAAGCGGTTGGAAATAAGGCCTCTACGTGGAATGACATTAAACGTTCCTTTAGTGTTGTAAATTCCACATCTTTTAGTTTCCAGATGAGGCTCATTCTATCCCTACTGGCTTTTCCAACGGGCAGGCTCCCTAGTTCCTTAAATTTATTCAACAGCCACTTGGCGATATTTTGTATGGGCGAGTTTGCGGCAACGAAAACGGACGAACGATATGCGCATTTTCACATGCAACGTGTGCCCCGAATCCTGAACACCAGCTAGCCGATACCCTGTCCGACTATAATGATGTAATAGCGTTGCAAGAGATCGTTGGAGAATATGGTCAATATAGAGTGGGGTCACTATTTTGTTGACTTGGTGCTCCGAGGTCGAATAATTACACTATTTTGAATTTCCTCTGACAATTAGCTGAGAGTGAACACGGAAGCCATCCATAACGGAGACCTCCGTGACACCTAGAACCTATAACCGCAGCCAACATAGGTCCTGGCGGTGAAACAGAGACAAATGATCTTTACAACCACCTGAAAAATGTTATCATTGGTACGGCCACAAGCATATTTGGCCCCAATCGCAAAAAGAGTCGGAGCGGTTGGTTCGGCGATGAATATACGTTAGCAACGGGACAGAATAATGCTGTATACCGGAAAAAGCTGCATTCTCAAAGAACTTCGTCGAGAGAGAAGCAACATCACAGACAGAAAAAAAAGCCGAGGAGAATCAACAAGTCCGTGAACTCGAAAAGGGAGCAACCACATCTGGAGCGAAGTTTCGCCAATAAGTCAAAAGGATAATGTCTTATTCACCTCGATGTATAACCTGTCGAAACAAAGTGGGAAATCTGATTCCCGATTGTATATTGATATTGGAGCGAGGGTTGGGTATTTTGATGAACTGTTCAACAGCCAGAATATCGACGAGGTGAGGATCCTACTGAAAACGAATGCTGCCACCACCAAGCGTCGAAGGGACAATCCTTGATATTCATTAACTTAAGAACCATAAGTCAGCAGTTGCCGATGGAATTACAGACGAACTGGCGAGCAACTGCACTAAGGGGTTCATCAATTTAATGCGTGGGACATCGAATCAATGCCTGATGACTGGCAACGAGGCATTATCTGTTCCATACATATAAAGGGGGATATCACGCAGTGCTGCTTCTGCTAGCCAAGTCCCAAAAATCACACACCACACACACTCCTTTCATATCACCGTATCTGCTTTTGAGACACTATCGGAAAGATAGTGGAGAGGGTTATATACAACAGTGGGAGCACTCTGTGGGGTGTCTATCAGAACAGAAGTATAAATTTCGGCGAGCCAGTCTTACGGTCTTGAATGAAGTGCTCTAACACACTTCAAGGCCTTGATCCAACATGGATTGTTACGCCAACGATTATTATTATTATTAGTCTTATGGTCGATGCAATAGCAAAGATGGAGAACTTGCCCCGGGAGGCGCTGGTAATGCGTCCTTAGGGAACCCTGGTTAAACTGGGTGTTTCTGGCTACTTAGCTCGGATAATAGAGGATTACCTTTAGGAGAAACTTCTTTGGTACGAGAAAGAGGATGGGTTGAAAAAGCATGTTGTAACAGTAGGTGTTTCTTAAGGCTCCGTATTGGGCTTCCTGCTGTAGAATATAATGAATGATGTAGTGCTTGGTTTTGAGATGCAAGAGGAGGCAACGTTGATTTGTTTTGCGGAAATTGTGAAGCATCCCGAGGACGTGGAACCTAAGCGATACCATTCATGCAATCAAATCATGGTTACGTATGGTGGTGTAGTGGACTTGGTGGACGAAAAAACGGAAGCGGTAATAGGTTGGTAAAACCAATCGCAGGAGCTCCAAGACTATTAAAATTCGGTTTGATAATCGCGCATGTTTCAAAATCTACCACATGGGGTAGTGATCGATGCCAAACTGAGCTGGATTATGCGCGAGAAAAGGCAGCAAAGGCTAGGGATGACGATGCCATTGGAAGGCCACGGCTTATCGCAAGGATGGTGAAATCCATCCAGCTATATGCGGCTTTGGTCTGAGCGGGAGCACTGAGCAATGCGGCGCAGCGGGGAAGGATGAGTTAGGCATACCGGTTGATCGCGCTGAGGGTTTGCAGCGCTTAGAGGCTAGCATCAGGTGATGCAGTGGTTGTCGTAGCAAAAGTGGCTCCCTTGAATCTTATAACGGACGAGGCACACTGCCTTTAGCACAGATGGAGGACGAATCCGTCCGATGTGCTGTACAGGAGGTGGCAGAAATGGTGGGATATTTTTTGTAAATGGTGCTGGACTCACACACACTTCCTCCGACTTTCTCGAAAAGGCCGCTACATCGGGGGACTCGAAGCATGTTATGTTGTATAGTCCGAGGTTTGCGGATGAAAGGGAGAGGTTGAACAACGCCAATGTAATTATCGGAGCTCGTAATCTCGTGAAGGAGACACTGCTTTCCGAGAAAGGGGTCTGAATACGATCGTGGAATTAATTTATGTGAGGGCCAAGTTAGCAAAACACATACTCGTAGATTAGAATATTAGCGAGTGACACATTCATAGCGGTTGCCAGGCATTTTTCTAGAAGTTGAAAAGGAAGTGAGGAATGGGGGTTTTGTTGATAAAAAGGGGTAAAGGTGTTGCGTCTAGATTGAGAGGGCTTACGATAAATGCGCTTTCCCAGAAACGCTCTGATCTTAACAGGATCAAAAGGTATATTGGAAGCATGGGATGCCTCCAGGCAGAAGCGACGAATGTACCTTTGCAGGCAACCAAATTATAGAAGCAATGAAAAAACCATTCATTCACGATTGGCATTTTTCCGAGCAAGAAGGCTTTGTCTATGAGCTGCGTGGAGGGTGAACCATGGAGAGTTAGAACAAGAGCATAAGGAACTTAGCTTAGGCACTTTATAAAGCGAAATGGAAAAGAGTGCTTCAAGCAATTATATTCAAACGGCATCATCAACTCCTGCAAAAATGGTTATAGAGAAGATAACGAAACTAAAAGGCCAAGAATCCCCACAAAATAAGGATTGCAAAAAGTCTTTAGCGAGCTATTTCTTTACAATTAAGTAAAAAGAAGATACAGGAACTATCTCTTGGATACGATGAGAAAAATCCTAGAGAGGCTAAACTACAATAGGCAACATCCTATTATCAAATATGAGAATGGATTCTCAAGGAACCGATATGAGTTTTGTAGATATCAATCTACAGTAGAAGTGGTAGGCACGGTATTGGGATAAGCAAGAGAAGCAGTGCTCTGGACGCCAAGAACTCTTTCAGTTCAGCTAGGTTGAGGACTCGCTGGGTAGGACTGGAATTTCGAGGTATTTAGCCAAATTAGTAGAAACCTACTTTCCGACTAGGACTATGTGTGCATGACGACGAGAAGCGTGCCATTATGCTATGTATAATGCGTAATTGTGTTACTAATCTCTTTGACGATGATCTGAACATGACTGTAGTTGCGAAAAAATTCGCGAATTTTGAAAACAAATGATCTTAATCACGCGAAATACGATCTTGATCACTAAACGCAGACAGAAGAACGAAATCAACATAATATAAATGCATGTTTGTGGCAAGGCAAGAAAAACTAGCAGATCATTAACAAGGATGATAGCTAACACAGGTGGATTAAGGCACAGTCGCTGTTCACTATAAAGGAGGCTGTCTATGTTATAGGTCACTGATCTTCTCGGGAAGGAAATACACTGCTGCGTAAGCTTCGAGGGCACAATCAACACCGAAAGCAAACTAGGGAGGAGACCTACAGACGGAGGCAACAATTCCCTATATCAAGTAGTGAACTGTAAGATGATATGCAAGCACCACTTGACCCGATATCTTACTGATATGGCGGATGTGTGTGTGTGTGTGGTGGGGGAGAAGCTACAGCTTCTGAGCACTCAGACTGTGTTGGCCCATTGTACTCCCCACCCCCGTCTAACGGAATATTCCGGATTCGCTAACGTATCGCAGGTTTTCCGTTAGTGGATGCGATACTATTCGTCGCAAATGGAGAGCATCGGCACCAAAGATTTGATGCCTGATGCGTCCACAGGCGGGGCATTCACATAGGAAATGTTCCGTGGAATCCGCTTCCTCTTTACAGGAGGGGCATGTATCATCTTGAGTAATTCTTATTCTGAACATATGTCCAGCTAGTGAATTATGGCCTGCCAGAACGCCTACAATACACCTGCAAGTCCTCCTCGACAGGATAAACTTTGCGGTACCCATGTTCGGTTCTGGCAGGAAAAGTTTGGCGTGTCGAGCAGCATTTAGGCTCTGACACCTGTCATTGTGAGAAGCTTATTCTCAGTTTTTGAAAAAAAGACTTAGCCAATGCTACTGATACTCCAATTGCTGGTTCCGGTCCTGGCAGAGGGGAGATTGACCCCTCTTTCTCTAAAGCATCCGAGATTTCATTTCCCTCTACGCCACAGTGACCTGGTACCCGCAGTAGTTCCACCACATTGAATCTAGAGATAGGGTTCAAACAGTTTCTGCATTCCTGAACGATTTTCGAGGTGATTAAAGGACTACTCAACGCCCTTAATGCAGCTTGGCTATCACTGCAGATTGCGATGTGTCTGCCCTTCAACCGCTCGTCAATCACCCAGTTTGCCACCCTTAGGATCGTACAAACTTCGGTTGAAAAACCGTTGCATAGTGCCCCAAAGTAAAAGCCCACTTCTCGTTTTTATTTATTCGACTCCGGCTCCAGAGCCCTCTTCTGTTTTTGAGCCATCGGTGTACAAAACTTCCTTATATCCCGCCACGCATTCCTCTGGGACTTCCCAGTTCTCTCTACGCTTCAGGGTAACTTCATATCTTCTACCAAACAAATGTGTGGGGACACGAGAATTGGAAGGCATTGTAAGAACTGGATTCAGTACTCCCAGTAACTCTTCCAATGCTCTGTGCCCCCCACATCCGTTGTTTCCCCATACATCTAATCGAATTAGTCTATGAGCTGCTCTCATTGCAGTGCTTTGAATAAATATATCCAGGGGCTGCAAATTGACTAGTGTATTCAGAGCTGCGCCGGATGTCGTGCTCATGGCATCAGTGATACCCAGACACATAGTTCTTTGCAGTGCGGCTAGTTTACGGTGAAAACCTTTTTGTCTCACCTTAACCCACCACACTACGGATGCATATACGAACATCGGCCTAATGATGGCAACGTATATCCACTTTACCACATGAGGCCTGAGTCCTCATGTCGAGGCAACGGTCCGTCTGCACAGCCCATAAGCTGAGAGAGCTCATTTCATCTCTACCTCTACATGTGTGTTCCAAAGAATTTTTTTATCTCGAGTGACTCCCAGATGAAAGATGAAATCCGCGCACGGTTGTTGTCGGCCAACAGAGCCTATTTCAGCTTACAAAAACTGTTCCGCTTGAAACGTCTCACCATAGGGTCAAAGCTCTCACTGTACAAGACAGATCTCGCATAGTAGCGAGTCGATCAGGATACTCCACAGAAGTGACGAAAGCACATCTTCTTGGGGGCAGCCCTTCGTTGCTTCTGCAGTCATATAGCGATCGACACCCACCTCGGCGCACAGCAATCCCTGCGCTAGCATAGCATGGATCCACTTAATTAAAGCATCATCAACACCACCCGCTCTGGCGGATTGAAAAGGCGCACAGTCAAAAGTCTCTTCAATGTCCACGAACACCCCGATCGCGTACTCACCATTCAAAATTGCATCCTTTATCTTTGTGACTAAAGAATGAAGAGCAGACTCACAGGACGTTCCACGCTGGTAAGCATGTTGGTTTTCATTAAGTGGTTGCGACCTAAGTGCGTTTCCACGAATGTAACGCTCCACCAGTCTCTCCAAACCTTTCAGCAAGATGTCCAGGTGATCTGTCTGAAGTTCTTTGGATTAGTTATCTTTCCGAGGTTCCGGTATGAAGACTACCTTAACGTTTTGCCAAGAGGAAGGCACGTAGCCCAGAGCAAGACATCCTCGAAAAATATTTCTTAGAGGTTGTTCTAAGTGCTGCATACCCTCCTTTACCATTGCCGGATAGATGACATCCATGCCAGGTGCTTTGAAGTATTCAAAGGACAGTATGGCAGCTTTCACCTTTTCATGAGTAACAACCGCTTTCGCTGTCTTCCAGTTCCCCTTGCAGCAGTTGCATGTTGAAGGGATTGCAAGAACCGTCAACTCTGCTCCTGCCACTTCTCTCACCCGTTCATCCGCATGGTGTACTTCTAGGAGGGCCTGTACTGAATCCAGTCTGGAGCTCGTGAAAGTACCGTATGGCGGATACTACAGGAACTATTTAGAGAAGTTTGTACTTTATGTTTTCCTGCCCTCAATACGAACCTGAAGTTTTGGAACACGAATTCATATTCTATAGTAAAAGGTTCCAAGAGGAGAGAAGGAGTCTTGACAGTTCGTCCAATGCGGACGTTAGATCGCGGAGGTTTGACCATGTTGTGGTTGTATGAAGTAACACTTAGCGGAGGTCCTGTAAGCCAAAGGCAATAGAGAGGAAGTCAATGTGTTTTCAATGGAAAAGGACATATATGATTAACTTCTGCTTATACTAACTCCCTAAAACCAACGCAAAACCATTTAAGTAATTCGATAGAGGACATTTTGTAGCCTTTATACCACTACCAAGTCCAACCACAAAAGATATATTTCTGTTTCTAGCCACATCTGAATACGACTGCCTAAAAAGTATCGTTTCTCCCACAACCGTTAATGTTATATACCCTGGTGCATTCACAATTCCACAGCCAACAACACCATGCCCTGCTTCATAACATAATGACTTTATGAGTTCAAGAGTGCTTGGAAAAAAATCTTGAGGAGTCGAATGGCGGCTTAGCGTAATGTTTTTTTAACTTCTCGACGACTCTCCACGCTGCATGTAACATGGTTCAGGCCAACATTAGCCACTTTAACCCGTCTACCCACGCGCGTGCGTCCGTTGATTCGAATCCAAAGACACAACAAACGCCGTGCAACATAAGCAACATGTAGCGCTGCATTATCGCGCCCAGCTTGTGTTGACTATGTGAAAACCCTGGGCCCTGTCCGGATAATGGTGAAATTTTCCGGACAGGGCGTTTATATTTCACTCAATCACGCACTGATAGGGCACATCTGTTCTCGTTTTCGTGATTTTCCACGCTTGATCAAAACGCGAGTTGACCCTAACCCAGATAGGATGAAAGATCGTTTCGAAAGGCATGCAACAAGCCAATCGGCTGCTGTTTCCATTGATGACTTCCGTATGCAGATTCCACACTATTAATATAATTAGAATCGGCACATGAGTTGATTACAAGCTGGCTGCAATGCTGGAGTAATTTATATCCGGCCCCTCACAAGAGAGTTGGGGCCGATCGACATTCCGCAACGTGGAGTCGAAATTTGTTTTTTGTCGTGTCGTTTCTGTTTGTTGTTGCATGCATGTGTCATAAATCAGAACGCACCTCTATGCCAGGTTCACACAAGGGTACGGAGGCATTCCATAATCTCGAGATAATCTCAATTTTTCTGTTGCATGTTCCAACACTACTAATCGTTTAAGGCGTGCATAAATTATGCGGCCAAGGACTTGGTGGAGCGACGCCCGGAGGAGTTTGCAAGGAGAGGAATCAATAACACGGAAGTGATGCTGCAATGGACGCAAGGCAAGAGGAGTCATAAATTGTAGTTATTCCTGTGAAGGGTCATGCACTTGGGGCATAATGGAAAAAAAATCCAAATGGGATCTTATGAGCGCACAATCGATCCGCCGACACTGTTACTTTCTCGCGGTTCTTCGATGATGCCTGGGAAGGGTCCAAACTGTTATATGTGCTCTAATTGCTCTAGTCATTAACACGATACCTTTGCTAGCTGCCACTGAACGTGAGCTCATTGTTACTTAACTCACCGTGTCTTCCCCAATTTGAGCGCATATCAGTACGTTCACGGTTAATTTACGAACCAACCGTAAACAACTTTACGACGAGGAGCCACCCCCGCGTTCTCTGAAATTCCCGATGAATTTCTCGCGTGACCGTAGCGACTTCATTGTTATCTCCTCTTAATTTCATTTCATTTCACTTTGTCATTATTATCACATTGTTGGAAATGAGGTTAGCGTAAGGTTAGCATGTGTGGAGGAGCACACACAGCCATTTCCCCAAAATATCATACTCGAGGAGCTCCCAGCTTTTCTTTTTTCCAGTTTCGTTGAAAATTAGTTTTGGGCCTTCTTGTTACTGATAATGATTAAAGCGGTTAAAGCGGTACCTCCCTTTGAAAGTTCATTGAAAGCAGATGCTTGTTCGAATCGCACTCGAGCGTAGGCAAAACGAGATATTTTCCGAATAAATTTCGATAGAGAAATGTAGATGCTTTGAATCAGATGCGTATGAGACAAATATCTCTTGGATGAGGTCGGGGTCCGAGAGAAATTTGAAATTGATAAGAAACAGATTAGTCATAATAAATTTAAATTTATAGTTAATTTCCTACAATAACTTGAGCTTGCCGCAAACTGATAATTATGATGGGCAATTTCCTGTCTTTTTAGAAATAATATGAACGTAATATCTAATTTCACGACGGATGATTAAAATAGATATCCGTATCAGATTTTGAGTTGGGACCAGGTAGTATAAGGTGATATCAAAATATACAAACGACTCGACATACTTTGAGAAACATCACTCCACTATCTAATCGCTAATGGAACAAGATCAAGTAGGCCTCACAGATGAAATAAAAGCTGTTTCTTTTGAAACCTTACTGGATTGCAGATAGTTTTTGTATTTTTCGCTTTTCTTTACTCGACCAGAGTAGTGGCCGTTGCTTCCACTGCTCACGGATGAAAATCCATCTCATTCTCTACATCCCTTTCCTATCTTCCCTAAAATTACTTTTGGGAATTGTTGGTGTGACCAATGATAGGCCTACTTATTGGGAAGATCCGTCGAGGACGTACACAGAATAATATTATAAAAGTTAACTAGATCATATGGGAGTCTGAGGAATCTAGAGAAGTAATAAGAGAATTTGGCACAATTTTGAAAAACTGCAAAAACAAGCTGTCGTGGAAGTGGGGGAGCAATATCTGAGAAAGCTTCCAAGCAGCGGGGAAATCAAACTTGGTTGGGTAGTGTGTAGAATACCAATCCGGGCCGCCCTAACTAAATGTTACAGATGTTTGGATTATGTGAATATACACTGCAATCTGTCGGGGATCTGACAGAAGGGCAAAAAGACACAAATGCAGTCAGGTAGGCCATAAAGCGAACACATGCAACGAAAAGGAGAGTTGCGTCCTATGCAGTGATCGTGGCCGTAGTTCGCTGCGGAGATCAAAGCTGATTTAGTGCTCATCAGTGAGCAGTACCGAAACAAGGACTCAGTTTCATGGAACCCTGACTTATCAGGTACTGCTGCCATCTGGGTTCGGGACGGTACCCACCTTAGGGTTCTTGCCTAAGGCTGTGGGAATGGCTTTGTTTGGATTCGGTGTTTAGGGGTAACTTTTTTCAGTGTCTATCTAACATCGAATGAGACGATGCCCGATTTTCGTCATAGGACGCTATCTTGGGTACAGATAGGCGGATCCTAGTCGGCGGTGACTTCAATGCCAGGGCACGCCCCACCTAGACTCCAGAGGGAAACAAATTCTCGAAAAGGGGGTCACCTAAACGTTACGCTCCCAGACTGCGAGGGAAGGATTCCAGACGTAACCCACGCGTCGTAGTCATTGGTGGACGGGTGGCGGGCTTTGAAAGACTTCTCGAAGTGGTTGACATAAACTGCCTTCGAAGTGGTTGACATAAACTCTCTCGCTTTTTCTGTGCATGGAACGTCGTGAAGGTGAACACCGGGAGGTTTGTCGAAACTCTTGGAATAGGTAAGGCTACGCGGGAGGCTACTTCTGAGGGTGGTAGCGCTGCAGTTGACACTGTCGTATTCAGTTATGAACCTGATAACGACGGCCTGTGGAGCGTCCATGCCCAGGAGAGCATCGAGACGTGGCAAATCTTGCATTTATTTGTGGACGGCGGAAATTCCAGCGCTCCGCAAGGAGTGTCACAGACTCCGCCGCTTAACACTACGTCTAAACGACCGGGAGGAGGCATGTACCATAATCACAGAGTACAGATCAGGCAAAAGGAGGTTTCGTAGTGCAATAAACAGGAGCACAGCTTGGTGCTGGCAGGATCTAGTCGACGAGGCGAGTGGGGATCCGTGGGGACTCGGTTAATAACTAGTAACATGAGAAATTGGAGCTTTACGGAAACCCTGTTCACTTAAGGCCGAGCAGATGGACTGCTTTGTACGGACACTATTCCCTGCGCACCTCGTATGGGATGATGACGTCGGCGCGGAGGACTGTCCACTTCTCTCTATAAGAGAGTTGGAACAGGCAGTCCTCTCTATGAAAAAGAAGAAGGCGGCAGGACCCGACGGTATTCCACCAGAGGTATACAAACTGGTATTCTAACACCGGCCAGACCAAATGCTCGGCTTATTCAACGCTTGCTTGAAAGAGGGCACTTTCCCGACTCGTTGGAAGGTGGCGAGGCTTGCACTGATCAGCAAAGGGAAAGGCGACCCCGAGTTGCCGTCTTCATATCGCCCACTATGTATGCTTGACACTGCTGGGAAAGTGCATCAGAAGTAGACTCGCTGAAACGATACGTCGATACGTGCTGCCGGAGACTTATCCCCATGGCAGTTCGGCTTTAGAGCAGGCAGATCCACAATTGATGCTGTCATGGGAGCCGCGGATTTCGTTCGTCGAGCTCGACGAGTGGTGCTCCTCGTAACACTTGACGTCACAAACGCCTTCAATTCCGTTAGATGAAAAGACATTCTAGGCACACTAGATAGTACTTTCCACGTGTAGCTATCTCTTACAGATATTGAGGGATTATCTGAGGAACCGCTTCCTGCTCTATGAAAGGCTAGAGGGTCAGAGGAGGATGAAGGTCACGTCGGGGATAGCACAGGGATCCATTCTAGGGCCGGATCTCTGGAACGATTCCTATGATAGTCTAGTTAAACTGGACACGCCAGAAGAATCACGGGTGGGCTGTTATGCAGATGATGTCGCGACGCAGTGTCGAACAGGCACAAAGCAGACTTGGCATATTGATGCAATGGGTAAGCGGATGGATGACTGCTCATGATTTCAACCTTGCACAGAAAAAAATGGAGGTAACCATACTGACTTAACAGACAATTCTGACCCTGCGTTCCATATCGTTCGGCGAGTCGATAATGGAGTCAAAGCCAACGGTAAAGTACCTTGGGCTGACTCTTGACTTTATGAGAGCTTGAGCTTGAGCTTAAGCTTTTTTGAGCAAATCAAAGCAGCAGCAAACAAGGCTGCCGCTGGAGTTTCGGCCTTAAGTCGGCTAATGGCAAGTATTGGGGGCCTAAATCTAGCAGACGACGTCTCCTGGTGACGGTGCAGAGTTATGGGTTAACGCTCTTAGTAAGGAGGTATATCGTAAGCGTCTCGCGCAGACGGGGAGCTTTGCGGGTGACGTTTGCGTAAAGCACTGTCTCTGAACCGGCCGTGATGGTGATCGCGAAAGAGATCCCCGTTGGCCTTCTTGCTAAGGAGCGTCAAGCCATATACAAGCGCAAGGGAGAAGACTTACGAGAGGTGATTGCTTTTGAAGACCGGCAACGCAACCTAGATGAGTGGTAACTCTCTTGGCAAAATGAAACTAGAGGCAGATGGACTGTGCTGTTCATTGCCCGAATTGTGTGCTTTACGATGGAGTTGTGGATGACGTCCATCACACCTTTTTTTCTTGTGGAAGGTGGAATGGGATTCGTCAGCATCTCTATTCAAACATAGGGAATCCCTCTCCAGACAACATTGACGAGGAGAAGCTGAGGAACGCTGACAAGTGAAGCCGTGTTGTGAAATTACGTTCGGGTTCTTTTTGTAGCAAAGAAGATGGTGCTCGACCGGTGGAGGGCCCCGATGGGAGGGAGTTCCTTGAACTGACAGTTCCGTTCTTTCCCTGGTTTGAATGCTCCGCAAGGCGAGAAAGCTCGGGGGCTTGCCTGAAGTGATGTGATACAAGGTTTCAGCCTAACTCTCTGACGATGAGGAGGTGTTTAGTTGGTAGTCCGCGACGTACCGTTCCCTGAGTCCAACAATTCGTGCGTAAATGAATTTATTTAACCTACCTACCCCCTTCATCCACTTTTGTGTCAGAACTTACCAGAACAGGTTGGAAACGTGTTGCAAGCTTCACCGATGTTTATGATTAATTAATTTATGATTAATGTTTTAGGCTATGAATGTTTAGTGGTTATTGAGTTGGTAATAATTAATTTGAGTTTGATAATATTTAATTAAGGGGTTGATATAGATTAGTGCTTTAAGTCATTGTAGTGGTTTGATAATGACGGACAGGATGCGGTTAGGTTCCAGTATATGAAGTGTTGAGATCCGGAAAACAGGATGCAGTTTAGATTCCATGGTATACAAGTGTTGAGATCCAGAACACCTGGGGTACAAACACGTAGAGGACGCTCGGTAGTCAAAAGGTTGTTGACACGGTGTGGGCTGGATACTTCTTCGCGATTGTATTAACCATAGTGAACCGTTGGAGGGCCGAGGGGTACGGATAGTTCGATGCATAGAAAAAGGAAAGGAAAGAAGAAGAAGATTTGTTTAAAGTTAAAAGACTTTTTATACCATCTAAACTTAACCCGAAACTGGGCATAATCCTTACATCAAAAAATTATGTGTTTGCTGTATCTAAATCTCATCCTTCGACCCGCGATTTTGCCAGAAAGTCATCCTCCCATTCTCTATAGCAGTTTTCCTGAATTGCTTTAAGAACATCCACAGGGCAGAGTTCGAATAAACTGGTAGGACCAGACCTCAGAGACTTACGAGTTCCAATATGGGCGAGTTCGTTTAGTGAGTACCCCGCAAGCAGTGACTTAAAAAGGAGGTCAGGAGCAAGGGCATGTATTTTACCCACTAGGTGATGCGATAGTGCAGTTTGCTTGAGTAATTGACAAGTATGGAGACAGTCTGTAATAATAGCAACTTCTGAAGACCACATTGATGACCTGAAGATCGGTAAAAAGTTTAGCAGTCAAGACTGTACTCACTTTCAAAGAAGAACGTGGCACATGCGCTCCCTCAGGACTAAGAATAGCGCAGCAGCGTCGAACATAAGGATCAGAAAACCCCTTGATTTAAGGCCCTACTACACACAGCCGCCACATCGGCTCTGCCGGCGCCACCTAAGGCATATGATAGGATAACCTGAAGTTTATTAGAGGTTGTGGGAATAACGGAATATCGAACAAGCTTCGGAAAGACTTATAGATTGCCAGCATCTGGATGTTGCACCACCAAGTGATAGAGTTTAGGATCCCTTTCCTTTAATTTAAGAAGTTCTTTGGCAGAAGAGGCCTTCTGAAATGGAATGGTGGGTCTTTGGTTAAAGCAAAGGCCTAGTGCATGGGGGTGGTTTTGATTAGCCCCAAGCATCTCAAGATACAAGTAGATATTGAGTTGAGTTTGTTTTCAAAGTATTTTGGAGGGTGGAATTGGCGGCATATTCTATGATGGGCCTTACCAAAGATCTATAGCAGAGGAGATCTATTTTGATGGGATATTGAAAAGTGGAACGATATGTGATCACGGGAGGATTTTTTAAACGTTTTTTTTTCAGTGGATTATTTTAGTGAATTTTTCGTTTTCCAGGTTCGAAAGTACTCAACGGGGAACATAGTTTAAATGGTATATATTCCATTTCGTCATTACAAAGGGGTGATGAATGCATGGGTGTGTATGCAATCCCTGGAACCCGCTTTCCCAGAGTGGCCGACGTCTGGATCACCCTAGAAGCCCATGACGCAGAACTGTAGCGGAGGAATGTAAATTTATTGAGGAGACCTGGAGAGAGTTAAAGCGCATTTTATTGAACCGGGACCGATATCTCTGGTGGACTGTGGAGAGTATTAGGTCTTCAAACATAATTTCGTAGCTTCTTCGCAAGAGGTATATAAATCCAAACATGACTTGAAATTGAGGCAACATGCCATAGGTCCTTTGGCGATAATCGATTGCTTCATTGATTCCAAACTAACTAGGTCGAGATAAAGGCCAGAAAGATGCTAGGCTTGAAAAAAAACCGACTATTTATTACAAAAAATCTCTAAAATCGTGTATACTTCTTTCGAGTGAATTCACAGTTTGAAAATATCATAATTTTCATTTGTACACTAGACGTGCTCAATTTACATATATTGACAATCTTCACACAGTAGAGTACCTTCGCAACTCTCTTCCAAGGTTGGTTGCTTCCAATTCGCTTCCATTTTTACTTTACTGAAACTTTTGCAAACCAGATCACAATGGTGCCCATTGAAGTTCAAGTTCAATGTCTCGTTTTCGCTAATCTAGAGCAATGGTAGTCATATCCACTGCATACGTGAACCACAAAACCATACATTGATTCCATTAATACAAATTGAATCGACCCAAACAATTTGAATTCGTTGAATCGAAGACCAATCAATAGGGCACCCATTGGAACTTGGAGATATAAAGTACTGAATGATGTGGTCTGCAAAAGCGAGAATTGAATTAATTAATCTTTTTCCAAATATGACTCTTGACGGTCTTCACGGTCGGAAGATATCCAGTAGTTCGTAAAAAATAGATGAATCATTTCTTCAAAATTAAATTTTATACAGATTAAGTGCTTGAGCGTGTGACTCAGTGAAGATTGTCTAGAATGGTTAATTCGTTGGAGGAATATCCGCACATTACATGACGATATTCGAAATTAATACATTCAAATGAGTAGAGAGTAAGGCTTGATGAATCTAGGCACGGAAATAGCAAGTCGGAAAGTGGAAGCTTGGTGCTTCTGGTATGAAAGATTTTGTGGGATTGTTATATAAACTATTCAACGACGTTCTAAATATGATATCTTAGGATACACTGCCGTACCACTTACGAGAAATATACAATTTCTACTAGTTGTAACTTTGTTAATTATCGTAAGATTTCTACCAAAGTTTCCAGTATTATGTTCCATATTATGGCATATAATTTTATGAGGGTGAACTTAAGGGGGTCACCAGTGAGTTTATAAAATATAATCATATTCTATTAGGAAAGTAACTTAAAAACCGCAAAATCAGCTTTTGTTTTTAAAAAATGGTTATAAATAAATCACTCAAAGCGCGGTTCATCGCTAACTACTGTCCTTTCCTGGCAGCGTGCGAGCCACGTTGATAAAAGGCTAGGTCTTTTGACTTTACCCTCGAACCTATCCAATTTTGGTTTGCTCATATGAATAGATGTGCTGTCCAGATAGGTCATGCATCATCGATTTAGACAGGGGCGATGTCTGGTGAATATGGCGGTGATAGGCTTCCCATTCTAGTGTTTCCAAGATGTGAGCCCACAACTGAAAAAGCTACCTCCAGTAGGAACAATGCAGCAGGAGGACACGGAAAAAAGAAACTTCGACGGTTTATCACCAATCGGGAACCGTAGGTAATAAAATCATACAGCTCTGCAAGTTTATTAAGGAACGCAGGAATATTCATTAGAATATTAGGGTGATGATAAGAAACATCAGATTGTCGGTATAAGTGATGCCTATTCAAAATACGGGAGAGAAGAGATGGAGGAAGAGGCTGGATATGCGCTTGAATGAACAGAGTAGCTAACCCGGAACAGGAAAATGTCTCAGGTACCAAAAATGTGAAGCAGGTGAGGAGGACACTCCTGCGGGGCAAGGAAGGAGGATGTTGAAGTCTGGAGAAAGAAGGCAGCTCGGCAAAAAGGAAATTAGAGAAGGAGAATGACGAAGATTATGATCACCTTCCAACGAGGTGAAGGGTCACAAGCCTTCATTTTGAGGAGGGTGAAGACAGATCAAGTTCTCACTAATTTGGATACAATGTTAGTCGTATTAGACGGTCCCACTGTGTTTTGCAGGGACATAGATGGGATCATGATCATACTTATCGAACTTGAAGGGTCAATGGGACACAAGTTGCCATTATCAGCCTACCAGTGTAGGCAGCACTCAAACTGTTGACAACAGGGAGGGTAAAAATAGGCTGGATTATGTGATGGTTTAGGGAGCATATGGAATTGAAGCGGTGCTTTAGATGCCTTGGCTTCGGGCACATCGCAAGGTCATGTATTAGTGTTAACGATAAGTCGAAGCAATGTAGGAGAAGCGAAACGAAGGACCATTTCAGCAAGAGCTGTGGAGCTGAATCAAATTCTATACTGTGCATATGGAAGGACGACGTGGACCAGCGGTACAATGCAGACAGAAGCAGATGCAAGGAATATAGGAGAACCCTTAATGCAGAGCAGCAGATGAGATTGATACAAATCAACTTCAACCACTGTCAGACGGCGCTGGACCAACTGCTCTAAACTATCCGCAAGAAAGATATCGATGGGGCCATAAATAGTGAGCCTTATCGAAATAACGGTGGTGCCATTTGGTTGGAAAAGACTCTCGCAGAATGCGTTCTCCGTATCAATGGCAAAAGTTTCTGATGGAAACACGATTTCCGTCGGGCTCGAGCCCGAAAAATATTTAGCCAGTTCACCCAATGAGCGACGGTTGCATGGGATACTACTTTGCCCAGAAGGTGACTGCCTCTCAGTAGGAAAATCATCAAAATGAAATTACAACTTTGTTTTTGGGCAAGAAGCCTTTATAAGAGGCTCTGAGGAAAATCTGGTAGAGATGATCGACAGGCGGGAGATAACCAATTGCGAGAGGGTATTTGGAAAAGTAAGAGAAACTGCTTTAAACAGCTACGCGAGGATGCCTACATAAACCATTAGGATGAGCCTTATAGGGTAGTAATGAAAAGTCTGGAAAGATCACCTCAAGTGACGTGTCCGCGCTTTCTGAAAGAAATTGTTGCCACCCTGTTTCCTTGCCATTAGGAACAATCCACAGCGAAGCCTAGGGCCGACTTTTTCGTCAACACATTTAGTACACAATTCGGAAGATAACGGAGAGAGTCATCTACAACAGGCTGTTGTCCATCGTTGAAAGACCAATGATGGTGAATTTGGCGGGACGTCCTTAAGTCTGGTGTTTGGAATGCCGTGCTTGGCGTTAAAACGCAATGAACTTGGTTGGCTGGAATCGAATGGATATTTGGCGAGACTGGTTGAAAAATTTCTGGTATGGGACCGATGAAGGTCCCAAAGAGTACATCGCCACAGCGGGGGTACCATAGGGTTCGGTAGTGGGTCCCCTGTTGTGGAATACTATTTATAATTGAGTGCTTGCCAATGAGAAAACAGAACGCTGGGAAGATAAAAGTCAGTGGACGTACGATCGACTAGTAAGTTCCTGGGGGTAATAATTGACATCAAGCTGAGCTTTAGGGTGCACCTGTGTAAAGTCAGCTTACAAAAATATTGCTCAAAGTGAGCGGACCGAAACACTGTCGCAGATTGCTTCTAGTCGGAATGGTGCGATCAATTCTGCTTCATGCGCCTCCTCTGTGGGTGGAAGCGCAGAGAATGAAGCAGATGAATTTGGTATATCAGGTAGATCATTGTGAGGGTTTGCAGCGCTTTTAGAAGTATATCAGATGAGGCAGTACTGGTGGGGGTGGGCATGATCACAGCCGGCTTTCTAGCGAAAGAAATGAGTGTATTATATGGTGCAACAAGGCACACATTGAATGCAGGAGTCCGGCAAGGTCCGAATCGTGTGGTCTCTGACTACTCAGATTGGAACGTATAGGCTCATTGCTAACTTGAGGGTATGGCTCGGGGGGAAACACGGAGAGACAAACTACACATTACCTAGTTTCTCATAGAACATGGTGATTGTTACAGAGAGCATCTGCATGGTTTCGGCTGGATGATTCACCAAATTGTCCTGAATGCAGGGAGATCCGGAGCCGGTGATATTCCACTGCCCAAGATTTACGATGGAGAGAGGAAATCTGAACCAAGCGCTGTGAAGGTTCGTGACCCCGGAGATTGTAGTTACAGGGCTTCTGTGGAGCTAGCTAACGATTCTCTCCGCAATTGTAAAAATACAGGCTGAGCTGCTGAAGGAAGTAAATAGGACGAAAACCCAAAGAAGGACCAGAAGTACGAATGTCTAAAGGAAAACCCACCCCGCGAGGTAATACCTAAATGCTGGTTCCGTGGGGCTTGGGCTATAGAGACCGGGGATGGATTTTATTAGGTGCAAATTTTACGCGCCCGCTCTAGTTCAGTCCGAGCATCAGAGCTGGAGCAGACGTCTCTTCCTAAGATTTTCATACTTCCGTGTCCGAAGAAGGACTACAGCGTGTCGCAAGGACTAAACTTCTTTCACCAAGGGAGCCGTTCATTATCACAATCGACAGTGGGTATCTAAACCAGATTGGGATACTACCGTAGATTTTGACATTCATTTAATTCGACTGAACATAATTCGAAATGGGAGTACGGAATCGTAGGCTTTCTTCCATTCTTTTTAGTCTGCTTCCTACCCTTCTTTAATCAGCAGCACCGTTTGATAATCCCTCGTCTTGATGGTTGCTGTAGGAAAAAAAGGAAAGAAACTTTCATAATCCTAATGACCTTCATTATGTTAATCTCTTGGACTACTTAGAAACATTGACGGATGATACCGTGGTTAATACTGGTAGTATTACAATTTATGGACTTTGTAACTCTCTTGCTTTCACGCCTGCTTAAAAAAACACCCAATCTCGAGGTCTCTCCTCTTCGAGTCATTTATTTCCGAGTCGATATTAAGACAGCGTGTTGGTAGTTGGACGATTTATATATTTTGTAGCTTCTGAGCGGTCGTAAGGAAGCCATTTTGATGCCTTCGCAAAAAACTACGTCTTGTTTCTGGTTTAAGAGGCGGACTACAAACAGGAGATCACCATCGGATGTCCCAAGATGTGGAACTGATGCTGCCAATATTAAAAAGCAATTGACAATTTATGGAGCAAGAAAATAGTAAATGAGGTTGTCGTGAAGATTAATGGAGGCGAAAATCTGTCGCCGGAGATCTTTTTCACGATCACAGCCCAGCGTCCACCTAGGGGTATCTACTGGTCTGCATGCGTAGTTATTATGCGGTTACACATCGTCCGGAAACTGGAATGCGGCTAAGTCGATCCAATTTGAATTTTAATCTGGGATAAGTGCCCTCGTCATGTCCATCCATCTGTCCGGCTGTCTGTCGGTCAGTTTTCTGTCGTGTCTTTGGCGCACAGAACCCGATTCTCTTAATTCTACATTCACGTCTTTATCGTATCCGCGAATGTTAAAACCTGAAACCAGTCAGTTCAGCGCACATTGGCCGCTTCTTATGCTTGCAAACTAGAAGTTTCGTTTTGTGATAAACAGCACTTTGGAATGCAATCGGTTTTTATTATTAATTGGCTCTAATTACATGCCCTGCAATTATAATGGGGAGAGCGGAAACTTTCTTCCAGTGCAGATATATGCATTGCTGGATAAAAGATAAGTGGCGCCAATCTAATTGCAATCACAGTTTCATATGTTAATTTGTGCGCAAGAGATGGCAGGTGCAATGCACTTGAAAAATTGCATTAATTAATATTCAGATTTTTTACTACGTACGGACTTATTATGGTTCTGGAAGAAGATCTGCTGCTCAAGGGGATGGCTAAAGTAAGCCTTAAGAAGAAAGGCTGGGGATAGTTGGTAGTGGACCGACAATTTTTTCTAGGATATGTGGATGACATCTTGGCAACTGTCCCTTGCCGAATTGAGTAGCATGTGAAACATAATTAATGCAATGCTAAACGTACTTATCGAAGGATTTAGTAGATTGAACCACGACGGCAACATACAATCGAAACTGCTGAGAGAGGTGGCAAATGAGATATCGAGCAATATCTGTCATTCTCACTCAATCCCTGATTTCTTGAGTTGACCTGGCTTTTTCTTTGGTTTTTGTCACGTTCGGAAACGCGGTCGGCCCGTCGTGATGGGTTGCGCCATTTTGCTCTGTCAAACGCCTGATCTGAATGCAGTCGCGAGGCTTTCAAATCATTATCTAGCGTATTAAGCCACCGTTATTTGGCCGGTCATTTAGTTGTTTCCCATCAACTTCGATGTTCAGATCAATTAAATTATAATATATACATAAAAATTAAAATGTCACTCCGCAAAATGTAGTACTTAACTAACAAAGTAGACCTAACAACTGGTACGACTCTTCGATCTTCTTTTGAAAAGGAAAAGATAGATAATTTGGGATTAGAACCGAGTTAATGAATGGAGGTCGTTTCGCACGAGAGTCACCGCGTTCTGCAGCTGCAACATTTCATTCACCTTGTCTAGTGAAAATCTGACGAGAGAGTGCATTTGCTAATATGCAGCATTTTTTCCTTTTCCTTTCCTCTTAGATTCTCCAATACACTCCTCCCAGTTTCTTAATTACCATCCCCGTCGTTCATTTATATGCAAAATTTATATTATTAATCTAATTTTCATTTTTATATTTTTTTACAAAACCCTACGTTGTACCTTAGCCCAAAAACCAATTTCCATTTAAAAATTGTAATTTTTTCCATAATAATTTTATAATATTGCAAACCGAAGGGAGTGAAAAACCAGGAAAAATGAACGTTGATCCTTTTGCTTGCACATATGTTTGCCCAGGCTGCATATTATTGCATGCAACCTAACGTTTTTGTTCCTGACTGGGGCGAACAGAAATTTGATGTAAATTTTGTTATCACCAACGCTGACATTGGATTTATAGTGGGGCTTGGATCGGCTGTTGAAAGTTTTTTTTGACTAGAGATCGGTTACTGGAGGAGAAAGGCACTGGCAGTTCCGAACTTGAACTAGGTTTTCGAAATTGGTGATAATGCGGGAGCGTATGAAAGTGCATTCTTTTGTCTGGCAAATATTATTATGGTTTTATTAGGATGCCTTCTTACTGAAATATAGCGCATATCATGCGATCATTGAGTTGGCGCGTGTGGACCACGGCGGTAATAGTAGCTTACCTATGACAAATTCTTACAACAACACATGAACTGGATTGATTACGGCAGCGTTTCATAGGGAAATCACTGCCCAACATTAGCTGGTAAACCAAAATTTAGGTTGATTACAAGGATGTCAGGCAGATCAAATAGGTAGTGATGTCCTATTTATGTAAGATTCACCTGAAACTCATGGTGAATAATTTAGTAACTATAAAATTCGTCTTGTGGCCAAATTGAGGACGAGGAACATGCGTTAGGATTGCTGCGATTCGGAAAACTTTGCTGCGATCCAGGAAATTTGGGGTGGGTGGGTGGGTGGGTGAATTATTTAAAGAAGTCGGCCTAACAGATAACACAAAATGGAAGGTTTTGATTCTTTCGAGCCGAGGGCTTTCTCGGTGGGACCCTCCTCAACAAAATTAGGTTGACCTTTTTATTTTCCGAGGGGGAAGGGGGCGCACTATTTTCACCCGGATAACGAAGAACAAGTATGAATCTATTGCAGTGTTGTGCATCTGCATCTGCATAGATATGTACGGCTTCTGCCTTTGACGTGCACAGGCTTACGAATCTGAAGACGTCTTTCAGGGCGCGTAGATTATGGAATGAAGTAATTCACCAGAAGATGCTTCCATCTGAAGTCTCTGAGTTTGCTAAGGACACCGTTTCGACTTTCTCAATTTGGTAGCTTAGGGAACAGTGCCCTTTAAAAGCCTTGCTTTGGTTTTTAATATTTTTGTCCTCAGGGACAATAAAAATGGAGCTTTCGCAGCTTTTCACAATGATTTTCGCTTGTCGGCAGGAATTTAAATTTCTCCATTAGGCTGTCTAAACCCCCACAACGTCATCCTTACGAGTAGACCTAATAGTGTAACCAATAACAAGAAAAGGCTACGGAAATCAGAGAAATAACGTAGCAATTTCCTATAGATTTGAAGTGCTTATTAGTATGATTGGCCATCACTTTTGTGGTAAAGTCAATCGCAAATGAGAACAGTATTCCAAACATTGCTTGCAAGAAGAGACGTACAATGGAGTGATACAGCGTGGAGTTTTTGAGCTGAAGACGATGGACACTTATGCATCAGTAACATACAATATAAAGACAGATGTTGGCTTTGATTCTGACCAACATTTATTTATATATGAGAGACATATTGTATAGTAGTTTCACACCAGAGAAGGATCAAGTAGTAGACCATTGTAGCTTGGGAAAAGATAATTAAAATAATATAAGAGTCAATGAATGGTACTTCAAAATCACTTATAGTTCAAAAGGGATAATAAGTTTCATTAACTGATGAAAAAAGAGAGTAATAATGGACACTAGACCACCCTCCAAATGGGATCAGATGGTAGAAAACTGTAGTATGAGACGCAAATCAATATATGTTTCCTTTTTGGATAAACATTTTTAATAAATTACTGTATAAGTAGTGTTTTAGGAACCATTGTCCCCTTCTTGGGAGATTTTCTATTTGTGGGCTAGCAAATTGCAAATTTTGAAACTTTATTGCAATCGGAACGTCAACAACGTCTCAGATAGGGATTGACATTCGGCAGCGACTTTGGGTTATCGAAAACAGACTGTGATTGCGTTTTGCAATGGGCGTGCCGTCCTCGATAAGGGTATCGACTCTGGACTTCTTTAACTCAAGCAGGAGTTGCAGCGATATAAGCTGGACATTCTGGGCCTAGGCGAAGTAAAATAGTGGCACTCTGGGGAGTGGAAGTCAAGTAGTAGTAGACGCGAATCCGGTATCTGGTTGCTTCTGACTTATACCGAAAGGCCCGCTCACTTGGCCTGGGAGAAGGTTTCTAACAGATTTCTAACTGCAGGATTCCGGTCCAGGTTAAGGAGCATCACAATTGTACAATGCTACACATCCACGGAGACTTCCGATGTAGTGGAGAAGAATGCTTTCTACGAGGAATTAAATGCAGCTCAGAGAAAGGTCCCTAAAGGTGACATTGTGATCATGATGGGTGTTTTGAATGCCAAGGTGGAATATGACAAAAGTTTCCTCGGATATGTTGCAGGAAAACACGGTCTTAGCGACCCAAATGGTAATGGTGGGAGATTCAAGGATTTCGGCAACTTCCACCGCTCTTGCTTGACAATGGGAGAGTTGACTTCTTAATCGGACGACGGATATACTGAGTAACCCGCCTGAGAATATCGATGAGCATTGGGTTGCTATCAAAGATGCTCCTTTCTCGGTTGCCACACAAGTCGTCGGCCCGAAGGGGCATCATAAGATCTGGCTGACTGCGGAATCGTAAAAGCGGAGCGAGGAATGTAAGGCGTTGAAGGCTCTATTGACCGCTGCAAACGATGGCGGGTGTGACGCGCTTGAGCTCCGATACCAAACAAAATCGCGAGAAGTTCAGTGTTGTGTACGCTGTGACAAGAGAGAATTTGCTATTGCGCTGGTCAGGAAAGCGAAAAATGCTACAGATCGCAATGAATTCAGAAATGTATACTGCACTACGAAAGAGCTTCCATGTGGGCGCAAGTTTTTCGATGATCCTGTGAAGGACGTCAACGGTCGACTTCTATTCATGATGATGAACAACTGAAGAAGTGGAAATACTTCGTCATGGTTCTTAACCGTATCACATCCGATGAGGTTCCTCCTCTTGTAGATGAAATGGCTAGTCATCATAATATGCGGATATGGACTGTTCCTCAAAGCGGAAGAGAAACAATTTCGGCCATCAATGCACTCAAATGGAGTGAAGCCGCTTGTATTAACGGTCTCCCCGCAGAGTTATTTTTCGCTGCAACTGCAGTATATGGGGGTAGTACATGGAAAGTGAACTCCATTGTTACCTAAAAGCTCCAAGCTTTCGTCAATATCTGTCTGCGTTTTATTATCGGGATGCGCTGATCTGACACTGTTTCAAGCGAAGAATTTGGTCGGCAGACAGGCTTTTCACTAGTGATCGGAAGAGGGAAGCGGCAGTGGAAAGGTCACACATTAACTGGTTAACCCCAATTACATCGCCAAAAATAGGTCATTTTCACAATTTTTTCTTTAAAGAAAACTATACATATACACAGCAAGAGAGGTTTGCTATATTTATACAAATGAGGCATGATTTGCAAAAAGCGATCAAAGGACGCAAAAATAGAAGCTTTAAAAACCTTTGTAGTGAAGCTAACGTAAACCCATGGACAGACAGGTAAAATAAAGGGGAAGAAATCATGACAGGTAGCTTGTTGGACAATACTGAGATCAATAGTGAAGGCAAACAGCAAATATAGGAATACAGGCAATTCAGGGAATGAACCTGATGGAATTCTTAAAAAATCAATGAAAGCTTCAGTTCCCATGAAAGTAGATACGCTTATACGTAGTGTGCAACAATGTTTCAGGGTTTTCCTTAAAAATTGGAAGCAGCAACGTTTTGTTTTGTTATCAAAAGGAAGTGAAGTGAGATAGCGGAAAGTGAAAGGAAGGTCGCTCCACCATTGATGCAGAAAAAGCAATTTCAACCTCATAGAAGACCGGAGATGGTGCTGGGGGTCAAAGAGAATAGTGCAGTCTCTACGTTGGATGTGAAGAACTTCAATTCGGTCAATTGGTCGTCCATTGCTTAGCAGAATGAATACTCTGCACTACCTGAAGAATATAGTGGTAAGCTACTTTACCGACAGCGAGCTAAAATACGAGGGTGGCGAAAGTGCTGGTTACTACCGTGCCTCGCCGGATGGAATCTTACTCCTGCCTGTATCAGAAGGAGTAATTGGATTCGCCGACGATACTGCCGTGGTTTATGTGGCAAAGCACACTCACCAGATTTATGTGAGCGAATGAAGCAATCTGAAAGGCTAGCTTGAAACTGTCGCACTAGGACTTACTGGTAACAGACCGGAAGTAAGGAGGTAGTCAAATAGGAGTCCTATAGGAGATCAACAACTTAGGATAACGCTTAATGAAAGTCCGATGGACATATGAGCTAATTTCAATTATCGAAATGTGGGCTAATTCTCACTGAGTAGTTACCAGTTAACGAGGTAACTATCTGACCATAGTGGCTGCCGCAAATATTTTCAAGGGGATAATAGGCTACTTCGAATTTCTTTTTGGGGTTAGAGAAATTAGAAACTCAGTAGTAGTTCTCCCTCCCGCTTCGATGTTCTTCCAAATAAACTATATATCCGGGCAATTTGGAGAAGATTGCGTTATCCTTAATAAATTTTGAGAATGCTTCATTTATGATGGTAAATTATCTAATATTATATCAGAAGCTCGTAAAACCACAGCAGCGTGGAACAGTATCGCAACTGTTTCATTAGGTTTCGAGTTCCAGATTCCAAAACACGGATAGACTATAAATATCCTTTCATAAATAAAGTGTCGACCTCCGGGTACGTTCTAAATAATTAGTAACCGGAGTTGAATTTATGACAAAGAGCAACTCGATATATGAAAAAGCAATTGTGATATCGAATTCGCAGTTTGCCATAAGTAACCGTAGCCATGAATGAGTGGAATGGACTGCAACCGTTGGTGTAATTTATAATTCACACGTATCTATTTAGGAATTCAGAAACGGTCCTATTTCCATCGTACGCCCCCTAATTTCAACTAAACTGGCCAATTTTATGCACGCCTGCAACGAATGCAATAACAATCAACACTTGGTCTGAATATTTCATGAAAAAAGCAACCATTACCGCAACAGTTGGCCTAACCAACAACTCCAATCATTTTTATGTGACATCTATTGTTGGCAACAGATTTTTACACGCCATTAATTCCGAACTTGCGTGTAACATACATTATTATTACTGAACGTACTCGTGTGTTGCTGACTCGACGCATATGTGAAATGTGATTTAAAGTGCAACGACGAAGGTAAAAAACAGCAGGAGCATAGCGTCGTCTCTCCTTCTGATGATTATATTGGCAAAGCATTTTACAACAATTGAAAGGCACTCGTAGGTACTATTTTGCAACGTGGGCGCGATCGTTGCAGTGATATTGCATACAAAACGCAATCCATATCAAAGCTATTGGATGACTTTTCACCTCTTGCAAATGTTGATATCCAACCAATGGGACTGCGCAAGATGAAACGTCCTGTGCTCTGTGTTCCGAGGTATTTGCCAGATATAGTCGCATAAATGTATGTACATATGCACTGGAATAGATGCATGCATGCAGCCTGGGAAGTCAAATCGATGGAAGGAGGACCCTAGTTGAAGGGATTCTATAATATTTCAAACCCATTTATGTGAATTGGACAAATTTTATTGGAGGTAATTACTTTAATGTCACTGCAGTCCTTTTCCGAAATGAATGCTAAAGTAGTCCCCGTAAAAACTTGATAGACCAAAGGCTGCGGATTATGGGTTTAAACCACATCTTAAAGGGGTCATAAGCAAATCAGAGATGTCGTCATGACCGCGAAGCAGTTAGAGATCCCAGAAGGCCATCGCGAGTTCACTTGTGTCAGCCAAGAAGGAGAGCAATATCATCACTGCGGAATAGGTCGAATGATGACCGTGTTGGTGGAGCTAATTGCATGCTTCTATACTATGCAGAGCGTCAAGTCTTGGATAAGATAACGCTCGGGAGATGTGTTATAGACGTACACATGGACGTATCTGGAGAAGGCGAGTATGAGCATACTTCTGCTCAGGCCGAGATCAAAATTGGCTGTGGGAAGGATACCCAGAAATAAAACCGAATATGGAGAAGAAACCCAGAGCCGGCGGTTTTTGGAAGTAGATAAGCGGATTTCCGGCAGTCCATATCCAACGACGACAGTGCATTTGTTGTGGGAACCTTAGTTACTGTCGCATCAAATGTTATAAAGGCACAGGAGAGAGTAGAACTGGCTCCATTAACGGACTCGATTTTTCGTAGACACCCACGCTTAAAGGCAGCTTCCCATGCGAATCAAAATGCTATTCCCAAGGGAGAGAGTGTGGCGGGATACGGGAAGGATCAAAATATGACTTTTAACTGCCCGAGTGACGTAAGGTGCAACGACCAGTCGAGAGCCGCCTTTATTAGAATGCCGGAATATTCATCAGAGTATAAGGGTCATGATAGCAAGCATCAGGTTGGCCTAGGGCGAGACCCAGTATGAAAGAGTAGTGAAGACATCGGGCGAAAAAGTAAACTAGCCAAAACAGGTGTCGCCCACTTAAAACTCGGGAGAGGAGAAATCGGGGAAAAGGCGATTGAAGGAATCAACAGAGCAGCAAACCCCTAAGAGAAAAAGGGCTCAGCTCCCGAAAACTGGAACAAGTAAGGAAAACGTATGAAAGCAGAATTTTGGAGAGAGGGTATAGACCCCCAAGGAGAATGTGAAAACTTGGAGAAAGTTGGCACCTCGGAAAAGGAGAAGCAGAACGAGAATACAACCGGAGGTTATTATCATCTCCAAACGTGGCGAAGGGTCTACGCTAACATTCTTATAGGAGTGAAGGCAGATCCAGAACTCACCAATTTGGGAAATAATGTTAACCGGCTTCGACTGCTCAATAAATCCAAGGATATAACGGCGGATAAATTTTTGAGGCAAATTGGAAACTCTTTAAGACAGTAAGCCGAACGCAAGTCTAGTAGGCCAGAGATCCCTATAGTTTGCAGGGATATAGATGAGGTCACCATAAAAAAGGAAGTTCTCGGGGTCTTGGAAAAGGAGTTTTATCTTACTGGACTTCAATTGTCAGCGGTAAAAACGTTACGGAAAGCCTACTACGGGGCACAAACCGCCTTAATCAGCCTACCAGTGGAAGCATCACTTAAATTGTCGGCAGCAGGGAACGTAAGAATAGCTGGGTTAGGTGGCGGTTTAGTGAGCAGGCGGCGCTGAAACGATGCTTTAGATGTCTTGACTTCGATCGCATCGCGATGACAGGTCGACGCAATGCAGGAGATGCGTAGTGGAGGCCAACCTCAGAAATGCTTGGGCAGCAGACCAAAAATGCCAACGTGTTCAAGGAAGGAGAGTGTAGACCATCGGCACACTGCAGACAGTAGCAGATGTCCAGAATACCACAACGCAAATCGCAGGTGGGGTTGATACAAATTAAGCCAAACCACTGTCCGGCGGCGTAAGATCTACTCTCGCAAACCATTCAAGAGAGATATATTGATATTATCATAAATAATAAACAAATTTGGCTCGCAATTACAGTGGTAGCATTTAGGTTAGGCTGAAACAGGCCAAGCAGCGAAGAACAAGCCTTCTGGGAAATAATGGAACACCCGGAAGGAGGAAGGCTTCATCAGAACGAAGGTGAAAGGAGTTCATATATACTACTATGCTATGGCCTGCCCAGCGCTACACTTGACGAGTATAAACAAATGCTGAGCGCTTTGGTTTTGCACACGAGAGGATGTTGTTGAATGGGGCAGCTAGACAACAAATGTGGGAGGACGTATTCGCGAATGTTTCAAAGGAGGGGTCTTTCCGTCTTTAGTGGACCTGATATAAGTGAGCGCCGTTTTAGTCAGAAGAGTTGCTTGGTAAACTGCCCCGGTACTCTTTGAAGCTCACTAATTACACGCAGAGCCGGGGGATTTGCAGGGTTAGATGGCGAAAAGTTTCGAGGGGGGCACGTTCTTTGGCCGCTACGCTAAAGTTAACCAGATTCCTCAATGCGTGACGGAAACATGTGATGCTACTGTACCCAAAAGACAACTGCTTCCCAGTAAGCGACCCAACTACTGATTGAATAACGGAATCGCAAGTTTGCGAGGCGCATCTTTCCAGACAAGGAGGTTTTTACCAGAGGAGGGGAAAACCCGGTAGCAGCGATCCAGAGGGGACGCATGGAAAACTTCGGGGCTGTTTAAAGGAGGCACTTCGTTAAAATAAAGAAGACGCCGATATGAACAATTGGATTGTGCCTTACAGGGTGGTAATGAAAAGATTGCAAAGATCACCGCAAATGTCTATGCCTTCAGAAAGAAATAGTTGCCACTCTGTTTCCTCGCCACCAAAACAGCGGAAGACAAACGGTGTGTCAGGTCAACGAGTGTGTGATACCTCCTCCATGCAGTGGAATGTCATGTCTAATGGAGTGTTAGTGTTTCCCAGTTCAGACGAGGCTACGATTAGAGGTTTTGCTGATAACGGACCTGTTGAAGAGGATGACAGAGCATATGGAGGAAGTAGAGGTTTACGCGAAGGAGACTTGCGGGCGGTGAAGACTTGGTGGAGAAGGCTAGGTTGGCACTGGTGGATGAGAAAACGGAAGCAGTCCTAATAATTAATCGTAGGAAGAAAAGCAAGTGGAGGTGGAACTAGGAGACTGCTTTTAGACACAGTTGCGCGATCTAGTCTATATTACACGTCGCCTGTAGACGGAAGCTCTTGCTAACTTTCAGGAAGCAAGGAATCCGGTTACCGGCTGATGGCTTTGCAGCACTTTTAAAACCGCACCAGATGAGGACGAGCTTTCGGAGGGTCGGTGGACGAATAGGCTCATTCTCAACATTAGGATATAGCTTGAGTGGAAACGTGGAGAAACCAAATACCACACCAACCTGTTCCTGATGGAACACGGTGGCGGATTCACTGAATTGTCCTGTATGCAGGAAGCTGTAAATGTGATGATTCACTGCCCAAAGTTTGCAATAAAGAGAAGAGATCTGAATCAAGCGCGATTATAAAAATACAGAGCGAGCTGGTGAAGGAAGTAAGGAGGAGTAAAGCTCAAAGGACGAGTGCCCAAAGGTAGGAAGTAACACCTAAATGGTGGTTTCGCGGGGCTGGTGCCGGGGGAAGGCCGGGGGTCGTTTTAAGTGGGTGCAAATCCCACACGAGCCCGCTCTAGCTAAGATTCTCGCACGGCGGAGCTAGAACGGACGTGTCTTTCAAAGGCTTCTATAGCTCCGTGTACGCACAGAAAAAAATGTTGCCTTATTCATGAATGTGGGTTTCTTGACAATACAGGGTAACATTTGAATTTTCAACCCATGTATCGAATGAAATGGCTAGATTAGCACTTTTAGAGTGTCAGTTTTGAAGCTAGTTGCGTCCATTCTACAATAAAGCAATTTTGTAATAATATAGGCAATAATATGTAATATGTATATGTATGCACTATACGGGCAAATTTAGTGGACTGTAATTAATAAAGTTGTCTTTTCCCAATAAAACTACTACACTTTAGTGCATCATGTGTACATCGAATGTCAGCATCACATCAAAGTTAATTATCTAATATACTTAGGAAATATACTTTTTGAGGTTAGTACCAATGGAATCATCGTGTACTCCCGGAGGGGTGAGAGAACTGGGAGCCTATGTAGGAGGAGAGGGAAGGTCCAATCTAGTCTAATCCGGTTGAAGAATTGTGGTATTATCACGCTATTTTGATATCAAAACAGTAAGGTTTCATTATTAACCCCACTCCTGAAGGGAGTGAGGGAGCATGAAGGAGACGTGAGAGCTCCTTCATCAGCAACACCTTTAAAAAAATTGCGGCGATCGCATCCCAACAAAAAGTGATAGCATGCAAAGACTGGAGGATGGCGCGCGGGTATTTCGATGTCATCATGGTAAGTTTTGATTTGATAACTCCATCTGCGGAGAGGGAGGGGAGGGGGGAGGAAGATGTGCACGCGAAAGGGGAAGGTTCCCACACTCCCCCTCCTTAATGAGCCTACTGGTGAGGCAATTATCGCGTTCCGCATGCTTGTGGGCAATCACAATTTCATAATTGCCCTAGCGGAGAGGGAGGAGAGGACAGAGCAGAATTAGGATATTCATTTATTTTTCACAATTCCTAACTCGACGAAAGTAAAAAGGGAACGTTATTCGAATGATAGTGAACTTGAGAAAGGCGGAGGGAAAACTGGCAAAAAATGGGGCTGGAAGAAATGACGCCGCAAGTTATCAGCAAACTGGCGCCAAAATACCCTCTTCGCTTTGGAATTCCCGCGAGTGTCAGCAGCCCATCAAAATTAGCTTTCATATTGGTAGGTGTAGAGGAATTCAAAATTCGAGGCTGTAATACTAGATCAAGGCTGGCAAAGAGAAGATCCACCCGGAAATAACAATTTCCAAAAGGTGAAGATCGAATGGAAAATTAGGCAGTAGGGAGAGTCGCGTTAGACGAAAGCAGAAATTTAGGAGTTTTGATATCGAAGTTATATCAGTCAGCAAACGGACAACAAGCAATTTCCGCAGTTGAGTCGAGATTAAACGGCAAGGGAAAGGACAAATTTAAATTGATCGTAGAATTCAAGGCTCTAGATGGCCCTTAAATGTAACCTCGCTTGACTTAGAGCAAAGGGTCATATAGAAGGTGAGGCCGATTTATGGAAGAAAATAAACCACTATTATCAGGTAATCTGCGGAGTTAGCGCTTAAATCGATTGTAGACGAAAGAGATGCCTTATCTGCCTCAAATTTTGCAGTAACAGATTCAGGTTGCCAAAAGGAAATAGTAGAAACAAAACAAAATATCAATATCGAAACAACCAAATGAACGGAGGATGTCAACTTATGATATCCGTTTTCTGGGATGGATGGCGTTAAATAGATAGCTTCCCTCTACGCTGCTATATATATAAAACGAATAAAAAGATTGCTGAAGGTCATCAGAGATAAAGGACAAAGCACACTGCAAGCTGGGATCTATCACTAAAACAGCCCTCTGCACAAAGCCGAAGTTGCAAATCTAGCCCCCAGCGGCTTCGAGGGTTCCAAAAAAAGGTAGAAATCGCTTATGGTTGAGGAGTTTATCTTATTATTTCAATTACTTTTTTTGATAAATTAAAAATACAAATTTTTCTGCGACCTAAATGTTTCCATATTGCTGACGCGGTGAATGACCCAATACCATAAAAAGAATATTTGCTGCAACAGGAAATAATTAAGGTGGCCAATGCGTATATTTTGGTTTTATTTTAAATTTTGTTTTCCGTGTGAAACGCCATGCAAACGAGCTGGGATGTAATGCTAATGAATTCGCTTCTTTTAGGGTAGTCCGGAATGACATATATGGTTTAAACCAGTGGAAACTAAATAATTTGCCAAAAACATTATATTTATTGTGTCTTAAATGTTTTTAATTTGGTTTATTAATTGGAGGAAGGAGGTAGATCTAATCTTTCACTTGTTAGGAATAAATATGTATAAATATGTCTTTATATTTTTGTAATTCTAAATGAAATATGATGTGAACGACGTAAGTAACGGAAGACAATTTTTATAGGAAGCGCTGGCCCTTCTTGCTGTGCGCATCATAGAGTATACCACGATTTTGGATAATTTTTGGCCCACAAATTTCTATTTATAAAATAATAAAGTTTTGTTTTGATCTGGAGATCCCGAGATGGAACTTGGTCTCATATAACGTATAACACATTTTTTTCATGATGCGTCTAGAAACGGAACCTGCGTTAAATGCCCTAAGAACCTGAGAATGCAATGAGATTAGCTGAAACTCAAAACTCGGAAGGACTACCACAAAATAAAATAGCCCGGAAACCAGTAGTTCCTGCTTTTGGTGTGTCATATTATTCAGTTGAATGTGAAAATAAATTTATACGAAATTTATATAAAAAGGCAACTTTGACCTACTATAACTTTGCTAATAATAATAAGATTCTCTCCAAACTTTCCAATATGTAGAAAGCAGGCGTGACTGCGTCAAGCCAAACATTTCACTAACTTGGGTTACCCAATAGAATCTCTTTAGATTTAATCGAATATGTGATGCCGATTTTTGAGAGTTTTCTTGGGAATTAGGAGGAGGAAGAGGAGAGGATCTTTAAGTTAAACAGGGATTTCGTTGAACAAATCAACAAATCATTTATTTAAAAAAAAAAAACCAAAAAGAAAAACAGGAAAAAAATTATGTCCATATCACAAAAGTTAAAAACTTGAATTAATTCTATAAATTATCAATGAAAAAATAAAACCTTGAGTCAACACTGTTTTACATCGTTTTACCAGAAGTTTGGTATTTTTTGGCACTACTAAATCTAACAGTTGGCAATTGGGTGCTAAGAATTATGTGAAGGAAAAAAGCAACATTTACCACTATTCACAAAATTAGAATCATATTCCCCGGTGAAAGAGCGATTCGGTCAGGCTATGGTGGTGTTGAAAATTGCCTTCCGACAGATCAAGAATGTGTTGAAGCTGGCTCAAAAAATACGTTTATCTAGCTGACTTCGATCCACTTGTCCGCTGGTCATGTTTTAGGGATAAGTGGAACTGACAGATGGATGCGTTGAAGCGACGGTTTGAAGATTATTCGGTTTTCCTCGCGAAAGGTGCTGTAAGGACTCCAAACCAAAGTGAAACAGTATACGCATCCAGAGAATCAAGAGGAGATGTTTTAAGGAGCTCTGCGACGGACTTAAACCCGTGGGGAGCGTCTATACAATCGTTATGGGACAATTCATCTCCTTCCAGCAATCTCCGAATGACACGGCAATTCCAGCAGTCACCCGGGACAAACTGCTAGAGATCTGAGGTGGAATAGGCGACAATAAAACCCCGAGTCTGGATGACATATCAAATAAAGCTCGCTGTGAAACCTGCGATAATTTGTGTTCCCATCTATCTCGCCGTTGTTGTTGATAACTACTTGCGAGAAACGAGTACCTTGCTTCCACGGATGTCCCACAGGACTTCGTACAAGGCCCAAAAATGCATCGACAACGATGTGATTAATTTTCTGGCGCCAGAGGAAGCCACGGTGGTGGATTACGGCAACTACATACCACTAGTTGAAGATGCTAAGTTGTATTCATATGAAGCAATCAATGCTATTAAGGCTTGGTTAGGGAGCGCTGGGCTGGTATTTGTGAAGCAAAAGACGGAAGTGGTCCTCAGCAATAAGGGGCATCCAATATTTGGGAGTGATCATAGATGCGAAACTCAATTTTCAGCAGCATATAGAACACACTTGTGAAAGTCAGCATGACGAGTTTCATTTTGCAGTCTAAGTTTGGGAAACAGTACTACATGTTTTATGTAACTGAGTGCAGACTACAAAAGAACAGCCCTAAGTGTGCATTTTGCCAACAGGACCGTCTCAGATGATGCTGCACTCGTTAAGAATATCTCATCTTTTTCACAGATAAAAAAAGTCGAAATGAGAAATCTAATGGTAGATGACAACAGTGAAGGGACCAATTAAAACAGTTCGTTAGACACACAGGTTGATCCCTAATGCCGAGAGTGACTGGAGAGAAAGCATTGGGAGATCAATTATAAGCTCACACAGTTTTACACAGGGTATGCAAGATACTGTCAATACCTGTACAGGTTTAAACTGAACACCTCACCTATCTAAACTGTGATGAGGTCCCGAAGGAGACGCATTCTTCTAATGCCCAAGATTCGTGAAGAAAGGGGAAACCTAGAGGCAACTTTAGGTGAAATGCTACCACTGAACATTTTGCCTGGAGAATGTTAACATGCCAGGAGGATTGGGATGTGATCAACACCTTGATCGCCGTAATCTAGGGTAAAGTGCGAAAAGTGGAAGAATTCAGGAAGCCGCGGTTACGAATGCCACGCATAGAAAAAGAAGGAGGCCTAACTAAAGTGAGCTAACTCTGCCTCGTGCCCAAGGCGGTCAACACACTACTCTGATCAATAGAGAAAAAAAAGATTTTTGCTGAGCTATAGAGAAGAGGCGGATGTAATGAACGAACACTACACATTCTATTTCGAAAAGAACTGATGTTTTGCATTGAATCTAAAATCTATTCCAATATCCAACCAGAGACGAAAAGTATACTGAGGGGCTGACCAAACTGAATGCGTTAGTAGCAATATTTTTTTCTAATTCAAAGCCTTTTTAAGGGTTTTGAATCCGCATTTCATAATCTTTGTTTCTACCCCTGTCCTCAAGTTATTTATTTATTTAATTAAGGCAATCTTCAGAAAAGTGAATTCCTAATTAAATATTGTCCTCAGAGGGAGGAGCAAGTAAATGGCTTAACTTGCCATTAAAGCAAGGAAGGAGACTGAGCCAAAAGAACCAAGCTGTAAGGCGTTGTAAGACCGGCATAGCCTCGGGATCGGGGTAGTGAAAGTAAATCTAGAGCTTAGCGAAGGGCACTTTAAAAATATCCGCGCTACGTGCACTCTGAGAGGTCATGCGAAAAATAATACCAGAGTTGGCAGAATAGTCCATTAGGCAATTACAGAGTTTGAAAAGGCTACACATTTCAAGGAAGATAGGGTGTTGCTGCAGGGAAGGGAGACTGAAGGTGCGGAGCGGTGACGGTCCACCCGACGAAGGTTCTTTTCGAAAAAGGAGTCTAGATGAATTTATGTTGTGCAGTTTCAACAGCGCGACAATCACGGTTGCAATATTCAAGGATGTTTCCGATATGGGAGTTGAAAGGTGTTAAAGAAGGCTGAATTAGCGTAAAGTCGGAGGAGAAACGTAAGATAAAAACAGACATTGTGGAAGCTTGATTGATGATGTCAATGAAGTGGGAACTGAAGCAAAGTTTATCATCGGGTTTTGAACGGAGGTCCGTAGTGAAATGGGTTATCCGCCAAGAGAGTAGGGAAAAGATGTTGGAGAGCGTTTAAGTGAATAGCACATCCAGTGACAATTGCTGATATTCAGAGCCATCTTGTTAACTGAGCAGCAACGGACCAAAGAGTCAAGGTTGAACTGCAAGAGAGCACAATCCAGCGGAGAGAAACAGAGGCAAATAATTTAAGGTGGTCAGCGTACAGTTAACATGGGCAGGTAAGGATGAATGGGAGATCATTGATAAAAAAACAAGAATAGGAGAGAGCCAAGAATGGAATCTAGGGGAACACCAGAGGAGCGGTAGAAGGAACGGGATGAGTGCCCATGAAAAGAAACTTTGCAGGAACCGTTTGAATAGTAAAACCAAGAGATGATTGAGAGAGGGGGGGGGGGGGGGGGGAAGGATTAAGTGAATGCAGTTTGGAGAGGAGAACATTGTGGTCAATGGTATTAAAGGACGTAGACGTATTTTTCGAGGATTTTTTTAGTAAGATGAAAGAAGAGAGAGGGACAGTAGTTCGCAGTTAATAAAGGATCATCGCTCTTGACGATAGGGATGATAAGGGCCTCTTTTCAAAGAGGAGAAAAGTAGCAGTCTTTTAAACTTTTATTGAAGACACTACACAGAGAGAGGGAAATGTGTTGTTTACTGTTGACAAGGAAGAGGTTGGGAAGCCTATAGTGTAGAGTGCGTTCTTTGCCACATGTGCAGTACTTCATTCGTCTTTTCTAGAGGCAATCTTAAAAGGGAATGCATTTAATAATATGCAATATTCTCCCCTTTTCTTCACATTTTAACACCTCATAACTTTCCCAATATCCTTCCCCCAATTTCTTCTTTCCCACCCCAACATTCACTTACATCAACCATATAATACATTCAAATTTATAGTTTCATTTTTATTCTAAAACCCATTTACATTTTAAATATTTGTCAATTTAATGTAATGTATTGTAATAATAATTCTTAAATATTGCATGACTGGTCATAAGGTAACGTTGACCTTGCATTTAAACTTGATCAGGTCATATATTATGAATACAGACCTAACGTTTGTTTCCGGATGAGGCGGCTGAAAATGTATTGTTGCATTGATGATTAGCGGGATTGGGACCGGCTAATCGATGGACAGCCGAACAGCTTGAATGGGGAGATTAACGACAAGTGCTTTTGCGATGTAAATAATTGTGGAAATCATATAAAGTAGTGCAGGCTTGTGATAAAACGATAAGAAAGTAAACATACAATGAAATTCTAATGTAAGGAAAAAACCCTTCCAAAAAAGCCGCGGAAGATGACAAATTAGAAGAAAGTATCCAGACAGGGTGCCAGTCATCGTAGAAAAGGCCCTGAAAGCGAGAATTGGTGAGTTAGATAAGAAAAAGTATTTGGTGCCCTCTGATTGGAATGTAGGACAGTTTCATTTTTTTGATTCGTAAACGTATTATTTACGCCTAGAGCTTGCTCTTCTTTTCTTCGCAAATAATTTCACTCCGCCGACATCAGCGAGATTGGGATCGTTATACACCAAATGTGACGAGAACTTCAGTGTTCAGAGTAGCATCGGATCGCGCAGTGTAATCAAATTCCTCACAAATCAAAACTTTAGGGGGTGAAAAACATTCCTGTAAAATTGAAAACTATTGAAGAAGTGGATGAAATCATCTGCATCTAGTGTTCACTGCATCACTAATTTCCGAATGACCTCTAACACAACTCCAGCGTCCATCGGTATGGCTTGAGCTGCCGACCGCCATTTTGTTCCGTCGCAGCATGTTCTGATAGCATTCAAACCTTTACGGTGTTGCTCGACTTTGTTGCCTGAACGACTAACCATAGATTGGTCCGAACACGTGAGCCAATCCCCAGAGTTTTAATTTTTCTTTGTTTATTTGTTTTACTGATTAATCTGACTGCAATCAACACGGGGGATTTTCGCGATCCCTACCCGGTAGCACAGACGCAAACGATTATTAATGAGGAACTCAAATAAGGAAGGCGTGAGGAGAGGAATGGCGGGATATTCGGAGCAGCCTGGATCAAGAATAGATGTAGAGGGCGCAGAGTAAACACGGAAGAGAAGTAAGAACAAAGAAGGTTGAAGAAAGTTGGCAGTGGAATCAGCAAAGTTGATGGAAGAAGGGAGAGATTGGGCCGGGGTTACTGGCGAGTGTTGAACCAAAACGGTTTCAAATTACCGCGGGCAATGGCTGCTTCGACGTTCAACAAATTTCTCTATGCGTTATCTTAATCATCAACCGCACAGTGGAGCGTATAGCCGAAGCCGAAATTTCTTCCGCAAAGCATTTTTCAGGCGGATTTCTGAGCGGGGGACCTCCGTATCAAATTCAAGTGGGGGGTAGTGAGCGTCAATTTTCGCATAAGAGGAGGACGAGGAAATAGAGAGAGGTGGTACTCGGGAAGGCTGGAAAGGAAGTGCTGTCAAGAAGTTTTTGGAGGTGTTCATAAAGGAAGAGAGTAGAAGGAAAGAATGGAAGAGGATGTTGAAAGCAATAAGAAGGCTAGGTCAACTAGGCCAATTGAGCATGGGGAGGTTAAAATCTTCTAGAGGAAGGAAGGAAGGTAAATTTGGCAGTAAGGAGTTCCGACAAGCTCTCTAACAATTTTTCGTACAGATGGGAAAGGCGTGCACAGGAGATACAAGATACATTAAACGGGAGAGACTTAGGCGAGGAGGGCTTGATAAATACACCTTCAGGCCAGAAAGAAGGATTGCCGGTTGTGCCACGTTCGAACAGAAAAGTGACTTTAAAAGAATGATGTTGGCTTGAGTCTATTTATCATTAGAATGATATGGGCAGCTTTTTAAGGAATACTGGGGTATCTATTCGAGCAGTACAAGTAACCCGATATATATAGCAGCCTTGTGTGCTTACGGGCATTTGTACCATTTGCGCTAACATCTTTCTCTGCAACTCTTCCCCATTGTTCATTCGGTCCCCTTCATGCGGGTCACCATTTGTCATATTCTATTCAAATTTGTTGTCATTCCTATTAAATGATCCACCCCTTTACAACCAAATTAACTCGCGTGACCACAATCATATTAGTAAACGTTTTATAGCGCCATAATCATCGTTATCATCATCAAAGCGGTCGGTAGCCTTTGCCTGGCCATTGCACGATTCTCACGCGTTTCGGGGCGAATTGAATTCAATAAGTTTGCGCCGCGGCCACTACACTGGGCCGACCTCTGCGGGCAGCGGTATTGTTATTGCACGCACTAAATTACATACAATAATAGCCGAGTAATTGCATCCGGCACCGAAACGTGCAAGTAACGTGAATGTATCTCCATACGATTACGACGATTACGATTTATGTGCGCACGATGCTTACAACATGATAAGTGCACTCACTATCCGAGGAGTACACGATAGGTCGCCGTTGTTCGATTTGTTCACTAGGTCCCTGGTCGCGATACTATCAATACTCGCGACATAACTTGCAAGATAAGAAGGAAGATAAGTTATCGGATATGCATTTTGCATATTAAGATGCAAATGTAGTATTTTGTCAGTGAACAGATGATAGAGATTTACATGAGGACATGAATCGAGGAATGGCATTCGGGGCAGCTAGGCTAGAACGTGGAAATTTATAGCAGTCTAGGACCAGATACGATTCAAGTTAAATTGATTGCATTGCGGACTTTACAACTAAAACGGGATATAATTGAGCAGAACATACCGCCGCGGTTGATTGGGATCGAAGCCACCTGGACTGATATTGTCTAACCAGTTCACCATTATGTTCCTAGCAAATGACGGAATTGTCCAGGTGTTGTGTGTGGTTAAAATTTTTGGCGGCTTCCATTTTAAGGGAGTAAGTGATTGGTTGTTTGCCAGTAACGATAAAAAACATCTGGAGGCTTACTATAACCGAAATGGAAATGTGAGGTAAAGATTAATTGAGCACTAGTTAGCATGCTGTATCTTACCAGCGAAAACTTCGAAAACAGTAATAAGGTCGGCTAACACACAGTCATATATGATAAATTACTAGCCCAATGGTGTATTTAAAAAAAAAAAAATACTGAAACACTCAAAACAAGATGCAAAACGATGCAGTATTTGTTGAAGCTTTTTCTGGCTCAACTAGGTCGAGTCCTTTTCATTGAAATTTCTGTTCCTGGTCACTGAGAGAATTCCCGGCCCCTCCGACTTTTTGACGGGGAATCCCATATTTCCCTTCTCATGTAAGGTCTGGTTTTTGGATCCTCAATCGAAAATTCGGCACCGAGCTTTGCTCGCTTTCAATCGGATGTACATAAACCCATAAAGATTAGATAGACCTCGCACTCATTGGGATGACTCTCAAACGTGCATCCTCGATAAATTGGTACTTCCTTCAACTTAGGTGACAAGGTTAGGTTACATTTGCAACATCTATTAGGTTCCTTCAGTAGACCAAGTGTATAGAGCTGTTACTCTCGTGACTATTTCAAAAAGATTTCCGCCTATTGAAAATGAGTAATACTGATCGCAGATGACTTACTGCTCATGATGTCAAATTGGTTGCCAACTATTGATACAGATGCAACGATAAGGCATAAACTTGCCTTGGCCGAATTGATAGGCGCAACATTTTTTTAGTTATGAGTAACAACAAACTGACTGAACTGGTTGATAAAATTTAGGATGATTCAATGAATATTCTTGCTCTCGCATGCGAATCATTTGAGGACGATTATGCTTCATGAGTAAGCTTCCCACGCGTCAAGTTGATCCTAAGGCATGAATTTGAAAGAATTGATAAAGTTTATAAGCGTGACATATTAGTCACCAATTTACTGATACTATGGAAACATGACACAACGCTCTGATGACTACATAGAAGTTACAGACTTGATTTAGTAAGTTTTACTTGAGGTCCGCATGGTTCTGGAGCTTGAAAATGTCCTTCAATGAAGTTATCTAACGAAAATGCATACATTGGGTCTACCTTAGATATACCTTGATATATTATTAAAGATTCATGCTACAGTATTTCTGTGTCTACTTTTCGTCGCCCAGTTAGCTAACATTTTTCGGGAGCAAGCGGAAAATAAAATACCACCTGTAAAAGCTAGGTATCCCTTAATATTGGCTAATTCCAAATGAACGAACATCAGGGTAGCATTTTTAACATATTTAGCGGATCCTTTGTAATCAGACCGTACAAAAAAGTTCATTTGGTAAAATAATGGTGTTTAAAAACACTTTTTTCGATACTATACTATATAGGGCGGCCCATGTTCGATGAACGATTTTGGCAACACTGTAGGTTTCACATGTAATATCAAATCATTGCTTGTCTTGATATGACCAATCAGACGTGTTATCGCAATTTTTATGTCAATGGTTCATGATAATGGTACGAATGATTTCTGGTTTCAACAAGATGATACTCCACCGTACACAGCATACACCCTGTGCAGACCGAATGCTGCTGAGCAGCTAACCGATATCCTGTCCCAATATAAGGCTGATATAACAGCGCTGCAAGAGGTGCGATTGACAGGGACCGGTTTCCTGAAGGAGAGTGCAGAGTCGGATAAGGATACCATCTACGAGGCAACTGAGCGGACCCTCGAAGCGTGTCCCAAGTATGATATCAAAATCATACTTGGAGATTTCAACAGTTAAGTCGGGACGGAGCCCATATTCAGGCGACACGTCGACTCCCATAGCTTACATAGGAATACCATTGATAACGGACTGTGCATTATTCAGTTAACAGTATCGTATGAAATGGTTGTTGGAAGTACCTGGTTTTCGCGGAAAGCAGTTCACAAATATACGTGGGCCTATCCAGACGGGACCACTTTCAACCAAATTGACCACGTGCTGAACATATAGAGGGGCCAATATACCCAATATAGACTCGAATCACTATCTCGTTGGCAAGGTGCTCCGAGCTCGAAATACGACACCATCTACAATTCCCTCTGTTAATCAGGTGAGAGTGAATATTGAAGCCATCTACACAGCCCTTCGCAACACCTATAACAATGCATGCCGTAATAACCGCAGTCAACAGAGATCCTGGAGATGAAGTATTAACAAATGATCTTCACAACCACCTGAAGAACATTATCATTGATACAGCCACAAACATACTTGGCCCCAGCCGCAAAAAAAGTCGGAACGTGTGGTTTAACGATGAATGTAAGCTAGCAACGGAACGGAAGAATGCCGCATACCGAGTAAAGTTTCATTCTCAAAGAACGCGGGCACGCGCAAAGACTTATCACGAACTCCGTCGAGCGGAGAAGCGACTTCACAGGCGGAAAAAGGAGGCCTGGGAGAACCAACAAGTCTGTGAACTGGAAAAGTACAGGGAGCAGCCGCACCAGGCACGCAAGTTTTACCAAAAAGTCAGCAGGATGAAGCCTTATACACCTCGATACTCATCCTGCCAAGACAAAGAGGGAAATCTGATTTCCGACAGAATGAGCATACTAGAGCGATGGGTTGAGTACTTTGATGAACATCGGCCAGTAGGAGGTCCCGCCAACTGAAGACGACGGACAAATACTGCCATCACCAAGTATAGGAGAAACAGTTCATGCAATTCATCGGCTTAAAAATCATAAGTCGCCAGGAGCCGATGGAATTACAGCCGAATTGGTTAAATATGGAGGCGACCAATTACACCAAGTGGTTCATCTAATTGTGCTCAAGGTATGGGACAGCGAACCAATGTCTGACGATTGGCATCGGGGTGTTAAAAAATTTCTTCACCGCATATAGGTATGTGGGGTATCTAATAAAAGGCCACGCTTAGTACTTCCGAAACTAGCATTAGTTTTGACTAGTTGCTTCTAGGAATACCAAAGCAACATGGAGGACAATATCTTGCATACATATGCCAAATTTCATGGAAATCGGGCCATTACCCACTTGTTTTATCGTAAATACATTCGATAACATACTGAGCTTGGAAGGTAAAAAACAATTAAGAAAGAGTACGGCGATATAAAACCAAGCATTGATACCAACGTTCTCCACGGTATTTCGGTGCTTTTGCTCTTCTGATTCTAAGGGTGCGGCTTCTTTCGGATTTATATATTTTTAAATATCGTTATAAGTTGCATAAATCAGCATCAAGAGGGGGATCGAAAGGGGATGATTGAACCCCCGTTTCGTGGGAGGCTCCGAAGTAGAGACGTAAACAAAGCAATTACAGGAGAGAGGTTCGTTTCTCCCTGGATTCAGCAGCGTAACAGAATTTTTTGAAATGCGAACCTTAATGTCATGATTGGAGCCGAAGCACACTACCAGGAACCGACAGCGGTGACGTGTAGGTGTGATTGATGCGACTTCACTGAAGGGTTTATGGCAATATAGTTTATGTATCATGATAAGAGACAGCGCAAAACCGGGATGTCTGGAGTTCCTTATTAAGGCAGGCGGATAACGGGTGCTGTGCCTTTGATGATGATAAGGGGATTGGAGCAAGGAAATTTCTGATAAGAGAAAGGACAGCTAGCGAGTGACACTGATCGACTCTTTGGAGACTTAACTCAGAATCTATTGAGAACATAATGGGGGCACGATTGGTTCGGGAAAGAAAAAGCAATTATTTTGAAGAAAAGACAAAATAAATATTTGAGTCAAACTAATAATCAATTTTTTACGACTCCGTAAATTCCAAGCATCGGTTCTTAGTCGGTCAGATTATGGGATTTAGTATTATATTTTTCTTTACCGACAAGTTGCTTTCCATCTTCATTTTTCCAACTGAGATTTCGGAATTTGCTTACCAAGCGTTGTTGAAGAGTCGGAGGAAGAGTATGATTTTTTTCCATGAATTCCGCCTGGGTCTCTATACTCCGCTTCTGCACCCAGCTCCAATATTATTCCTATTCAGTCTATATTAAAACTAGTAGGTGAGCAAGTGGTTCCTATTATAAAAACTTTGACGCGAGAAAAAGTGAAAGCACTTTTATGTAGACAGCTTTTAGGGATATCGGATTAGTGAACCTCGGCGCAAAGCGGGATGTCTGGAGTACTTTATTAACGCAGGCCTAGTCCGGATACCGGTTGTTGCGCCGATGATGATGATGAAAAAATCAGCCCAGTTTTTATAAACCTGCGTTTATTGAGGAAGTCTAAAACTACCAAAAACTAAGCTCTTCCTTATGTTAGGTCCAAGCCCACTTACTTGGATGCTGCTTCCACGATGCATACGCTATAATCCAATGAACTTTTAGTTACGTGGGTTGTCATTGCTTACCTGGAAAGAAAAACAGTGAATATAAATTAGTATAAGGTTATTTAAGAAGTCAGTCTGAATTCATAGTTGTATACCAGTAAAATGTAAAATTCATTGCAAAGAGGGGATGTGTTTCCTTCGTTTCTTACTATTGGGTAATAGTTAGTGTGCGAAGGGTAACACTTAGGCCTTTTTTAGGTTGCCTATTCAACGGGGTCCCAAATGCGGCACTCGCAGATTTTTACAAATCCGAGAACATTTTCAGAATCACCCCATGGGGGGTGTATACAAGGGAGTCATGGCATCAATCAAGGGTAAACGCTCGTCCGCGATCATCAACCTTGATTTACTGCGGGATATCATCCCTACCATCTTTCTACAAGTTTCAAATGAATCGAACCTGCCGTCCAGGCAGATTCCGATGAAACTCCCGAGGCAACCACTGAAGAAGTCCTGGAAGCCGCGAAATAGATTATCGAAAATAAAGCCCCAGGCATAGATGGCATTCCGAATAAAGATCTGGTAGTGGACGTTAAAACAATTCTAGAGTGGTTCGCTGAAACATTTACGACGCGTCTCAAAGAAGGGATTTTTCCGGAAAAGTGGAGGAAACAGATTAGGTGATCCTTCGTATTACAGGCCTATATGCCTATTAAACGGTGTTGGCAAATTTTTCAAGTGGGTCATCTACAATAGGCTTGTATCTATCACAGAAAGAGAGACCTGTCAGATAGGTGTTTTTTGGTACCGAAAGACAAGATCTACTGTCAATGCGATCAGAACGGTGACGAAAATTGCTGAGGAAGCAGAAGAGGCCAATAAATCTTGCGCGATAGTTACTCTCGACGTGATAAATGCCTTCAATGTTGCAGCCTCGATGCGCTTCCTAACTTCTTCCGCCGTATCTGTAGAAAACACATTTCCGTCCCCATGAGTATAATCTACAACAAAAGACTAGAAGAATGCTACTCTCCCCATCTCTGGAAAGAGGCCCTTATCATCCCTATCCTCAAGAGCGGAGACTCTTCTCTTGCTGTGAACTACCGCCTATTTCCTTTCTCTCCTCTTGCTCCAAAATCTTAGAAAAATACGTCAACGACTGGTTGATCGTGTACTTCGGTTACCTCATTGTCAAAGAGCAGCATGGTTTCGTGAAACATAGATCTATGGCTTCAAACCTTCTGGTCTTTACCAACTTTGTTGCTAAATGCTTTAATTCACGACAGGAGGTACATGCTGTTTATACCGATCTCTCCAAACCCTTTGATACCTTTGACCATAACACTCTCTGGAAAACCCCTTTCACTACTGACTTGGGTGTAATATTCGACAAAAAACTGTGCTTCAATTCCCACTTTATTGACATCATCAAAATGCCTGGTTTTATCCTACGTTCTTCCTCCGACTTTACTTCAATTAAGCCCTCCTTAGCACTCTTCTATTCCCTTGTCAGAAACATCCTTGAATATTGCTGTATAGTCTGGTCCCCCTCTGCATTCGTGATTGCCGCGCCCTTGAAGTTGTACAACACAAATTCACCCGGACCTTCTTTTACAAAAAAAAAAACCTTCCACATGTTGATTATCCGTCGCGACTCCGCACCCCAATCTCCCCTCCTTGCAGCAACGCCGTATCCTCCTTGATATGTGTACTCTTTTAAAACTCTGCAATTGTCTGATGAACTACTCCGCCAACTTGGATATTACTTTCCGTATCGCCTCGTCTCATAACACACGTCATGCGGACATTTTTGATGTACCCTTCGCGGAACTCGAGATTTACTTCCACTCTCCGATCCCGAGGCTATGCCGGTACTACAACGCCCTACAGCTTGGGTCCTTTGACTCTATTTCCTTCTCTAGTTTTAAGCGTAAAATAAGCCACTCACTTGCTCCTCCTTCTGAGGACAATATGTAATAAGGAATTTGTTTTCTGTGTATTGTCCTAATTAAATAAATAAATAAATAAAATGGGGCAAAATAATTCCGGGTTTAGTCAAATTGGGCGCTCCCAAATACCTGGTACGCATAATCATAGAATTCCTCTGGGAGAGACTATTGTGTTACGATTGGAACGATCGACCTAAGACGCATAGAACAACTTGCAAGGTTCCACAAGGATCAGTCTTCGGTCCTCTCCTGTGAATAATAATGTTCGACGAAATTTTATAGTTTCAACTGCCCAAAGGAGTGACAATCATTGGCTTCGCAGACGACATCGGAGTGATTATTGCGACACAAGATATTGAGGAGATCGAGATACTCACAAACGAGGCAATTTTTGAAATAAGATCTTGACCAGAAGACCCTGGTTTGATGCTCGCAGAGCATAAAACCGAAGTGGTTTCGATCACCAAGCGAAGGAAGCAAACGTAGATAAAGATCAGAATTGACGAACACATCATACATTCGCAACCAACGCTTAAATACTTAGGAGTCATGGTTGATTAAAGACTAAAATTCAAGCCCCATCTTGAGAGTTTAGCAATAAAATCTTTCGAAGTTGCTACAAGAATATTACCGAATGTAGGTGGCCCTAGGTAAAGCCATTGGCTCCTTATCTCGAGAGTTGTCAGTCATAACGACATTAAAGTTGGAAGCAAATAGGCGAACAGTCGCAGTCCCATATCGATTGAGTGCGTTACGAACGTTGTGTGCTTACCGTACAGCATCAGACGAAGAATCATGTGTGATAGCAGGCATGGTCCCCATCGACATCTTGGCGAACGAGAGTTGACGCCTCCATGACCTATCATATACCATCGACGAGTCCTGTATCCAACTAAAGGACTAATAGGATTATTGCAGATGTCTTAAAATGAATCAAACGAAGACGCAGTGAAGTTAGCTAGGACCTAACTCAATTCCTAAGCGGACAGGGAGGGTATTGTGCATACCTTTATTTCTTCGGACGTGACGACTCTCCATATTGCTCATCGTGGTAGATGATTCCGGAGGATGCGGAGCATGTTGTTTTTAACTGCTCTAGGTTAGCCCCACATAGAACGGAGGCGGAAATTGAGGCTGGTGTGCGGTTGTCATCCGAGAATATTGTGGGTGAAATTTTAGCCTCTGGAAACACTTGGAGGAAAGGAGGGAGGAATATTGAGAAGGATTTGTAGAAGCTACTCGTGGTTTAGGTGATATCAGATGCTAGCCTAATGAACACGTAGGTAGTGCTCTATAGCAAACCAAATGTTGTTCTTAATAATCCTTCGGAGCGGTTGGTGAAGTATAATTGCCGAAGTGTTGAATGATATGAAAGTAAATACTATTTTGCAACACATCCAGAAATCTATAAATCCATCAAAACTGCTATCTTTCAATAAATTTATATGAAAACAACAATTCTTCCATGCCAGAGTAGCACTTTTCAATTTTTTCCATCAGCACCATTGCAAATGAATAAATTATGCGAATTTTATGTAAATGGACTTGGATATTGGCATGCAAACCGTCGGGGGCAAAGTATGTATCGGCGTCGGCATATATTTACACATTTTTACTCAGTACGCAAATTTCTGATGGCCTTAAAAGTTTTTCCTCTGCCTCTACTGCTCCCTGTTTCCATTTTTTTTATTCACTCAAGTGTGCGTTTATTGTATCTAAATATATAACAAACAACAGAGCATTGTGGATATGTATTATCGATGGCGCCAACATATTTTCGCAATCTTACCATACTTTTCCTGTTTTTTTTTATGAACTAAAAAGAAAGTTGGGTGTCGATTTTAACTGAAGAAAGATAAAAAGGAAAATGTATTTCAGTTGTACTGTTGTGTGTCCACACACGAATACGAGTAACTTACATGCTCGTGGGGGGTACATACATAATTTTATTTTATTTTAGTGTTTTTGGAATATCGCCAAGGAAAATAAAATTCTCGACAGCGAATTTTATTCAGATAGTAAATCAGTGATAAGAGAAATTTATCTTTCTGCCCAGGTGATGGACATATGGGTGTATCATGAATTTGTTATAACTCATGACATATGGGGATTTACGCTATTTTTCAAATTCCCTTAGGGTCATTGGCCTGTCGAGTAAGAATTTATATGGACAGGATTCCGCAATTCAAACCCGGAAAGCCCACGGCTTTGCATATGTTAGTTTGGATGTTTTGATTCAGAAACAGGGTTTGATTGCAGTGGGCATCATACAATATCGACGTTTGTGAGTTGTTGAGTTTACGAGTGCGATAATATATTCTGAAAATAAAATTTCGCTTCATTCCAAATTAACTACAAAATCCTTACTTCTTTAATACAGTACGGAACTTGTCTTCTATCTTTATCTATCTATCTATCTATGTATCTTTAATTAGCAGTCTTTTGGGACAGTATTCTTGAAGATACCATATGATGGAAGGCATATCAGCAATATGCAACAATGTGGAGTTCCTGCGGCTTCGCAGCATCCGCATCATTTTGTTCACTTTGGCCTGTGATGAGTTGAGGAGAGATTTTCTTCAATGCAGGATATTTTCTTTTTCTCCTACTTAACTTCCTTCAAAAGCTCTATTATCGTCCTTTCAATTTCCTACTTCTCATCCCAAAATTCCCTTTTTTAAAATATCAATTTAAAAACGATCATTTTTTAGTTTCCTTTCAGTAATTTTATTTCGAAACCCCTATCAACATTTGACTTGCCCTAAAAGTCTAAAATTTATTTAAATATTTCCAACAATTTTTTAATACTCCAAAAACGACCATTAACCTCTTTGTTGTTTTTATCACATAAGCCTGCTCATACTGAATATTATCCATTTCTAACGTTTATTTCTGACTAATACGAAATGCTAGGCAAGTGAATTCAAGTGATGCTGGGGATATTGCTTTTACAATGAAGACGGCTCCATACAAATGATAGAACAATTCAAGGCAGCTTTGTTTTTGTTGTCCTAGCTGATGAGGAATTTTGGATTTAAGGTCTGGGATGAAACAATGGCGGGATATTAGGCAGCTGAGGAAGATGAACCGGGAAGTCAACTGACTCATGGAATACAGCTTTGGGGACGAACAAGGAAGATAACAAACGGCGAGGCGAGGTTCTCTATGAATTTCCTGGTTTTGAATTATTATGGAAAATTGCGCGTTTCCCATCCGCTAAAATTAGTAATTTTCGTGGTTTTGACTCATGCCGGATAGGAATTAACTAGAAGATGACTTGTACAAGTGAGGACGATTGCGGCTAAATAAAAAGTTGATTGAGAAAAACAAGAATTTCATTGAAGTAGTAGATCATTTTATAGTATTGCTCCTTTGAAATAGGGTCGAACTATCCTACCTACTTGAAAAACATATAGGGGCTCTGGTGGTGATGGCTGGTTAGTGGGAAAATCCGTCGAAAACTCCCCGCAACATCGATCCAGATCAGGGCCCCTCCAGTTCCTCGAGCTGTATATGGCTCGTCGAACCTCTACTTCGGTAACATCCGCAAAATTCACGGCCAAGATAGTATCATTGTAAGTGCTTACAGCAGTAATCTACTCAGCTCGCCCAGGATGCTTGGCGGGTAACCCTCAAATTTCACCAGAATATTCTGCACGCTGTTGCCTGAGATGCATAGAGCCTGGAAATACCTGGTCTATGCAAAGGATTCATCTCCGAAAACTCTGTACACGCTGTTCAGAATTCGTTCCGAGCCTCAGCGGAGACTTCCGCCTGACGGTGAAGAAGAGTGCTTCAGCTAGTACTCACACTGTTGCCCACAGTGCAGTGTAGTGTTATTGATGCCCCCACCGACTCTTGATCACCAATTTCCGCGATGACTTCGAGGCGAATACGTCGACGAATCTCTGGCGTAACAGGACCGCATGATAAAGAGATTCATATCCTTAGTCCACTTTATCCGGTGCCTATGTGAACCTGCTGAAGTGGAGGCCCCAAGTTGTGGTGAAACAGCTGCAGCAGGCAGAGATATGCCTCTGATCATCATGGCACCTCGACCGCCTCACGATTAGTTGTTTGTTTGGTTTGTACTGAGTGCAGGCTCAGAATTCATACCAGTGGATGCCAGGCTTATCTGACACCTCTACGCAACTAAGGGTATGGCGCCCGAGTTGGTCATTTGACAATCGCCCACGCACATTAGTTACTATAGCTAGTGAAAGCATTATTAGTTATTGCATTTCGATATGCGGTTTATTCACTTTGGGAGAGCATATGTTATGTGTTGTACAAAGGTGCAATTCATCTCAGGATTAAATTAAGTTTCCTAACAATCTTGTCTACGGCAGGCTAGTTTTCGTGAATAATTTTGAGAAAGTGAGTTCTTCGCTCCACCTGCACTTCGCCGATTTCGATAAAGTAAACAGGGAGGGTACCTGGGCGTTCTCTACGCAGGAGCAAAATGTCACGTATGCATCGAGTGGGAGTAGCGCATGGAAAGTGACTGATATAGTTACTTAAAAGCGAATAGCCTTCATGAGCAATTGTATGCGACATTTTATCGGGGTACTCTGGCCCAATTTCCGATACAATTTGGAAATTTGAATGAAAAATGTCGTCACACAAGCTAATTTTACCAATAGACGAGTCAATGGGACCTACCGGTCACACATTAAGAAAAGGCAAAAAGTCCATTATTAGTTAGGCTATAAAAGGGAATCTTTTATTCCAAGATGCACGACGAGTGGGTCGCCCTAGGAACACATGGGGTAGAACAGTGAGAGTGACAAAATCTCGGAAAGTCCAGAAGGAAGCTGAAGTACATTTTATCGAACCGTTGACAATGGTGCCTAGGCCTCATTAATGCGATATAGCCCATTAAGGGCTAAGAGGCAATCATATATGTACACATGAACCAATATTGGTGGATCATCATAAATATTACACTTCATAGACGTAAAGCAACTGAAGCCTTACTAATAATTGGTAGTTCTGGAACATATTTTTCGTATCCACTTCTTCGGTTTCAATTACTGTGGCACTCAATAGTAGGATTCATGACCAAAATTCATCGCTGAATTTAATTATTTTCGTTATTATCCTTCGCCTATTAACGCCTAGCTAAACGAGGTTAGATCTATCATCTTCGCTGTTGGATACTCGTCGATTTTTTGATCAGAATATGGAAGCGGGATTACGTAGAACACATATAAAGACAGATCGATAACTCCAGTGCTACCTATGCGATGCAATAGGATCTATTATCCCAGGAGGAATACGAGTTGCGCTAGAGCTATGTGATGCAGAATAGTTGAGGAGAAGTTTAGGGATCAAGGCAAGTACTAGAGGAAGTTGAAACACATTTTGGTGAAATGACAGAGATGGCGCATAAGTTGGTTGCCGTGATATACCACATTTTGAGCTCAAAGGCTACAATATCTTTCCGAAAACATACCTGAAATGCGAACGTGCACTCTGGTGCACTCCACTCCTCCATGGTGGTCACGTTTCTCTGGCCGATGTTGCAGTAAAAATCAATATGTACATCAGATAATCTGAGAAGTACATAACATAGATGCCTTCAGATAAGAAAAGAATTTCTTGATGCAATATAGTTTCACCACATCTGAGAATGGAATGGATTTATTGTGGGGCTTGGGTGACGAAATTAAGAAAAAACCACTCCACTTTATGAAAAAAAAAGGTTGGTTTTTTCAAGATGAAGTATCACCAAAACCCATGGATTAAATACATTTGGAATTCTATACTCTTGGATCCAATTTTTTTATAGGATATCCAGTAGATCTCAGCAAAACGGGGGAGGAGAATTTCAGAGTATTTGTTATAGATAACACCGATAACAGTCACCTTTCAAAGATAAAAAAGAAGAAGCTGTTGATATAAATCAAAAATCACCAGAGAGTCAAAAAAAGGGGGAAACTTTTAAGTATTAAATGTTTGTTTTATACCGTGTAGTGCCTAGGGCTTTGCAGCAGCTGCATCATTTCATTCGCTGTCCTGTGACGAACTGTCAAAAGAGCTATTTATTAATATGCAGTAAGTTTCGTTTTTCTTGTTTCTTCAACTGCTCTATCATCCTTGATTCGATTCCCTACTTCCCATTCCGACATTCGCTTATTTTAAAATATTAATTTACAAATGGCTCTTTTTAATTCTTATTTTGACAGAGCCCTCTCACTTCACTGTTCTTCACTCTCTCAATTTTCAAATATTTTAAAAATGATCATTAACCTTATCTGGTTGTGGTGTAATTTTTGTTAAAGGATTTTGGCTGCGTAATGCGGAGAATATCACATTTAACGGTTCTAAAAAGACTCCAGACATCCTCCATTTTTATGCTCTGAGGATGCCAAGGCGCGGTGGAAAACCCCAAAGGCTATGCCTCATGAATATCTGAGGCAGGAGAAACATCGATTCAGGACGTTATTCGCCGTTGATGAAACACGTGGATTGAATTCATTCCTTTTCAAAAGATAAACCAAAAAAACTTTTTTGAAAATATTCTCTACGAGACTTGTGCGCCTCTTACACAAACTAGAGTCTTCTATTTATCTTTACCGTATCAGATACCCAATCTGACCACCTGGCTTCCTTTACTTACACCACTCACAGTTTTCCCTGATTTTCCATTTGTATATTTTTCTTGACATCTCACTGTAAAATCCTGAAACTTCTCAGATGCTGATAACAACTTGAATTATGATTTTCATCCATCTCTGCGTCATCTAGACAGGGGCTGAAGAACAAACATCCACGCTAAGACACAATGACTTTAATTGTTTATTGAAAAAAGTCAAAGAGGGAGACTGAACTCCGAAAGATACCACGACATTGCTGCACCCAATTGTTTGCTTTTTTCTGGTCTTAAATAAATAGAGTCCCGTCTAGACCGGAGTGCATAAGCATCTGCGCATTGAAATCAGACCGGGTGCTATGCGGATATGCATATCGAATTCGTATGGACAATATAATCAAATGTCTTGGATTGAAATGTTTACTATCCCGAGGAAGTGAAACTCTTCGATGTCCGCTCAAGAAAACAGGAAGAAGGAGATGCTTTGCTTTTATGGCCGCTTTGTTTCCGCATCGTCCCATTCGTCATCGATTTGTTCGAGAAAAGTTTTACGAGTTCTTAAATAGTTTTCGGATTGGTTTGAATTTTTTTTGATGACGTCTATGAAAGTCCCCTGGAAAATTTATGGATGTTTTCTATTTTTTGACACTTTTACTGCTCCATAAAACCAAAGGGGGAGACATTTAAATTCTCAAAGTTAATGGGAATATATGTAGTAAATAAAGAATGGAAGTAAAAGCGTTTTAGTGCGGATTTATAGTAATAATCTACGTTTGTGGCAAATGAAACTGTGATTATAATACTTATTGAAAGCAGCACATTTTATCCTTCCCGGGAGCTCGAAAAGCCTTAAGAATACCCCAAATTTTGCTCTCGTACATTCTGGTTGGCGTTACAGATAGTGAAATTTGACCCGCCCTCTTCCTTGCCAAAATACCACAAATAGCAAATTAACGACACGCGAACTTCCACTCTCTCATTAACCTCTCCAACCTGTATCGCTTAGTAGGGGTGGAACAAAAGTCAGTGGAACTGTACCAAAACAGGAATAATAAAGCAATTTCATTCAAACTGGTTTAACCATGCCATTCCAAAGGGGTCTGCATGATTTTCATCCTGGGTTCGGCGTAATATGAAGGGTAGATCCTTGGGGACAAGGGTAAAACTTCAAAGGTACAGTACCTTGCCAGTTGGTCTAATTGTTTTTGTATTCCAGGTATCTTATGCCGAGGTGTCATTTGACACTGGTTAGCACTGATTAAGGGAACAAGTGGTTCCCGAAATATCGGTATTTGCAAGACCAATAAATAACACTAGCGAAGAGAAAAAGCAAGTTTTTATTATTTCAAAAGATAGGAGCGAGTCACATTTGGCGTTGAGAAGACACTGAGACCTTGCAGCTTTTGTGAACAATTATGTAGATTTGCGATGGTATATTTATCAGAAAAAATGATACCAACAAGACGCCGTTACGTAAGCAGGGCTGCGAGGACCAGTCTTCCTTTACCAATAAGGATAATCAGCACGTTTATTCTAATAAGGTAGACAACTCTCTGCGTTACCATTGACTTCTGGGGTAAATTCGCGTATTGACTTTTTTCACCACGAAGAAAGTCTTAGTGATACGAAAAAACAGTCGATATGGAATTCCCATTCAAAATTTGTCGGAATTCAAGCACAAATCGTTTTTCCTTTAAGCATGCGGTAATGCGATTGCTGAGTGAAGCATGAGATGAGTGGGTGGTTAGGGCTTTCACGTTCTTCAAGGAAGTGTGAAGGCATCGATTTCGCTGATGCCAAGGAATGGTAGTCAGATTTTTCGATCCGATGCTTTCAAACGATTTTCCTTCATCTCGGCATTCCCCGTCGTCTGGACTACAGATAACAAAGTTAGTTTTCTGCCAGCTTCTTGACGGCCAGGATTTCTAGGGCCTGTATTTCAAGGCTTTTCTCAGTAGCGATAATGATAGCAAAAAAAATTGATTGAGCCCTCGCGATTTGGTTCGAACTCACTTTCAAAGGTTGGCTTTGCGAATGTGTTTCGGAATGATCTTGCGATTTGTCTCACTTCTGCCAAATTGGTTGATTATATACGCCAATCCAGCTGGCTTCAGCGCTGCGTTAGTCGCTGGGTGTGGAATTTTTCTTGACCATTTTATCTGTATCCATGACAATTTTGGTCAGGGCCCCGGTTCCTTCACATATGCTGTCTGAAATATTTTGAGCTTTCTTTTCTAAATAGCGTCTTGTGAAACCTAGTGCTGATGGTAGTACCTACGTTCGCAAGTATTTAGGTAATGAAAGAGCCTTTTGCTCGACTCTAATCCATCCGGCTATGATACTGAGCAGTGCGAACAGCTTAGGAGGAAACTCCTCCTAGCTGTAAGGACTGCGTCCGCGCAAGGCATTAAGCTTTGCTTTGAGTCGGTAGGTGTATACCCTGAAATGTTACGCTTGAACTTTGCCGACAAAGACACGAACGAGTGGCTCAGGCAGTATTGCTCCTTTCTGAACGATGTGCGGGAGGGTGCGCGACCAACCTTGAAAAGGGTCTCTGAGCTTCCATCGATCAAAAAGTGTTTTCTCTGGCTTCCAGAAGAAAAGTGAAATGGTGCTGGGGTTCTGGAACAACTTGGTGTGCAGAACAACCTCAACACTTTCACCCGGTTGCTGCTAGGCAGCAAAACAGGAGAGAGAGCCGATAGACTGGGAACTTTTCTCACTATCGACATTCCCGAACCCGATGTTAAGAAGGTTCGGGAAAAATCGGGCTGCCGGCTCTACTATGGGCTGGGGACCGTCACACTTGTGTCGGCTCCTAAAGGGAATGAAGGGGACATGCAGCCCTCGGTATCTTCATCTGAAACATAGATGAGGTGCCACATGCTGCAAATAAATTTGCAGCATTGTAAAGCGGCAACTGCACTCATCAGTCGTCGGATCAATAGCTGCAAGAAATTTATGTACCTCATGTAAAAACCGTGGGTGGTTGGTGGGGTAGTCAGGGGTCTAAACTTTTAACATGCTGACCTATTATATGCCAATGGAAGCGATCGACCCCGCTCCTGCATGGTAGTCTCAAAAGACTTCCAGGTAAATTTGGTTAACGACCTATGTGATGGCGACACCACATCGGCTAAGCTAACCATAAAAAGTCAACAGGGAGATAAAGAGATACTATGGTGCCCTGCATATTTTCCCTACGACGCAGAAGACGTTCCCAGTGGAATATTCATTTAGAGCTATCCAATGTGCCGAAAGTAGAGGCATGGGGGTAGTAGCAGGATGAGATGTCAACGCTCACCACATATGCTGGGGAAGTTCGAATATCAATGCAAGAGGATCGAGACTACTGGAGTATCTAGTAGGAACCGATTTGCAGATCCTAATGAACCCACTTTCTTCAACGTGGTCAGGCGAAAGGTCATCGACATCACGGTGGCATCTCCTGACATCGCGGCTCTGATCAGAGAGTGGAGAGTATCAAACGATATCACACTCTCGGACCACAGACACATTGATTTCGTAATGGCCATGGATCCACCTCCATTTGAGAATCCGCGGAAGATAGATTGGGTGATATATAAAATAGAATTGAGCGCCCGAGTCAGGGTCCCTGGAAAGTGCATCAAACCCATTGCTGGAGAAGACAACCCAGATGATCACAACTAGCATGATAGAAGCTTTCGAATAAAGCTGTCCACTCAAGACGCCAAAGAAGGGTAAAACACCATGCTGTAACTCGGATTTGGCAAAACAGAGGAGAACGAGAAGGATGCTCCTCAATCGTGCTCTGAAGTGTGATTCAGGCGCTAGCTGCAATCGCTATAAAGAGACACAGAAGGCTCTAAAGAACAGCATAAGGTCGGCTAAACGATCATCATGGAGACTAACTCTCTTGAGGCAACCTCAAAGCTGAAGCGGATTACAGAGCGATGAAGAAACGGCAAACCATTTGCTTGAAGTGCAGTTCCCAGGCAGCACCCAAAATCTAATCTCGCCCTCAACCGAGAGATTGGAATTTGGCATGCAAAGTAGTATCACTGGAGCGAATAAAATGGGTATTTAATTCGTTCCGTCGATACAAGTCTGCAGGTTCGGATGGCATCATTCCTGCGCTAGTAAAGAGGGAGTGGATGCCCTGGGTCTATATATTCGGAATATATATCGCACATGCCTAGCACACGCTTATAGTCCAATTAAATGGGGTGATGTGAAGGTGTTATTCATTCCTACACAGACGGAAAAAGCTTTCGACCGATCAGTCTAATGTCCTTTCTGCTAAAAGGACTAGAAAGACTAGTAAATCGGTTCGTAAGGGATTCACACATTCCAAAATGGCCACTTCACCATAGGCAACACGCCTACCAGAAAGGCAAATCCACGGAGACAGCATTCCATGAACTTACGGCAAAAATTGAAAAGGCGATGTTCGAATAAGAATACGCCTTAAGCGCATTCATGGACATCGAAGGTGCCTTCAATTATGCCTCATTCGCGGCAATTTCTGACGCGGCAAGACAGCATGGAATCGAACCGCTGTTAATCAGTTTAATCCTTCACATGCTAGAGTGGAGGAAAGTCCATATATCGGTCGGCCAGAAGTCTATTGAAGCAAGATGTCTCAGTTGCTCAGGGGTTCCCTCTCCACTGGTATAGCTTTTGGTAATGGATACTCTGTTGTGGCTCCTGGAGGACAAAAAGGCTTCGTGCAAGCATTTGCGAACGACCTAGCCGTAATAATTATCGGCAAGTTTGTGAACACAGTATGTGACCGGTTGAATGCAACTCTGCATGATATCCACAGCTGGTGCCTCCGCAATGGACTTACGGTGAACGCTTAGAAGACTGGAGTAGTTATATTCACTAGGAACGTCAGGCGGGACAGCTATACGCTACTCACCTTAGCAGGGGTGGAAATCCAGCTGGCATAAGCAGTCAAGCACTTAGTAGTACATTTCGACTCCAAGTTAACGTGGAAGCATCATATCCAGGAACAATATCAGAAATCCTGCAGATTGATCTGATGCTGTAGGAATGCGATAGGTAAGACCTGAGGACTTTCACCCAAACGCATATACTGGATGTATACATCCATAATTAAATCCATTTTGATGTATGCATGAATCGTCTGGTGGCCAAGACTGAACTTTGCTAACAGCAGGAAGCTGCTAACGCAGATTCAGAGACTTGGTTGCCTAAGTATTACTGAAGCAATAATTACTACGCCGACTGCGGCACTTGAAGCTATCCTAAATTTACCCCCCATTCACTTGGAGGTTTAACGGAAAACAGCCGACGACGCATATAGGCTTTATACCATTGGGGCGAGGAAAGGCGGCCAATCACATGGTCATGCGTCTATCTGGAAATTCCTTCAAAAAAATCCCATAGCCCTGATGCCGACCGATCATATGGTTGCCAAATTCGTCCTTGAAAAGGCATACACTGTCGTAATCACCGAAAGAGAAGAATGGTTGACAAATGGCCATGAGCCTTTTCAGATTGCAGACCTAATAATTTTTACTGACGGGTCAGTCATGGAGGATGGATCGAGCGCAGGGGTGTTCTCGGAGAATCCGATTATAGAACTGGCCCGACCCCTCGGAAAAATGACGACCATATTCCGGGCGGAGATATATGCCATTTCATTGGCAGCAGAAGAATGTCTGCGACAAAAGTGGCGGAGTCGCACCATTCGAATCTGTTTCGACAGTGGGGCGGCATTATCAGCACTAAACGGAAACGACATATCAAGCCAATTGGTGTGGAGTTGTCATCAGGTGCGGCTTAAACTTGGCCGACTGAACGAAACATTCCCGATGTTGGTTCTGGGGTACTCTAACATCGCCGATAATGAGGAGGCTGACAGACTGGCTCGCCGAGGGTCTGGATCTACAATGGTGGGGCCAGAACCAGCCCTTGGAATCCGACTATCTACTGTCAAGTCTACTCTGAAGGGTGAAATTGCAAGGATTCACGCAACCGAGTGGAGAAATTTGGATTCCTGTCGGCAAGCGAAAATCCTTGTGAAAGAGCCTAGGGCCACTAGAGCGGCATTTTTGTTGTCCCTGATGTGTAACATGAAAACCCTAGTAGGGCTTTTAACGGGGCACTGCTCCTTAAACTACCATATGAAAAAGATTGGGGTAGTGGTTTCGACTATATGCACCCAATGTGAGGAGGAAGAGGAGACGGCCCTGCACTTTTTATGCAGCTGCCCGGCATCCTCAGATCTCAGACGAAGATACCTTGGCAAGGTTTCCTTCCATGAAGAATCTGCACATTCTCTGCCTCTGGAGAATGTTCTCAGATTCGCTAAAGCCTGCGAACTCCGTAGGCGGGAAGCCATTGAATAGGCAATTTACGGGGATAGTACAATGGGCCTAACAATGGCCTGAGTGCTCGGAGCTGCGACTTGGTTTCCGGTGCCAACATTAGGTATTTAAGTCCTCAGCGTAGCCATTTTTGAAAGACTCGCATTTGTCCGTATGGATTATTTTCTTGGCAATTCGCCATTGTCAACATATTCCCTGTCAGTTTGGAATGCATGTGAGGTATCTACCTCATAAATCTTCTGTGCACTTGATAAATACTTGAGTGACACTTAGACCAATCAAATACATGCTGTGCTTCATACAACACTCCTGTAGCTTCAAACTTTTCAAACAACACATCCTGCACTTGGCATAGGGGCTCAAATCAGAACCACATCTGGAACGTGCACGAAGCCCCTTAGACTAAATAGGGAGAAAGACTCCGCAGTCGTATTCCCTTTCCTCATTAATTATTTTCAAGGCTATAAGGTTCACGCCCGTCGCCTGTTGCAATGTTGACATCTACCAGACTTCTTTAGTGCTCCTGTTGTTTGGGAACTAAGAAATAAACGAGGAATTCATACAATGAAAACCTGCTTCCAATCCTCCTCATACGTACTAGCGACTAGCAATTCTAGCCCCGCAGACCAACGTAGGGCTCTGCAAAGTAATTTATTGGAAAATTGAAAATTTGTTTACCCGCGAGGTCGAAGCATTGCCATAAATTTTCACGTTTCTGGAGCAGTCAGACCGTGTTTGCAGTCTACCGCACCAAAGAAGGGTGGGAGCACGCGCTGGGCTGGATATGTGGTTTTCTTTGATACCGGCGATTAGAGGAGCCAGGACAATCCCATTTTTCCAGCGTTTGTGAATTTCACTCTTTGGGTTGATTTGTCTAGCAGGGCAGGGGCTGGGAAGCTTTGATTCGGGTGGAACTCAGGTGAGGAAAAGGAGACGAAATCGAGGGGAGGAGCAGGTTTCGAACTTTTTTGAGAGAATCCCTATATTATAGGCAATTTTGGTTCCACATATATGCCCGGAGTTAAGTCGAATAAAAAATCATTTCGTGTTCGATAATCCCAGATTACCGGACCTCTGCAGCAAAGTCTGAAGAAGTGCACATTCCTCCATATTCTAGGGTTATAAATTGAGCTTGTGGTGTTTAGGAAATCTGGAGCAATCGATCCGCACGGATTTAATAGCGTACGAACATGTGTGATGGCCTACACTCCCCGCCGACACTGCATGTGGGGCATTGAAACGTGATGTTAAAAGGAAACATTCTTCGTATTCTAAGTGAAATCGGATCGGCCACGGTGCAGTTGTTGGTTCTGGGACTGCTTCGTTCTTCTCTCTGCGATAAATGAATGCACTCGGCTAGTGCACTTGTGCACTAGTTTTTGGATGTGTAAACTATTAAGCTGATATATTATATTGTGATTCCGGGGTAGGACGCTAAAAATAACGCTGGTCCACTTTTAGATACTCAAGGAATGCTGTAACGATAATGGGAATGCTTTTAGAGTGCGGAAGCGCCCAGAGTTTGACTAGTGATTCATACAAGTTCAAAGCTGTTCAAAAGAAAACGCTTAGTGCTTCTAGATACATGTTAGCATGTAAGATACTTTACGAATTAAAATATTGTTTACTCTGAGCTAAGACCTGCAGCTAAGAAAGGCGAACTCTATTTGGTACCTTATGAAGCAGAACTGAAAAAGTATTCAATATGAATGAAAGTATGTGGACAACAGCTCACATTCCACTGTTGACTCTTCATTTCATTTGCATTTAAGTAATTTTTCCACGAAATTCATAAGTAACCACTACAAATATTGAGAAGCTTGAGGAAAACAAGAGTCAAGCCAAAGTACATTTCAAGTTCTTGTAGTTTCACTTGGTGACCATCTGTTCAGTCTTTTCTTCTAGTTCCCTTTTGCCACTCTCAGATATCATTTACGTAATAAAGCACCATTTACTTTAGCGTTTCACCAATTCATCAACGTCTTTGCGTCTTTTATTACCGTCTCAGACCTTTCAGGAAAACGTGCTTTAAATTCAAATCAAACGGAATACAAACACGAAATGAATTGGCGGAGGGCGGCCCCGAACTCAAAAAGAGGCCCCCATTTCTTGCGTTATTGTGGGTTTTGGGCCCTATTTTGTTGCAACCATTTACCTGGCGGCGACCAAGCACTTCTTCAAGATGCCATTCATTGTGATGTTTGCTTGCAGTGATGAGCACTTTCTGGCCCAAAGGCTGCGGTGGTACTACGGGTTCAGCCACACCGCGAAGACACCGTGCACTCGTTAATTTTAATTGGCCCTGCACGACGACATGCGCTGAATTTTGTTTATCTGTTTAATATTTTAAAGATGGGCATTACTATGGATAAAAAGCTGTATATGAGGGTTCCATTGTTTTGCGGGAAAAGTGTATGGGCGCCCGTCGAATTCAGCGATTTTAGCAGGCGGACGGGGCAGAGATTCTGGCTTTTCGATAGAATCGTTTCAGGCCGGACACCCACATTCTATAGCAGCACGTTATAAATGATAGAAGCTTTAAGGGAGGTCACACTCCAGAATTTCCAAATTCTCTTTTGGTTAGAAATTTCGAAATTGGTAACGTATCCCTCTCCTTTAGGATCGATAGAATGGTGACAATCCGCCTAATTGACAAGTCCTTTTTAAATTTACGAATGACTCTCAGTTTGAGGCAATTTTTGGATCTATTAAAACTGACTCAGACGTTCAAGCCGAGGATGACTTCTCCAGTTTACTCGATACAATTTATCTTCCACAGGATCAGGTCAATCGTTGAGGCTTTCAAACTGGTTACTAATTCGGCCGAAGATGCATTACGTGATGTATCATCATCAACGGCGCAACAACCGGTATTCGGCCTAGGCCCGCCTTAATAAGGAACTCCAGACATCCCAGTTTTGCGTCGAGGTCCACCAATTCGATATCCCTAAAAGCTGTCTGACCTACGCCATCGCTCCATCTTAGGCAGGGTCTGCCTCGTCTTCTTTTTCTACCATAGATATTGCCCTTATAGACTTTCCGGGTGGGATCATTCTCATCCATACGGATTAAGTCCACTGTAACCTATTGAGCGGATTTTATCCACAACCGGACAGTCATGATATCGCTCATAGATTTCGTCGTTACGTAGGCTACGGAATCGCCCATCCTCATGTAGGGGGCCAAAAATTCTTCGGAGGATTCTTCTCTCGAACGCGCCAAGAGTTCGCAATTCTTCTTGCTAAGAACCCAAGTCTCCGAGGAATACATGAGGACTGGCAAGATCATAGTCTTGTACAGTAAGAGCTTTGACCCTATGGTGAGAAGTTTCGACCGGAACGACGATCCGAAAAGTAAATTTCGAAGTGTGGAGGCTGTATCAGAACCGCTTCGTTTCTCTGTTGGTGTTCATCAAGGAAGCGCTCTCCCGCTACTCCTCTTTGTTCTTGTTATGGACACCGTCCCACGGGACATCCAACGTCCAGCACCCTATACATTGCTTTATGCAGATGATCTCGAGCAACTTGTTCAAAAATGAAAAGATCGCCTCATGCAACACGGTCTCAGGTTGGATTTGAATAAATCTGAATTTTTGACAACCGATTATTCATGAAACAGGTACAATCACTTTCAATGACAGTGACCTGCCCAGAACTGATCGATTTAAATACCTTGGTCAAAACTAATGGAGAACTGCGTTATGAATTGCTTCACGCACTAACGCAACCTGGATGAAGTGATGTTCCACAACTGGAGTTCTTTGGGTTCGGCGTATCAACGAACGTCTCAAATCTAACATTTACTGCAATATCGTCCGTTCTGTCGCTCTATATGGAGTGTTGGCCGACAATAACGGCGTCTTGCAGTAATAATGGCGAAGATAATGCGTTGGTCTAGTGACGTGACGTGTGATATCACATTGGAAATGAAGATATCCGTGATCGATATGGGGTTGCACCGATTGTGGAAAAACTGTGAGAGAGGCGTCTTCGATGGTATGGCCACTTGATTCGCGATAACGAGAATTGACTTGCCAAGATTGGTGTGAACATCGAAGTCGATGGTAAACGACCAAATGGTCGGCTGAAAAACGGTGGCTTGATACGCTGGATGGGAGATTGCATCCAGATTAGGCATTTGATAGAGCCAAATGGCGAAATCGATCAAGACGAGCCGACTCCGCTAGTAAACGGGACAAAGGCTGAAGAAAAATGAGAATACTCTCAAGGGACGTGAAGGCCGTCCTAGAATAACTACAGTGTCCCTTTAATGGTTATAGTATGCCTATACACTATATTATGTTGTTTAAGTCTATAACCAACAGGAAATTTATTATGTTCCCTTCTTCCAAGTGTTTCAACCTGGAATCGGGTATTAAGTATTCTCCCAGGTGCTTCAACTTACTTTGCGCAAGTGGCGGACATTGTCCCAGGACATGTGTAGAGGTTTCATCACTCCCTTCACAGAATCTACACACCGTGTCTGTAGATATCCTACCTTCCCCAAATAACAGTTTGGCCTGCAGTAACCATTGAGTATTCTTACTATTGATCAGGAGGCTTTTCATGGTGAGGTTGAAGCAATTTTTTGAGTGCTTAGTTTGGCATCCTCCCATGAGCACCCTGGACTATTCCATTCCACGTAAGTTCGCCCAGTACAGTTCCCTCCTGCGCCGTTTTTCGTTTTTTAACACAGTAGCCATGAACAACATTTCCGACTCCACAGATTGGCTCTGGCCCGTATAGCGGCGTCGCTGCTCCATTCCTGGCCAGCTTGTCCGCTGCCTCATTGCCTTCTAAACCAATGTTTCCTGGAATGGCCCCAAATACCGGAGGCCCGCGATTGGTGAACTCAATACTGTTCTATGTAGCGTCAGCTAGGGAACTATACTGTACGATCTTCCAAAGTGTCTCAGCTATTGAAGGGCCAGAAACATGATTTGTTTCATCGCCGCAGATTCATGGGAAAATGAAAGAGTCCAGAGGAAGGTTTGGGTAGGATGGGGACACCAGATAATAGTTGATGAAATACTTGTGTGCTAGGAAAACTAGAACTCTTTCAACGGCATAATTGGGCGCATTAAGTGCAAGGTGGGTAAAGCAGAGGTTGCCAAGGAAGTGTGACTGCGAGAGGAGGATTACGTAGATAAAGCTAAGTCCCCAGGGCAGAAGACTTCCCAGTGGTTGTGCCGGGGTAATGCAGAAGTTGCGAGCTGGTTTTAGCATGTGAAAATGCCTCACAATGGTGGCAAATGTTAAGGTCTTATTTCTTCGATCGAATCCGGAAAGAAGGACGCCTACTCACGATAAATTTTAAGAAGTGGACAGTAATGACTCAAAATTCCCATATTTTGGTAGTATTACAGAATTTGGAAAGGAAGGAAGGATCTTCATTCATGACACTGCTTTGCAGGAAGTAGAAATGCTCAAAGCTTCTACCAAAACAGTCTTTATTTATGATATACTCTAAACAAAAAGACTACGAACAGGAGATTTGTCTTTCGATGCAGTCCGTGAATTTGTATAGTGAGAAAAAAGTATTGCATATGTTCGACGTTCTTTGATCACTTGCACGTGAAAGGTTTCGCACTTTTACTTGGTATTAGCGCCATGTATGTGATGAAGCACATTGGTGTGCGGCCACGTGGTTGTGAGTCAGTTAACTATCTCGTAACTACTCCGGGAATACCCAATGACATTTTGTGCCCCGTAGAAACTGCTTTTCCTGTATTTAGTCTGCTGCCCACGCAACGAATCGTCCAGAGGCGCGGCGCGTCAATGCCAAGGATTGTAATAAATCGTGGAAAACCAGCTTTCTATTGGTGGACATCAGAGGCTACTAACGACGATTAGAGATGCGGAAGAGATTAGGTACATCAAGAAGAGCGTGAAGTTTGTTTTGTTCGAAAGTCAGAAGGCAAAATTCTAAAAACTCGGCAACGATCTGAACAACATTCCTTGGCGATTAGAATACACAATTTTAATGCCAAAGGTCCACACTAAGGAAAGAAACAGGATTACCCTCAGTAGCGAAAACACTGAAGACCTATAGTTCTTTCGGACCTTGGAGGTAATAAAAACACTCATTGCCGAACGTTCCCAGATTTTGCTAGGTATATATATATAACTCTTTAGGATTCGAAGGGATTTTTCCAGAGGTATGGTAAAAGCGACAGCTGCCCCTGTTCAACCCTGTTCAATAAAGCTTGTAGCTAGTAAGCTGCTTGCAAAAAATGCTAAAGCCGGGGCTGGCGTAGGCAATTTCAAATTCAGACAGGCTCTCTGAGACGTATCAAGGTTTCAAACTTGGAAAATCGACACTGGGAGAAATTGAAGGTGAGTTCCCCCATTTTGTTGGACATCCGTTATGCATTCAATATCTTCAGATGGGCTGTTATCATAGTGACATTAAAACCCACTTTCAAAATCCTGCAGTGGTTGGCTGAGGTTACATTTGAGGCAAATGATGGCTTGCGAAGGAAGAACTAAGCCATGCCTGGAGGGCCACGGTTTGAAAATTGTCACAGAAAAACCGAACTTATACTTTCAATGAAACGATATACACCGGTCAAGTTGAAATGCAAGTATGTGCTACAGAATATATTAGTAACAAGGAAGGAGTTTAAATATCTGGGCTTAACATCTTGGTCTTTTGGACTTAAGTATTTTACTTGCAACAAGGAAAATAGCCGGCAGGGAAGGAAGCTATTGGTAAATACCGAAGGCTCTACACAGAGCAAGGGTAGACTCCTAATGGCAAGTGGGAATTCGTACTGCTTTATGGCAGCGAAATAAGGGATGATTCATTCCAGGCACAAAGTCGACGGAGAATTCTATTATTTGCGCAATCTAAGTTCGCGCTTAGAGTACCCTTAGCATATCATCAGTATCTGAAGCGGCAGTTCTCGATATGACCTGGGCCATTCCTATGCTACAAAAGAGCGATAAAAGATTGAGAATGCCAAAAAAAAACAGAAACTCTAAAAATTCAAGTAACTGAATCACGAAATAGGACATTCCTGAGGACCTACAATCTTCGGGGGCCGGTGGACGACACAACTTATCCCCAATGTGATTAAATAGTTCGAAAGAGAATTGGACAAGGTAAATTTCTGTCTAAGGAAATCTTTGTCCGGACATGGATATATTCTAAAGTATCTTCATCGCATTGGCAAAAAAGGGCATGCAGGTTTCCGTGTTTTTGATGATGAGGAGACAGATGGCCATGGACATGCTTTTTTCAGCTACGAAAGAAAGCAAAACGGGAGATCAGCCATATTGTTGGAAAGTCCTTGATGAGGAATTCTCGGACATCATATTAAAATTTATTCAGGATGTTCTTCGGAAAAGGAAACGGTGTCCTGGAGAATCATCATGAAGGCTTAAGAAACTAAAATTCTTCGATGAAGAAAATTAAAATTGAAAATTTCGAAAAAGCAAGAGCATCAAAATAATACGGAAGCGAAAGAGTCTGGCACATCAGCCCCGATACGACCTGATTGATGGAAGCAAGTGAAAAGTAGGATGTGTATTTTATCTGGATAGGCATGCGGCACTTCGCGACCTCTTTGGCTCCTTCTGCCTATTTGCGGAGATCTTCCAGTAAAGAAGGGATCAAAGGGCTCCTGAAACCAAATTTTGTTTATTTTATTTTATTTTAACCTAAAACTAACAATTTTCCAATGTTTTCGTTATAAAAACGGTAGATCCCGCTCAGATATTTGTGAACTATTTAGATTAATCTAACTGTTCCCTCATTCTTTTTTAATAGAGCCTTGTGTACTTTTCGTAATCATAAGATCTAGGTGAAGGACATTACCGTGAAAGTTAACTTGTTACAAGTGGTAGCAATAAGAAAATGCGGAAAATGAAGAGGAATATAGATCCAATAGTAAGTTAGGGGTTATGCTCATTGAATAGTAACATGTTCCCTTGCACAATTATATTCCTTTTCCTACTATTCTATAGCAATTGCATATTGACTCAACACCAACGAGTAAGCACTCCCCTTAACCTATCCCTCCAAGACAATAAACTATTGAAAACATATTTTAATGGTGTGTAAAATGTACCAACTACAAACCGAATCTGACGAAGCCATCACTAGGAAAGGAGTATCTCGTGATGGTAGGTGCAGTTGAATGCAGAGGCTTCCTCGTCTTGTCTAGCTTAGATTAACAATCGCTAGTGAATCCAGTGTCGAACATATACAACGTTCCGTTCTATTGAATTGTTCCCAGTGTGAATCTATTAACACTTCTTGGAAATAATCGTGCAAGAGATAGCGTCGAATTAAGATGCTTCTTTGCCGCTATCAATTGATCAAATGGATGAAGAAGAATTCATCATTCATTACACAATTACCAACCGCTGAGTTTTGCTAGCCTTGAAAATTGACGATGGAATTGATTTCTATTCAGAGTTGAGAACAATGAGTCTGTAAGTTTCTGTAAAGAGGTTTATACAGTTTGCCTTAGTGTCCTCATCAAGATGGGGGACTCTATCTTGAAATCTTCAAATTTGGTTTATGAAATTTACTTGAACTTTCTCACTCTGGATCTTTGCTGGAATTAAATATATAAGAAATCTCCCATCTTTATTATGGATGATCAGGCCAAAGGCGTAAACTAAGTGTGTCATTTTGAATCTTTGAAATAATGATCGCTAAAACCAATCACAGAAGTTCCTGCTGATTGAGCGTAACACTTACTTCGCATATTGACACAGATTGACTTTGTAAATTCAGTCAGAACTCTGCTGTGTGGGATCACAGAAATACCAGTTCCTACAGAACGTATGCTTGATTAAGGACTTGTTCAAACTATTTGCCTCCAGTCAGAATTCATTGGGGTGTTAGGGCAAATCCACCATGAAGGCAAAATATACGGTTCACCCGCTCTCAAAGAAATTGTCTTTTAATTATTTTTGTCCCCATTTAATAATGTACAGCTCAATCGAAATACTGAAGGGGAGTTCAAAATGCACCACTTGTGAGGCTTCTTGTTGCGAAAAATATGTCGGACTTCAACTTATCTTTCGTTTATGTTCAATGTAAGAATTCAAGACTACTTCATAAAACAGAAATTTAATCAACTTACTTTTCCTGGAAAGCGCACCATGTTTTAGCAGTATGATGCTTTAATCCTAGACAACCAATTCTTAGGCCGAAGTATCTGTCCCCCGTCGTTAAATGCACCTGATTTTACAAACACAGATATTTGGCCCAATAGCCAACTACGAATATCTCAAATTTGATATGATACCGCATGGTTCGTCAAAACATTGAACCAGTTCAGAAATTATGCTATGATTTACGCCCCCTAAATTCCCTCGCCTCATCATCGCTCGAAATGTTTGTTCACGTTATTCCGATCTGAAAGGGGTCTTAGTCGAGTGCGCAAACCAACACTGAGCATAAAAAATATACGGGTATCTCCGTTAATATTAAGGATTCGAGAAAAAGGAGCGAAATTGGCAATCATCAGTTTAAGGGAGAAGATGTCTGGTATATGCATTGCGGGGTCGAAAATTGACGAAAAATAAGTGAGTTTTTTGAAAAACCTTAAACGCAAGAAAGTCGACGCAGTTTAACTATTATAAATACCAACTATAATCTTGAAAAAAAAAACTGCGAAGTCCATTTCGATGCCCCAACACAAATGATTGTTTAACGCGCAACCCTGTGACTTCCACCTCACACTTCTTAAAACGTCTTGTCTACAACGCTCTTTTCTTCATAGTGGACATCCAAGATCTACACCCACCCCAATCAAGATCTTGCAATACGCGAATCATCATCATCAACGGCGCAAAACTCCACACACCCCGATTTTGCGCCGAGATCCGCCAATTCGATATCCCTTAAAACTGTCGGGCGTCCTGACCTACGCCATCGCTCCATCTCAGGCAGGGTCTGCCTCGTCTTCTTTTTCTATCATAGATATTAACCTTATAGACTTTCGGGGCTGGATCATCCTTATCTATACGGATTAAGTGACCGGCCCACCGCAAACTGTTGAGCCGGATTTTATCCACAACCAGAGGGTCATGGTATCGCTCATAGATTTCGTCGTTATATAGGCTACGGAATCGTCCATCCTCATGTAGGGGGTTAAAAAGGAATACATGAGGACTAGCAAGATCATAGTCTTGTACAGTAAGGACTTTGATCCTATGGTGAGACGTTTCGAGCTAAACAGTTTTTGTAAGCTGAAATAGGCTCTGTTGGCAGCCAAAAACCTTGCGTGGATTTCATTGTCATAGCTGTTATCGGCTGTGATTTTCGACCCTAGATAGGAGAAATTTTCAACAGTCTCAAAGTTGTAGTCTCCTATCTTTATCTCGATAAAGGTAAGCTTAAAATGCTTTCTCTTTGAAACTAGGAGGAGAATTCAAGCGTTATGAATTGAATATTCAGGGGATAAACGAGTTAACGATCACAAAAATGATATTACTTTAAAGTATAATATTGGATTACAATCACCGAGCGAGATTCAAACATCACGACACTACTGAATATCATATAACATCACAACATCTCCACGTTATTACTCAGAAGAGAAATAACGGTGGTATTACTTTTGCGATTTGTGACGTTTTCCAATGTCCGTGCCGAGTAAAACTGAAATGTATCCTTCGATCGTTCTTCACATCAAGTGCGGTTCCTTCGTCTCGCGCTGTACGTAGCCATAAAGTTTCACGACTCAACTAAGCCCAACTGGACGACAGGAATATGAGGCTGCCTGTGTTATACCTGGTGACCAACGTCGACTGATACCTGTCGGAAAAGCGCCGTGATATATGATATATCGCAGTGTTTAAACTAGCTTTCTGGTGAACTTCGGTCCTGCCCGCTTCATCATTTCAAAGCGGTTCGTCACCAGGCTTCTTCAAAAGCAGTCTCATTTTGCAAACAGTCATGGCACACTTATCACCATCTCCCGCGCTTAAAATTCGAGTTAGGACCTCGGGCTACGTTGACCCCTTCAGTGCCTTTTCGTCATCGCTGACGTCCAAATAGATATGTTATCATTGAATTATGAAGTCAGCGTCTCCAAAATGTCAGCACCATCAGGCTGTATGTTTGACCCTGTTCTAAACGTTCATTCGAGAACCGCTTGGCCAACTCCAATAACCCCAAAGAATTCCGTTGATATGTTTTACAAGGATCTAGTTACCCGATTCTCATCTAATAAAATGGCCTGCATTGCCGACCCCCCGATAGACCCCCAAACCCTCACCACCACGTCGTGACCTTGCGTTTTACTGCATCAATGCATGATCCGACCATCGTTTAACCAATGTGCCAGTCTTCTCAAGGATGGAACCTATGCGGGTGGCTGGTGCACCATCTGGAACTCATTGCCAATAATTGAAGATTTTTCTAAGGGGCCAACCACCCGGTGTTCTTTGTCATCGACCTCCAGCGACCGTTTTATCAAAGATCGTTCGTTCGGGAAGATACATATAAGATTGCAGTCATCACGCTTTTTGTGCTGTTAGTGTTTCAGAGCAGGCCTCTCGGACTCGGTACTTTATCCCAAACTGCCCTATCAATTACTCAGGAAACTGCCGTTTGTCATCGCCTACCAGTATGATTCTCTTGTTTTCGGAGGTCCGCGAGCATTGTTTACAGCATGTTGAGATACTACATGCATCAAAGTTGCAGTCAAACTGCGGTGAATATGAAGAGTGGCGCCATACCTGACCCACTAAGCAGTCGCCGAGTTAAACTCCATCAGTTGGACCTTGACGCCCACTTAGCTCACTATGTTGAATTCAACGGCGCATTTTATTCATAATAATAATAATCGTTGGCCTAACAGTCCAATTTAATTAGGGCCTTAGAGTGTGTTAGCGCCCTTCATTCAAGATCGTAAAGGTACACTACAGGATTACGATACCCTATAGGATGCAATGTGGTCAGCATTGAGCTCGCCTGAGATTATTACCCTGATTTGAATGAGGTACTTATTTACAGCGGAGTCGACTGGTATCCGACGTCAAATCACAATACAAATCCCATTGCCACCAGTGAGATTTGAACCGCGACCTTCCGTACGACAGGCTTGTGCCACTTTGGTCATACCTGCCAATTATGCTCCCTCGTCAAGCCTTCGACACGCTGCGTCAATTGTCACAACGGCCCCAAGACAACCAAGCGTGTAGTGCTTAAGTTTTTTTTGATGGGTCTATGAAAAGATGGGTCTACGAAAAGGGCTAAGCAATGCGTACCATATCAGCTGTCTAAAGTCTATCGACATAAGCTTCAAAACACTGGATGGTTGGATAACATCCGCATCGATCTGATCAATCTGCTATTGTGCAAGGAGTACGAAAAGTGTTTTACCATCATCGGTAGTTACACTCGTTACCCCTCTCCCCCTCCCCTTTCGAGATTGCCGCCGGCCAGGGAAGACAGCTTGAATCCGGCCTTACTGCTCAATTTGTACACGCTTAATATAAATTCACCACGTCGGACATTTAAAGATACGCTTAGATGCAATCCACAGATATTCTGGCTCCAGGCATTCCATGCAGCGTTACGCTGCCGGGCTTCACTGGTCGAAATGGTCTTTGGAACAACCCTGCGCATCCCGGCTGAATTCTTCGTACCACCTGACTCCGGCTGTTCTCCCAGTGCCGCCTGGAAGACATCCAATGCATCATCTATTCGTTTTTAAAGACTTGGTAATCTGCAGCTATGTCGTCCTATAGAGGCCGCTAAGAAATTAAGGGTTTGTTAGAACTCTCATCAACCAACCGCCCGACTATGGATGACTTCCAGCCACGCAAGTGTGAAACCAGATGTACGGCAACAACATCAACCCAACATCGTGGTCAAGAAGGGAATCACCAATTCACTCTTTTTGCTGCGTGCGAAGGTCCTTGGAGAGGAAGAGATTATGGTGCTTCGCACGCCTACCTTTGATATAACCTTCACGGTGAAGGCAGATTCTTGCTCCGCGCCAAGCTTTCGAGTGCCAGCCAGCTGGTCAAGTTCGTCGCTCACTAGTGTCGAGATTCTACTGAGTCTTTTCTCCACCCACGTGCGACGAAAACGGGCCCGTATTTTCAGAAAAGAGTATCACTTGCTAGGTGGAATGCCCTCAGGTGCTTATAATCTTTTATCGCATACTAACGAAGATCATGGTAGGAGTTTCTACTTGTAGATCATGTCATAGATGTCTATATATTTTATTTTTTTTTCATATTTTTAAAATGAAGCAAATGCGCGTGAAACCTAGCTGGGAGAAAAGAGGTCACCTCGATTCACCATTCCATGGACCAAAAAATTAATTTGGAGCTTTATAGTGTGTATATTCCCTGTAGTGTCCCTTTCGAGAATTAATATTCCGGCCCACATTGGGCGCCACTTGAGCATTTTGAGAGTACTTGTGAAACACTGAGTTGCGGAGACATAAAAAATTATCTAGGCTGACTATTCTTAATTGTGAAATCAGAGCTACCAACCAAACTCAAAAAATGCTGCTCTTTGCTAGCCAGCTCGGGAAGGTAGTCTGGATTCTTTAGTACCTCTTTTCCTCGCACATCCATGCCAAAAGGCGCGTATTTTGAATCCAGAATATTTGAACAAAGTCGAAACGGATTGCTACCTCACTTGATCCTTCTCCCTGTTTCTGGTACAAGTGAGGCATGGACCATCTCCGAGCCAGCAACTTATGACCTAAATGTGTGGGCAAAGACGATCTGAAAAATATCTACTATGTTAATGACATGCTGCCTGCTTTCCCTTGGGGTCTTTCTATTATTGAATATTCTATAGGCCTGTTGATAGGTAAACGGATTTGTCAGAAAGTAAGGATACAGCTCTAGCATAACGGAGAGGGGACAATTTTGTACTAATCCTGAAGTTTCCCGACCTTTTTTTCCCCATCGAAGGCTAACTTCCTAGCGAAAAGATAATATGATGGCGAACTTTTGGGGGCAAGTAGAAACTGAGGAACGTGGCACTACAGGTTTCCAGCGTATTGTATCTTCTTAAGGAGCAGTTTTTTTGGCTCTAACGAATGTTCCATCCAATGCCATTAATGGATCGATTGAATTTTCCGGATTCATGTAGTAACATCTATATTAAGATCTAGAATAGTACAATCTCCCAACAGTGGGAATGTTACTCATTTCACTCGTCTCTCGAGACGCTCAATCAATTGATAGCGTAATGGGCAAACTAAATCCACTGATAACTCGTTCTGCACATCTTATAAGGAAATAGCAAGACAAATCTAAAGAAACAGAAACAAATGGAGTCCATTATCATTATTTTATGTTAGTCTCAATCGTTAGCAACTGAACCGTGAGAGAATTGCTTCAGGCACAATTTGCACTAAAGTATATTAGTTGAAACTACCGTTCTTTGCATTTCTCCTCCTCTTTTCCTCTTGGCTCGTTATCTGATCGATTCTTATCGAAATGCAAACGATCCACGAACTTCCTATGTACAATAAGCGAACCAACAGTTATTGAATAACATGCATATTCCCGATATTGGCATAAGAAATTCAAATCGTTTGTGCTATACTTCTCCAATCAAGGATGGAATGGGTCATGTAAACCCTCCAGCTACCAATTCCACTGGTTCTTGGCATCCATCGCTTGTATCTCGTTCGTTCTGTGAAGATCCACGAATTTCACGAATCGCGAAAGAATTGAATTAGCATAATTTTCGGATACAACGGGAGATCTAATTGGGATTAGGTTCAGAAAAAACAGGTGATCGTGCATGATGGCTGGAGGATCGTTACCGTCGATCGATCGGTACCTGTTACCTGCCGATAACCATGCGGTACAGAATTTATGAAGATCCATACAAGATAGATCGTTGGGTACGTGGGACTGCAGGTACGGAAGATATATTGTGTTTCAGGCTTAGTTTGTTAAGATCGTGAACTGGTCTTGCACTTGGATGCGATCGGTGCGATCGTGCCAAGGTAAAAAGAAGTCCAAGCAGATGGGCGATAACATAGAAGTAAGCGTAGTAAAGGAGGAAGAGATGTCCATTACGGATAACATACTGGGAAACACAACATAACGTTGTGTATTGAATGGTATCGCTGGTGTCAGACACTTACTGTGCGACTTAGTTATTGCAGGCGAAGTAAAGCCTACATGCATGGGGAAGATTGCGCGATCGTACTCAGCGAAGAAGGCAGGCCATTATGCAGAAATCGTTAGTTAAAACATAGAGTGTGTGAAGGCAGAAAACTCTAATAAACTGAACTGCAGACATATTTCAAAGAATCGAAGCAGATCGGAAAGTTATATTTTGTGCAACAGTGATTGTCAACTGATCGGAGATATCTGCGTTCGCCAACCCCAGAAAGATTTCAACCTAATGAACTTCCAATGAGACACTCTTCGGTTCGGTTCCGCTCTGTTCTTTGGACCTAAAGTATCTTCATCTTATAATAAGTTTTTATAGAATGATCTTGTGACGGCAATATCAGCGAAGTCTGTGTTGCTTGTTGGTTTTCCAGATGAAATGTGAAGATACACTTATAGCATCGAGAATCTGAGATGAGACAATGATCCACTTTCAAGCAAGCAATCTCCATATCGCCTTTGTCCACGTTGTAAACATCATCTGTCCTTGAGAAGGTTGAAGATCACTGAAACATAATACCGTTGCTGTGAGTGGGACGCGAGCCTCAAGATCTTGAAGTGCACTCTAACAATATACTCGTAGATACAACTGAACGACAAGATCGATGATGACCTACGAGTATACCAGGCCAAGACGGAGTAGACGACGATCTTTTAATTCTACCACGATAGTGCGTTCGTTTGTTCACTTCTCATCTTATTCAGTGTTTCCTTTTTATACCCTCATTTCTGAGATGATGCTGAAGTGAACCCAGACTGGCACACGTAATCGTTTTGCTTGCTTCAATTCAATTCCAATTAACAGAGTTTCGAGTTGTCTCCAGCGCGCATTTTGATTTCTTTTGTGTGCACCGAAATACAGAACAGATACATTTGTGGAATACGATTAGCTTGCAAGGAAGGAGAGGTTTCCTTTCAATTATTTCAGCGCATGAAGATACGATTTAGTGAAATGATTGAATGAAATGCGGAGATGGGTCGATGTAGGCTGTTGTGATTGAGAAATGAAAACGTGGTACGCAGCACGATCATCATTAAGGTGAACAGAGATGAAGACTCTTCCAGTCTACATTGCTGAATAATGAATTTATTAAATAGCAGACAATGGTGCTTAATTGACAGTGAAACAAGAACTTTACCTCACTTTGTGGTAATTGAATGCCACCATGAAGTTTCCAGACAAGACAAAAGGATGAGTATACGCGCAATCAAATGAAGAAAATCTAACCTCCTTTTGGCGAGGCAAAAGTTAGCTTGTGAGGAGTTGCAGGTTCTGAAGATTTCCTTATTGTAGCCAAATTTTTGAGCCGTGAAATATTCAGGGACCAAGTGAAACGAGAACCTCCACCATAACTCATTGCGGGCATCGGTTGGATACTATAGTGTCATGTGGTAATGGAGACGAGCTGGCGTGACACGTTTTGATCACATCCGAAACGAGGATATCCGTGATCGATATGGAGTTTCGCACTGATCGTGCAAAAATTGCGAGAGAAGCGTCTTCGATGGTATGGTCACGTAATTCGCGCTAACGAGAATTCACTCGCCAAGATTGGTCTGAATATCGAACTCGATGGTAAGCTACCAAAAGGCCGGCCGAAGCAACGGTGGCTTGATATGCTGTATGGGGATTTAAAAGCCTCGCGATTGAATCCAGATCAGGCATTTGATAGAACCAACCCGCGAAACCGATCACGACGAGCCGACCCCGCTAGTGAATGGGACAAAGGTTGAAGAAAAAGAAGAGTAGTAAGTGTGAAACACTGCATTCTCATCTGACAGTGGCAATCCAGCAATGTTTTCTGACATTACCTGGCTGGCAGTTATCTACGGAGTGGAATAGTACCATGGAAATGAACTAGGGTACACGGAACCGAAGGGAGCACTCATCATCAACGACACACCAACCGATATCCGGTCTAGGCCTGCCTTAATGAGGAACTTCAGACATCCCGGTTTTCCACCGAGGTCCACCAATTCGATATTCTTAAAAGCTGTCTGGCCATCGTCCCATCTCAGGCAGGGTCTGCCTCGACTTCTTTTTCTACCATAGATATTGCCTTTATAGACTTTCCGGATTGGATTAGGTGACCCGCCCACCGAAATCTGTTGAGCCGGATTTAATCCACAACCAGTCTCATAGGTTTCGTCGTTATGTGGGCTACGGAATTGTCCGTCCTCATGTAGGGCGTAAAAAATTCTTCGCAATTTTTCTTCTCCGAGGAATATGTAAGGACTGGCAAGATCATTGTCTTGTACAGTAAGAGCTTTGATCCTATGGTGAGACGTTTCGAGCGAAACAGTTTTCGTAAGCTGAAATAGGCTCTGCTGACTGCCAACAACCGTGAGCGGATTTCATCGTCATAGCTGTCATCGGTTGTGATTTTCGACCCTAAAAAGGCGAAATTTTCAACGGCCTTAAAGTTGTAGTCTCCTATCTTTATTGTTTTTGTTTGACCAGTGCGATTCGATGTTGTTCGTTCGTTGGTTTTTGGCGCTGACGTTGCCACCAGGTACTTCGTCTTGCCTTCATTAATGTGCAGTCCAAGATCTTACGCCGCCTGCTCGATTTGGATGAAGCTAGATTTACATCTCGGATTGTTCTTCCCATGATGTCGATATCGTCAGCGTAGGCCAGTAGTTAGGTGGACTTGAAGAGGATGGTGCCTCTCGCATTTACATCTACATCGCGAATCCCTTTCTCGAGGGCCAGGTTAAAGAGGACGCATGGTAGAAGGCCTTATCTTAGAATGTTGTTGATGTTGAATGGTCTCGAGAGCGATCCTGCTGCTGAGGATCAGCCTGGTCAATCTTATCAATTTCGATGGTATACCGAATACTCTCATAGGCGTGGTTTGGTTATTGAGCAGTTCATCAAAATTCTTAACCCATCGCTCCAATATGCCCATTCTGGTGAATTACCGGGACGGAACTGTGCATTGCTCATTAAAAATTTAGCATTGACATTAAAATATCTGTACTTGCAAGGACGCCTATTTCCCTCGACAGTGTCTGTACTTGCACTAAAATAAAATTTGATAAGCGAAGCAAACGGTGTTTTTTCTCCTCCTTATACCTTTTAATCATGGTTTCTTCATGCACAGGCTCCGAAAAATCTCGATAGCTAGGTTACCGTGTGATGGCCAAGTTGGTTAAGGGTCAGCCTCTCAATATTTTTGCACTGTGAAGGAATGGAAGAGTGTGGCTGAAATTTAGCAAGAAATTGTTGGCCGAAGTCCGAAGATATCAGTCGATCTTAAGTCCAGATCCAGATCTTGGCAGACAATACCAGTTACCCTCCTTGGAATCGACTTATATTCTCAAACAAAATATTTATCTAAGCTCAGGTCAGTTTAAAGTCGGAATTGGATGGTGTGAATGAATGATGAATTAATATATGTAATCACTTTCGATCACCCCGCTTCCAGGCTGCAAGTGAGACAGTGTTTGAAGAGTTGAGTTTGCCCTGGACGAAACCGTTAGCTGTTTTTCAATGACGGATACTTTGAACGTCCTATAACAGCGAAAACGCGTTCGGACCCTTATTTGTAAAAATCGTCACACACCAATATTCAATATTGCTGACCGATTGAAATTTCAGTAGATCGCCTTTATCAAATCGTGTATGACGAGGTTAAATTCCTCAAAATTACGTCGCAATTGATGCCGAAAGAGTTGAACCCATCCCATTTATAATGATATTGCACCTAGAAATGGCAACTTTTTATCATCTGGATGTGGAGTGTCTCATGAGAAGACCTGAGTTGATTGATTTGAGCCTGGAAAGTGGTTTATGTGCGTGACATCAGCCCTTCGTGCGTAAAGGCAAGGAAGGACATAAAAAAAACAGAAAAACCATGGAAACTACTTCCTATCCTAAGGGTACAATTTGGTTGACTGTTTGGAACAAATAATAGTCATCAATGCTGATCGGTATATTCAGATATTGGAGAGGTTGCGAATTTTCATTGAAAGGAAACGTGTGGTCTTCTCAGTAAAGACGTCATTTTGCAACACAATAACGGGTAGTTCCCTATTGCCAGGACAGTATAGTCAAAATTTGGCATCCTCGGACTAATACAAGAAAAGGACTTGGAGAAGTCAACTGAACGACGAGCATGAAGTTAAAAAGCTGACTTTGTCAGTGAGTACGAAATTTTCTCAAAAGAATTCTTCTCATTTAGTTGAAAGATAGTAAAAACAAATTAATTTCTATTTTTGTTTTAGCCTTTGTCCCGTTCAGATAAGGTTTCGCTATTTGGCTTTGTCGAGGATTTGATCTGAATGCAGTCGCAATGCTTTCCCATCGATTTCGATGTTCAGGCCAAGTGAATTCTCGCCCCTATCGAAATTTTCCACGATCGGCGAAACTCCATATCGAACACGGATATCCTCATTTCGAATGTGTTCAAGGCGTGTTGCGCCACTAGTCCAACATACCATCTTCGTCTACATTACCGCGACATGCCATTCATTGTTTTTTATAGGCGGCCAACACTCAGAACCATAAAGGGCGACAAAGCGGGCGACATTGCGGTAAATTTTAGATTTGAAACGTTCGTTGATACGGCGATCACAAAGAACACCAGTTGTGGAACACCACTTCATCCAGGTTGCGCTAATGCGAGAAGCAATTTCGTAACGCAGTCCTCCATTGGTTGATAGCATTGACCCGAAATATTTAAATCGTTCAGTTCTGAGCAGGTCATTGCCACTGATTGTGATGGTGCCTGTTTCATTGGGATCGGTCGTCAAAAATTCTATTTTATTCGGATTCAATCTGAGGCCGTGTTGTATGAGACATATTTGGACAAGTTGCTAGACTAGGAAAACATCAGCAGTATACATATTGTAAAGCCGGTATGGGTTCGATTCGCCAGCCAGACTTTCGCCAGCTTTCCGCTTCTGCTTGAGATGAGGTGGTGGGTGCGCAAAGGGATCACCTACAGTGATCATCAATTAATTCAGTCTGTTGTCAACGAGTGCAATGTTGCAATGCCGAGAAGAGTTGCCAGCAGAAGAAGCTCAATATGCTACTGATGGAGTGAGGAAATAAAGACGCTGAGGGCAAAGTGCCAGCAAGCCCGAAGAAGTGAGCAAACGTTCGAGGAGAAGTTTGGACTTCCAGGGGCTGCTCTCGATGTTCAAACAATGAACACATGATTGCAGAGCAAAGCAAAAATAGAAGCCTTAAAAACCTCTGTAACAATGCTGACATAAACCCCTTTGACCAACATGTAGAAGTAATCCAGGAATGATATGGCTTAAGAGAGGGTGATGCCGAACTTAAGAGGTATGTAATGTACTTGTAGGTCACTCAAACCTGAGGGCCGGTTGGAAAAGAGATATAAGGAAGTAGCCGAAAATAAAGGAACAATAAAGGAACCAAATAATTTTCAACTCAGCCCCGGGGTATCTCTCTATGGCCCTGCCCGAGTTAAAATATCCCGAAGAGATTCTGCTAATTCAGCAAGCTTTGACGTCTTTATTAACCAAATGGAACACTGCTTCAATAATGTTTGCAGTTTGAAAATCAAACTATTATTAACAAAGTTATAGGGGGTAAAACTTTACAATTTTTTGTGAATTTCGTGCACTCTACAACCTGCATGACGTCATCATCATATATCAATTCGTCAATACCACCACGAATGAATTGGGTGGAAAAGGATTATTTTGTTTTAGATTTTAAGTCATTTGTATGTGAATATCAATTATTCCAACGGGACGTGTGTGTATGTAGGTATATAATATATGCGTGCTAATGGACTTCGCGGGTAGTGCCTAATTCAGATAGATATAAGAAGTAAATCGGAAATATGGGTACGATCAATCTATATACGTGCCTATATGTGTACAGTATTCGAAAATAGACAGTTTGTTTGTTTAGGGTGAACGTAACATCTACGGCTGTAATATGTACGTATGCCTCGTAGTTTTGTAGCTCTATACGGATAGAAAAATGTTAGTTGAAATTTCTTAGATAAGATGAACACAAAACCTTTATATCCGAAGCGCGAGATTCCGGTATTCCGACTTGTTTAAATTTACCAACGCTCATCTAATAAATGAGGTCTGACAATTAAATCTTTTTCCGTATTTGGGTTGGAAAATTGCGCCCGAGATATGTGGGCGTGGCAGAGGAGATTACCGTTCATTTTGAGACTCTGATTTGTAAAGTAAAATCGTCTAGTAAAAATGCTTGTGGCTTCGCGCTGCGCACGGATGGGTTGAAGTTTATCAAATCGAAGCGGTGGGCGATTGTCCCTGGGAGAATCAAGAAGAAGGCAAGCTACTCGAGATCGTCTGGTTGTGGAAGATCAGCTGGAAATTGGCTTTGTCGGGCTGTATGGAGCAATGATTTGACAGTCATGCGATCAACGTTTGTTTATGAATTGTTGCTGAGTTCGCTGAAAAATTTCACCAAAATCACCAAGAAAACGAGACACCTGGATTGAGGTGCAGTGATATCTGATCGAATGCTACTTGATTTGCATCTTTTAGATTCGATTCTGTTTTCTGAGTCTAGTCAGGCTAAACTTGGTAGCCCGGCAACGAATTGCGAACTGACCGCCTATGCAGCCCGCGCAAGTTGATTTCGAAGGTGAACAATCGTAAAGTTTTTGAGAACCGGAAAGATGATATCATTTATTCATTTTTCTTTAAAATGCTGGTGGACAAGGGTGGGCACTACGTGCCAGAATCGAGCTTTTGCACACCAAGTTCGGTAATTAAGTTATTAGTTGTCTCGGTGACGTCAATTAGCCAGATCGGAGCTGCGATTTGACGCTGTTAAATCTTTTTCCGAGGGGAGCCGGGTATATGAAAATAGGTAGTCCGAACAAATGAAAAAAAATTGCAAGGAACACTCTCGCTAACGTAATGTGATCAGTGTTGATAGCTGTTGACTTCATAATTTCCATCAGTATCCGAAGCTCCAGTAAGTTACTTAAGGATTGTGAGGAGAATTACTGTTATTAGTAATAAATAAGGTATCGATTGGGCTGATGCCATTTGAACTGTGTAACTGTTGGGGATGTTTCTCTGTTCACCTTTTCTTCGTTCCGCCAGATAGAAATAATTGGACATTGAAATACCAAAATAGGGTAGGGGCCTTAAGAAAGTCGTGCTTGGACGTCATCAGAGGCTAGGTGGATGTTTTTGGTGGGAATGTTGTGGCGGCACAGCGGAGACGTGAACCTAGGCGCCAACATAAATTCGCCTCCACCGCCGCATTCAATGGACACAGAAATAGTTGACGGACTGACATGAGACTGGGGCGAATAAAATGTCAGGAATGACAGTTTGTGTCAACAACGGAGTCGAGTCATGTCCATCGACCAGAGTAAAACAATGTAACGTTAATATAGAGAACATATCTGAACTTAATGAAGAAAGCGATGTAGTACTAACAGATTGAATTGATAGAATATATTATGGTGACAGTATTATTATTCGCTGCTGGGTCTGAATTTTCTGGATATATACTAACTCGCGATTTCCCTTGCCCATCGACGAAGTTTCCTTTGTTTCCTTTTAGGCGAAAATTTCTAAAGAATTATGGTATTAGCTTAGAAAGCCTTGCACTTACATTCATCATCATCTTCATTAACGGCGCAACTACCGGTATCCGATTTAAGCCTACCTTAATAAGGAACTCCAGACACCCCGATTTTGCGCCGAGGTCCACCAATTCGATATCCCTAAAAGCTGTCTGGCGTCCTGACCTACGCCATCGTTCTATCTCAGGCAGGGTAAGCCTCCTCTTCTTTTTCTACCATTGATATTACCCTTATAGACTTTCCGGGTGGGATCATCCTCATTCATACGGATTAAGTGACCCGCCCACCGTAACCTATTGAGCCAGATTTTATCCACAACCTGACGCTCATGGTATCGCTCATTGATTTCGTCGTTATGTAGACTACGGAATCGTCCATTCTCATGTAGGTGGCCAAAAATTCTTCGGAGGATTCTATTAGCTGTTCATTAATCAAACAGGCGTTATAAAATCAAGGTTGAAGAGGGCGTATCTGCTGAGTTTCTCCTACCCTGGATGAAATTGCCCTTTGCTTCACTAACTGCCTGCAGACTTAGTACTCCTTGATTCAATACAGACAAATTACATCCTATTTATCATAAACATGCACCAACCTTCAAATTGCAATAATATCTTATTATCTTCTATCTTAATCAAAGAAAATTCGAATAGTCACATTTGATGGAGAAAGCTTCAGTTGACAAAGATTAAGCTCCAATATTTATTAGCTCAATGGAATGGTAGTTACTCCGACTCTTATACTTCTTCGTGAAACAAGAGCTCTCAGATAATCTGTTTGGAACCAGAAAAATAAAACTTCGTTAGGATGACTCGGCTTTTCATGGTCTCCCAACATTCTATACGAGTATGTTGAATTTATTTGGTTTTTCTGCATAGTCACAGTTTCCACGGGTGAGCAAAGATACCAAAGCGGTCCATTGAACTCCACTGGGATTTATCTGAAAGATGGAAACATTCCCATATATCCTAAAAGGATAAAGAAAAGCAAAAGGATTCTGTCTAGACAATTATAAAATATGACATCTGCAGGAATCATCGAAATAATGTATCTTTTATCTACTCCATTTGCAATGCTTCTAGATTTCTGCTAAGCTGCTCCCTCTCTTTCAATATATTCATATCTTCCACGCAACATTTTCTGATACAATGTAGCCAACTTTTTCTCCATTAAAACAAACATTGACTGGAATCCATGTAGTCTCCTTCATGCGGGTCGTTGCCTCCAACATTCGACAGATATTTTGATAATTTTTTTTTCTCCGGTCACAATTTCCAGACATGCTGGAGCCGAAAAGCTGGCAACTGAATAGTTTGTTGTTTCACAGCAAATCATTATGAATGCATTAAGATCAATGCCCACCCATCATGTGAACTAGACGCACTTCCAACATGTTACGTGTGCCATATGAGCCGCATGACTAATTGCGTGCAGAAGGTAACCCAGCATTTCCATAGTATCGGAGACAAAATTGTAGCCGTCGCAAATGGAGGTGAGGCCAGAAATGGTGAAACAAGTTAAGTACATGTGACAATTGGCTATCTAGGGCTTGTCATGTGTGCACTATATGGAACTTAACAGACGCTGAAGCTGATACTCGGCTATTGCTGGTATATATTCCTGTTCTGGTTAAAGGAGTGGCATGACACTCGCGAAATATCCAACCTACCCAACATCTCCCACAGCAAATTATGTCGGTAGTAATGGTGAAAAACCTGCGAGGGTGGAGGATAGACGGAAGTACTACTCGCTATTGTTGGAATCGTTTTAGTTTCTTTGCTGGGGAAGACATGGAGCGCTAGGAGGATTGGGGAATTCCGTGATACATCGCTATTTATGCTGGCTAATGGACTTGTTTTGGCTTTGTTTCTGGCTTCAGACACTGAATCGCTTCAGACGCAGAGCACTTTCATAATTAGACATTAGACAAGTCAACAGAAAAAAGACGTTACAATGAAAACAGTTTGGTTAATGGTTTGATGTTTGGCTATGATGACTGTCTAGGAATTGGATTTAGTCATCTTTTCTCATGAAATGTTTGTTTTCCATAGGATTCTCTGGAAAACTCAATGGCTAGAAACGAAAGTAAATTAGCTGGTATTTCATATTATGGGAATTCTTTCGCAAATGCCTGTAATTATCGCGTTCATTTAGAGTTTTCTTAAAGGACACTTTGTTACCTTAAAGCATTTCAATGATACCTGGAATCTTCAACTCACCTGAAAAGAAAGAGAAAGGATTAACTTTATGTTTCAAGAAAGAATTATATTTGATATCAGGAATATTAGATATGTATTACCTAGAAAGTGGCGGAAAAGTTAAAACCAAGATGAGATACCCCTACCGTGTTAATTTCCTAGATTGGGGGTCAAGCAGTGGGCCTCAGGATAAGCTGATGCGGAATATAGTTCTATGGGAGCCAACCTATCTTTCTTTGGGTTTGAAATGAAGTTCTCCAGGAGCCAAGCCTCTCGCCTACCAAGACCGTAAGTGAATATTGACAAACACATCCTGTACGAGGTAACCCTACTATTAACAAAAAAACGCTGTGGATCTAAACTTTGGAGTCGAAAAAGGCCTTCCCCAATCCAGGGTGTCATGCAAACCTTACACATGGGATAGTCTGCAGTTGGTAACTGACAAAATAGAACAAATTAAATGACTGAGAACAGGAATAAACAAGCGGGAACCCCAATCCATGCAAACTGGTCTATCAGGTGAACCAATACTGAGAACCAGATGACTACACCCAAGAAGGGAGAGGTTGGAAAGTAAAACAGTGAAACCAAAGTCAACATTACTTTACCGCAACGAACAAAAGCCCGCTCAAAAACCAAGGATCAGCAAAAGTAGATTGGTCATACTGCCGAAAGTATTTCCGGAGCAAATACCCACTCGTCAGGAGCAGGAAGTCATTAAAGACTCCGTTTTCATAAAGATGTGCGAGGGATCGGTCAAGTTTAATTCTGGTAGATTGCGCGATGGAAGATATGGCAGCCTACCTCAGGACAGTATTGGATAAATTACTTGACTGGAAGGAACAGAATTGTCGAAATGTGCAAGGGAACACATGGCCACAGTCTACCTTCCCAAAGGCTCAGCGATTGAGACGGAGAAGGTTCTGCATTTCCTCATTAATTAAAACACACATCTTCACACAAGATTATCAGTTTTTATAAACAAAGAAGGGGTAAAGGTAAACTCCTCACAATCGGGGTAGACTGCCGATACCTGAAGGCAACGAAACGCCATAACTGCTACATCGAATACAGAATTGACAGTATATCCGTACATGTGCACAGGGAGAATCTAAGGGAAGATGCTTCGGAGAACACATAAGATGGAAAACCTAATGAGTTCCTTGAAGGAAAGAACAAGACCGAGCAGAGAAGTGGACCTGATGCCCACAGAAAAGAAGAATTTAGACCTAGATCTAGTCGGACAATGAAACGTAAGAAAGTGCAATATGGGAGGAGGAGGATGGCACCCTTTGGAGAAAAGCTTCATGTACTACCAAAGCTCGAGAAGCAGTAGCGGCATAGTGATACTTTCCAAGACACGACGCAGGGATTCCATCGGAGTGAGTCGTTAGATTGATGAAGTTCTGTGAAAAGAATGCGGTACCACTTCTCCTCGACTGTAATGCCAACGCCCACCATAAGCTCTGAAGGAACGGCGGCACCAATCGAAGATGTGAGATGAGTCCTCTTTGTCAGATAACAGAATATTCGGATTCGACATTAAGGGCAGCTCGAAAAAAGAAAAAATATTAAGGAGCCTAGGAGACCGGGACTCCAATACAAGCCACTTGTGTGATAACATAGCTCTTTGAGTGCGCAGAGGCTATGCTTTTCCCCATCACGATAATATGGGCTCATCTGTAGGTAGGTGGTGACATCAGGAGTCAAATAGAGCTGGAAACAGTGGTGGAGGACCTCAACAGAATCGTCATTGACACATATGAAGCCAGCTGTTCGGCTAGGATAGTCAAGTCATCAAGCGACGTATCCTAGTGGAACAGGAATCTAGTCAGAATAAGAACGGACGTCTGAAAACTCTTTAACAGGACGTAACGACCCGTGGGCTGGTAGAGGTACAAAAGAGCATGTGCGATGTATAGCAACACGTTCAGAAAAGCAAAACGAAACAACTTCAGGAAACTCTGAGAAGATGTCGAACAGACTACAGAAGTATTTAGGCCATGCACACCTATAGTCATAGGTAGGGAAATATATTATGTCTGTCCGAAGAAGAAAGATGGGATATTTACCGAGAATTAGGAGGGCAGGGTAAATCTGCTGCTAGAGTAACATGGGCAGTGGGACCACTGAAATAACCTGCAGTAGATGGCATTCTCCCAGCAGAGAGACTTAGAAATCATCTTAGGATCTCCGCCAAGAGTGGTAAGGGGCAGCGTAACCCGGAATTGGAGGAGGCCAAACCATCAAAGAAGTCCACAGTAAATATTACAGCTAATTTCACAGCGCATGCGACATTGGTAGGGACAGACCTATAGTATATATCACTACCAAAAAGAGCCTGCGCGCTTTTCTTGGTCCGAATGAAACTGAAACAGGCCGGTACGGAGAACATGTGTACCTCTTCGGCTTACATGGTTCACGTCCAGTCACCTCTAGCAGAAGTATTGTAATATTTTACGTCCATCATCGCAACAAACAACGCAAACCTTTGATAGGCTGCGACGCGAATACAAGGCCTACGCTCTTAAGCAGGTTGGAAATAAACGAAAGAACTGAGTCTCTCTTTGACTTTGTTATTAACACAAACCTATCGGTGTGTAACCGGGCCCTATACCAACCTTCCATTTCCCCAGCTTGGAGAAATATCGCGGTTGATATCGAGCTACTAACCGACAATGAGACTTTCAGAACGGCAAACTAGAGAGTATTTTATCAGAGATCCTCCACAGATAATAGTTGAAGAAGTGCAAGTCGGCCATCCGGATTGCCAGGAAGCGATCCTGGCTGAACTATTGTCAGAACATTAAGAGACTTAGTAAGAGTCTACACATGGAACACAGGAACTTACCCTTTTTTAAAAAATCGGGAAGCTCCTAGATGGAATCTTCCGCTGAAATTATAGAGCTGCTAGTTCATACATACTTTCCTGCCAGGGAGGAGGACTGTGAGTCAGACCTTTACTTGGAGGGTAGGCAGCTCTAGTCGTGTGAGATCATCATATGCCGGTCGCGCTACAGAAACAGGGTTGTAGGGACTTACCGGAGCTGCATTTCATTCGAATACGTATCACACTTCTAGAGACGAGTGCTCTTGGTTTTCATACCAAATGCTGGAATGTGCGGCTATGAATCCTTCGTGTTGAAGATCTTATAAACTGTCCTGGATATCTACTTAAGAACAGTCATGGAGAGAATGCCCCTTTGCAGCACGTTTATCTCAAAACAAAATCCACAGAAGTAGCAGGCACTGGCCAAGAAGCACAGGACAATCAAGGTTAATTGGATTCAAAAGAACCGCACGTGCAGGTCCGAGTGAGGCTCTCCAGTCCTGTCCGGCAGATGCACCTCCATCGTACAATAAGTACCTCGGGAGCTTTGGGCATTCGCAATGGACTACGACGCACGCAAGCAAAGCGGGTGTCCAACTAGTGCAGTGTGGAAGATCGGCGACGCGTAGCAAGATTATGGCGGTGTATTCTTTACCGCCCGGATAGCTGAGTGGTTAGAGCACAAGGCTGTCGTACGGCAGATCGCGGTCCAAATCATATTGGTGCCAGTGATATTTGTATCGTGATTTGACGCGGATACCAGCCGACTCAGCTGTGAATGAGTACCTGAGTCAAATCAAGGTAATAATCTATAATTCTGTAGTGAACCATCGTACTGGTTGAATGAAGTGCTCTAACACACTTCAAGGCCCTGATCCAATATGGATTGTTGCGCCAACGATTATTATTATGTTATTCTTCACCGACGGATCAAAATTGGTCGGTGGAGTCCTCACCCCAAAAAGGGGTACCCGTTTTGAGTGTGGCAGGTAGAGCGGTATTCGGCTAAGCTAAAATTGTCCTGGAACGCATCAAAGACTAACATTAGCTTCGAACTATGGAGAGAGCTACACAGCAGGAAACCAACATATCTAACACCAAAAAGGTCATTAAGCCTATCTGCAAAAGATTTTTGAGAGCGTAAATCTTCATAGAGTTGTAGCTAGGCAAATTCACTAAGACAGGTGTCTCGACAGAAAGAACTCTCCATGTAGCACAACACATTGGCAAATCATGGGGGGTGCCCATGGCTGGGAGATATACGTTTTTCACTACAAAACCCAACAACTGATGGAATGGCAAATTGATCCGCTTTTGTTAACCAAGCCAGATGAATCGTTCAGAGGGCAGAAGGTAGGACTAATCAAAGAAAGCAGACTTCTAAGGAAGCTTGCAAAAACCTGGCTATCCAGCGGAGCAAGACTGCTCTCTGCTACACTAATAATTTTGATGGGAGACCTCCCTCCTCAGCGGCCCCTACTCTCTTGCTGAAAATCATCCTGGACTATTCCAACAGAGGGGTGCTGACACCTTTTACAGATATTCAAATGTATTTGCAACGGGGTGCTGGTGATCAGGCCGCAACAACAGTAGATTAGGCTGTAACAAGGCTATGGACCTTAAGCTCAGCGAATATGTCCAGTCTAGTCGCTCGAAAAGTGCATATCAGCCGCTATATTTCCAGCAGCACAGGAGCGTCGGCAACTAACGCTGTTGCCTAAGGAGAGCGACTCTTCTCAAGAGCTTTATGTCTCCTAGATACTATGGGGAAATGTTAGAGAAAGTCTTTTCCAATTGGTCCGGTCCGTCTTCAAGGAGATGGCGGACTCAGCTCGTAGCATTCTTAGCAACAACAAAAAAATTCCCAGGAATACGCTGTCTCTGCGGGTGTTTCACGGAGTTTCGTATTGGATGTTCAATGGTCTTCCAGTTCAGGTCCTCCTGGCCATGGTGATGGGGTATATCGATCATATAGCGGTTAGTTATACCCATGCTTTGAACTTCGGGAGAATAAACGGAAGCGGTTCCTCATACTAAGCACCATAAGTGAAATCACGTTGACATTAGACTTAGTAATCATAGCCAAGTCATATCACATACTTGAGAGTGATGATGGACACGAAGTTTACTTTTAAACAACACGCGCAGTATACTTGTAGCCAAGCATTCACGGCGGGTACGGCTTTGATGCAAATGATGGGGCAAAGATGATGTCGAACATAGGACAGCCACGGTATACTTTTAGGCTACTTATCGCCAGAGCGGTGAGCTCGGCCATCCTCTATGTAACCCGAATTTAGGGAAACGTACTTCAGGTCTCATGTAATGCGCAAAAACTGAGTCCTTAAGGGTGTGTTATGCCTCCAGGATTGCCTCACATGATGCAGCAGTTGTTTTCTCGGGAATGATGGCGATTGGCATCTTGGCAGATGGGATGACGAGCATATACAACGTGAAGTCCACCTCCCCTTTGACGCAGATGAAGAACACCGTAAGGGAAAGATCAGGCATGAGCCTTGTAAACGGAGGATATCGCGAATACTCTACAGATTTGCAAATAGACCAGAGCACATATTGCCCAAGATTCATGGGGAGGTGGAAATGAAGAAACTCTACCTAGAGTGATGCTGCTACCGGAAAATCTGGTGCGGAAAATGTTGGCATACCAGGAAAGATAAACTGCGATAAACTGCGAAAAGCGTTGGAGACTAAGAAAGCGCGCTAACGACCGCCACTTATAGAAAAAAGGAGATGAAACTAGAGTCAGCTAATCCACACCCCCCCATCCCCATGATATAATAAAAAAAGACAGACAGATAATAAACTGATGTTTTTTTTTAATTCTTGTTTGTCACAATACATCGAAACTTCACAATTTGTGCCTTGATAAGTCTACAAACTAGTCTTATCTACGATTGACTGAGGGTTAACAATGTTTCCAGGTGGAAACCTTGATGAACCATAGCCCCGATTTCAAAATTATTTGATGTATTTCGTGATGGCTCAACTAAAATTGTTGATATCAATTAAATGGAATGATAATCAATTAGTTTTTTATGGGATCTAAACTCAGATAAAATACGGAAGCGAGTACATAAGGTTTACATGACCGTAGCGTGGCAGATAAGTACGATTGTAAACACGATTAAATCTATTTTATAGGCTAAAGAACTATGCGTAAGTTTTCAACTAAAATATGCCAAGACTCTCTGTTCAGATAATTTGTGGTCGTCTATTTCGCAAGTGTAATAACGCTTAACAATTTAGTTAATCTTTTTTAAGCTATTATCTATGTTTTCAATCATTCACACTCCTCGAATTATGGCTTGATGATATTATGAAACAAAATGTAGAATGTGTACAGTCGTTATATTATCAGGTGAGTACCGAACGTGATAAGATATCTATCTGTTCGCAACAACGCCCCATTTTATTCAGCAAGTGGAACGATTTCGTGAAGTATTGTTAGTTACATAGGAAAATACTCAACATATGGGTATAAATAGAGCACCCTTCAAATAGGGGTTGGATAACTTTGTCCTAAATTAATTCTATGATAGATAAATTTAGGGAAATACAATGGTTAAATATGATAATTTTTGAGCCCCCTTTTCTAGGACAACTGTAACATTTTGTAAAGTCGAAGTATGTTGTGTTTGTAATTCATAGACTTAAGTAGTTTTTATTGAATTGATTAGTGAACTATCCTTGAGAACTGAAATCTAATCAGCGACCTGGTTTTCACTTGTAATGAGTGTATCTCAGTATATAAGTGATTTTCTAGATCCTCTCCCTCGACCCTCCCTAGTCAAAGCCATAGCAAAACAGCTGCTGAAAGATTTCATAATTGCTCTAGAACAACTGGAGACATAACTTTCCAATGACAGAATGCTTACCCGGCGTGACACTCAAAACTCAACTGGTTCATCTCACTTTTAGGTCAGTCGCGCCATATCCACAGACACTAAGGTCTACTGGGACCAGGCTTAGGCTATTCATTGTCAAAGCTAAAGTGCGCACTGTACATGTGTGTAATTGGATACTCGTACTGTGTTTCGCTACACTTTGCATTAAAAGTGTCCAAGTATCGTGTAAGCTTGGAGCTCTGGTATTCCAGGCCCCATGGATACTCAAAATACTCAGTTTATAGCGTTTCACACGTTGTTAGTTTTGGAGTATCATATTCGGCCTAAGTGGACAAAAGTTCAAAGTTATGTTCGGATGATTGAACACTAATTGACTTAGTGTTAATAGTTTTGATATGTGAATGACTTAATAAGTTAATTAAATTAGTTTTTCAGTATAATATCTTGGTTAGGCACATGGATTGATCTGGTGTTAGGAGATCTGTGTTTTAGTTTAATTGAAGAGTTGTGAACACCAACTTTCATATAGTGGGCGGAAGTATGTTAAAATACAAAGTTGGTTTAGTATAAATAATGTTTATGCTGAACTAGAGTCAATTTTCCTTAAAAGAACAATCCATCTTTTTAAATCGCAGGCGAGAGGGGAGGAGAACCCGAATCCGAAGTTTTCTCATGGGTCTAGGCGATAATTTTAATGAAAAAAGGGAGAAAAGGAGTCTTTTAATTTTTATCCTTGACCGGGAAGTTCTCTCTACGGTCCTGATCGCAACTCTTCGATGGTGTTAACGCCATGGGATTAGACAGAACTTAAATCCATTGATATAAATATCAAGAATGCCGTCACCAAAAACTGTCCTTATAATGTCAAGATGCCAATAGACATATACCTCCGTGACTCACCTCTCCCATTTAACTATGCTATCTCAAAAATCTGAACATCCTTGTAACTGCAGCTCCACTTAATAGAAGTCGATGTGCGTTTTCATGCCGCTGCGCTAGCCAGGCTCGAAAATGTAAGACAGCTTTTTTAGATACTTTAGTCCACATCCATTTATGCCCAAAAATTCACTTGTCTTATAGATGGTTCCCATTGGATCTCTCCCAAATCTGCAAACAACAAAAATCGGAAGAAGACGAAGACCGTTTACGCTTTCGTACCAGACCAGAGGCAACCCATCAGACGCTACCTCACTTCTGTCGTGAGGGCAGCGTGACCAAATCGGTTCGCAGGTGTTATACACTCCTTTTTATAGTTCGCAAAACATAACATGGGTGCGTAGTAGAATTGTCAGATTTTCGGTTGGGGTGCCATCGAATCAGACGAACGGCTCAGAGAGCAATGGGTAGAATTGACCAGGAGGTGAAACAGCGAGCTTACAAGGAAGCCTGAAGAAACATGAAGCTGGCTATACAGCGAAGCAAGAGGGACTGCTTAAAGCAACTCTGCGCAGAGGCGAATAAAGACCCATGGGGAAGTGCCTACAGGATTGTAATGGGGAGATTTAGAGGTCAGGCAGCTCCACAAATTACATGTCCCGATCTCCTACTGAAAATCGTTCAGGGTTTTTTTCCTCAGGAGAACACAAGGAGCTGTAATACCCCCAGGAACGACGGAAGAAGTACTGGAGACTTGTGGTAAGCTGGGAGACAACAAAGCGCTCGGCCTCGACGGCATACCAAACAAAGCCCTTAAGCTGGCCGTTAAGTCGAGGTCAGACATATTCGTAGAGTTGTTTGAAGCATGCTTGGCGGATGGGATCTTTCTTGAAATATGGAAAAAACAAACGTTAGTGTTGTTGCCTAAACCTTGGAAGCTTCCTGGTGAACCAACTTCCTACACGGGGGGGGGGGTTAATGTTGGAGCGAACAATCTACAACAGATTGCTCTCGGCTCCCATAAGGCTAGATCAACAGTCAACGCCATCAAACTGGTGACTGGCTTAGCTGAAAATGTGATGCATGGAAGAGGTGGCACTAGCAAGTATTGGGCTGGGATTACCTTTAACGTGTAAAACACGTTCAACTCTGCCAGTTGGGACCATATAAGGAGGTCATTGGCGGTGATTGATGTACCCAGTTACTTAACTGCGCTAGTCGACAGTTACTTAACAGATAGAAGGCTCTAGTACGACACAGACAACGGAACCAAGGAACCAAAGAACACTCCACGGGTGTTCCACAGGGCTCGCTACTGTACAACATCATGTATAATGATTTCCTCAACGTCCCAGCAGCCACAATAGTAGGTTACGCCGATGGCATAGCGGTGATTGTTATTGCAAAAGGTCTGGCAAATGTGGAACTATATTCATCCGAAGCAATCACAACTATAAAGAAGTGGCTGAAAAATGCAGGTCTTGCACTTACGGAGGATAAAACAGAGGGGTGCTTATCACGAAGCGGTGTAAGGAGTGAGTGATGATAGATGCCAGGCTGAATTTCAAGCAGCACTTATAAAACGTTTGCACCAAGGCGTCCAATGTTAGCATGACCCTGTCAAGGATGATGTCGAATGTTGGCGGCCCGCGATGCACTCGTAGACTGCTTATAGTTAGAGTGGTGAGCTCTATACTGCTTTATGCAGCGCCAATTTGGTCAACTGCATTGTACATCGCATGCAACGTTCAAAAGATGAGGCGGTGTATAGAAAGACCGCCCTAAGAGTGTGCTATGGTTTTAGAACCAGAACCATCTCGGAGGAAGCGGCTTATGCAGTAGCCGGAATGATACCGATCGACATTTTGGCCGATGAGATGACACGTATCTATGATGGAGCCGATTCTTCCTCTGATCGGCAAATGAAGAAAGCCGAAATGGAGGAATCGTTAATCAGGTGGCAGCAACAATGAGAACAGGCGAAAAAGGGTCGATGGACCCACAGATTGATTCCCAGCATCAAGGTGTGGACGCAGAGAACATGGTGAGATAAACTATGATCTCACGCAGTTTCTCACGGGACATGGCGGTTACCGTAAATACCTATATAGATTTAAACTGGACAGCTTACCTAACTGTACCAGCTGCAACAGTATTCCGGAGGACTTGGAGCATGTTTTTTTCCATTGTCCTATATTAGCTGAGGAAAGGAAGAGTCTAGAGGAGACATTGGGAGGAACACTAACACCGGAAAATATAATTGGAAAAATGCTTGCATGCCAGGAGAGCTGAATGTACTGAACGGCATGGTAAGGCGGATTCAGTGCAGATTATAAGAGGCAAAGAAGGCGAGAAAGGCGCAGTTGGGAATACAATCGGTGGACGAAGGGAGAGGCTGACGCCATGTCCACCCCGCGACGAAATACTTTGTGGTGGTTCCGCGAGCAAGAGGACAGGAGTTAGGGAATGGTTTTAGTGGGTAAAAATCCCTCACGCTGGAACATGTGTACCAGTGTCTTCGAAAGATTTCTACCACCGGAAAAAAAGACAGACAGGCAGACAGTCGGACAGACACACCAACAAACAGATAGTAAACCGATTTTAATAGGGTTTTGTTTTACACAAAACTTTAAAAAGATGGTGTTAAATCTGAGTATGTCAAAATGACTCGTTGATTAGTGACTGTCGCAATCCCCGTATCTTCTGTGTGGTCTTGCATCATTTTTAGGATATCTCAGTCATTTAAAAGGTCTGCCAAAGAACGTACGGAAAAGAGAACCATTCGCTATCCGAATAATCGGAGAAAATCCCAATACTACCCTGATGCACACTGTCTGAAGAGGGTGTTTGCATTACTATATGATAGTCCGAAATTACCTGTAGAATCGAGTTGGCTAGTGCTTCTACGAGAAAAAGAACCTGGGTGATTGGCAAAGTTTTGATGTGGTATCAGGACTCAGATTCCAAGGTGTAACCATGCAATAGAGGCGATCCGCTGAAAAATAATTGAACATCGAGCCTGGTGTTCTTGCGATGAATGGTTATCATAGTTCACGTATACATTATGTTCGTAAAACTTGTCAGTGTCGGGTCTGTCGTAAATTTTGTAATTTGTATACGCCACACGAGTTGATACAGGCTGATGTTGTCTGGCCTGACGCACTGGGTTCGTATCGGAGTTTGGGGATGGGAACCAGATCTTCAATTCATGGAACCTGCATCCTGCATAGAAGGACTATCCCAACCCATACATGGTCTGAAAACGCGATATTCTCCAAAGTCGAACTTAGCGGGGCCCGAGTGACTGGACAGGAAAGCGAAGGAAGGTGACACCGGTCCCTACTTTACAAGGGAGGATGGGAATGAGGTATAGAAACGCTTGTTCCCTATGGAGAAGGCACGTGGCAGGAACATCTGAAGTTAAATGTATGTGGGGACCAGCCAGGAGCAAAACGTTGTTGTTTATTCTGAAACTAAACTAATGTTTGACCCCTTCTTTTACGCCCTGTGTAGAGTCCCAACAATTGAATACTGGTCAAAATTGCAGATCTACCAGCACCTACGTGCAGCTCCATTGAAGTGATCCGACTTCACACGGGCAGTCAAGTCGTTGGTATTTTTATTGCAATTGTCCCGTCAAACTTTTATGGATTTCCTCAGCTTTTTAGTTGCTGTCTAATCTCAACGAACCATGCATAGCCTTGTACATGACGTGGGGTGAACTCACACACTCCATAGTCTGACTAGGACGTTGGCATACACACAAGCGCGCATCGACAAGATACTTAAGTGGGGCTGTTACTTTCGCCAATTTTCAGATTTGTAGGATAGCTCTTCGCTCATGCTCGATTACAGTCACCTTTTGTGCGTTTTCTGGTCATCCCCAACATCTGCATACATTACAGGTTTTATAAGCGGTGAAATTATAAACTTGGGAAGCAATCTACCAAAATCCTCTTCTATCTCCCCCTTTTTGATAGCAGGCAGAGCGCTTGTAAATCTTTCTGTCGATTGTCACAGTGTTCTGCGGATTAGATCGTCAAGGGACCGCTTCTTATTCTGGGTGAAGTAAAAGTATTTTTAAACGACTTGAAATATCATTGTTCTTTCTGGCTATACTTAAGGATACATGGATGGATGGAAGGCCTACTACCCATTTCTGCCGCAAACAGTCCTACTTGAAAAGCATCCTAGTTGAGTATACGAGGAGTTCAGAAACCATGTTCTTCACGATTTCTTTGAGAACATAGGCTCTCAGAGGGCTGCATCGGTCCACATGGTGCCATATAACTTCCAAGGAGCCTTGGTGAACCATTTAAAATGAATAATATGCAGACTTGGGACCGCTTAGTTTCCTCGAGTACGTGGGATCAGCACTTTCCATCAGTTTGACTGCAAACATCTTATTACAGGGAACGGTTACCAAATCTTTCACCACAATACATCGCTCTGCTTATAATTTAACGGCAGTATAAAACAAATGAAATTAGTGGCTGCCCATCGCGGCCACTATGACCATTCCGTTGGACATATTTGCACAACAAATGGAGAGGAGAAATACGAGGAGGTAGAAACAAATAATCCTGCATATATGTATATAGATCTAGTAGACATGGAACGACCTTGATTAAATAGAGGTGCCTTTGAAATTTACAAAGAACCAAACTACATATTTTCGGAGGCGATGTACAACAAACTTTTCAACAACAAAATTCTCAATAAACTTCTCACATTACACAAAGTAGCACATGGTTAGCATCACTAGATGCTTAAACATTTGACCAAACATACCATTTCCTAATTGATAGGAGAGGAAATATACGAATCCTAGATGTCGGTCTTACCGGAGCACCAAATGTTATTCAGATCACTATCTATTAACCACGAATTATCGTTGTGACATTAATCCAATCCACCACTATCAAAAAAAAAGTTTGAAATAATGAGCCTAAGTATAACAACAGTCCTCACCACCAATTCTCTGAATAATTGGAAGACCACGGTCAAGGATTTGTGGACACATGTCAAGAATGACGTCAACAATACCCCCATAAACAGGATGCCACTTCTTGATGGCAGGGACGAGCATCTGTGTTCACCGACTCTTTCCCGAGCGTTCCCAATGCTCTTGCCATCTATTTAGAGATCTCTCCCTTTCAGCTTTCTTCGTCTGCGATAAAGGAGAGATGGTAGGTAGGTAGGTATCAGTGGCCGCTCCGAGGAGCCCAATTAGCGCTTTGGTGCGCCGTTTTGATGCCACAAACTCCTAAGACCGTGACTGTTGTTATAGGAACAGGGAAGAGGAGTCCAGCTGGCTCGGATCCTCAGAGCCAGCCCGTAGCATTCACGAAGGAAAGCAGCTCTCCGACCCTGTAACTAGAAATCTCACTGAGGTCCCCAAAGAATGGTTTACCCAGTGTCCGCAGCCTGACTCGAGCCAGAGCCGGGCAATCGCAGAGAAAGTGCATGAGGGTTTCCCTTCCTTCTCCGCAGCTTCGGCAATGCGAGTTGTAGGGTAAGCCGAGCCTAGCGGCATGGTCCCCTATGGGCCAGTGCCCCGTGCAGACCGCCGTAATCTTGAATGCATTTACACGCGTCTGGCACAGGAGCTCTCGTGATCGGGCTATGTTATAAGCGGGCCAAATTCTCCTTGATTTGGCACAGCTTGTAAGCCTTCGCCATCTCAGGCCCGCGGCTGCTAGGTAGTGCGAGTAGACTCGGCCCCCGACAGCCGCCAGCGGAACACCGACTGTGTTCCCCGAGGGACTGCCAAGAGCAGAGCCTTGCCTGGCCAATCCGTCAGCCCGCTCATTCCCTTCTATGTTCCTATGCCCGGGAACCCAGAGGAGAGTGATCTTGAGCGTGCCGCCCAGATGGTTGAGCGTGTCTCTGCACTGCCCCACCAACCGGGAAGATGTCGTGGTTGAGTGCAAGGCCTTGATGGCCGCTTGGCTGTCGGTCAGAATGGCTATGTTACGCTTGGGACTCGAATCACGCTCCAGCCATCGACAGACTTCCAATATCGCCAGTACTTCCGCCTGGAATACACTGGCGAAACCTGGGAGACCATACGACTTGGATACACCGTGTGTATTCGAGAAAACCCCCGCGCCGACTCCATAGGCCATCTTTGATCCGTCCGTAAAGAATACCGTGTCATAGTCTTGCAACACGCCGCCGGTCTTCCACTTTGCCCTGGTTGGAAGGTCCACAGCAAAGTTTCTCGTGAAGTTCAGCTTGCGTGTGACATAGTCCGTGGGGGATGCCCAGATTTCTCGAGGTATTTCATCTAGAATGTTGCTGTGGCCATAGGACTTCGCTGCCCAGCATCCGGACTCACGCAGTCTTACGGCACTGCACGCTGCAACATATTTGATGTGGAGGTCAAGGGGGAGGAGATGCAGGAGTACATTGAGAGCATCTGCCGGGCAAGACTGCAGAGCCCCCGTAGCACCTGCACACGCGGTTCTTTGAATCCTATTAAGCTTCGTTCTATTGTATTTCTTCTTCAAAGCCTGCCACCATACAATAGATCCGTACGTCAGGATCGGACGCACTACAGCGGTGTACATCCAGAGAACCATCCTCGGCTGGAGACCCCATTTCCTGGCAAAGGTTCTCTTACAGGCATAGAAGGCTATACAGGCCTTCTTAACCCTCAGTTCTATGTTCAACCTCCAATTTAGCTTAGGATCCAGGATTACACCCAAATACTTCACATTAGAGGAAAGAATCAATCTTTGTTCATTCAGCCGTGGTAGATGGAATTCAGGTATCCTTGTCTTGGTGGTGAATAGCATCAGTTGCGTTTTGGTTGGGTTTATGCTGAGTCCGCATCTTGCGGCCCACAGGCACACCTTTCGCAACGCTCCTTCCATAATGTCGCTCATAATGGACAGAAACATCCCAGATACTAGTATCACCAAGTCGTCGGCATACGCCACCACCTTCACCCCGCTGCTGTCTAATGTACGTAAAATTTTGTCCATTACTATTAACCAGAGCACCGGTGAGATAGCACCACCCTGGGGCGTGCCTCTGTTCACAGCTCTGGTCAAGTGGTTGCCTCCCAGATCGGATTGGATTATCCTGGTACTCAGCATGGATATAATCCAATGCGTGAGATACCCCTCCAATCCAATACCGGTCAAGGCTTCCTTGATGGCGTTGGTACTGACGTTGTTGAAGGCTCCTTCTATATCCAAGAAGGCAGCAAGGGTATACTGCTTGTACTGCAGCGACCGCTCAACCGTGCCAATTACCTCGTGGAGGGCGGTTTCTGTGGATTTTCCTTTGAGGTAGGCATGCTGGGACTTAGAGAAAGGCGTTCTCTCCATAATCGTCCTTAAGTGAATGTCCAGGACGCGTTCTAGGGTCTTCAGCACGAAAGAGGTCAGGCTGATTGGTCGAAAGTCCTTCGCGGACTCATGACCGCGCCTGCCCGCTTTCGGTATGAAAACCACCCGTGCGCGCCTCCAGGACTGCGGTACGTATCCTAAAGTGATGCAGCTCCGGTAAATCTCAACAAGCCACGGCACAACTCTTTCCTGCTGCTTCTGTAGCATGACTGGCATTATGCCATCTGGGCCCGGAGATTTGTATGCGGAGAAGCTGTTTATAGCCCAGCCGATCCTATCCCCGGTAATTACCGATTTGATAGTCTCGCACAGCTGGGGTTGCCGCAAACCCTCCAAGCGAGATTCTGACTCACAGTCCTCCTCGCTGGAGGGAAAGTGCGTTTGCACCAGCAGCTCCAAGGTTTCACTAGAAGATTCCGTCCAGGAGCCTTCCGACTTTTTAAGGAAGGATGGACTCTTATGTTCCTTGGACAGAATCTTATTGAGCCTCGCGGATTCACTAGTGCTTTCAATGTTCTGACAATAGTCTAGCCAAGACCGCCTCTTGGCGGTCCTGATGGCCGACTTGTACTTCTTTAGGCAGTCCTTGTATGGCTGCCAGTATTTTTGCCTGTAGCAGATGTTGAAGATTTCTCTGGTCAACTTCCTGAGACTAGAGAGATCTTCGTTCCACCACGGTGGCAGGGTCTTTTTGCTGTACTTAGCAGGGCACGAGACTTTGAAGGCGGTATCAAAAGCCTTCTCCAGAGCCCCGACCTTTGACTCCAGTTCGTCTGTCGTGCCAATCCTACCAATTTGCGCACCGGAGAGTTTGTTCTTAATTACCTGACCAAACTTTCTCCAGTCGATCCTCCTGGGGTCTCTAAAGGGCTTGGAGACCTCTGCGGCGAGATCTAGACTGAAGAGTATCCAACTGTGGTCAGAGAAGGATCTCTGGTCAGACACTCTCCAGTCCTCCACCCTAAGAATCCCGTTGTCGGTTATTAGGGTGATATCAAGGACCTCTTCCCAACCGTCACAGTTCTCCGAGCAGGGGAAATGAAAGGTTGGTGTACTGCCCCTGTTACACACCGATAAATTTGAAGTAATAATAAAATCAAAGAATGACTCACCCCTTTCGTTGATTTCAGAGCTGCCCCAAAGCGTATGCCTTGCATTTGCGTCGCAGCCTATCAGCAGGTTGGCTTTCTTTGGTGTTATGGTGTTCATCAGATGTTGTAGTTCTTGTGGCGGAGCTGATCGGTCGTGAGCCATGTACGCCGAGGAAATATACACGTTCTCTGCCCCCACCTGCTCCAGCTTGACCACAACTAGGTCACTGGAACTCAGGTCCGGGCACAGAAAAGCGTGCAGACTCTTCCTCGCAAGAATACATGCTCTAGGTTTAGCCTGATCAGCATCTCCTGTGCTGTGGAATAGATTAAAATATTTGTTTTGGAGCCCTTTGATGGTTCGGTCGCTTCCGACCCAGGGCTCCTGTATTAATGCGATGTCGATGTCTTCCTCTAAGAGGAAGACGAGCAGATTAGCCGAGGCACACTTCGAGTGCTGCAGATTTATCTGCGTTACCCTCAGCATGATCTGCTTGCGTGGGGGGTTCGACAGCCCCCGTCGGACCGTCGATCGTCATCTCCTCCAACAGCTCGTTGGCGGCGTCGATTGGGTCAAGGTCGTCGTCCGGTTTTGCAGAGCGGAACACTTTTACTTTGGCATTCCTGACTCCGAACCACACTTTGTAATCGGCCTTTTTCAGTGCCTCCAGGCACTCCTCGTTTATGCGGAGTAGTACGGGCTGGCTGTTTATCTGAGGTTCCTCCTCCTTTATAACAACCCAGTCGTCCATGGGAATCCCGGGGTTGTGAAGGCGCAGGAAATGGACCAGCTTGTCCTTCTCCATGCGGATCTTCGGCAACCAAATGCGAGCGACCGGTCTCCTGGGAATCTCGTCGTAAGGGATAGTCTTGAGCTTAACCCCCTCCCAAGCGTCGCTGATCTTAGCGACGCACGAGCCGAGAAAGTCCTTAGAGAACTGGTCCATGCAAGCTATTACGTGGAACCCACGGACCACATGAGATGAATCAAAGTGGGGAGTGAGTCCCGGGTGTTTGCCTCCGATTTCCACGAGATGTTCATAGACCATGCCCGACAGCCTACCCTCAACACTGGTCCACACCTCCAGCGTTAGTTTGCCGCTAGCAGAATTGCCATCCGCCAGCGCCACCCATAAGTGACTCCTGGCCACATCGCTGAAGGTCTTCGCAGTACGTGGCCCGCCGGCTGACGGTTGCTGAACAGTTTCCTTCGTATGTTGCTTGGCGTCTGCGCTCTTGCCCACTCTACTCCGCTTTTTATCTTGTTCGACCTCGTCTTGAGATCGGTTGCGTTTTAGAGCGATGGGCTTCGCCTTCTGTTCGTCAGCCTGGCGTTTGCTGTTGTATTCATCAACAATCGCCTGGTATTTAGCGAGGTCTTTTTCATCCCGCTCGTCGACAGTACCGGCCTCCTTATTCTTGGCAATCTTGCCGAGAATATGCATGGCCTTCTGGTACTGACTCTTGAGCAGGACACCCGTGGACCTTCGCTTCTTAGCCGGTTTCCGGCGATTCTTGTCGGTTTTCGTTTTCGAGGGATCCCCCGACGCTGAGGGCTTCGGGTCAGGAGTACTATGTCTGGTACTCGCTATACCTAGCCTGACGGCAGTGGATTCCAGGCTAGAAGCCACTAGTCCGTCTGACGCCTCGCTCCGGGAGGTCCCTGCGGTTGGTTTCAGCATAACGGTGCTACGGCTGGCACCGAGTGTACTGCTCTCGACGGCCACTGTCTCCTGGCTGGAGGCCAGCAGCTCGTCCTCCGATGATGCGCCTGGCATCATCGCCTCCTCTTCTATCGTCGTTTTGGTTTTTTTATTATTAATTGAGTCCATGTCTTGGTCCCACGAGTAGTCCGGGAAGAATGTCCACCCTGGCTGGCCCGGCCACCAGGGTAAGGGTCTTATTTGAAACTGAAGGTGCCCAAGTTATTCAGAGTTCGCATACTAAAGACCAAGCTCCCCATTGGCCACGCAGCCCTCGGCGTATGCTGTTCCACCTTGGCTTGGGGTCCTATTAGCACCTTCTCCGATGCAGGGAGGACGATCCCCGGGCTGTTACTTCAGTCCATCCCCCCGCCAGATCTACTTGCCCCTAACACATGACCAGCAGACAAGCAGATCCTCGTCAGTTGGATGAGCCTACTCCCAGCCCGGCCCTACACACTCTTAGCCCGCCCGAAGACGGTTTCCAGCGGCCACCACGCGGAGGTCGTGTGAGGACTTGCCTAATTACGCAACTTTAACCTGAAGCATAATCAGACCAGGCCGCCCGATAGACTTCACATTGTATATATTCGTCATCTCATCTGCCAAGATTTCAATGGGCATCATTCCAGAGATGACGAATGCTGCATACTCCGAGATAGTCCTGAATGCCGAGCACACCCTTGGGGCTATTCTTCTGTAGACTGAACTCAGTTTACTATAATAGCTTTAAATGTAACCAGCAATGCTTTTCCCCAAACTGGAGCTGCATATAACAGGATCGAACTCACTAACCTAGCTATAAGCAACCTGAAAGCATGCCGTGGGCCTCGCATGTTCGGCATCATCCTTGCAAGGGCCACACTTGCAGTGGATGCTTTGTCATAAGCATACTGCACGTATTGCTTATAGCTAAGCTTCCCGTGTATCACCACTCCCAAGTATTTGGTGGCAGGCTTAGAAGTGATGATATGATTCTCAATTTGAATACGGGCAAAAGTTCTTTTACAGCGCTTGGTGACTAGGACTATTTCTCACATCCAGCGTCACCACCTCGCAATATTTGCTAGTACTGCCCTTTCCGTGGATTGCACCTTCGGCCAAGTCAGTAACCATTTTGATGGCATCAATGGTAGATCTGGCTTTACGGTCGATCTGAGAGTCCCCCCTAGCTCCCCTCGGACATGCATGCTTCAAACAACTCAGCGAACATGTCCGGTTTGGATTTCACGGCAAGCTTAAGAGCCCTATTCGGCACGCTATCCAGACCCGGATCTTTGTTACCTTCTATCCTAGCGCAAATTTCCTACAGCTCGTCACTGGTGACTGGCGGTACTGAAGACGCATTCAGACGTCGCTGGCAGTTGTCTGTGCCCTTCTCTTGCTGGGGTAATAACCTCTGGATAATTTCTAACAAGAGTGAAGGGCACGTGATCTCCGGAGATGATAGGCCTCTCAGAGGTTTACTGTCTGTCTGTCCGCATGCATTTTCTTCGGAGACCGTTTTAGCGATTCACACCAAATTTGATGGAAAGTGAACTGTGAACGTTCACGCATACAATGAGTTACATAATTATATGGTGAATTTAAGTTTTGGTCCCCATACAAGGGAGGATATACTCAAATGTCTTTATAAAAGAAATACACAAAACCTTTCATACCTCAAGCGTCCAGCTTCCAGTTCCCCGACTTGTTCTAGCTAAATACACAATTAGGACGAATGGACGAATCCTTCAGTCATCATGTTTTCGTTCACTTCAGGCACCGACATGATAATATATTGTAGATTGTTGTTTCTCAGGTCAAATTGTACCTGATCTTTGAATGTTAAAAAAACTGCTCCGAATGACAAAAGTTACTACAGATAACTTCAAGTCCCAAGTCAAAATTCAAGGACAACTGGTCAAGAGCGTTGAATATTTCGCCGCATACTTGAACCAGTGTGAGATGAATCAGGCTAGAAAAGACTAAAATGTCCACCTGTATTCATCCAATTCAAATCCAAATAAGTCCAGGAATTGCCGTCTGAAGTTTAGCGTTGTCACGCACCAGCCTTCCTTGATTATCATGCCAATTATTTTATTCTGAATCGCTCTGGCATTTCTTTTTGGGTTTTACAATATCTTATATTAGAACGACTCGAGGGGGGCGACAGCGATAGTTTTTCCGGAGGAATTCTTCTCTGACCACTATGATATGGAATATGGCCGTTCCTTTTTCAAGAGATAGCGTCAGTTTGCTCCTTTCATGGCTCTTTCGTTGGGCAAAATAGTTTTTTCAGTAATCCTAGAAAAATGTTTACCTAATTGACAACCATTATTTTATTTCAATGACTGCAATATGACATGACTTCTTGGGGGTTTCAACCCCATCCTCCGAGGTTAAAAAGAGAGAAGGAGGAGGTTCTCCTTCTTTAATTCCAATGAACACTTGTAGCGATCACCCCTTCAAAAAGTTACAATGTCTCCCCTCTACTCTGAGAGTGGGGGTAACAAGGTAAAGTTTGCCATGATAATATCAAAATACGCCTCCTTTTGAAATCCCATAACTTTTTAAGGCGGCCTGATCATCGCAATTTTTTGCGGACTGGGTTTCAAAATTAGACCGCACCATTATGGCAATAAAATAGCTCGATTTTGGGAAATCGTCATTTCGTAAGAAGAGAGCTGAAATTCTTCAACGGGTTTAATGGGGGTCGATTTTAATCTGCCTCCTACATATCTATCCTTCCTACTCGGGAGTAGGATTGAAAATTCAAACCGCCACGAATTCTCATCGGAGTCGAAGACCCTTCCAGTCCATCTGAAAATTCAACTTTACTATCAGAGCCACCTCATGTTTACCAAGGGATCGCAGGAAAGTCTGCAGAAATTAGCGAGATTAAATACCAGATGCAAAAACTGACCATGCTCTTTCAAAACACATGCGACGATTCAGGTGCTATATTTGCAAGGACATGGCTATTGTTTAACACAGAAAATAATTCTACACCCTCTGCAGTAATTCAGATGGCTTTCCCAAAACCATACCATCTGCTTCTTCATGGTCCTATTCATCTTACCAAAAATGTTTCCATGAAAATTTACTCGATTTTTCCATTTCAAAAGAGCAACCACAAATATAACAATCACTGCAGCTCCCTAAATTGCCATTGGCTTCTATTGATTCAATTAAAAGCAATTTATCGGAATTTATGTGATACATGTTGGGAATGGTATCTAAGGCGATTAGGATCTTCCCGACATGAGCCCTTAACTACTTTAAAAGTGCATTTTCAAAATAACTCTCCAAACTTCTTCCCTTCAATCTGACCTCAGCAGATGACCCTTTTCATTGACGGCCTAATGGGGTTCCAACGCTTTTCCCTATTCAACGCACACGTTCCAAAATTGTCGCTGCATTGATTTAGAATAAACCATAAACACGCTCACAAAGTCAATGCACATGCATAGGGGCTAATTGGATAGGGGTGAGGCCATATTTTATTTAAACTCAATAGTTATCATCAATTTTAATTTTTAAATGAAAGTCCATGGGCAACCAAAACGCGGCATTTGGGAATTTATGGGATTGATAAGGAACAGAGAATGAATACGAAATCCATAAATGCTTGGTGGTCTGGCGATGGCTTAGAACCAAAAGGGGATTCCATTTGAATAGGCAAGACGTGAACTAAAGGTTTTTTGTGAGGGTCGTTAAGGGCCTCTGCCCTGGCTCTTTATAATCCTACAAACAATGGGTGTTCTAAGTAATTTGTTGTACATATGTAGTCTTTACCTGTAGAATCTCACCTTCCATGATCCGAGGTCGAGGAAATGAGATATTTAAAGGGAATATTGTCCGGACACGTTTTCCAGCAAGAGTAGATGAGTCTTTTGTAATTCGATACGACACTTCAGGCTTTCGTGCGGCGTTCCAAATGTACTCGAAGGTATTGTTCGTATTGAAAATACAGTTCGGATGTACAGAGAGTATTGGAAGGCAAAAAAGTGATGAATTTTAAGGCCTCTTTGCAGCTTGAAGCAGTTGTGATGTTTCCTTTGCGAAAAGCGGCAAATTTCAAAATATTTCCCACTTAAAATCTCACGAATGTAGCAAGAGTACATTTTGGGGTATTGCAAGGATATCCGGTGAGATAGTAACCGTAGCAATTCGGTTCACCCTAGAGTCTTTATCAAGCGATTTGCTGACTATCATATTTATCAAAAATGATAATTATACTTATCAAAAACGTAATTGTATTCGAAAACTGTGTCATAGGCACGATAACATTGTTTCAAGAGGCTGCCTTCCTCTTGCAATCATCAATTATCGTCACCTTGCACCTATCTACGCACCAAAAACAATATTTAATTATATGCAAACCCTCCCATTGGTTCAAGTACAAAAAACGGGTAATTTACATGTTATCGATTCTAGCCTCCCACGGAATAGTTCGCCCATGAACTTGTTGATGTCCGCCTGTGACGTTGTCTTATATTTTGTTAATTTTTGAACACGTCAAAATCCAACCCTCCTGATCGTCGCATGTAGTAATTTTTAATTAGATGGGACGTCAACAGTTGGTAGGTTTTTGGGGAAGAAAATGATGCTCGAATGGTTCCGTAGATAATCATCATTTTGGTAACCATCAATCATTGATAGGTATGAAAAGATAAGACGTTGAGGTGTCAGAATGTTTTGGATGTTGCATAGAATTATACAACGGAAGGGTCGAAGGTCCTCCTAACAATAGAATGGCTATCTATGTATGTGGGTTTGTCGAAGGTATTCATAGTTTTTGATTGTCGTTAGATAGGGATTTTTAAGCCATTTTTTCTCAGCACCTTTTCTGTTCTTCCCTAAAAGGATATCCGAACCTGGCTAATTGCGTCTTTGTACGAAACGGAAGGGCATTACGTGGGAGAGATTCTCTCTGCCTATTCGTTCAACTGTGATCTGTATATTTTATAAGAAAAAAATTGAGAAGTAATGTATGAGTGAAAGATGAGAAAAGTCCATGGAATACGCTAGTCCCCTAAAGAGACATTCACTCAACATCCAACCAAAGATCGTGCGAATATATGAAATGTGAAAATACGAAAAATCTTTATTTCTCAATCAAGGTCATTTTTGTTCCCTTCCAAATTACTCTACTCAAAATAAGATTCTAACAACGTTCTTTTCCAGCTTTGAAAGTATTTACGGCAAGGCGCCCCGCTTATTAAGCGGTTTTGATTCTGTCCCATTATTGGTGGCAAAAGTGTTCTCAGAAACTGCCCAACCAAAAAATTTGATGAACTACGATGGTACCTCGACGTCAACTCAAGGTACAGACATAGCGATGAATGAAGTGGGATGGAAATCACGCTAGGTCCAGGATGAATGAATGAAGTCGGATGGAAATCCGCTAGGACCAGAGAAACTGGATAGCATCCATAGCAAGAATCAGGATAATACAATTTGACTTGGTAGAAGGATGCCCCATTGCAGCACTATCACTCCGGTACTCTATAGATACTGAATATGAACGGGGTCATGCCTTTAATTTATTTCTACACCTCATCCCCTTGGAGCATAATTTTAAATACGCTGTATCGTGTTACTCTGCTGCCCTACGATGGTGGTAACATTCTAGACGAAGTACAACGGGCACCACTCCCAAGTCGAAATTCAAGAGGGATTTTGCGGTTGTCTTTCCAACCAGAGCAAAGTGGAAGATCGCGAATGTTTTACGGGTTGATGACACACTAGTCTTCACCGACGGATCAAATATGATCTGTGGATTTGGAACGGGGATATTATCAGATATGCACAGTGTAGCCCGAGTCGCATGGTTTTCCAGTATACGCCAGTGTATTCCAAGCGGAGGTACTGGCGATACTGGAGGCTTGTCCCTGGATGAAATCCAAGCGTACACCTTGTACTCAATGACATCATCGTGCAAACCGGAGGGGCAATGCAGAGGCATCCTGGATAGTCTGGGTGCTTCCTCTGGTTTTTCGATCATAGTATAATAGCATAAAGGGGAAAGAACAAGCCGATGAACCTGCCTGGTCAGGGTACATCTTTGACAGTTTCTTGGTAGGCGAAGTCTGCGTCCCTCTGCCCACTGCTCGCACTACTTGACAAATGCTGACTTCAGATGGTGAAGGCTTTTCCGTTTTAAAATCATTTTATTTTCAAGAAATTAGTAACAATAATATATAGACTGGAAAACTGAACAAAGAAAAATAATCTTTAAAACTAACAAAAATAAATTAAATTTGATGGTCACTGTGAGCGCTCAAAATTGTTTGATAGCGGTTTACAGACTAAAGTTGATGGATAAAGAGAAACAGTGAGAAATAATGGTAAAAAACCCGACAGAATTCTCTTGGCCTCAGTTGCAAATAAAGAAATATGAAAGCAGGCCAGCGTACCTTTGTATATATTCAGAGAAAGTTGGTGAAGGCATCCCTCTCAACTAGGTTACGGTGGGTCAGTTTTTGCGGGAGGGGGGGGGGGGGCTCTAAGCACTTAGGCTACTTAATATATCCATTGTACTGTCTCCCGGCCGAGTTTTTAGGTTTTTGTGCTAATCTATGAACATCATCTTCTAAACGTACAGAGTGTGCCGATTCTTCGATGAAAAAAGCCTTCCACAGATATCTTCGCCTGAGATTTAAGGAGGCCGGGCAACTGCGTATGAAATGCAAGCACTAAAATTTTTCATATAGTAGTTTAAGAAGAAGTTTCCCTTTTAAGGGGTAATAAAAATGCCGCTCTAAACCCACCGGACGCTTTCATAACGATTTCTTACCTGCCGAAAAGAATTCAAATTGCTCTATTCCGTGAGTGGACTTCATCCTTCAGAACAGAGTTATCAGCCGACCTCCTTATTATTAAAGATCCTCGAGCTCACTGGCGCCCACAACATATATGTTTTGTTGAGCCGACCAACTGGCTTAATAGGGTGATGTCATTTAACACTAATGACAGTCGCGTGACTGTCGGAACAGATTCGAATGGTAAAACCCTGCCATTTGTGTCGCAAACAAAGCAAACCCAGGACTGACCAAGGTACAAAAGTGCATTGACAATTTACAAAAATGCGATTGTGGAATCGGAACCAGAAAATTTTGGGAACTTCTATGAGAGTGAGAGTAAATCACAGAAGCATCCAAACAGTATGATATATCGCCTATGAACAAAAAAATATCCTTTGCCTGTTTGAAAGGGGGCAATGAAAAATCCATTCAAAATAGGGAGGCTAAGGTATACCTACATGTCAACACTCATTCCCTGGGGTCTACCGTATAATAGATGACAACACCACACAGTTTGACATGTTAGTATTATCTCGAGAAACTTGAAAGTAGTGAACGAGGTATGGTATGATACTGAAGGGCAGACTGAACCTTTACCCCACTGAAATTATCTGGTGCGAGTGACATTTTGCCAGCATTACCGCAAAGAAGTATTTCAAATCCCTGCTGTTGGTGGTGGCAGGCATGATTCCGGTTGATATCCTGGCCAAAGAAATGAGTGTCCTGTACAATGCAAGACGTGTGGAGGGGCATGCACAGCGTAGAAATGCGGCAAGGTCAGAGTCGCTTGATCTCTGGCAACGCAGATGGGATGAGTCTACGAAAGGTCGGTGGAAGCACAGGCTCATTCCCAACATTAGGGTGTGGCTTGAGCGAAAACATGGGGAGACCAACTACCACATTACCCAGTTCCTCACGGGACACGGTGGTTGCTACAGGCAGTATCTGCACCGCTTTGGGTTGGATGATTCTCCGAACTGTCCCAGATGCGATGGCATACCGGAGGATCCAAAGCATGTGATGTTTCACTGCCCACGATTTGCGATGGAGAGAAGGAGCTTAAACCAGGTGCTGGGCAGGAGCGGGACCCCGGAGAGCTTGGTTACTGAGATGCTGGAGTCCGAAGAGAAGTGGCTTGCGGTTGGCTCCGCAATCATCCAAATGCAGGAGGAGTTGCTGAAGGAACAAAGAAGGAGGAAAGCTGCAAATAGGAGAAGGATGAGTACCTAAGGGCAAACCTACCCCGCGAAGTAATATCTTAGTGGTCCCGCGAGGCTGGGGCTGGAGAGACCGGGGGTGGTTTTTAGTGGGTGTGAATCCCACACGCGCTCGCTGCAGTTCCGGCGTTCGGGCGGCGGACGTGTACGCACAAAAAAAAATCCTTTTTCTTTGGGATAGAGTGGTTAGTGATGCGCTGTGGTATACTAAGGGCATGGATCCGGGAAAAGATTATCTTTATTTGGAAAGGGAGTAGAACAATTCTTTTCACACTGACCATTTGAGACTAAATTCGCCCTTAATATTGATGAGACAAAAGAAAACCCTGGATAACATTATTAGAACCAATCCATAAAATTTTTGCTTCCTGGAGGCTGGATAATAGGCTAGTAGAGGTACTGACAGGAAACAATACCACAGTTCCCATTGGGCTCTCGATTCTTGTAAAAGCCAAATAATACGGACAAAAATTTGTGGGCTAGCAATCTCAAAATTTCGAAACTTGCTTGCAATGGAAACAACGCCTGGACTATGGCGCTGGGTAATAAAAAACGATTTTTGATCGATAACTGGAATATGTGTACGTTCCTTTATAACTATATCGGGGGCCCCCAGAATGGTTACTCCCTTCTGCGGGGGCGCAGGGAAACCAAGTAGCTGAGGTTGACAACTGCCGCTTTGATGTCGACATCTGCTTTACGGTTTGGATTCCGGTTTCTAGCAGGATCTTGACAGCAAGATTCCAATTCATGTGAAGGATAATATCAATTGTACAGTGTTACACATCAACGGAGATTTTCGACACAGAGGGGAAGATGAATTTCTATAAGCGGTTGATATTGTAACCTTAGTGGTTCATCTGAAAGCCAAGATGGGCTCGGACAACAACGTTCAAATTTCACCCGTCTGCCAGATTTCGTTGGATTTGCCACTGCAGGTTGTTGAACCGGAGTTTGACTGGTTTTCGCAATATCTCTCCCCCAAACCGGGTATTTCCGCGATGGTTTCCCTAATGTAGGTTCGTTTTCCATTCGATATGGTTAGCCATCACGTAAGAAAATTCGATTCGATCGAGGGATCTAGAAGACGCACTGAGAGCATTGTGTAGCAAACTCGAGATATTGATTTGGCTGCATGAAGTGTGTTTCTACTGCTGAAAGCAAGGATGTTTGTATGTATGACGTTTCTTCCGTGATGCTTGCTGTCAAAGAAAACACGGCCGAGATTTTGCTAGTTACGTCTACTCCAGTTTGTAATGGCTGGCTAGCAATCGTCATCATAATCGGTTGAAGAGCAGATGATAGGCGCCTTACCCATCGACTACGCATTAGCGATTGTGGAAATGAGGTTCCGTCCAAGCACTGCAGGCGGAAGAGTAATTATTATAGAAGGGTTTCTCGTCACTCATGAAAGTACTCTCCATGAGCTACTTCAATTTCTCCTTCTGGCTGACACGCAACCGCTTCATTATTTGCTCGTGGAAACGGTTGTATGAGCAATCTGTCACCGGCTCTGTAATTATATCGCGGAAGGAAGTAGAAGTATCACATAATAATTTGTAGGGGGTCCTAAACCTTTCGATGAACCGCGATGATGAGCCGCCAAAAAAGTGGAAATAGTACTTCATCACTATCTGAATTTTGCCACATCTGTATTATTTGGGAAGCCCCTTAAATATGCCGATAGGGACTGCTTCTCAAAATACAAGCGAAGCCACAAATTTTAGTATAGTAGTCATCCAGACTCCAGACACTACCTTGTGTTACTATTACTGAAACCAGGATAACCAGGAATTGATTCTTTTGCACATCCATGTACCCATGCAGGTGGAGTGGGCAATTTTCAGAATGTCTTGGTTATTTGTCGTTATTCAAAATACAAATTTCACTGGGAGCTTGTTGATCCATACTGCCCTTTGGGTATATTTTGCTGTCGCCTCTTTGTTGGTTCAACAATTTCTCAGCTTCGAACAACATTGGTCAATGAAAATTCAAAGATTAATTCATCTTGATATGCAAGGACGGTTTAATGTGAGCATGATGCACAACTTCAGAGTTAGTCCTGTACCACTGTTAATTATTTAATGCAGTTTCATATTAAGGCTATTTATAGACACCCCATAAGTGCTTAATTTATTCGCCCTAAATTAACAATCGACTCACTTCTCAGAAAGCACAGAGACAGTATAACAACCGACATTTTCATCCCGTGACTGATACACTCAGCTCTTTGCAAATACAGTGCAACTCACCTCCAGCAAACAGATGCATGTAAACAGTAGGAACAGAAGTTCATGGAAAACAACTTCACGATTGACTGATTGCATTTTTCAGCGATTAACATCGCTCGCTTATCGGAAATGTGGGTACAAGTAGCGATTCTTGTAAAGATGAGCTCATCTTTCTCAGTGTTGACTCTCAACATTCCAGACGAAACCACTTGACATAAACCGCAGCATCATAGACATCAGCTGCAGCATCCAGAATGCGCCAAGATCATTAGGTCTGTTGTTATTATAATTAGGCGGCGCTTCGAGTTTCTTAAGAGTCCAAGGAGGAGATTCTTCAAGTTAGCATGATAAGTAGCCCCTTGAGCGGATCAGAGATGATGAATTTGGCTTATATTTCAATTTTTGAGGTAATCATCCAATTATAAAGTGCTTAGAATCTCTAATATTGATATAGTGAATGGATCCAGTCTTTCCCCAATGTGGGTATCACGTTCATTTCCGAGATTTAAGCAGATCCATAGAATCGTTACAAGTATGTGATCATCGCCTATTTTCCGGTCCTAAGTCATCGATATATTTGAAAGAGTAGCCCCCAAAGTGGATAAATCTCGCCAAGAACCTTGGGTGACCTCAACAGTCGGAACTTTGGTCTGTGGTGCTTATGATCGTAGCCAGTCAGTCAGTCGACGCGCGTTTTAAAATTCAAATTCGTGACCTAACACTTAAGAACATTTTATTATGAGTAAGACAGTGTGCGCTGGTAAGAGGGCTGAAACCTAGTCAGGGCTCGATTCACTACCATATTCCCAGTTTCTCCTTCAAGAACGGGATCGCCTCACTTTAGTGCTGGATACTTGGGATGCTGTCTAGACACTTAGCCATTCATTGGCCTCTAGATTGAGCGCGACGAATGAGCGTCAACAGATCGATGTATCTGAGTCTAGAGCACCGAGTGAAAATCAAGGAGCGGATCTAGCAACAAAAATAGAAAAATACGATTTTTTGCTCCTTCTCCTCTACAATTTAATATGCAGTGAATAGATGATGTTACTGTGGTCTTGCTTATGTCTTGGAAGATTTGTGCTGATGAGGCCACGTCCAAGAGATTCTGGCTGATGGTGGTGGACAGGTTTTCTTACATCGATTCAGTGCTAAACATCAAGCCGTCAGCCACACGATGCTAGGTCGAGCCGGTTTTTCTTTGTTGGATTTTTTCCTACCGCCAGCCGGCCGTAAGTCGTAAGATCGCCCAGCCACTATCCCCGCTGACCAGATCTTGGTCATGTTTTTAAAAGTGTCGGATAATCAAACATAAGATCGAGTTGAAAGATAAACTTGAAAATTATCTTGGCCAGGCAACAATATGCGCGATGCAGTGTACTTACAGGAGTTGTGGAATACTAAGTTATTTAGAAAATGCACAACGGCATGAGTTGAGTTTCGTGATGCAATACACAATCTATTGGCTTGACAGAAATTGATAGATACAATAATTATGTTTTCAAACGTGATTACTGCAAGATTAAGAACAGTTCTGGATGGCAGAACGTTCAGATTATAATATTAGATATCTTACTTGCTAAGATATTCAACAGTCAGTTTAGTAGTGCGTTGGCTGTAATTCGTTTACTGATAGAAAGTATCAACGAAATTTATCTGGAACTGATAAAAGATACTCATTGCCTAGATGCTGCCACCTAAAAACTGTTGAGAGTTCTGTTCAAGTCATAGAATAATCACAAGAAGTGCAATTCATGCGTTACCTTTTGGAAAAATCTTCCTTTGCACTTATTCAAAAGGCCTCAAAAGGTTCCACTTATATGTCGCAAATTCGTACGGAACTCGAAAACAATTGTACGCAAATGGATAAAATGATATAAAAACACAAAAAACATGGATGAGTTCGTAGATCGCGGCTCTGTTGCAAAAATAACTGATGCAGACAAAAAAGTAATTGTTGGTATGTTTACTAAAAATCCGAGGCCAGCACTGCCTCAAGGTTAACTAACATTGAAGAAGAAAAGGTCTGGATACAACCTGTGAGGCGATCCGAAGTCATCTTCAAGTGTTGCAAGTTGAAATGGCGTAATAGAGTGCAGGAACCTCTGTTAAATGAAAAACATTTTACAGCAAGATTCACGTGAGCAAAAAAACTCATGGCTAAGATGATACAACGGGCAGTTAAACATTTTTAAGACAAACCTCTGAGTGTGCTTCTAGAAAAACGTAGTCCTCACTTCACACCTGGTAGGTTACACCATTTGTCCTTCAGTAGCGCCAGTGATAACTTCATGTTCCAAAAATCCCCCCTCTTATTCATGCCAAGACCTACGTTAACACACTCTCTTATAAGACTCCCGGCGGAATTTTTTTTCTTTTAATCGAATATGTAACTATTATACAGAGTAGGCCATTTAATCTGGGCCCATCTGGCAATCCTGTGACTTTTGGCAGGAATGTCAGATTGGCTAATGACATACCGCGTTTGAAGCGTCAGTTCAAGACAATTTATAGCAAGAAGCAGTACACCCCAAAAGAACGCGCTGAAATAATTCAGCTTTACATTCAAAATAAGCTCTCAATTGTGTTAACTCAACGTGCATTCGGTAAAAAAAAAATAAAGTGAAAAGTGCTCCATCTAAAAGCACTTTGCAGCGTTTATACGCAAAATTTATTAACCACGGTAGTCTCAGCAATACTAGTCACGCATCCAGACAACGTACAAGACGTTCCGATGAAAATATTGAAGCCGTATGGGCCAGTATTGAGGAGACTCTGAGAACATGGAGTTATCGCGGTCCCAGCAATTAGGCATTACAAGAACCACACTCAGGCGCTTAATTCGTATCGATTTAAAAATGTTTCCGTACAGAATTCAATTGGCACAAAAATTAAACCCAGCTGATTATCCGAAACGCCTTGATTATGCCAAATGGGCCATTGAAATAGTTAACAATGAACCAGACTTTTGGCGAAAAATCATGATGTCAGACGAGGCCCATTTTCAGTTAAATGGAGGTATAAATAAGCAAAACTGTCGCTTCTATGCTACCAAAAATCCTCATTTAATTGAAGAACGATCAAGAAGTGACTGTGTGGTACGGTGTTTGTGCAGAAAAGGTCATCGGCCCGTTCTTTTTCGAAAATGACGAAGGAGCCTCTGTTACCATCAATGGCGAGCGTTATCGGGCCATGATTCGTGATTTTGTCATACCGATCATTGGAGAAAATCACATTGAAGACTTCTGGTTTCAGCAAGATGGAGCAACATGCCACACTTCACGCGCCACAATCGATTGTTTGAACCCATTGTTCTCCGGAAGGTCGACATCCAAAAATGGTGATTTTCCATGGCCACCGAGATCACCAGATTTGACGCTACCAGAACCTTTTCTGTGGGGCTATCTCAAATCCAAGGTGTACATCAACAATCCAAGGACTCTAGCTCAACTCAAAAACAACATTCGACGCAAAAAAGCCGACATATCGGCGGAAATTGTAATAACCCACGGATTGGGTGGAATGCTTGAGACGTAGCGGGAAGGTTGGCTGGACAAATGACGTTTATGTGGTCATTTTTAAGGTTTTGTTTGCAAAAAAATCGGTTCAATGTCTGCCTGTCTGTCTGTCTGACTGTCACACGCACTTTTCTCAGAAACGGTTATATCGATTGACACGAAATTTGATGGGAAAGTGGGAACTGTGGACCCCCAGACATGCAGTGAGTGATATCCTTCTACGTTGAGATTTAGGGGGGGCGGTCCCCATACATGTAGAAGGGGGGTTTAAAAATTTTTTTCACCGAATATAGTCATGTGGGGTATCAAATGAAAGGTCTCCATTAGTATTTTTCGAAGCCGGTCTTAGTTTTGAGATTTATTAGAAAGGCGGGGAGTGGGAGGGGTCGAAAGTGATGATTTCTTTAACGGACCCATTCTCAGAAAGTTGCAGTTCATTTGCCTCACCCTGTAGTAGGAGTTCCAACAAACTTTCCAATATAATGCTCTACCAAAGTCTGCCTCACTGCAAAATTTTCCGTTCTAATCGAGACCTCTCATTTGATACCCCACATGACCATATTCGATGAAAACAAATTTTGCACCCATCTTTTAGGTATATGGGTTGAACACGCAGCAATGTTATTCACCATATATGTGGGAGATCATAATTCCCACCTTCTAACCAAATTTCTCGCCAATCGATGTATTCGTATCTGAGAAGGGGACGTGTCACCGACAACCAGACAGACAGACAGTGAAGTCCCGAAGCCAAATAAACCTTTGGATTATCCTTCGTCTATGGGCCTATATGCTATCTGTCATCTTCAATCACAGAAAAGGAGGGTGGACACACCGACAGGCAGGCTTGTGTACATAATCATGAAATTTCTTCGGGAGAGGCTATTGGGTTATGATTCGGACCATGGACCTAAGACCTATAGAAAACCGTACGGGTTTCCACAAGGATCAGTTTGCTTCTACCTTAGGCCATCTTACAATCAATTTCTTTTGCTAAGTGCCGTTTCATTTTACTCAACGTAACTGCGGCCGAAAGTAGCGAAACAAGCAGAAAGTCGAAGACAAACATTCATTACGACTGGATTGGAACCCAGGGCAACGGGGTTGATAGACTGGCACTCTATCCCCTCAGCCATAGTGCCGTCGATAATAATACCAAACTTTGTTAAAATCAAATAAAACAAGGCGGGAAATCAGAAGCTAGACGCTTCAAGTATGAAAAGTTTTGTGTAACCCTTTTATAAAAACATTTGAGTGTGCATTTGTCCCATTAGCACTTTGACCTATTATAACTTTGTTAGTAATAGTGCAATTTCCACTAAACTTGGTAGGATCATGGTCTATGCCATAGCCAGGATGAACTTAAGGGGGTTTCGCAGCCAATTACCAAAAATTATAGTAATATAATATTATTAACTCTATTTGAAAGGATATCCGTATGGAGAGTATTTCGAAACCTAGGCGCCATATGGAGGTAGCCTCTTAATTTTTTCAGATTTCTGGGTTCGGTAGTTCCTCAGAATGGGTCCGTAAAGAGATGATCACTTTCGACCCCCGCACTCCCCACCTTTCCAACAAATTTCAAAACTAATACGAAAAGTACTAATCGAGACCTTTCATTCAATACTCTTCATGACTATATTTGGCGAAAAAAAATGTACAACCCCTTTTGCATGTATGGAGATCCCTCCCCCTTAAATCCCTCCCCCCTTGTCCCCCGGACAGACAGACCAAACCCAACTGGTTTACCAGCCTATTTGAAACATGCATGATAGGAGGAGTTTCCCCCGACCGGGGGAAGACGCAAAAACTAGTTTTGCTCTCGAAGGCGAATAAACACCCAGGACATCCATCATCATATAGCTCGATTTGCCTGATTGACACGGTAGGAAAGATGCTCGAAAGGGCCATCTACAATAGACTGCTCCCTATCATTGAATATAAGGTTGGACTACCGGAGTAACAATTTGGATTTCGACAAGACTACTCAACGATCGACGCCGTAGACGTTGTTTGCTCAAGATGCGATGTCGTCTAGTAAATGCTGTGCCGTGATGATATTGGACGTCAAAACTGCGTACAATTCCGCCAGTTGGAGCTAGGAGTGAATAAAAAGCTCACTGGCAAAAACGGGTGTCCCTAGTTATTTGACTAAGCTCCTCGACAGTTACCTTTCGGAGAGGAGTACCACAGGGCTCAGTGTTGGTTCCTCTCCTGTGCAACGTCATGTACAATGAGGTTCTTGTCCTTCCCATGCCAAAGGAGGCCACGATAATCGGTTTCGCAGATGATCTAGCATGGATGAAAGCGTGGGTGGAGATGGTTCAGCTTGACCTTGCGGAATAAAAGACGGAGGCGGTCTTGATTACCAATCGTAGGAAGAGGAATACCGTTAATATTCGTGTTGGTGGTCACATCATCACTTGGAAACCGGTTATCAGCAACCTGGGGGTGATGATTGACGCTAAAATCAATTTCAAAGGACACCTGGACTATGCTTGTGGGAAAGCGACAAATACCAGCGTATCATTAGCACGGGTGGTGCCTAAGATTGGAAGCCCAAGATACAGTCGCAGATTACCTGTGGCCGGAGTGGTTCGCTCCACACTATTATACGCGGCACCAGTTTGGGAGGAAGCACTAGCGTGTGAGAGTAATCGGAGGAGGGTAAATATGACTTACCGCTTAGTGACGCTAAGGGTGTGCAGCGCTTACAGAACAATATCAGGCGACGTAACGTGTGTAATTGCGGGAATGATTATGATGGACATTCGGCCAAGTAAGACACGCTGCTTGTACGAGAGAAGCAAAGTGAATTCACCTGAAAAGGATACAGAATACCGAAAGCTGGCAAGGCGAGATTCTCTGGAAAAGTGGCAGCAACGGTAGGATGACTCGCAGAGGGGTCGTTGGACCCACACTTTGATTCCCCGTATTGAGGAGTGGATCCAGCGGCGATGCGGCGAGATTAACTACCATCTGACGCAATTGCTGTCAGGTCATGGTGACTACAGGAAGTATCTGCACCAATTGAGGCTGGATGACTCTACCTTTTGTCCTGAATGCGGTTGCACACCTTAAAAAGCACTCTGTGTCGTACAAAACCAAAGTAAAAACAACATTTTTTGGTTCGCTGCAAATTGGGGGTGATTTAATTATATGGCGTTGATGGTTCGGTGCTCTTTCGAAAATTTGAATTTCTCATTGTTTTTATTCATAAAATATAAGAAAAAACAATAAAAACAAAACTCAGGGTTGGGTATTGTGATTGAAAATCATAAAGGGTTTCATATTATTCATCCTTAGCTTCAATGCCAGCAAAACCACTAGGGTTAACCTTTGTCAAACGAACACACGACCAGTCGCAGCCATTCCCACTTATAGTTGGGAAACAAAAGGTATTGTATTTCAAACAACAGTCCATGTCCTTAATGGTGGAGATTTTATTGCACACAAGAAGGTGGTAAGTATCCTTTCGATATACCTATTTGAATATGCATATATAAGTATTGCTTACAAGTTTTTTAATAGTATATTGGCCCCTCTGCTAGGAAGTGCGAATTCCAAAAAGGAGGTTCAACTCTATGCGAGTGACGGCAATGCCGCCTCACCATCCACATCTCCAGGACGAAGAAATAACCGCGATGATGTGTGCCTGCCAATAAAGCCAAAAGTGTTAAACAATATGAGCTGCTGTAATTTACGAGGCATTTGGATTAAAAGGCCAATAAATCTTGCGGTTTTTACTCTCTTGGTTGGCAAATTGCTGAGTTGTGTTCTATTGGTTTTATGGTGGATTTAGATTGAAAAGGTGGAGCTAGAGCGGTTGCACTCAAGTGAATTGCAGCCCCTTCCGACGAGCGAGTCTGTTAGTATTCCACAATTATAGCCGCCGTGAAAGGCACATTGGGGCCTCGACAAATGGCGTTTTTGCACTGACGATATGCGTTTTTCTGAAAAGATGATGTATTGATAGCTCCCATTTATCAAGTTTATTTTCAATTTAGTGTGTGGTATATGCTCCATAAAACGTTTTCCAGTGATGTTACTCTTTGCCGCTTGTGATCGTAAATTCGAAGCCGGGCGATCTTAAAGCGACATACAGTGCTGGTATCTTAGCTCTTTCCGAATGAGCAAAACATCCGACTTTGCTATTGATTGGTATAAGATTTTTCGTAAAGATTGATTGTGAGTCATTCATTATTGATTAAATTATCTTGAAAAGTTAGCAAAGTCCGAAATTCCACGGTTCCAGAGTCAACAAGAATTCAGTTTAGATATTCCCAAATAGCTCGTTACGTAAGTTCATGCTCCCCTGAAATCCCCAGGTTAATCCATTGACTAATCCAGCAATCTAAGCAGCCATTGCCCAACAAATAATCCACTAATCGCTATGATCTCGTTTATTTAACAGGAAATTGCGAAGCCTCCCCAATCTCATTCCCAATCTGATATCTGTTGATCAACGTACTCTTTGCGGACTGCTACGTTGCTGCTGTTATTGCTTTTTGTTGACGGAACCAGTCTCGCTGGGCACACATGAGATAAGGAGACCGCACATTCTCCGGCAACATTTTTACATTAATCTCTTCATATTTACACTATCCCATATCAGATCGTTTGTGTTTACATTATTCTACGGATAGTGCGTCGTAGCGCGTCATCTGCCCGCCATCGCGGATACGCCAGGAAAAAATGGAAAACCATTTTCTTATACGAGTACTATATGACAGTTAAGTACATAAATAAAATGGTTTGATCGCTGATATATCGAGGCACCTTTGGAAGCATTGTGTGATGGACGAAGCAAATGATGATGATGACTCTTTTGATGGAACCGAACCGTAAGGACCATCTGTTCTGGTAATGGAAAGCTAACGGCTGGCACACGAATTGAGATGAATTGCTCTTTCAATTAGATAATTAAGATATTACCATATGCAGGTATTGGATTCACATTAGAATTGCAGCTGGTGATAATTTATGCAGATACAAATGAATGTCAATTTCTCTGGTAACGTTTACAAGGCTCAAATAGAGGCAACAGATTTGTCGCACTTGTCTAGGAACATTAGGTTGATGCAGATGAAATGTTGGATTTCATAATAAAATAAAGTTTCGTTAGTTTAGTTTAGGGGGCAAGTATTCAGGCCTTTGTTAGGCCCATTGCACTATCCCCGGAAATCGACTGGAGAACCTTCTCCAGAGACAGAGAATACGCAGACTCTTCACTGAAGGAAATCTTACCTAGGTATCTTCATCTGAGGTCTGAGGAGACCGGGAAGCTGCATATGAAGTGCAGGACTGTCGCTTCCCCCTCTTCACATTGGCTACATATGTATATAGCCGAGAATACCACTCCAATTTTTTCCATATGATAGTTTAAGGAGGAGTGTTTCCTTAAAAGCCCTACTAGGGTTTTTATGTCCAACTTCTTAAAGCACAACAAAAATGCCGCTCTAGTGCCCCGGGTTCTTTCATAAAGACCTTAGTCTGCTGGCAGAAGTTCAAATTTCTATATTCCGCTAGACTTGACAGTGGGTGGCCGGATGTCAAAAGCTGGTTCTGACCTCACCACTGTGGATCGAACCAGTCTGCCAGCTTCCCTATTACCAGGAATGTTTGAGTACCCTCCCTGACATCCACAACAAGAATGTTTCATTCAATCGGCCAAGTTTCAGCAGCACCTGGGGACAACTCCACACCAACTGGCTTCATATGTTGTTACTGTTTAGTGTTAATAATGCTACTCGACTGTCGGAACAGATTCGAATGGTGCGACCACACCACTTTTGTCGCAAACATTCTCCTGCTGCCAATGAAATTACTATATAGGAGGTCACACAATTAAGTAATGAGACTGATTCCATAAAAACCGTATATTTAAAAATTATTCTACAACTCTGCTATCCTCTTCAAAGTAGTCCCTTTGGGCCGCTATGCAGCGATTCCAGCGCGTTTTCCACTCTTCGTAATATTTCTGGAACGCTTCGACTGGGATATCTGCGAGTACCCTCGTCACGGCCGCTTGGATGTCCGTAATTGACTCAAAATGGGTTCCCTTGGCCACCGTTAGTCTGCACCTCGACTGGTCTCCCGCTCCGCACCTCGTCTGCCATGCTTTCACGTCCCTCCTTAAACTCTTTATGCCATCCAAACACCCTGGGCACGACTAAGAGCACTATCATCATGCACTTTTACAATTTTAGCGTACTTTTCCGAAGCTGTTTCGCCCAATCTGGCGCAAAATTTTATCACGACACGTTGCTCGTTTCTCCATTTTCGTGACGAGCACCACCAACACACGTCTACTCAACACGACACAGCAGACGAACTAAACAAGTTAGAGCGATGGTAAATATATCAATGGAGAGGGGAAGGATGCCGGGGAAGGGGAAGGGAATTTGAAGGTTGCAGATTTACCACAAGCGCGGCAATAAAATCGGTCTCACTACTTAATTGTATAACCTTGTACCTTCGCCTGGAGTATGGTCATTTTTCGGAGGGATCGCGCCAGTTCCATAATCACCTCTGCACCCGATCCGTCTTCTATGAATGACCCGTCGGTGAAGATTATTAAGTCTGTAATCCCAAAAGACTTGTGGCCATTTATTGATCATTCTTCTGTTTTGGTGATTACGATGGAATACACCTTGTCGAAGACGAATTTGAAAATACTGTGATCGGAGGGCTAGGAATTGCCAAGGAATTTCCAGATGAACCCATGACCGTATGATTGGCCGCCTTTCTAAGCGGCAATGGTATCAAGCCTATATGCGCCGTTAGCCTCTTTCCGTTTCACCTCCACATGAATGATTTATCGAGTGCCGCGGTTGGCGTAGAACTCATTGCTACAGTAATACTTAGGCAATCGAGTCTCTGAATCTGGGTCAGCAGCTTCTCGTTGTTAGTAAAGTTCAGTCTCAGTCCCCAGATCTTACCCTTCGCAGTCTTACAGCACCAGAGTAATCTGCAAAATTTCTGGTATTGTTCCTGGATATGATGTTCGTTAGAGAGGCACCAACTGCAGATTACATGCAGAGTTGCTTTCAATCGGTGACATGCGGTGTTAGGAAACTTGCCGATAATTATTACGGCAAGATCGTCCGCAAATATTGATGCAAAGACCTTTGTGTCTTCCAGGAGCCATAGCAATGTGACCATTACCGGAAACCATAAGAGAGGAGAGGGAACCTTCCCCTGTGGAAGAGTTTATTGGAATTTAAGCGGGTACTAGGCAAGTACGTTATATATTCTGAATATGTAGATCCTGGGCATTCATTCCCTCTATTACGAGAGCAGTAATATCGCCATCTGGATCCGCAGAATTGCATTTATAAAACAAGCTAAATGCCCATTTCACTTGTTTCACTCCAGTATCTCGGCTGTATGCATCTGTCGGCCTCGAGATGATATTGCGGATACTACCTACGAGGTGCACTTCAAGCAAATGATTTGCCATTTCTTCATCGCTTCCTGAGTACCTCCCGCTCTGTAAATGTCAATAATCCAGCTGCTAGTCACGTTCTTTGACAAGCATGCGCTGCAGCTTTAAGGTTGCTTTGAGGTTGATCCCTTCCCAAAAGCTTCTCCACAATAATCTTTTAACCGACCTTATGCTCTTTTTTAGAGTTTTCTGAGCCTCTTAGTACCAATTCCAGCCATCGATTGAATCAGAATTCAGAGCTCGATTGAGGAACACTTTTGCCGCTCTCCTCTATTTCACGAAACCCGACTTCCACCATGGCGTTTTACCCTTCTTCGGGGTACCGATAGCTAGCTCTCTTCGAAAGCTTCTCTCATGCTAGTTGTGATCATTTGGGTTGTTTTCTCAATTCCAGCAATGGCTTTGATGCACCTCCTGGGGATCGTAATTCGGTTGCTCTGTTCTACGTCGCCCAATTTGTCTTATGCGGATTCCGAAATGGAATCGTTGGTGGTGGATCCATGCCCAATAAGAAATCAATGCGCCTGTCGTTTGATACCTCCGACAATGTCCGGGGATGCCACGTCTTGACATCAATGACTTCTCACCAGACCACTTTGAAGAAAGTGGGTTCATTGCCCAAATTGAGGATCCGCATTTCGGTTCCTACCAGATACCTTAGTAGTCTCGATCCTCTCACGTTGAGGTTGGAGCTCCCCCAGCATATATAGACGGTGTTAATATCACAATAATGATGTAGTTAGTTGCGATTTTACTGTCTTAAGCTGCCGTCAGGTCGCTGTATTCGAAAATAAAATATAAATAGTCCTACATTTGATCAAGATGTCAGATCAGTGTTAAACATCATTGTGATTATAGAGGGAAAAAAGAAAAAGTATGGAAACGATTCAAAGATGTCTACTTTTCCTTTATGAATTTAAATTTGCTTATAATGCAGCGAAATCAATCAGAAAATTTGGAGCAAACAAGGCAAATAAACGAGTCACATTGCGGTGGCTCGGAAAATTTCTTTCAAAGGACATGACTCTTTAAAGTGAGCTACGTAAACAACCGGGACCATTGATCGACCACGGCGAACTGAGCTTGCTGGTAGAATCTAACTTCGGTGAATTTGTAAGAGGTATATTGGTGACCCCCGTTAGTTTTAGGCGAACCGGCGTTGTGGTTTGCAGTGGTGAAGCGTAGCTTCAAGGATGCAGAAGTAAAAATTGAGGCAGTAAAATTTAGGCACGCATTTTGAGTTTCGGATCCGAAATACGCGAAAGATGTGTCAACCGACTTGCCATTCACAAACCTAAGTGCCACTCGGCAGTTTCCCCAAAAAGAAGAGATCGACGACTGTGGGCCATCTCAGTTTTTGCGTCGCCTACGTGATTTCGCGGATGGAGGTTGTGGATTGGACGTCTGTCATAGGCAGCACAAGTAATCTTTGCGATACAGGAGAACATTGCACTCGATAAAGTAACAGAACTCGCCGATGGCATAGTGGAAGCCACGCGATCTAATGCGGTCATTACAGGGGTGTAAACAAATGCGAGCCAAAAGCAGCCATGGTCGTGAAATTCGCGCAGCTTTTTTTCAGCTTCCAAAAAAGGTTTCGGGCTATTCGTTCAGAGATTACTCTCTGTGCGGTCAACAATAGAGTAGCGATAATCAAGTAAACCGTTCCAGGCCTATATGTCGCTCACGATATCGTAGTAAGCCAGTGCTGGTATTATCATACGAGTATTCATGTCAAATCCATTTTTCTTCCTCCCTTTCTCCTTACAATCGTGTTACCCTACTTATTTTTCCGCTTAACGCAAATCTATTTGTAACTTCTTGTGCACATGTTCCTTGTTTTATTCCCTCTGATCTGTATGAGAAATTCATTGGCAGATTATTAGGAGTCCTAAGTTTAGCTTTTCCCTTCCTCTGCTTCATTAATTGTGGTGACTGTAATCTCTGTATATTCCCTTGGCCTAACATTTCTGGTTTTCCATCCTTTCCAAATAACTCCTTCCACTCTTCTTATCCTTTATGTACCATCACGGATACCTTACCAGAAATTACTTACTCTACTCAATCAGATATTCCTCGATAAGTCGCTTCTGATACTCATCATCCTACACTTAAACTTGCTATCTAAATCGCTCATTTTAACTCCAATGTTGTGCGCAAACTTTCTCTTTCAACTCTCAAAGGGTCAATTTCGATTGTTTTAATTTAGCCCTGGCAATTGAAATTTAATCTTCACTCCGACCAAGTCTTCGACTCCTTTCATACCCTTCTATTCAACCTACTTCCTTGCTACTTTCCTTCCTTCCCCTGCGCTCTCACCCATTATGAAATCAACCTGATTTTGCCCCCTTTAATGCCATTGATACCTAGTGGCCTAGGTCAGTGTCGAGGTTGCATTAGCTTGCGGAGACTTCAAGCTATTCTGGTATCACATCCCCAATACCGCTCGGGAAACCTTCTCCCATTTTCTTCAAGTTTGCAAAGTTCCCTGGTGGCTCGCCCCCATAATTACTTTTCCACGGTGTATAACTCTTTTCCTTCTTCTTCTTTGCTTCTTGGATGTATAATATGTTCTGCAACACCCCTCTTTACCACTTTCTTCGTCGGGTAGCTTATTAGTAACCATAACACCAATATTGAACCCGGGTGCACCTTTTTTTCCTAAACCACTGACTGGTAGGTCTCACCAACTTGATGACCAGATGTTTAAACCCTTCGCAACAAGTATACGTCATCTATATGGTTTCTTCTAAGGCTTTTGACTCTGTAAATTACACGCTACTTCTGGCCAATCTCGCTTCACTCATTACATGACCTAACTACTGCTTCTTCTCTAATCGATCGGGTAGCATACCCTTTTCTATTCTATCCGGTAGCATACCCTTTTTCTATTCCCCCTTCTCGGGTATATCACAAGGATATATTCTGTGTCCACTACTATTTTTATTTTTCATTAACAATCTTCCTTCTCTCCGCATTCGATCTAGCTCGCTTCAGGTTGATCTCTTTAAGCTTTTTTCCTCTGCACCTTCACCAAGATGAAGGTCACCAATAGATTCTATGTTTCCGCAGTCGCACTTGATTGTAGCGAAAGAAGGAGAGTATTTTATCAATCAGAATCGATATACAGCTGGCAATATTATCTAAATTGGAACAATTCAGGACCCTTTGCGCTCGCTGAAGATAATATACATGGCGAACAGTTACAGGGTGTAGCTTATAGCTTCCCAGTTCGAACACAAATCGAAGGCTGAAGAGCTAAGCAAGTTTCCAGATTACCTTCAAACTGGATATAATTTCCTTCACTTGAACGAAAATGGTCCCCAGCATAAGGCCATCTTTTAAGCAAATAGAGTTCATAAAGGGATACCAAACGCAATTAATACATTAATCGTCTATTGCCTTCGAGTTCTAGTAATATATTGACTCTTGGTCTGACTTCACATCCTCCAAAGGATCATACGCTCTGTTCTTCAAGTTGAGCTTAGTCAGTTCGCAATATGTTTTTCACACAGCCATATGTAATGAGCTTATGAATTTGGCTGTTCCAGTAGATCTTCTGATGGTTCTTGCCAGTTTTGCTATTAAATAAGGATATTTGGCTTCCGAAAAGGAGGACCAGTTCGATTTCCAATACGGCGCCCAACGTGGGTTCCATTGGGAATATTTCTGAATTTCATTTTAGGGTGTCAAATGAAGATGTTGGCCTGTTTCTTACATTTCTGTGTGAGGATTGGCTATATTAGCACTTGTGTCTGTCTTAAATGCTGTAGCACTAGTAATGAATGGGCAATAGGAATTAAAGAAACAAGTATGGAACCATAGATCCTGCCTTCGATTGTAGAGTAATGTTTCCTATTCCCTGCTACTATTTTAAACTCACAAACGATGGCCTTTCAGTGTTCGCCACAGGTAGGATCCTTTCTGGTATTATGCTGAATGGGTTTTTTGGTATTTAGCTCGTAGGAATTTGGTCGGTCTTAACAAACAAATGTTTGAAAAAGAAGTGACGCTTAGGAATTTGCATAATTTCACTGAGAGAGTTGGATGACCTACTGTTAATGTCATCTCAAACATTAAGCCGTGGCGAGACCAACAAGGATGGGTACTTCCAGGTTGCAATTTTTGATGAGTCTGGGACAGGGATGAATTGAGGTAAGAAAAATGTTTTGCTGTCACTCGTGTTATTTTGGCGTTTTGTTGTTATTCAATAAGACTGGATCATGTTGGATAACTCCAAAATTCCTTGTTGTGGTTTTGTCGCTTGAGGAGTTAAATGGAACTGACCATTATATAGCACCCAAATTAGGTACCTTATAGAATTCCTAGGTATTTTCACTACAAGACCGGTGTCAGGGTCACTAATTTTACTCTGGGCATGTGTCGAAATTATCTTCGCAAATGGTTTGGTTTTGACACTTGCCAAAAACCAACTTCTACTGGAATTTCACAGATAAACATTTCTGTTTTTTGTTGCAGATTCGTAAAATGTACGTAGGTACAAACAAACAATTTGAATCAGAGTAAATTAAGTGTCAGCTTTTCGCCTCCCTAAAACTTGTCATCCATGCCTCTGCAGGGCTCCATGCTTTGAAAAAGTGGAAGGACGGATATGCCGACTAATGACCTCTTCTATGCTTCATACCAACTGGTGGCCTTATTAGCAGAGATACCAGAGATTTTGCAATCGACCAAAGCCAGTCACCAACCAGTTTTTTGAATTGTTTACAGTTCTACGAACTTGCAATTCGGTAACTTCTGCAAAAGTAAATTACGAGTTGGCGATATCGTAAGCGGTTTTCGTAAAAACCCACTCAGTATGCACAACGGATAACTTTCAAAATTTACACTTTTTTGCTTCTTAAACCAAAACTGAGTTACTTAGATAATACATTGGGGGTTCGTTAAGTGATCTGAAAAAGCTCTGTTGGTTCTACGCATTTGCATTATTTTGTTATTGGTGAGAATATGGTTCAGTTTGATTATCATTACAGGCAATGCTGTACAAGTGATAAGCCTGCGGTAAAAAGATACTGGTCGTTATTCGGAAATAGTTAGTAGTAACATAGTAGAATAGTACTCACCATTTAGATGTTGCACCAGTTTCCTCGTCTTCAACAACATGTTCTGCTACTGAATATCCAAAATACGCTTCTTTCTCGCCGTACTTAATAATCGGCAGCCGGTTCTCGAGGTTGAATCCTTGCACGGGGATATTGAACAGTGGAGCCACGATAAGCAACACAACAAACACTAACATTTTCGGGCCCAACATGACTACGGTCCTATCAGCAATTGATGTCGTCATCATTTGCAACTTCCCTCTCACTATTACTGACTTTATTATTCATAAGATGAGCAACGGCACTAGGTGACACCTTCCCCTTTTTCAATAACCAACCCTGGCCCCTGATAACACTCACTCAAATCGGACCGGCAACAAGTGACAAAATTCGAGTTGGAACTGACAATCGCACCGAGAACAGCTCGGCATCCGCGCTCAGCACAGATAAAAGATAATCGAAACACGCATGCACAGATCAGGTGCACTCAGCATCATCTTTTTCCCGTGAAAAGGTGCAAATCACTTCCTAATGAGTAAAAATTCGTACACTCGTAAGTCATCGAAATGCGATGGTATCCAATTCGTAGATTTGTGACTAATTCGTTATTACGCCATGGAATCTTCATAAATTTCGTTCGTTTCGCGACGTTCTTCCCGCGCTCAAGTCCGAATCCGTGAACTTAATCGTCAAACGAGCAAACATCCACCTCCGCCGGCATTCACTCAGTATCTGAGTTGATTCCTCGAACACAACGTGAAGAAAGATACTCGAGGAAGCGAAACTAGCGCCAGTGACGAAAGCAAAGTGATGACGACATCCAGTACGAAACGGTTTTTCGGTTTCAAGATACTCAGTACTAAGGGGAAATGATTCGTGGATATAGGGGCTGCCGTCTCTGTTGTATGAGAATAGATAGATGTTAGTTGACCTGAAAGATACTTTATGTAAGCTTAGTCATAGAAAAAGTAATTAATGTTACTTTTTTAATGATTTAAATCTTCTTTTGAAAGTTATTATAAATGGCGCCCAATGTGGGGCGGTATAAGACGGAAGGAGGGTTGAAGTGTAAATAACCCGACCCTAACTAACTAGTGAAGATTTCAGATCTTTATTATTGAGCAAAAAGGAATAGAGGTAAAAACAAAACACTAACTCTACTTAGATATGAGGGCTACAGTTAGAATCAGTGAATATTTTACCTAAATTGGTTCTCGAACAAGTGCAGCCCGCTATCAAGTAGATGGTGGTATCAGGACAACTCATTCCAAACAAAAAATTTTCATGGTATTAAGTGTTCTCCCAAATGCCTCGACCTACTTTGCAGAAAACCCGGACACTGTCCCAGGACGTGTATAGAGGTTGCATCACACTCCGCACAAAACCTGCAGGCAGTGTCCATAGATACCCCTAGCATCCCTAGGTGATAGTTCACCCGACAGTAACCAGTGAGAATTGCCACTATGATTCGGAGGTTCTTTTTTGTGAGGTTTAGACAATCCTTTGTGCGTATGGGTTCGTATCCCCCAATAGGTAGGCACGCCCAGTATAGTTCCCTCAACCGTTCCTCTTCATTTCTTAGAGCCATAGCCATGAAACCGTTTCCGATTCCACAGAAGGGCCCTGAACCGTGTAAAGGCGTCCCTGCTCCCTTCTTGGCTAGTTCGTCTGCTGCCTCGTTACCTTCCAACCCAGCATGGCCTGGAACCAAAAGTATCCAGACCTTGTTGGACGAGTCGAGTGTGTTCAGTCTCTCAAGGCATTCCCACATCAGTTTAGAATTCATCTGGTTGGTCCGTTTAAGCCGTATGTCCTAGCCATGCTCTCCTAGTTTGCCTTGTTACTCCAACGTGTTTCAAACTTTTTATCGAAGTGAAACCTCGTTGTCATGTTATCCCTTAGTATCAGTAATTCGGGATACCGCCTAGAAAGGATATCAATTTTCCTTGGGTTTAGGCAGCTCCACGTCCCACTGATACTCCCGGCCATCCTGAATATTGCCCTCCATGCCTGTATCTGTATGTGCAGATGGAGAAGGGTTAATCCCAGAAGGACCTCCAGGGATGCCGTTGGGCATGTCCTCGTTGCCCCACTGATACACACGCAAGCTAGTCTTTGGAGTTTATGTAATTCCCTAGCTTGTGTGCTGAGTTCGGTTCTTTCTGCCCAGGTAATCACTAGCCTTATATTGCAGTATATATCCAAATATGTATCTTTGGGCTGCCAATTTTTTTCTGCTATGGACCTACAAGTCATCAAAGCCCTCGTGGCTTTCCGACAAGTGTTTCCGACATGTGCTTCCAGAGTAATTTTTGATTTAGTGTAATTCCCAAATATTTGGCCTCAGTTTCTTGTTTCACCTTCATATCATGTAATCTTATGGCTCTCATGTGATCAAGCTTACGCCTCCTAGTGAATGGTTCTATGGGGGTTTTGGCTGGGTTGGTCTGCAGTCCCGTCTTCCTACACCACACTAGTAACCCTTAGTCCAATTTGGATTCTATCACATAGGGTATCTTCATATTTGCCCCTACAGATTAAAACAATGTCGTCCGCGTAACCCTGGACTTGTATTCCAGTATTTGTTAGCACGTCCAGGATTTCGTCCACAACCATACTCCACATTAGCGGCGATAGTACCCTGCCCTGTGGACAGCCTTGAGTAGTGTTCATGACAATAGAATTTGTACCTATCGGTACTTCTATTTGCCTGCTTTCTAGTATTTTGCCCATCCAGAATGCCAGTGCGTTTCCCACTCCCTAGCGGCTCATGGCATCTTGTATCTCTGTGTGCGATGTGTTGTTGAATGCTCCTTCGATATCCGAAAACGCACACAGTGCTATTTCTTTTGTTTCTATGGCATCCCGTGGTACCTTGGTCAGCTGATACAGAGCAGTTTCAGTTGACGTCCTGCACGGTAAGCGTGTTGACAGTGATGTAGAAGATTACACTTTAGAACGTTAGGTCTAATATAGTTGTCTATGACCTTCCCCACCGTTTTGAGTAGGAACGATGTTAGGCAAATTGGTCTGAACGATTTATGGTGAAAAGGATCCTTTTTACCCGCTTTCGGAATAAAGACCACTTTTGCCCGTTACCATGCCCTTGTTATATATCCCAGTGCTATGCTTTCCCTTACCACCCTCAGAAGAGACTCTAAGATAATTCCTAGGCCTCTCTGGATTAGTTTTGGGAAAATGTCATCAATTCCGGGTGATTTCAATTGTTTAAAAGTTCCCACCTTAGCCTAGCTTCTGAGCATACCTCTTTTTCTAGTTTCCAGTTCTCCTTTCTTCTCCTTTTATTCGTTGTTGGGGTTTCAGGTAGAGTGTTGTCACCTGCCACTTCTGCCTCGCTCAGCCCGCTCATTCTTCTCTATGTTCCCATGCCCGGGAACCCAGAGGGGGCTGACCTTGAGCGCGCCGCTCAGACTATGCACTGCATCACCAGCCTGGAAGATGTCGTCGCTGAGTGCAAGGTTTTGATGGCCACTTGGCTGTCGGTCAGAATGGCTATGTTACGCTTCAGACTCGGATAACGCCCCAGCCAGACTTTCAATATCGCCATTACTCCGCTTGGAATACACTAGCGAAACCTGAGAAGCCATACGATTCGGATACACTCTGTTTATTCGAGAAACCCCCCGCACCGACTCCACAGACCATCTTTGATCTATTGGTGAAGAATGCTGTGTCATAACATTGCAACACGCTGCCGATCTTCCACTTTGCCCTGGTTGGAAACTCCACAGCAAAGTTTCTCGTGAAGTTCAGCTTGTGTGTGGCATAGTCCGTGGGGAATGCCCAGATTTCCAGAGACACTTCGTCTAGGATGTCACTGTGGCCGTAGGACTTCGCTGGCCAGCATCCAGACTCTGGTAGTCTGACGGCACTGCACGCTACAACGTAATTAATGTGTAGGCCTAGGGGAGATGCAGGAGTGCATTGAGAGCATCTGCCGGGTAGGACTGCAGAGCCCCAGTAGCATCTGCACACGCTGTTCTTTATTTTGTTCAAAGCTTGCTACTATACAATAAAGCCGTACGTTAGGATTGGACGCACCACAGCGGTGTACATCCAGGGAACCATACTCGGGCGGAGACCCAGTTTCTTTGCAGGCATAGAAATGCTATGTTCAATCTCCAATTTGGTTTGAATCCAGGATTACACCCAGATAATTTACATTAGAGGAAAGAACCAATCTTTGTTCATTCAGCCGTGGTAGGAAGATTTCAGGTATCATTGTCCTGGTTCGGTTCGGTTTTGATTGGGTTTATACCAAGTCGCAACAGGCACACCTTTCGCAACGCTCCTTCCATTATGTCGCTCATAATGGACGGAAACATCCCTGACACTAATATCACCAAGTCGTCGACATTCAACACTACCTTCGCCCGTTGCTGTCCAATATTCGTAAAATTTGGTTGAAAGTCCTTCGCAGACTCATGACCACCCCTGCCCACTTTCGGTATGAAATCCACTCGTGGGCGTCTCCAGGACTGTGATACGTATCCTAAAAAGATGCAGCTCCGGCAAATCTTAACAAGCCACGGCTGATTTGACCCAGGTACTCATTCACAGCTTAGTCGACTGGTATCTGACGTCAAATCACGATGCAAATCCCACTATCACCAGTGAAATTTGAACCGCGACCTTCCATATAACAGCCTTGTGCTCTAACCACTTAGTTATCCGGACACAGGAGGGAATATACAAATAAAAGATAATTTATTGTATCAAAATTTACTTCATCTTTTTACAAATGGCGCCCAACGTGGGGCAAGTTCGAAGTATGTCCGGAATTAGATACGTGATTTTTGTTGTTGAAATTAAAAAAGATTAGAGTGCAGTCAATCCGACCCACCATCACGAACTATTTAGCAAAATGGCGAGTAACTCGTGTTGCTTCAGTCGTGCCAAATGTAGCCTCGTCATAGGTGAAACATTGGTCGAGCACAGAATTTGCCTGAAAGTCAGTTGAGTTTCAACTGGCCAGCACCACACGAGCAATCAGATTGATCACTTTGGGATCAGCAATGGGTTTAAGAATTATCTCCTGAATATGCGTAATTACAGAGGCGCTGAAAGGGGCCTCGAAATAGATCACCATTTGCTAGTTCTCCACTGCATGGCGTAGCCAAGAATGTAATTGTTGCTCTTCCTTGATGTGTGACTTATCCACTACCATTCCGCCTTCCAATCACAGTGCGTACGAGTGACAGGTCTGCGCGCCGACCAAGTTCTTCTTTAGTAATAGGATCTGGCCAGCGTAATCTGATGATATGACGAAGACAGGTGTTACCGAAGGCTTGGAGCTTTTAAGTAATCGTGGATCATATGTCGCTCTGATAATAGCTGTTAGTTTCTCCGGAGTACCCCTCCTGCGTAGACCACTCCATATACACTCTCTGTTCCCGCTATCGAAAGTTTTTGCGAAATAAAGAGCAGGTGCAACGAAGATCTAAACTCCGCGAAATGTTCCAAAATGATCCGTAGGGTGTTGATGTGGTCAATGCAGGAGGATTGGGAACGGAAACCAGCTAGCTCTCTGTGAAGCTTGCAAGATTTCGAGATGTTCTTTACGGCATTCCAGGATTATTTTAACTATTATCTTTATCTTTGCGACGACAGGGAATACGCAGATATCCATCAAACTACCATACTTAAAACGGGCTTTTTTGGAAACTTTTCTCTTTCTACTTTCAGGGAAAGGTCTCGGATTCCCAAGATTTCCGTACGAGTGGAAGTAGCAGATCTGCAGCAATTGCAAGTAGGGCGACGAATAACTCTGCAGAAGGCCGTCAAGCCCAGCGGCTTTACTCCGTTTTAGTGCATTGATGGCAGAAGTAATTCCTTTTTGCTTGGAGGATCAGCCCGTATCCGCATGTTACGGTGGCTAGGCATTTCTTCTAAAAGAGGAGGAACCTTGTCGGATGCAATACGGTTAAGAACCGTGGTGTAGTTGCTCGCCATCGACTGTTAACATTCTTCGCAGGACCATCGGTATCGGAGTTCAAGTGCATCACGCCTGCCATCATTCGCAGCGGCATATGGATCCTTCAACCTCTTCCGTTTATCGATCCGCTTGCACGATTCCTCAGAATTTACCACCTCTGTGGATAGCTACCATTGTATGTTGCGTGTCACGGTTTAATTTATAACCCTCTGGGTTATATAACATTACCAGGCTATTTTATGCATCTAACTTTCTGCATTTCCCGCATCCCTTAATAACATATACAATATACTATGTAGTGTTATGTCCTTCCTCTATAATCTGTGTCCAACACCAATTTCGATGCCCCTTCCTTTTTCTTTTGTCCAGTGTGGTCTCCCCAGTAGCGATGCAGTCTTATAGTTTGTACTATGTAGCTCTTCTCACAATCTGGATACGTTATTTTGTATATTATGCTGGATCCGTGTTTCAATTCCTGGCCTCTGAGGAATCCTAGCCTGGGTTTTTATTTGATGTATCCTTTTATCGATCTCTTAAGTTTTAACTATACCGCTGGGTGTGGGACCCCCATTCTTCTATTCATTTTCATGTTGCTGACGAGAGAACAGAATTTTATTGGAGCAGGCATTCAATTTGAAAACAATGAATTGAAAGAGACATCCGAAATAATGTGGCTAACATTTTTTCTATGTGCAAAAAGCCCGCCCGAAAGGAACTAGGGACACGCGAAAATAAGGTAGAACTGAAGAGAAAAGCGGACTAAGAGAATACAGTAGTGATAGTTGAGTAACAGATTACGACTTGGTAACTTTGGACGGACGGATATTTTGAATTAAGGAAAGACCCTTTGCCTGATTCAATCAAAAGGGTAGAACAAGTAGTGAGGGAATGTCGCTACATCATTGAGAATCAAACCAAACTAAGAATGCTCAACCCCCTACTACTAAGAATAAGGGGTCTACCTAAGGCCAATAGAGTAGGCAATGAATTCCGGGAAATTATAGCAGCTACAAACCGGTCGAAATATCGTCAAGTGGCTACTGGGTAGGTTGAATGTACTAGGCGGACTAGCCTCTGAAAAATCCATCAGGAATAGAGAGGACCTTATCAGAAAACTAAAGGATGGGGAACGAACGTCACCATATGAACGACTAGTGTCATTCGACGTGGAAGCCTTGTTTCCAGGCATCCGGGCGAAGGAGGCGCTTCTTTATCTGCTGGATGTGATGCTGGAGGAAATTGAGAACAATGGAGAACTCCCAATTCAAGATTTAAGAATAATTGGAGGCGAAAAGCGAATCCCCTTTGACATTTATAGGAAGTTCACACACACAACGAAGAAGGGAGAAGGAATACATCGACACTAGAATTGAGAATGACCCCCTTATCGGCCATTGAAAGCCTCGTGAAAAAGACAAAACTCTAACAAGTGTGGGCGCATAATCAGGACGAGAGAGTAAAAGAGGTTTTAATTATCTCCGCGATACCAAACTCAAGCACGGAAGAAGACGGCAAGTAGTCGCCAAAATATGCATATTTTCAAATAAATAAATTGTTCTAGTAGAGGAAACGATTTTGGATTTTTTATTTATATCAACAAAACTATACTTAGATGCTCTAAATGCAGTTTGGTTAATAGTCAAGACTAGAATCCCCCGAAGTTCGATAACCTGATGCTTTGCTGTCATTTGGGTAGCCTGGGTCACTGTTGGGGCTGGGATGTTCGGCATTTCCTTAGACTTTCTTTCTTCTTCCTGCGGCCTATTGTAAAGCACCCTGATGGCTCTCACCATGTTCTTAATGGTTTGGCACACGTTGCGGTTACCCTTGATGAATTCGGACAGCTCAACTATTTTAGCCCCAAGCTGCATAAAAGGTAGTTCTTCTGGGTCAGGGCTCTGTTCTCGCTGAATCTTGGCCAGATTATTCCTTTTACAGACTCCTTCACTTTTTTCAATTGTTAAGCTCCCATGAGCTTTCCCTTCTGTCGTCTTTGCTATTGGAGGATATCTTAAAATTGATGAACTTCTCCTGAGTGGATCTAATTACTGCTGCGGAGTACCTCTTGATCAGATCCGATGGCTGTCGAAATCGCCTTTTTGGCCAGCTATCTCCTGGTGTACTTGGCAGGACACCTCTTTCTACAGATCTAAAGCACTTATAGCATTAGATGCCACGGAGGCAGTGCGGTCGAGGGATATCAAAGGCCGGGAGCCCGCATGCTCACTCCCAAAACCATTTTGGTCCACGCATCAGAGATGAAAAGGTGTAAATTTTCTTTTAACATAACATGGTCAAGTAGGATATCAAATGAAAGGGCTGAATTAGTACTTTTCGAAACTGATTTTCTGATATTGGGTGAAACATAGAAAAGATAGGGCGCAAAATGTGTGCCCCCAAAAAAGAAACAGGTCTCGTTCTTAGAACCTACCCAACCGAAAAATCTGAAAAAAATCACTGATGCAACTATATGAAATCTAGGCCTCAAAATAGATCCCATCCCGATATCTGCACATCAAATTTGCAATTTGGCGGCGCTTTTCGTTTTCGGCTACTACTTTTGAATGTAATTAATTTGAATAAATTTGTTTTGAGAACTGTGGAAAGCACTATTTACGTTGTAAGTACTAATTATTAATGCCACTTGCATTAGTCCCGTCGCTTCCATTTATAAAAATTGAATTTAAGCCGGAGGTATGTGCACTCTAAGAGGTATTATTTGTATGATTTTCATAACATAAAATATGCACGCAATTGGATTGTCCGCGCACAAAATCACGACAATGTTCATAATCTACATAATCTTTATGCTTTTTCCTGTATTTTATGTTACGAAATTCATACAATTAATGTCTCTAAGAGTGCACATACCTCCGGCTTAAATTCATTTTTTATGAATGAAAGCAGCGCGACTAAAGCAAGAGACATTAATAATTAGAATTTGCAGCGTAAATAGTGCCTTCCACAGTTCTCAAAACGAATTCATTCAAAAGTAACAGCCGAAAACGAATAGCGCCGCCATATTGCAAATGACGCAACAAATTTATTTGTCACGCATCGCAAAAGTTGTTTCAATTTTCCAAACTTTTTTGCTTACTGCATTGCGCATCGAACTTGTTGTATATTGCTTCATACAAGTCCATGTAATGAACTTCATTTGACAGCTCTCTCACTCCGTACACACGCAGTCATTCCCTGTTGTGTTTCGGCCTTAAAGTCGAAGATGCGTGAAAATCTGTTACGTCAATTTAGATGGCGCATATATATGAATGTTTCTACATGCGATAATAGACAATGTTTGTTTATTTAGGGTGAAAACAGTATTTATGTCCTTGATTTGTATGTACACATGTGTATCTTAGGGTTTGGCAAAATATGACGCAATGTTTTGTATTCTTAACTATGTACGAATGGAAATGGAAAATCGTGCGTAGCGAGTTTCTCATATAATATTAACACAAAACCTTTCTACCCAAAGCACCCTTCTTCCGGTATCGGACTTGTTTAAGATATAAAGTGCGGAATTACTTTAGGATATTTCTTTTACTTTTTTTCATTAACAAGACACAGTTGTGATCGAAATTTCTTCCAAATAAACCTGATTTTGAAAATGAGGAATTGAAAATGTCCAGAAATGTACTAAATTTCGGAAAACAAATACTTTTGTCTGAATTGAGGTTCATGTAATAGTTGTTACTCAAAGCTAGCCAAAGTCCGCATCCACTTGATGCCAGACCAGACCAAATGACCTTTTGAGGTGGGGTAGCGTCTGATGAGATGCCTCTGCCCTAGTACGAAACCGTAGCTGTCTTCCCTCTTTCAATATTTGAACTTTGAATGTTAAACCCAAAAAGAGGAGTGCATGGATCATAAAGAGTGGGAGCAAGTTGCTCTCCATTTGTCTTTTCATTATGTTTGACCATTAAAATCTCAACTTTAACCCTTAAGAAAGCAGTAGCTTCTTTAAACCTTATATTAAAATATAGAAAATACAGAACTAAGCAATATTAATTGATTTTTCTTCTACAAATTTAGAAAATGATCCTTAATTTCATGCACACAAAGTAGTATTACCCTTTAAATGAATGAATCTGAAGCTACTTTCAAAATTCAAAGTAAAAATGGAATTCCTCAAATCCCAACTTTAAGTCATAAAGGGTTAAACATGAGCATGGACTGCTTGCTCAATCCAAAACAATGGTCAACAGAACACAAAAATAAAGCTTGAATTCGTGTGCATAAATAACTTGAGTATTTCCACAGCTGCCTTTCAGCGTATTTTGCCGTCACAGTATCAATGCGTGTCAGCTGTCGGTCATGGTGGGCTACCTTGGCAACGAGGCAATAATGTTATTTATTCTTTGACGAAACTTCTCTAATTCGTGTTCGACGGGAGCTAATTTCTTTGCTAGAGGATCCCCATATCAGGCAGAACAGAACAGTACGACTGATCACCCAATGCTTAGGTGCGGGTCCGTGAATCAAATTCGATAGTGGACGTTTCGTCGTGTCAACGTCACCCCACCTAAGTAACACAGTAACAAACCCCTCCTTCAAAATAAAACGAAAACTTTTGAATTTTTCACAAATTGTATTTTGCGTGTTTTTATGAAAGGTTTTTTCTTGGATTTAATATAATTTTTTTTTTAATACAAACTTTCGGCATTGGAGGAACGCGGTTTCTTCAGCTTTTCGAGATTTTTTATGACGATGTCATGTAGGGAAGAGTAACGATTCCGCACCTCGCACACGACCAGCCACAAGCTCAGATATTCCTTCTCGTCCAGCTCGACGACGGCTCGCCGATAGTCATCGATGTGCGGGTACTTGGCCACCTTTGACACGACTTTGGCGCGCGACAGAAAATACCTCGAAATCTGATCGAAGAATGCTGCGGCCTCGGATTCCACTGCCTGGATTTCGGCGAGCGTGTCCTCCTGCACGGACACGCCGAAGTTGTTGCCGTCCTCGATTTTTGGTATCATGAAGGAGATCCACATTTTGAGGAGATTTGCTGCAAAGATGGGGATTGGGGTGAGCGGGGCCGTGATAAGGCGGCTTGGATACTTACAGTCTTCAACTAGGGTCCTGATGATGGGTTTGACGACCTTGATCATGTCACAGAGTGGTGTGTTGCAGGGCACAGTCCCGTTGGGCAGGGCCATGACTTTTGTGCCGGGAATGAAGCAATCGACGCGGGGTCGTTTGGCCGCCGGCTCGGACGCGTCGCTGGCGGAGTTGTTTTCAACCGGAAGCGCATCCGGCACTGGAATGTTCAAGTCCTGGTGGACCTCGTCAAAGTTTCGTTCGGAGAACATCGGGGTCGCTAGCATCTCGTTCAGTTCGACGATCTTCTCGGGGAATCCATAGATGATGAGGTTCTCGGCCTTCTTTATCAGCGTGTCCTTGTAGTCCTGAACCTGAGGATGGGGGCGGTTAGTTGCCTTCGTTTTGTGATTCATGGCCGATTCTCGCTAAGTCGTGACGCTGGTGGTTGGCATTGTCGTCGAATACGGAAACGCGATTCGCCGTGGGTTAATGACACCCAACTGGGAACCGGATCGAAGGATCCACCGCAATTTCCGGAGGCGCGGTGCGGCTCATGGTGGCGACCGACTCGACCGGGCTCCTGCCCGACACCCTGGCAGCAAATCGAACGCCGTCCGCGCGGTTTCCATTTCGAACCACGATGCTAAGTGGCGCAGTGCCCCGTCTACGGCGACATAACCAAACACACAGACGTCAGGCACTCAGCGAGAGTTTGTTGGCATATTTTGCATGGTAAGCGTTGACTCACCTTTTTGATTGTGTCCTGCGACATTGTGGTCGTTCACTGGATCGACAGGGGAGCACAATTTCGAGAAGATCTGTGTAAAAAATTCGTAAAAAACGTATAAACGCACAACTCCGAAGCCAAGAACACCAAAAGTCACAGTGATGGCAGCCTGTCGCGCGGTATTGGTCGAGAGAGTGACAGGTCGAGGGGCAACCGTCGTTTTCTAAGCGAATGTGTCATGGTTGGACATCTGCTGGGATTGGTCGAATTGGTTTGAATCAATGCTAAGTGCTGGGGAAATTTCAGTGTTGATTCTAATAATGACGAAGTATTAAAACAATTTTTAAGTTCATTATCAACGTTGCTGATTTTTCTTACATTTTCTCACACTTTTTGCTAGTGCGATACACTGTTAAATGCGAAAATTATATTTTCAATAAAAAGCAAAATCCAAACCTTGGATCTTGGTTTACAGCAAATATCCCTTTATTTCCAGTTCGCGCCAAATTCGGGAAACGGAAACGTACGATCGAAATATGGGAGCAATTAATATTCAACGTACTGAATGTGCTTTTTAAAGAAATTTGCTGAAAAGTAACATTTTCCTCTTCCCCAAATCACGGTGAGTTAATGATAGATAAATATTTATGTTTGAGAATTCGCATAAAGATTTCTTGGCAAAGGCGCTTCCCTGGAACTGGAAGTGTTGCTCAGAACAAATATGCTAACGCTTTTCGTTAATTCGAACATTTTAGAAGTTACATATTTACAACAGCTCAGTGAAATGATGATAGTTAAAATTGTTTACTAAATTATATAATTAAACTTGGGTATGAACAGCATCTGCACGCTGCCGAGCTGAACCGCACGCTCTTAATGGTATTCCGGGAAACTCTCACGGCAGCAGTCAGAACAGAGGCTGCAGTTTACGCATACGTCTTCTTCCTTCACGCCCCCGTGACCGTATTCCTATGGGAGGGACCAGCTTCATTGAGATCTCTCTCGCTGGTTTGATCACCTCTCGGCACACCGGTCCTAATCCCCGCGAGACGCGTGGCCACAGCAGGTGTACTGCTGACAGAAGAGTCTGGTGCGTCCAGTGTGGATCTTACCGGAGTTTCCAGTTTATGCCGACCTTTCGCCGGAGATTCCGCTTCCTTGCGTCCGATTTCCCTGGACGTTACCGCGCCTAGTGGTACAGCCACGTCCGTGTCCTCTTTCCCAAAGTGTTTCATCTTCCTTCGCAGTGCTCTCTTCTGCCGCCGTCTTGGAGCCTTTCCAGGTTCACGGTGTCCGGTCCGCTTGGATCGATTTCCACACACTGGCGTTAAACCAGTAGCGTCCACGTCACCAGCTTCCCGTTCTTCCGCTCTTCCCGGTAAGGGTGAAGGAGAAGGTTCTGACAGACAGGATTCAGCCTGCAGTCTCCCCTCCTTAGAGGCTGAAGTTCCCTTATGCCGAGCCTTCCTCTTCCGTTTCCGGGTAGATTTGCGCTGTAATACCGCGGACGGCCCTGCCATAGTCGGATTTCCAGTTTCTCTACAGAGTCGGAAAGCATGCCTTCTACAGATTTATCTATAAGGGGTTATGAATGTGTTGAGCCCTCTAAAATCCGCGTCTCGGCCGCGACATGTTCGCGGGTGGATTCGAAGTCTGTGACTTCTTACCACTTGGAGAGTTTATATCCTTCGTTTCCATATTCATATTTTGGACACCCTTAGTGTAGTAGTGAACTACTATAGGCTCCCACACCACGACAAGGTGGTGTCCGAGGGGGAGTATGGCAAAATGTCAGAGTGACAATTTACCATCCTCCGGAAATGCCTGTGGAAAAAATGTTGAAGTCTGGAACGAAGTCAAGATTCAACAATCAAGGTTTACACAATGGGCTTCTCCATTTGGAGGGCCCTGACGAGGCTGCCTTAAAGTAGCTCCAGCAGGCAATCCCGGCTTTGAGTTCCGGCGGTTGGTCCAAGTTCACTATTGTGAACACTGAACTACGCAGGACAGAACATGTCGAATGTTGGTTACCGGGCCCTTGAAAGAAGGCAGAGGACATCATCCGCATGCTGGGTGAACAGAACCAGGGCATGGACTTTGGACACTGGAGGGTAAAGTTCATGAATGCCAGGAAGGACAAATCTACAAACGTGGAGGGTTTCAACTTGGTATTCAGACTGGACTAAAAGAGTCTGAATGTGCTCAGGGGAAGTCACCATATGGTGCTCCACTTTTTCCTAGATAGACTAAAATTCAGTCATATCAGGGAACTGTAGGGCATCATCTCCATTTTGAGAGCGAAGGACAATAATGGTTTTCGACTCACACAATATAGAGCAAATTGCAGCATCTTCGGTGCGCTCTCCCATAATGGAGCTGCGCGCGGAGAATAGTGCATACAGGGCCCAAACCCCCGTATGGGGGCTCGCACTGGTGAAGGGACTACAGAGAGAATCCTATCTGCTAGTAACTTCTCCTACACCTTTTAAGGAACAGGCGGAAGAAAGGGAAGCCAGAGACGTGAACAGAACTAACTTGATACCAGTTCGAGTGATCAAATCTATGCAAACCGGACACCGCAAACCAATGAAGATGCTAAGTGGAAAACAGACGAATGCTCTGCGGGATGAGATGAGATTTTTCATGGATGAGGTCATGGGAACTGCGATACCTCCAAGTGTGGCTTTTCTCAGAGAAATCAAACACGAGGGGATCGAGTCTCTGGCGTTATGGTGTGGGGGAAAACCCGTCACACGCGGACTGCCGCATACGCTTCTAACAAGCGAGAGTATGACGACCTGATAATAACCATTAGTTTCTCTGGAATACCTCTCTTTAGGGAAGCCAAACTGGTTTGGCCAGGCAGGGCAAAGTTGTTGGATGACAATGATCCTTGTTATTTCCGAATCAAGTTGGCTCACACCTCCCAGTCTGTAGCTTAGGAAAACCACTAGTTAACCAGCGTGAGCAGTGACAACGATGGCTACCCGGCATGTCATTGATTTATGATTTGGCAAACGATTCGGAATAGCTTGCGCATGAGCTGACAGCTGTGGCATTCTATTACCTTAGTAAGCGAGAGTGACACTTTCACTTTAATGTTACAGTTGGCTCCTTCCCGATAATAATCTTGGCAGGCTCAGTTGACTAGCGGCTGATCTTCGCTCTGAACACAAACTCCCATAAGAACGTGTGTCAACTCAGGCGTGACCTCCCTGCTCGCATAGACACGCCCAGGGGTCATTTAAGGCGACTGTACGCTGCAGCTTGCAGCTGGGATCCACATTAAAATGATAACAATAGCAGCAACAACCGGCAATAACCGAAATTTTCAGAAGGTGCGACAATACACCCCACACACCACTTCGAGGCTACTCAAGAAGTGTGGGGCGGTCCTAGGGAAAGTGAAGGCTGCTGACGTCATCCAGTGAAGATGTCAAAAATAGCATAATGGAAACGTAAGGACTGTTGGACCTTATCGCACATCAGCGAAATTCCTGGAAGACAGTCGAAGAGGAGTTGAGGAAAAAGCATATCGCAAGTACAGCCCCTAGATGCACAAAACGTAGTGCTCTCAGCCTGCCAGAGGCAGGACAAATAATCGACAAAGGAGGCGCATGGAAAAAGGCTTGGGTCTGCGGATGAGGACCCAGCAAGAAGAATTCCGCGAGGTCCAACCGGATCAAGCAGCGTCGAAAAAAGGGGAGCAACAACAACAACCTAAGTTGAATAGCGACATCAGTTGCTCCACTGCATCAAAGCCGAAGTCGACTACGACAGCAGCATCAGCGCCGAGAAGGAGCAAACCACGGTCAGAGGCATTCCCATCAAGCCGAACGAAAGGAGATCTTCGCGGAAGTTCTTCGAGAAGTCCGCAACAACGCCAAACCAGAAGACGCTGGTGTAGACGACAAATCTACCCGGCGGATTCGAACCGACGGTATAGTTGTCGAGCTTGGGTCAAACACCGAAAAGAACAGTGCATTCCGCTAGACAGTCTAGAGCAATCTAGGCACGAAAGCAGTGGTTTCCTGGCTAAAACTCATGTGCACCCTTGAAATAAGGGATTTGGATTGCCTCACTAATACGGAAGAGGTGAAATAAGCAATAAAAAAGAATTTCCCAGATGGAGCAAGTTTAAGGTGGGAGTTACTTCTGGCAAGTCCAGAGGACAAAAATTGGCCATTGTCATTATCCCTGAGAAGACAGTGGATCGGGTGGATTATTTGCAGAATAAGGCGAAGGACAGTTCCAACCCGTCTTTTGAAGTGCTGGACATACAGATATATAACAGGGGCAGGACAGAGACACTTTGTGATACAAATGGGACGAATTCGGACACAAAGCACAGACTTATGAGTCGGTTCAGTGCTGCGTCCTTCGCAAGGACCGCGGTCTGCAGAAAAAAGATGTGGCTCATGTTTTCGGTTCTCGGCGTTGCCAGGTCTTCAAAGAAAAACTATAGAAAGTGAAAAGTCAAGCATTATGATCAACACCCTGCAAGCAAACACGCATAGGAGTGCTCCTTCAAGAAAGAAGAGCTGACTTGTTGCTTTTTAGCAAGAAGTACCGCGATAGAAGCTCCTCAGCGTGGTATGCCGATATATCTGGCACTGTTGCCATCTGGGTAAGAGATATGGTTAGCTTGCGAGTGCGGGTCCATGGTCAAGGAGATGGGTTCGTTTCGGTTCGTTGTGCGGAAGTGATGTTTTTCAGCGCCGCCTTGGAGGACGAAATTAGAAATACGGCAGAATGAATTCTAGTCGGAGGAGACTTTAGCGCAAGAGCCCTCGAATGGGGTAAGACCCGATCAGCGATCCAATGGTGGAAGGTTCTGGAAGATTTCACGGCCAGTGATAATCAGTACATTTGAACAAACCCCTACCGCGTGGAACATCGGGAAAATCGACGTTACAAAATTTGTCGAAGCTCTCTCAAGAAGGGTAAATCAGCGACAAGACAGGCGCAGCCAGAAGAACCGCAACTGAATCACTAGTTCATTCAGCAATAAGCCTTATCACCGCAGCTTGAAATGCTTCGGCTCCCAGGTGGAAATTGCGTCCCGGGAAATTACACGTGTATTAGTGGATGGCTGAAATTGCAAACGACGAGGACGAGGTGACGCTTAGATCCGCAGAGTATAAGCGTGGGAAAAAGGAACTTTGCTAGGCAACGTAAACAGAGATCCATTGGGCCTCGGGTATAAGGTGGTTACCAAACAGCTTGGTGCCCGTCGATCACCCTACTCTATGGATAAGCAACAAAGAGGAAAGAAATTGTGCAGGCAGTTTTTCCTGTTCACCCCTTTCGAAATGACGCTGTCAATGAAGGAGTGAGCACTGAAGAATTCCCACTCTTCACTGTAAAGGAACTAGGGGTGGGGGGGGGGGTCCTGTCCATGTAGGACAAAACACAGCAGGATCCCCCAATGAAAAATTGAAACTCGTACAATGCCGACGCATTCAACGCATGTTTGATAGCGAGTGTTTTCCCCGCCCGCTGGAAGGTTGCGAGGCTTGTGCTGATAAACCGGAGCAAAGGCAACCCCTAGGTCGCGTATCGTCCGCTCAGTATGTTGGACACAGCAGGGATACTGCTTGAGAAGTTTATCAGGCTACGACTGACTGACATAATACGTGCTGCGGGAGACTATTCACCAACACAATATGGATATGGATGATCCAGCCCTTTCGCCTCTACGGCTTTCGAGATTTCTTCGGGGACCGAGGTATGCTTTTCACCCGGTGTCTCCTCTGAGGTGTCTTTCCTCGGCTTTTCCCTGTGCACGTGCACAAATATGGCAACTCCGATGTTTAATTGCCTCCTGGTCGAAAGTGTATCCCGGTGAACGCGAGTTTCGCAGTCCGTGCCTTGCACATCTGCCTGACGACAAGGTCTTCCATAGTTTCCTGCTCCTCACGAGTGAGTATTTGCTCATGAAAAATGTTTGGCAGTATGGCTAGTCGAATGCCCTCGATCGCACTAGCATAGTTAATGGCGGGCTTCCTGAATCCTGCCTTTACGCCTGATCTCCCGGGGATTTCTCCCCTTTTGGGTTAATTTTTTGATTTTTTGGGAGCATTCCCTTTGCGCGAGGAGATCTCCGCTGCTCCCCGCTTTCTTGGCTCCGATGAAGATGATTTAGGTCTGTCCTGAGCCTCCTTAAGGGTCTCTTCTGATTTCAGGCCTTCCTTCAGATAATTCCAGATAGTACCCTTTAGCACCTGCGCCACTGAGACCTGTACGTCTGATATATTTATCTCAGACGTACTTTCGCTTGTTTCCGCTTTTTGAGCAGTGATCTTTGTTAGTTGTTGGCCTCGCATTATACTAATGTTGACCTTGGATACACTGCTTGATGTTTCAACTTCTCCCTTCTTGGGTGTAATCACCTGGCTCTTAGTATTTTGGAGATGTGCTTCCACATGGTTAACCAGTTTGTGTGCGGTACGGGGTCCCGCTTGTTTGGTTATAGTTTTCTTTGCTTTAATACCAGTACTCATTTGATTCCTACGAGTATGGAGGTTAGAGGTCTGCCGTGCCATAGCCTCCCGTAGCACGGTAAGGTGAAACCTACTCACTAAAGCGACCAGGTATCTGTGAGGCTTTATTCGAATACAGTCAGTTACCCCCGACTGAAAACTATCCAACGAGCACGGTTTGCATGACATCCTGGGTTGGGGGAGGTATTTTTCGACCCCCCTGTTCAGATACGTAGCATTTTGTTAAGTAGCGTCACTACGTACAGGGTGTGGCTATCACCACTCACTAGCGCTCTTGATAGATGAGAGGCTTGCTCATCTCTGGTGCGTGGACCAAAATGGCTATGGGAAGACACCCAGAAAATAAAACCAACATGGACGAATTCAGAAGGAGTAAAGTTACAGTGCAGGAGCTCGGAACCCCAGTACCGGCGGTTTTTTGGAGTGAGCAAGCGGGCTCCCGGTCGTCGATATCTCTCGACCGTAATGTCTTGGTAGTGGACAACTTGGCTTCCGTGGCATCTAATACTACAAGTGTTTTAGAATTGGAGAAGGAGGTGTTCAAACGAAGCACAACTCTGCCAAGAACACCAATTGCAAAGGTAAAGAAAGATGGGCTAAAAGGAGATAGCTGGCAAAAAAGGCGATTTCGGCACCCACCGGATTTGATCAAGAGGTACTCCAGCAGCAGCAAATAGATTCATGCAGGAGAAACTCATCAATTTTACGATCTCCTCCAATACCAAAGCCGGCAAAAGAGAAAGCTTATGGGAGCTCAGCAATTGAAAAAGGTGAAGGAGTCAATAAAAGGAATAATCTGGCCAAGACTCACCGCCCTGAGCCAGAATAACTACCTCTTATGAAGCTTGGAACTAAAACAGTTGAGCTGTTCGAATCCATCAAGGACAAGCACAACGTGCACCAAGTCACTAAGAACATGGTGGGAGCTATCAGGGCGCTTTACAATAAGTCCCAGAAAGAAGTAAGAAAGCCTAAGGAAAAGCCGGACATTCTAGAGCGAACAATGTTACAGGCGACCCAAGCGGCACCAAAGTACAAGGTCATCGATCTTCGATCAAGTAAGAGAGTGCGAGACAAAGAGGGGGAAGCTTTGAAGAATCAACAGGCACCAAAAAGGGAAAAAGGAGTCTTGACCAGTTCAACAAACGGAACTAAAAGTTCAGAAGGGCCCAAGGTACCCAAAGTAGGAATCGGCTAGCGAAGCGAAACCGAAGGAAAATAAGAGCGGTGGTTGGACTAAGGTCGTGACCAAAAAAAAGAAACCAGAAACCAAAGGTGCGAATTCGCCCGGAGGCAACTGTAATCTCCAGCAGAGGACATTTAGCGTATGCGGAGATACTGAAGAAGACGAACTCTGACCCCGTCCTAAAAGACCTAGGCGGAAATGTCAGCAAAATCCGGAGAACCCAGAAAGGGGATCTCATGTTTGAGCTGAAAAAATTCAAGTTATAAAATCACTTGGGTAGAATGTCGCGGTTCGTTCTCAAAAACATGAGATCTATATCCACTGCAAGAATTTCGATAAGGTCACATCCAGAGAAGAGATCTGCACTGCCTTGAAGCAACAATTCAAGTTGGAGGAATTCAGCGAAGGATCTATCGTGAGCCTAAGAAAAGCGTATTGTGGTACTTAAACGGCGACAATGCGACTGCCAGTGGAGTCAACGCAGAAGTTGTTGGCCGTGGGAAGGTTCGGATTGGATGGGTTGTTTGCCGACTAAGGGAGCAGATCTCTTTAAAAAGGTGCTTCAAATGCCTAATGTTTCGACACTTCGCGAAGACATGCACTAGCGGTATCGATCGGTCCGATAGTGGGTAAAAATCCCATACTCTGTCGTGCCCAAACAGGATACTTTTGAAGATTTCCACTTCCTTAAAAAAAAAGATGAGAGGCTTGACTCCATGTTGGAGTATTCTTTATGTTGTATATTTCTAACTTAGTGCTAAGAATAAATTTAAGAAGGAACTCCCCTCTTCGATAGGTGTTGCTGCTTCTCCGGACATCGTGAAGGGCATTGTCATCGCAGCCGAGGAGAAGTGGTACCGCCTTCATCTTACAGAACTTCACCAATCTGGCGGCTGCTTCTGAGGGGTCCGAATAGCATCTCCTGGGAAGTAGCCCGATGCCATGATTGCCTCTCGAGTTCTCCCCCCGGTTTGGGTTTTCGCAAGCGGAGTCCCAAACTACCTGCACACTTTCTCCTTGCAGATTCCACTGGTTTTTAAGCCAACACTATTCCAATGTTGTTCTTGGACTTCAAGGTGTTACACAGCCATTCAGATTTGGTGACTTTAATCTCCGTCTCAAACGGAGTTACGATCGTCTATGGTGGACTTCTCTAGGGAGGGGGAACTGGAGGGTCGGAATTTCATGCCCTACTTAAATGGGGCAGCGCCTTTTTCAAGATTCTCGTGTCTGGACTCTCCGGAGTCAGACAAATACTAGGTAATTTATTTGAAGTAGTGGGTGGTAATTGCAACATCCCCAGTCTGTACGAACTCCTAACAACCTTACATGAGGTAGCGAGCTTTTAGTATCTGGTGTTCGATCTGAACACATTTCTGCCCACTGTTTCCTCTTTTTTTAGATATTTTATGTTACTGGCGCTCCCAACCATCCCCATAAAAACCGTAGAAGGACTCATATGAAGAGTTAGCACACATCGAAGTAATCTAAAATTGTGTTTACGATCTCCAAAATACCTTAAATCCTTATCATAACGATATAAAAAATATATTTCTTCTCCCTTATTTCATTGATACCTTTCCGAACCTCCATAAACTTCCAACATGTTACCAGAAATATTTATTGGTCATAAATTCCTGCTCGTGTTCATTTGCCGGCCGACGAGCACCTAAAATGTTTGAAAGGACACATGGAGCGCCAGCTTAGAACTAAATTTGATGCCTGCTTGCTCTAAGCCTTGTCGAGATATTTTTTATATCCGGAGGGACCGTTTCCGCTTCCTTGGTATTATTTCGTTTGGTAATACAAATCAATTTCGACAGCAATTGCAAAGCAATTGAGTTGGCCGAATGTCGCTATTAATTTGGATTTCTATAGGTACCAGCACACGTGGCTTCCAACCGTTGGCGGAAAGGCTTGCTGCTGGTTTGCTATGGGGGTGAATTGCTTGATGAAGTGTATGTCTTGTCCTCGGGTGATATCATATCATTGGAATTGCGCTGAATTTTGTTGTGGATGTTTAATATCAACTTGAAAATTTCCGTGAATCTCCTGAAGGATTCTAGGGAGATGTGATAACGTCCCACATAGCTAATCCTTCTCGGAATCATCTTTTCTCTCCAAAAATCTGCTCGAATTTATCTTCCTTGACACAAGGCTGAATTCTTTTATAATTTGATCCATTGAGCCACCCGGAATTGTCTCTCCGCTGGCAATTAATACAAACTTTATCCGAGATAAAATTGGAATTCACGTTTATTGGTTCCTGGAAACCTTATTGCCATCGTCTGGCTGGACTGAAATAAAGGAGCATTTCCCGGTGGAATGGGTAATTAGAAACTGAATTGAGTTGGTTAGGAACTTGGAATTGCATGAAGTGGTCCCGTAGGATGAGTGATTACGAGTAAAGCAGGGGATGCCGGACATCGTATTGCTGGAATAATGTCACCGTTTACTATAATTCCGGCTGTATGTTCCCATATAGAAAGTCGATAAACCAGAAACGATATTCATTAACACACATTTTTGGAGAGGACCACCCACGTTCGTTCACCTGACATGTTTCAATTAAGTTCCCAACACGCACAATTTATCAAACTGTCGACAAAATAGAGGTAGTCGAAAACCGGGATGTTGCTGATACTAATAACACCTTCAGCCTTCATAGCCTTAATACCCTCCACACCGCTAATTAAGTTCATCGGGTCGCTAGCACATGGAAGGAAGTGATAAGCGGATAGCCTGGGTATATGCATAAGGAAATTGGGAGATACTACCATATACATACCATGCCGAATGTATCCCGGGGGCATAAATGTGGATTCGTTGCTTGTAATTTAAGAGATCAGGGAGATAAGTCTTCATTCCTTAAAGGAGTTCTAATTTGGTTTTTTGTTGTAAATAGTAAGCTTCGGATTTATTGCTTCGGGACCTAATAGAGCTGTATTTTATTTCAGGAATATGGGACAATTATATAAAAGCAGGTTTAGCCCTGTTGATGGAGGATTCTTTTCACTATTTGTATTCAACCGAAAAAATATTCTACCTGTACAAACAGCACGACCATATCACGAGCCCATAAAATCTTTTATCAAGGGCAAGGACATAGTGGCGGCCAATGTACATATATAAATACATATTTAGGGCGACAACAAAAAGACTCTCGTGTTTTCTCCACGCTTGCCGTAATAAATCTTCTCTGGACTCTATTCAGCTCAAAGGACTCTTGTCTAAACACCGAACACCATTCAGTGATTACATAAGGACACTTCCATCTGTTTATTTCCGGAGCATTTGAGGTTTGCTTTCGCACGTGATGCTCAATATAAAGTGGGTTCAGAGCGTGACACAAAGGGAGAGGGAGTCACTCATTCGAAGGATAAATCCATTTAGGTTTTCTCCGCTTGCTTCTATCTGCCTCCAGTTTCTGATCCAGGGAAACCTCGTACCAACTTTCAACACTCCAATTGTGTTATAACCAATTTGTCCTCTGATTAGTTCTACATCGCAACTTGTAACTGAGAGCTAGGAGTGGGAAATACTCGTGCCGCAGACGTCCTTGCTGTATTTGGCCTGCGGGATGCAATTGAGAGCAACGTGACTAATTCCTTGTCTACCTACTTCTCCATTTTTCCGGTCGCGAACCCAACTTCGACCTGTGTCAAATGGGTCAACCCCAATATTGTTGAGTTATTTGTAACCCGTAAAGGACAAAAGCCTCGACTTGGGAATATAAAGTTTATGATGGAAATTAATTTATTGGGATTCAATTGAGGGAATAAAGGAAAAAAGGAGAAGAAAATTCTTTTCGAATTATTCGGTTCAGTGTTGTGGAAACTGTGGGCAAATTGTAGCGGGTCATGTGTCGGTGACCTTTTGGAATTGGTAATTCTAGATAGGTGCAGAGAGTACTTTTTTTGTACGAGTATTCATGGTATTTTATGAAATTTTTGATCTCGAGGAAATGAATGAAATCAATTTTTTTAGGTTGTTTTGTTGATCGGAATCTTCATATTAAGCATATTAGAACCGAGAAGGCCAGGCAAGCAATACATAGGGAAAATGTTTGTAAGTTACCGCAATCTTTTCTTCTAAGGCCGATTCCTCAGAGAAAAATAGAAAAGTGGGTAGAATTAAGTATACCATTGAAAAGAGGGAAGACTCTGCGACAACGACCTAGATCCAATCGACGCCGCCAACGAGCTGTTGGAGAAGTTGACGATCGATGGTCCGACGGGGACTGACGAACCCCTCACGCAAGCATCATGCTGAGGGTAACGCAGATAAATCTGCAGCACTCGAAGTGCGCCTCGTCGAATCTGCTTGTCTTCCTCTTAGAGGAAGACATCGACATCGCACTAATACAGGAGCCCTGGTTTGGAGGCGACTGAATCATCAAAGGGTTCCAAAGCAAATATTTTAATTTATTCCACAGCACAGGAGACGCTGATCAGGATAGACCTAGAGCAGGTATTCTCGCAAGGAAGAGTTTGCACCTAGTCGTGGTCAAGCTAGAGCAGGCTCGGCTTACATGGCTCACGACCGATCAGCTCAGCCAGAAGAACTATAATATCTGACGAACACCATAGCAATAAAGAAGGCCAACCTGTTGATAGGCTCCGGCGCCTATGTAAGGCATACGCTCGGGGTAGCTCGGAAATCAACGAGAGAGGTGAGTCATTGTTTCATTTTATTGTTACTTAAAACCTATCGGTGTGTAACAGGGGTAGTACACTAACCATTCCTTTCCCCTGCTCGGAGAACTGTGACGGTTGGGACGAGGTCCTTGATATCACCCTAATAACCGACAATGGGATTCTTAGGGTGGAGGACTGGAGAGTGTCTGACCAGAGATCCTTCTCTGATCACAGTTGGATACTTTCCAGTCTAGATCTCGCCGCAGAGGTCTCCAAACCCTTCAGAGACCCCAGGAGGGTAGACTAGAGAGAATTTGGCCAAGTAATTAAGAACAAATTCTCCGGTGCGCAAATTGGTAAGATTGGTACGACAGACGAACTGGAGTCAAATGCCGGGGTTCTGGAAAAGGCATTCGATACCGCCTTTAAAATCGCGTGCCCTACTAAGTACAGTAAAAAGATATTGCCACAGTGGTGGAATGAAGATTTCTCCAGCCTTAGGAAGCTCACCAGAGAAATCTTCAACATTTGCTACAGACAAAAATATCCAGGCCCAGATGGTATAATGCCAGTCATGCTACAGAAGCAGCAGGAAAGTGTTGTGTTGTGGTTTGTTGAGATTTACCGGAGCTGCATCTCTTTAGGATACGTACTACAGTCCTAGAGACGCGCACGAGTGGTTTTCATACCGAAAGCGGGCAGCGGTCTTGAGTCCGCGAAGGACTTTCGACCAATCAGTCTGACCTCTTTCATGCCGACGACCCTAGAGCGCGTCCTGGACATTCACTTAAGAACGATTATGGATATCGAATTGGTGGATCTCGGCGCAAAACCGGGATATCTGGAGTTCCTTATTAAGGCAGGCCTAGACCGGATACTGGTTGTTGCGCCGTTGATGATGATGATGATGGAGAGAAAGCTTTTCTTTAAGTCCCAGCATGCCTACCTCAAAGGAAAATCCACAGAAACCACCCTCCACGAGGAAATTGGCACGGTTGAGCGGTCGCTACAGTACTAGAAATATACTTTAGCTGCCTTCTTGGATATAGAGGGAGCTTTTAACAACGTTAGTACCAACGCCATCAAGGAAGCATTGACCGGTATTGGATTGGCGGGGTATCTTACGAATTGGATTATATCCATGCTAAGTACCAGGATAATCCAGTCGGGTCTGGGAGGCAACCATTTCACCAGAGTAGTGAACAGAGGCACGCCTCAGGGTGGCGCCATCTCACCGGTGCTCTGGTTAATAGTAATGGACGAAATTTTACGTATATTGGACAGCAGCGGGGTGGTATATGGTGGCGTCTGCCGACGACTTGGTGATATTAGTATCAGATATGTTTCTGCCCATTATGAGTGACATCACGACTCAGCATAAACTCAACCAAAACGCAACTGATGCTATTCATCACCAAGACAAGGATACCTGAATTCCGTCTACCACGGCTGAATGAACAAAGATTGGCTCTTTCCTCGAATGTAAAGTTTCTGGATGTAATCCTGGATCCAAGGCTAAATTGGAGATTGAACATAGAATTGAGGATTAAGAAGACCTGTATAGCCTTCTATGTCTGCAAGAGAATCTTTGCAAAAAATGAGGTCTCCGGCCGAGGATGGTTCTCTGGATGTACACCGCTGTAGTGCGCCCGATTCTAATGTACGGCTCTATTGTATGGTGGCAGGCTTTGAGAAAAAATACAATAGGATGAAGCTTAATAGGATTCAAAGAACCGCGTGTGCAGATGTTACTGGGGCTCTGCAGTCCTGCCCGGCAGATGCTCTCAATGTACTCCTGAATTTCGCCCGCTTATAACATAGCCCGAACACGAGAGCTCCTGTGCCAGAAGCGTGCAAAAGCATTCAAGATTATGACGATCTGCACGGGCACTGGCCCATAAGGAAACATGCCACCAGGGTCGGCATACCTTACAATTCGCACTGCCGAAGCTGCGGAGAAGGAAGGAAACCCCTCATGCACTTTTCCTGCGATTGCCCAGCTCTGGCTAGAGTCAGGTTACGGACACTGGGTAAACCATTCTTTGGGGAGCTCAGAGAGATTTCTAGCTGTAGGGTGGGAGAGCTGATTTCCTTCATATATAGCTACAAAGTTTCGAAAAGTACTAATTGAACCCATTTGATACCACACATGGCCACACGGGAAAAAACATGTTGCGTTCTCCATTCACATGTATGGGTCTTTTTTATTCACGCTGTGGGCTCCTGAGCCTTTACCAACCTTCATTCTTATTGCTTTTACAAGCGCGATTCATAAATCGTCTGGTGAATTTCCTCTTTTGCAGTTCGCAGTTCCAACATGGACAAACCTCTTAAAATGTACCATTTGATTCCGCATTCGCTTTAAGGTCCTTAGCTCTTAGGTGGCTTGAGGACCCTACAAACCCTACAATAGGGTAGGTACACAGATGTGATTATCATGTTTCTGGTCTTGCCATTAAAGTGGTATTATATGATTACCACTACGCTCTGTTTTCCTGGGAGCAGACGCAGTAACAACACGCAAGTGGAGGTAAGCGACCATTAGATATTGTTATTTTTCAAGGCAGATGTTAGCATCTCTTTTGTTATGCACATCCAGAAGACGACTAGTAAGTCTATTGCTGGTCACCATATAGTGGATATAGTTAAAACCGGTAATTCACGGTTCTTCTGACGGCCCTGCTCAAACAGGATTCCACCGTTGACGAGGTGGTGAAAATTGTGGAAATCTTTAAGTCTCTCGGCGTTTTCTTTGTGGCCACCAAAGGGATGACTCCTTGTGTGTTATCAGAGTCCACTTTGGCATTCATATCACCCATCATGATCACAATGTCACCTCCAGGAAAAATTTCCTGAACTGCGCTCTTTTAAATCGGAAAGCTTCCTCGATGTTTACTGTGCTATGATGTTCCTTAACCTGAACCAGAATGTGACAATTGAGATTCTGTCAGAAATAGGCTCCTAGGTCATGAGAACACGCCTTGCAATAGCCGTTAGCATCAACACAACACCAACTACTATCACTTCACTTCTCAGAGAACAAAACCACAGTGCCGCAAAAGGATAAGGGATTCTCCAGTGTTCTACGGTTAAGCGAGACTCTGAGTCTCAGAGTGTCCAGCTCATACCACCAAAATTTGCATGATAACAGATTCTATCTGGACGAGGAATGCACCATAGTTTTGACGCGTGTTTGGATGATTTCATTTTCAGGTAGGTCATCGAAATATTTAAGGAAGGAAGTACGTTTAAAACAATGATAGTTCGAATTACTTTTTCGCTACTAATGAGAATGAAATATTTTGAAATAAACGAAACCTCCGTCGTTTACCCCAACAGTTATGCCATCTCCAGTTTCGGGGCAACAACGAATGTCTCCGGCGTAACGATTTACTTAACACTTAAACTTCATTTTCCATTCTTTAAGTGCTTCCCAATGGCCAACAAAATGCCCAGAAATAATAAATGACTCTGAGTGGGTTCGACCCGAGTGTGCTAATCCTTCGCAGGATGAAAATGAGTTTCAAATTGGAATAAATTGATTCAAGTTTCCAAACAGGGTGGAAATCCGTTAACAGTAATCTTCTATGTAAGACAATTTGGTTTACAAGGTCATATATGTGCGTACGTCATTAGGCGGATGAATTTTCGTCCTTAGCCATCTAAAATCGCCTACGACCCTAAAGGAGGCTGCCATGTGGAAAGCAGTTTTCTGTTGCTGTACAATCATTTCCATATGCAGTGGAAGTCGTTCAGTCAAATTGAATACTAATGTCTTTATTATATGCCAGCTGCGCCCCCGAGTCTGATCCTTTAGGCTGCCTTTTCAATGAACTCATTGTGAGACCGAAAATCTGCTTGGGAATTGAGTCATCCTTTCGTCATGCAGCCCTTGCTTCGCTGTTCCTTTTAGTCTTCAAATAAAGCGAGCTTGGCATGTCATTAAACCAGACAACTGAAAGTGCCGGAATAAAGTGAAATGAAAAAAGGAAGACATGCAAATTATCCTTTGGAAAGTTGCGTTTACACCGCTCCTCCTCCCTCGCACCCGCGACGTAATGATTTAAGCCAAAACCCTGGCAGTCCCTTTTTTAGTGGTGGAGCATTTAAAAAACCGTTTCGACGTTCGCTAATGGAGCGCGCATTCAAGCGAAGGCAACTTTCCAATGTAATTTGATAAGACTTAAATAGGCTTACAAGGATGACTTTGCTGTTTTATTGCTAATTTTAGTAGAGAACACCAGAAAACGGAGTTACACAATGCGGCCCCGTGGCTGGCATATTTGCCTTACGATATATTACCCGCCGTTGGCTCGGCAAGGATGCTAAGGAATTCCAGGACGACATGAATATGCGTTCGTTAAAAATGTTTACAATGGAGAGAGGGGATCTTGCCTGCCTGGTTATAAAATCCGTTGACGGTTTTGAGTCCCGCACTCATAAAAATTCAAATTTAAATTATGGCTGACAGAATCAAATCATTATGCTTGGCTTATTTATAATGATTTGGATCTGTTTATGTTTGGAGGAAGGCTTTACGACGTCCTGGGATCAAATTGTAACCGCCAGGCCATGACCGAATTCGGAAGGGAAGCTTACAAATTATGGATGGAGCAGGATTAGTCATTATGGCGCGTGACCGGGAGATAAAAACATGTTTATTATCGAACAGAAATTAGTTTCAACGATTCTGGCTAAATGCAGGATGCCTAGAGAAAATTTCTCAATGGCTCGACTAAGGGTTGTTGACGCCATGGGTTTTGTCCTTTTTAACAAAGATTGTCACAGACTTGATTATCTTTCAGATTTCCCTCAAATGAAGAGCGTATTAATCCGATTTTGGTACATCGAGCACCTCAAACCAACCAACCGAATCCCCATATAATGTCAATATCTTCCCAACAACATCAGGATATTCCCAGCAAAACCCAGTCCTTATCAAAATAATTAGATTATGTGCAGTCAATTTATTTCCATTTTCACACAAAATTTCGAATTTGCAATGGTTTATATTGCTCTGAAAATAATCACTCATTGAAATGTTCTGCACGTCTTCTAGGCAAAATCGCCTCCATCACACTTGACTCCTATTATTGGCCAACTTATCGACGACGACATTGGCAAACTGTGGAGTGAGCTGGAAAGCATCGATCTGGGTCCATGTCAGACTGAAATCTAATTTTCTGTCTGTTCCGGCGAAGTGCTGATATATCCCCATAAAATTCAGGAACTAATAAAATGCAGTGATTTAAGCCTCTGCCTTGTTCTGGACTTCACAAGCAGGCTAGGGTATGGATGCTCGTACGAAGGATGTTCCCTTCTAGGACTTGCCTAGACAAATTTACGAATTTGAAAATCAGATCTGGCTGCGACGAAGGCGTGGAATGGCATGAAGTGAAGCCTGCGACTCAATACAAAGGACACACTTTGGTTTCGAGCTTGCGATATCTGCGTGGGTTGAGGAGTAAACTTCCAATGTTGGTTGTGACGGACGTTATTTTATTGTTGATCCTACCATGTCCTTGTTTACACGTATTCGATGGAAGAAAACGAGAGCTGATTTTAGTGGCACTATAAATGCTGAAATGGCTCGTCACTTTCTCCAATTTGTAGTAAACGACATGTTTCACTTGTCTTTATATCATATATTTGATGTCCTTTCGGCGGCTGCAGAGAACAGAGATACCGAAAATTACGACTTTTGCCTAGAACGATAAATATTTAATTAGAAAGACGCGCTAGGACTTTTTCGAAGTGTACATAAAATAGAGAAAAGTCAGAGAATGAAGTGAGAAAAAAAGTGGTTATTAAATACTAATGTGCATATGTTATTTCGGGTTGTTTTCATAAAATCTCCGTTGGCTATTTTTGTCTCAGAGTTTGATTTGTGAATACACTTCATCTAAAAGTGAAAGTATTTCCTGTGTGTCGTAAAGGTTCTCAGAGGTGGCTGTGAGGAAGACGGGGCGGCAACCCTGTCGGCCAAACCAGAACCAAACGGCCGAGGAGAACCTCCATAGTGGTGGCACCGGGAGACGCTGTACGGCTTGTCGGCCGTGATGCAGTAAGCGAATGCTCCAACGGCCTAATCAGGGCGATCAGACCCGAGTCTGTACGGGGACTTATCTGAAGTGGCAAATTGGTCACGAAACCTTACCAGGCGTATACTGGTACCATGGGAACCCGGATAGCCCCTATACTCTCAAACTTCGGGTGAAGTCTCGTTGTATGTGAGTACAGCTCGGTTGTTTGCAGTTGGCCCCCTAGTGGGGGTTTCATGGTGGTTGTGGTTATGCTCAAGCGGGAAGAGACCTTCGGGCTTCGGCGTGGTGTTGCATTTCAACACGGGTGCCGTACTCCTTAGTTCGGTAGAGATTTAGGTATGTCTTGCATCCACCAGTATGAATGCTAAGCCATGCACTTGGTATAGACTGGTACCGTTGTTGCTTGTCTCAGCGGGGCTCTGATTGTGGTCACAAAATCAATCCGTGTCTTAAGAAGACCGTGGAATTAAGTCGCAAGACAGGTGCTCACGTTAAACCCCCAAGGACTTAACTGTGTGTCGTAAAGTGCCACTAAAATGGATAGAAATTAGTGCACTACAAACCTCTAAATTTCGAAACTGCCAACGTTTCAATTTCGAAACTACCTTGTTAGCAACTGACCTCAACCCAAACACTGTTTTTCTGGGTTGGATAGGTAAATGCATTTACGCGCAGAGTGTTGGGCTCCCGTGATAGTGCACTTCACCGTCATCACATAACTAGCCTAGAACCGAAGGGAAAATGCCCTCTTTCAGGCATGCGATAAATGCGCCGAGCAGTAGGTCTGGCTTATGTTGGAACACCAGTTTGAAACATTGCTTCGGGCGAGGCCTCCCGTTCTCCTGGCATAGGGGCCTTCAAGTCGGGAAATTCCTTTCATCACCGGAAGGGAAGAGGAGAAAGAGAGTTGTTAGTTCAAGGAGCCGCCATCCCCACCACAATTAGTGTACCGACCTTCAAACTTTGAAACTACCTTGTAAAGGAAACGTCAATAACGCCTAGGGTAGTGACTGACATCACGGTTACGACTTCTCGCCTTCGAAAATGGTCTATTAGTTTGTGCAACGCGCTTACACTACCCGACAACCGTATTGGGAGCTCTCATAATGCTCGTCTGGTCAAACTTGAGCAAGAATTCGAAGGATATAAACTAAACATTCTAGGCCTAATCCAAATGAGATTGGGGGATACTGGAAAGTAATGCTCTCCATCCTGCGGCGCTGTGTTTTTGCACTGATGGTGATAGGGTTCTCCTGACCTAGGAACCGGTTCGTGATACAATTTCAGTGCGTAATTACATGCAGTTTAGGGGAAGCTTTCAAAATTTTCTTTTTTTTATTTTTTATGGAATAGGGTACGTGAATGCAGTTACGCACAGAATGTGGGTCATAATGCATAACACGGTTCCAACTGTTAACGCTCCTCAGCATCTCCTAGACATCAGCATACCCGACCAGGCGCGACTTTTTTGGCATGTCGAGCTTAAGTAGACTATCAAAGGACGCATTCCAGAGTTCCCGCCCTAGGATGAATCCCTGGGCTACTCCCGACGTGACCACCATCCTCCTCTGACCCGCTAGCGTTTCATAGAGCAGGGAGTGGATCCTCCAATAGTCCCTCAATATCCATTGGCTTGTGTGCCTATTATATCTTTCCATTTTACGAGATTAAAGACATTTCTGACGTCAAGCGTTACGAGGAGCACCACTCGTCGCTCGACGAACGGCAGTCATGACTTACATGGCAGCATCAACTGTGGATCTCCCTGCTCTAAAACCGAACTTCCGTGGAGATAAGCCTTCGGCAACACGTATCGCTTCTGATGAATGGTATGAGCGGGTTGCCTTTCCCTTTGCTGATAAGTGCAAGTCTCGCTACCTTCTAGCCCGAAGGAAAAAGGCCCTTTTTCAGGCAAATGTTAAATTCGCCGAGCCGTAGGTCTGGCTGATGTTGGAACACCAGTTTGTACTCCTGGGATACCATCGGGTCCTGGTGTCTTTTTGATTTTATAGCAAGGACTGCCTACTCCAACTGTTTTATAGAGACCTGGGCAGCCCTCGCCGCTATCCACGCCGATATCATCATTCCGGTACGGGGTGCGCAGGGAATAATGCCCGTATAATGCGGTCCATCTGCTCGGCCTTAAGTGAACAACGCCCCGATCTTTCTGGTTATCAGTTTGAAACCGAGTCTTCACGGGTTCCCATTCACCTCGTTGACCAAATCCTGCCAGCAGCCAGTTTTGCTCCTGTTTATTACACTGGAGAGTCTCTTTTTGGCTAATCTGCACTCTGTTGCTTAGACGTTGTGTCAAGCGGCGGAGTCTGTGACACTCCTTCCAGAGCGCTGCAATTTCCGCCGTCTACCAATACATAAAATATTTGCCACATCTCGATACCTTCGTGAGCATGGAAGCTCCACAGATCGCGGTTATCAGGTTCATAACTGAATTTACAACAGTATGAGTTGCAGCGCCTCCAACTCCAGGAGTACCCTCCAGTGCGGCTCCACCTATTCCAAAAGTTTCGACAAACCTTCCGGCTATCGCCTTTGCGACGTTCCATGCATAGCAACAGAGAACTTGCGAGGGTTACGTCTGGGACACTACCCTCGCAGCCTGGGCGCCGGAACGTTGGAGTGGATCCGGTTTTTAAAACTACCAGTCCTGTTTTCGCCGCCATTTCGACTCGTTCGATTCGTTTCCCTCTGAACTCTGAGTGAGGCATGCCCCATTCAAATGCTTTGGCATTGAAGTCACCTCCGGCTTGGATCAGCCCCTCTGTGCCAAGATAGCGTCCTCCAGAGCATCAAGCCTGCGTCGAGAGACCGGCATCGTCTCATTCGGTGTTAGATAGACACTGAAAAACGTTATCACTAAACACTGAATGCAGACCAAGCTGTCCCCTCGGCCTTAGGCAAGAACCCTAAGCTGGGTGCTGTCCCGAACCCATATGGCAGCGGTACCTGATATATGAGCGTGCCATGAAGGTGGGTCCTTATTTCCGTACTGCTCAATGATAAGCATAAAATCAGCATTGGTCTTCACAGCGAACTGCGCTAGCAATTCGTGAGCAGTTGCACTTCGATGCATATTGATTTGTAGAATGCGATTCATGTTGACCGTGCCCTAGTTCTTTCCAGTTCCGCTCTGAAGACTGGACACCGTCCCAAGCCCGCAGTGTGCGCGTTCTCATTAAACGCGCTACGATCCCTGCATAGGACCAAACTCTCCTTTTCGTTACGAGCTTTTGGCCTCGGAAGTTTGCAGACGTGGTACCAATCGGGACATTGGTTGATGGCCTCTTCGACCTAGTTTTTTTATGTGCGGCAGTCAAGATCTCGAACTTCCAAAGAGCACGTGAGTTCCAGGCTAGAAATCGAAGCTTTCATGACTCTATTGATGTTCATCAAGGAAACACACTCTCACCACTCGCCTTTGTTCTTATTATGGAGACTGTCATATGCGACATCCAAGGTCCAGTGCTCTATACACTTTATATAAATGGTGTTTTGCTAGCGTCTCATGGCAAAGCCGATCTCGACTGCTCAAAAATAGAATGATCGCCACTCCGCCTTAGGCTGAATCTGAATAAAAGTGAATTTGAGGTGAGTTGCGTTATGAAATTACTTCACGCATAATTGCAACGTAGATGAGACTTCCACAACAGACGTTCTTTGTGATCGGCGCATCAACGGATGTCTCAAATTCAAAATTTACCGCAATGTCGCTTGCCCTGTCACCCTCTATGGTTCTAAGTGTAGGATGAATATAAAAAACAATGAACGGTCCCTCACGGTAATGGGAACAAAAATGTTGCATTGGACAAGTAGCGTAACAGAAATGACCCCATCCGAAATGAGGTGTTCCGTGATCGATATGAGGTTGGACTGATGGTTGAGAAATAACGAGAGAGGGATCTTCGATGGTCTAAACATGTAATTCGCACTGACGAAAACTCATTTGCCAAGAATGGTTTGATGATCGAAGTTGATAGGAAACGAGCAGAAGGCCGGCCAAAACATCGTTGACTTGGTGCGCTATATAATTATCTGAGAGCCTTTCGTCTGCATCCAGATCAGGCACATGACTGAGCAAAATGGCGCAACCAATGAAGACGAATTAACTTCGCTTCTAAACAAAACAGAGGCTAAAAAAGAAGAAGGAGAATCATCATCATCAACGGCGAAACAACCGGTATACGGTCTAGGCCTGCCTTAATAAGGAACTCTAGACATCCCGGTTTTGCGCCGAGGTTCACCGATTCGATATTCCTAAGAACTGTCTGGCGTCCTGACCTACGTCATCGCTCCATCTCAGGCAGGATCTGCGTCGTCTTCTTTTTCTACCATAGATATTGCCTTATAGACTTTCCTGCCTGGGTCTGTCTCGTCTTCTTTTTCTACCATAGATATTGGCCCTTTTAGACTTTCCGGGCTGGATCATCCTAATCCCTATGGAATTTCGAGCTTACCGTCGACAAAAAGTTACTAACTTATATGTACATCCTAAAGTCCATATGGACGTATGGCATACAGCTCCGAGACTGTGACAAAAAAAAAACAAAGCTAAAAGTCGCATAATATAATATTATAGATATCTCAAGTATGTTGAGGCGACTGAAACGAGTAAAGCCAAAGGACTTAGTATCATAAAGGACAAACTGCTTTAGGATATAATATTTCGCTGTTCCTCAACAAAGCCAATCAAGGTTCTAGGGTTGACTACAGGGTCTTCTTCTCATAAATGCGAAACAAAAATTTGCAAAGGTAGCTGCTGGATGGGGAAATCAAAGTCGCCACTTTGCGGGGGATGGTTTTCACTAGCGTTCCTTGCGCATAGCAGGGAAGCTGTGGTAAAGCCTGAGCTCCTAGGCCTAGTTAGGGCGATCAGACTCGGGTCTGCACGGAACTCCTCTGCAGTGGCTCCGACCACGAAGGCTCAAAAGAGGTTATCTGGTACCATGGAAACTAGGATAGCCCTCCGAGTTCATATGTCTCAGAAGAATTCCTGGGGTATGTGCTCTCGACCCAGTTATTTGCGAAACGTCAATTCTGACATGTGGGAATCTATAAGAAATTAGGGAATAATAATGCGAAGACAAGTCGGCCAGGTTGACATTGAGAGTGCTTTTCAAAGAATTCCAGGTAAGATTAAACTGAAGGGCCAAGGAAATATTCATGAAAAAAGAGAGAAATGGAGAGGAGAAAAAGAAGTTATTAGAAAGAGTGATAAGCTTGGATGATTAGGCCAGGTGAGCATGGGAAAAGCAATATCTCCACAAAAAAGACGATAGGGAAGAGGATGATAGAGTTATTAAAAAAATCTTCGTGCGGAAGAAAAAAAAGATGGGCGTTAGTCAAAGAAACGTGTAAAATATGAGGAAGCAAAGGAAGAGACAGTGGGTTCAGGGCAGAAGGAATGCTTAACTGCAACGCAATGCAGTTAAGTTTCTGCCATAACTAAAAATATATTATCTTACGAGGCAGCTAACGACATGGCTTATAAATATCTATCAATTTGATAAAAGAGTCTTAAAGTGCAAATCGAAGCAGTTATGTAACATAGGTTGGTGGAACGGGTGGGTTTCCCTCAAACTGATTGACTTGATGTGTTTATAAGATTTAAAGAACGCTCATCGCGACCATCGATTGCGTCTAGTTCGTCAGGATAGGACAATTTGAAGAACGCGCAAGTCAGGCGAAGTTGAATTAAATCTTCTCTCAGAAGCTTGTGCTCTGATAACCTATGCTATTCTGAAAGTAAAAAAAACTCGTTTTCAACCGAGAGCCACTGGTTTAAGCATGAAAACACCTGAACTGAGGATGCGAGTGGCGTGTCTGGTTACAAAAAAAGAAATTGATCCGTCGTGGAAGACTTTGGGAAGAAATACCGAGGTTAACAGGTTGGCATGCTATATTGCATGACCATCGCCTCAACACCTATACGTTTTGCCTCTCTGAAGGTATGTAGAGGTCCCACAGAATCGGATTTAGTAGGGCCCGGGTTGCATCAGCATACCGATAGGCTTCCGAATGTAAGGTATCTATCAACGATCGGCGTAGTACAGACGTAGTATTTTTTGAAATGGGAAAGACAGCCGCTTTGGGTATCCTTCGCTGTCATAGGAACAACGTCTGATGCTTCAGATGACGGGTCCTGGCAGGATTATTTATATTTCTATACCTATAAAATGATACACTGTTTAATTTGCGATTATCGCAAAAAGGATGAGATTAGTTTTTGGGATATATGTAAGGTCTTCGATGACGATATCACCCCTTGTCGTAGACCGTTTTTGATATCGAATGGTCTTGAGAGTGATCCTGCTGCTTTTATCTGGCCTCGCACATTGGTCAGAGTTAGCCTAGTCAGTCTTATCAATTTCGTCGGAATACCGAATTCTCTCATGGCCGTGTAGAACTTTACCCAGGCACCGCTATCATAGGTGGCCTTAAAGTTGATGAGAAAATTTTACACCCCCCTTTTACATGTATGGGGACCCTCCCTAAGTCTCAACATAGAAGGATATCACTCACTGCATGTCTGGGGGTCCACAATTCCCATCTTCTCACCAAATTTCGTGCCAATCGGTATAGCTGTTTCTGAGAAAAGCGGTTGTGACAGACAGACAGACATACCGACTGTGAGGAGTGGCCAGATCTCCCATTAGGCGCGACCCCAGCTGGCGGATTGGGGCATACCTATTGATGTGTAAATATGTGTTCATGCACTTTTCTTTTCTGACTGTGCATGGGCTAGTGTTTGCTCATCTCTGGTGCGTGGACCAAAATGGCTATGGGAAGGATACCCAGAACATAAAACCACCATGGAAGACGAGGGAAGGAGTAAACTACGGTGCAGGGGCTCGGAACCCCAGTACCGGCGACTTTTGGGAGTGAGCAAGCGGGCTCCCGGTCGTCGATATCCCTCGACCGCAGTGCGTTGGTGGTGGACAACCTGACCACCTTCGAATATAATGTTACAAGCGATTTGGATCTGGAGAAGGAAGTGTTCAAGCGAAGTACGACCTTAACGAGAACACCAGTAGCAAGAATAACCAAGGATGAACTGAAGACGGATCGTTGGACGACAAAAACTGTGACAACATCCACCGCATATGTTCAAGATGCGCGACAGCAAGAGGTGCTCCAGGAACAAGAAAAGGATCCATTCAAAAGAAGTTCATCAACTTTCGGATCTCCACCAATGCTAAAGACGATGAAGGATAAAGTACAGGCAAGATCAATAACTGCCAAAAGTGAAGGAGCGTATATAAAAGCGAAGGAGGAATTACCCTTTATCCAGCTTGGGGCAATAGTTGAGCTCTCCGAGTTCATCCAACGTGCACCAAGCCATAAAGAATATGGTAAGGGCTATAGAGTCCTCTATAATAGATCGCAGATTGAGGAAAAGAATACTAAGGATACGGCAAACCCCGCTTCACCAACAATGTCACAAGCGACCTAAGTGACACCTAACCGTACTACCATCGAAACACGGCGAAATAAACGAGTACGAGAAAAAGAGGGGGATCCTTTAAATAGTCAGCAGCTGCCTAAGAGAAAAAAAGGCGGACAGGAAACTCTGAAAACTAGCACTAATAGCTCTGAAGGAGGAAAGCCACCAGCGAATGTAGAAAAGTTGACCAGCGTTGCGAAGCCCAAGACGAACGGAAACGATGGATGGGCTAAGGTTCCCAGACATGTTCGCTGAGTTGTTCGAAGCGTGCATGTACGAGGGAATATTTTCAGCGGCATGGAAGCGACAGAAGTTGGTACTTCTGCCTAAGCCTGGTAAATCTCCAGATGAACCATCGTCATATCGACCCATATGTCTTTTGGACACGGTTGGGAAAATGTTAGAGCGGGTAATCTATAATAGATTACTTCCGGTTGTTGAGAGCCAAGGCGGCCTTTCAAATCGGCAGTATGGGTTCCGAAAAGCCAGATCAACCATTGATGCCATCAAATTGGTTACTGGCTTGGCCGAAGATGCAATCCACGGAAAGGGTAGTACCAGCAAATATTGCGTGGTAGTAACCCTGGATGTGAAAAATGCATTCAATTCGGCCAATTGGAATCGAATACGGAAATCTCTAGCGAAGGTTGGTATTCTCGCCTATCCCACTGCTATCGTCCATAGTTACTTAACTGAAAGGAGGCTCTCGTATTACACCAATGACGGACCCCCGGAGTACGTTGTTTCCGCGGGTGTCCCACAGGGCTCCATATTGGGCCCATTACTGTGGAACATCATGTACAACCATGTACTTAATCTTCCCCTCCCGGAGGAAGCCACAGTGGTGGGTTACGCTGACGACATAGCACTGGTTGTTGTCACAAAGCATCTTGAAGATGCTGAGTTATACTCAAGAGAGGCAATCAGTGCTGTCAAACGCTGGTTGGAGAGCTCTGGTCTGACGCCTGCGGGGGAAAAAACAGAAGCGGTCCTCATCACCAAGCGCCGGAAGAGAGGTTATGCCTATGTTAGAATCGGGAATCATATCATCACTTCCAAGCCGACCATCAAATATTTGGGGGTGGTGATAGACAGGAGGCTCAGCTATAAGTAACACGTACAGTATGTTTGGGATAAATCATCCACTGCTAGTATGGCCCTGACGAGAATGATGCCGAACGTGGGAGAGCCACAGCATACCTCAAGGTTGCTTATAGTCAGGGTGGTGACCTCAATCATGCTCTATTCGACCGCAGTTTGGAGCGAGGCGTTGCGGATGTCAGTTAATACTAGCAAGCTGAATGCAGTCTACAGGAGGAGGGTATACTCTGCCTTCAGGACTGTCTCAGATGATGCATCATTCGTCATGGAATGATGCCGATTGACATCTTGGCAGATGAGATGGCGAATATGTGCCATGCGAAGCCAATCTCTCCCTTATTGCAGACGAAGAACGCTGAGAGGGAGAGATCCATAAATAGATGGCAAGAGCGGTGGGAACGCTTGGGAAAGAGTCGGTGGACTCACAGGCTCATTCCTGCCATCAAAGAGTGGTTGGAGAGACGACACGGTGAGATTAATTATAATCTCATCCAGTTTCTCACGGGACATGGAGGATATCTCCAATACCTTCACAGGTTTGAATTGGAGACCTCACCCGACTGTCCAAATTGTGATGGAGTCCCGGAGGACTCGGAACATGTATTCTTCCACTGTCCGAGATTTGTGGAAGAAAGGAGGGATCTAGAGAAGACTCTAGGAGAGGTGCTGGTACCAGGAAATCTGGTGCCGAAAATGCTAGCACATCAAGAGAATTGGGATGCGGTCGACTCCATGATCGCAACTATTCAAGATAAATTGCGAAAGGCAGAGGAAAGGAGAAAAGCGCGGTCATGTGCGCCGTTTACAGAAGAATGGTAACTAAGCTAGAGTGAGCTAAGTCCGCCCCGTGATGTAATACCTTATGGTGGTTCCGCGTGGCAGGAAGGGAGTCGGGGGTGGTTTTAGTGGGTGAAAATCCCACACACTGGTGTGCCCAGACCAGTGCAAACAAAACCTTAAAAAGGAGAATAATGCGAGATAAAGGAAGGCAGCACTATACTTGCAGGCTGCTTATAGCCAGGATGGTGATCCTCGTTTTGTTCTCTCCTAGTTTAGTAAGGGACGCTACATACAATTTCGTCGGTTGTGCCTGCCTAATTGCTCAACCACTAGTGCCCAAAGAAAGCAAAATCAATAGAATTCCAGTGAAGAAAGTTTAGCAAAATTGAAATGTTCACGAATCAATGAGACATTTCAACGAATACATACATAGTAATAAAACATCCTGACAAACGGCCTCTTTATGTTATTTCAATCATTCGATAATAATCAATCACGGAACAAAAGGGAACAAACCTAAAATCCATTAATGACAGCCGCCCATTAACACTTCCGTACGGAATACAGAAATAATAGGTTTAGCGACCACTAATAAATTTATCAGTTCATGGTTGTTGCCTTTCGACAGGATATATGCAATTATGAGCAAATATGAGTCCTTTCTGAACAAACGTTCACAGGACTCGTCTAAAACAATAAACACGTATCGTGTACGTGTTCACTTTCTGATTAAATGTTTATCACACATTTTCAAACAATAAATGTGGATATACGTAGGAACGCTCGTGCATACATATCTTCAATAAAAGGGGGCTGTCCTCGCCACAATTACCAAATATTACTTAGATGATTGATGGAATTCACTTACTGGGGGTGTTAAACGCAACCAGATTTTAATTTAACAAGGATAACTGAATGAGGAACCTCTTCCACCAAAACTTTTCGGGAGGCATTCCAATATCTCATCCTCTAATTTTCGGTTAAATAATAAGACAACCTCCTCAGAACGAAATAAGCACAACATCAAAAACTTAAACAAAGCCAATTAAATTTCGCAGCGAACTTAATCCTTCCGAAGGATTCACTCTCGAAATTTATTGCACGCATCACAGTCTTCTTAGGAATATTCCCGAATGTCATTTCGCTATTCAATTCTAGTGGATTTGAGTTAAACTGTCGCAAGGAGTAATCACTCGAAAGTCTTATCAAGGCTTAAGTAGTATCCACTTTGTGTCCTTACTCAAGAGTCTGGAATTTGGATCCTTCATCCTTGCACCGCTTGGAATATAAATTCAGAAAATCATTTTGGGGATCTATCGCTAATTCCGCAGTCTCAACTCGGTGGAATACGCAAAACGACGGCAATAATGGTTTAAAATAATTGCGTGCACTCCAAGGAATCATAAAAAAATTTAAATTTGAAGATTGGGAGGATTTAAGTGGTATAAAGGATGTAATGTGATGGTAATTTGCATTAACTGAAATGTTTCAGAAATTTCTGAAGCATTTGCGCTAATTGAAATTTTATTGTTACTTTCTATATAAACAACATTTCCTCTTAACATTCTTTATTAATTCCTGTTCCTAATAATTTTCAATGTGCGGAAGGGAAGTGGAATGATGAAGGATGGGCTGCAGGATGCACGCCAGAGAAGGGTAGGAATGAGAAGTTGATGATGAAAAATAGGAATTGGTGCAGAAAGCTTAGGTACATTAATGGGAGGATGAAAAGAGGTCTTTTTCCTCGCCCCGGCTATCGGGAGTCTCCAAAATTAATCTGCAGTAACTGCAGGTGCAAAGATAATTAACTCTATGGGGAAACCGTCTAGTCCAGCTGATTTATTCTGTTTGAATGCATTGTTGTCCGAGATGACGTTTCGTCTACTTGGAGGAGCAGTCCGTATCTGCATGAAACGGTGGGCCAGATATCAGTAGCCGCTTCGAGGAGCCCAATCAGCGCTATGGTGCGCCGTTTTGATGCCACTAACTCCTAAGACCGTGAATGCTCTTATAAGAGCAGGGAGGGAGACTCCAGCCGGCTCAGATCGTCAAACCCAGCCAGTAACATTCACGAAAGAATGCAGCCTCCCACCCTGCAGCTAGAAATCTCTCTGAGGTCCCCAAAGAATGGGTTACCCAGTGTGCGTAGTTTGACTCTAGCTAGAGTTGGGCAATTGCAAAGAAACTGCTTGCCCCAATTCTCTACAGCTCCGGCAATGCCCAGCTTGGTGGTATGGTCCCCTATAGGTCAGTGCCCCTTGCAGACCGCCGTAATCTCGTATTCATTTGCACGCGTTTGATACAGGAGCTCTCGTGATCGGGTTTTGTTATAAGCGGGCCAAATTTTCCTTGACTTAGCACAGATGGTGAGCCTTTGCCATCTGAGGTCCACGGCTGCTAGGTAGTACGAGTAGATTCCACCCTTGATAGTCGCTAGCGGGACACCGACTGTACCCATCGAAAGGACTGTCAAAAGTAGAGCCCCGCCTGGCCAATCCGTCGGTCCACTCATTTCTCTACATGTTCTTGACCTTAAGTGTGCCGCCCAGACTGTTAAGCGCGCTTCTGCACTACCCCACCAGTCTGGTGGATGTCGTCGTTGAATACAAGGTCTTAATGGCCGCTTGGCTATCGGTCAGAATGACTATGCTACGATTGAGGTTGGGATCACGCGACAGACTTCCAGTATCGTTAGTACTTCCGCTTGGAATACACTGGCGAAACATGGGAGATCATACGACTCGAATACACTGTGTGTATTCGAGAAAACCCCCGCACCGAGTCCACAGACCATCTTTGATTCATCGGTGAAGAATATTGTGTCACAAACTTGCAATAGCGGCCGATCTTCCACTCTGTCCCAGTCGGAAAGTCCACAGCAAAGCTTCTCTTGAAGTTCAGCTTGCAGATGGCATAGTGGGGAATACCGAAATTTCCCGAGGAACTTCGTTTATGATGTTACTATGGCCGTAGGGGTTCGCTGTCTAGCATCCGGACTCACGTAGTCTGACGGCACTGCACGCTATAACGTATTTAATGTAGAGGCCTAGGAGGAGGAAATGCAGGAATACATTTAGAGCAGTTCTTTGAACTCTATTAAGCTTCGTTCTACCGTACTTTTCGCTCAATGCCTGCCACCATTTAAAGGCGTGTATGTACATCCAGAAAACAATCCTCGGCCGGAGACCCCAAAGGTTCTCTTCTAGGCGTAGAAGGCTATACAGGTCTTCTCAACCCTCAGTTCTATGTTCAATCTCCAATCTAGCTATGAATTCAGGATTGCACCCAGATACTTAAATTGGAAGAAAGAATCAATCTTTGTTCATTTAGCCGCGGTAGGAATTCAGGTAGCCTTGTCTTGGTAGTGAATAGCACCAATTCTTTTTGGTTGGGATTATGCCGAGTCCACAGCTTGTGGCCCACAGACCCACCTTTCGCAACGTTCCTTCCATGATGGCACTCATAATAGAGGGAAACATCGCTGTCACTAATATCATCAAGTCGTCGTCGTATGCTACCACCTTCTCCCCGCTGTCATTCAATATTCGCCAAATTTTGTCAATCATTATTAACTAGAGCACCGGAGAGTGACGTCACCCTAGGACGTGCCTCTGTTTACAGCTGTGGTTAAGTGGTTGCCTCCTTGACGAAGTGGGTACTAACGTTGTTAAATGCACCCTCTATAACCAATAAGGCAGCTAGGATATACTGCTCGACCGCTCAACCAATTACCTCGTCGAGAACGGTTTGTGTGAATTTGTCTTTAAGGTAGGCATATTGAGACCCGAAGAAGGGCATTCTCCCCATAATCGTCTTTAAGTAGATGTCCTGGACGCTAGGGTCCAGGAGGTGAGGCTGATTGGTCGAAAGTCCTTCCACCTCCTTACCACATTTTCAATCATTAAATGGTACTTAACTTCTTCTTCGTGGTTCTTCTTTGAGCTTTCAAATGTTGGGCAGGTGAAAAAAATATGTTCCTTCGGCTGTGCCTTGACATGTAGGACAATCAGGTAACAGCCCAGAGATACTTCCTGTATCTGCCATCTATAGTATAGGTATAAACTAAGCCAAACAGTCGTACCATAAACTGCTAAAGAAGCAACCCTTAGCTGTGTTTTGGGCCCGCTACATTTAGTAGCATTCTTGCAAATGTTCAGCTGATGGTCGCTGCTTTCTGTCCAGGTAGCTCAGCTTCGAGTGATACCCAGGAATTTCAGTGGTGACTGAGGGTAAACAACATGTCCACCGATGCAAACTTGAACAGTTTTCTGTTTCTGCCATTTTAGTATAAGTACCGTGTCTATCCTTTCCGGGCTAGATCATAAACCAATTTAGTCACGCCAACCGCTGATCGAGCCTTTCAGAAACCAAATTGTAGGTTCGGTAAATAATCGCCACTATCAAATATTGGAAATTGCCGTTTATAGATTATTCGCTCAAGTGCTTTATCTATTAAATTTTTGGGAACAGATAGGTATGTATTCAGACGGCAGAAAGGCATAGTCAGGCAGGTCCTGGTTATAATTCATATTCTGAAGGTTACTCTGAACTGCCATTCTCCTAAAGAGAATGATCACCACTTTTATATGTGGGAATAATGAGAGGTTCTCTCCACGAGCTAAGGAAATAAAAAGCTTGGAGACTGTTGTTAGAAATTATGTAGAGAGGCGTGGAGACTTGTTGATTAGTTTTTTGAAGAAAGCGGTTTAGAAAACCAATGAGACCGGATCTAACAATGGTGTCGAGATTGTCAATGGAATATCCAGACAAGGGAGGATTAGACGCCGGTAAAGATACATATTAGGCAGAGGGGAAGAGATTTATAACACCACAATTGAAACAAGTCAGCAAAAATAACTGAACTGGATGAAAAGAGATTTGGAAAAAGAGATGACATACCAAGGAAGCAGGATAAATAGAATGGGATAAATAGAATGGTATAATGGATTGCAGTGACAGAGAGGAAGGGAGGATGGAAAACCGGGAATATTAGGCCTGGAAATCGGTAAAAAAATTACGTACAAAAGATAATACTTCTATTGGTGGTAGAGCTGTTGCTTCGATGAGCCTTTGCAAAGATAGCACCTAGTTCAACGCCAGCAAGAAGATTGAAGTGTGTTAGAGCAGTTGATTCAAGACAGTAACGGTATACTATAGGATCGCAGCAACCTGTAGGCAATGTGGTCAGCATTGCGCTCACCCGAGAATATTACCCTGGTTTGCCTCAGGTATTTATTCACAACTGAGTCGACTGGTATCCGACGTCAAGTCAGGATACAAATTCAACTGCCACCTGTGAGATTTGAACTACGACTTTCCATACGACAGCCTTGTGCTCTAATCGCTGAGCTATTCGGACGGCTATCCGGTTTTGACAACCCAGAGGTAAACAAAGTAAAAAAAGGACTGGGAGGGCTGACTTCGAGGGATAACAGCTGGCCATATATGTATATGAGGATGAATGATGGTTAACTTGGCACTTTCGGAATGCTCAAGCCTGCTGAAAAGTGGCACCTAAGAAATTAAGCGTTTGGAGGAAAAGAGAACCCAAACGAAGGGATTGGTCACACAATGACATTCTTACAAAAGTGACGGCAGATCTAAAACTCATCAATTTTGAGTAACAGCATTAGACGGTCGCAGGAAGGAGGGATTATGTTACAGTCCAAGTGATAGAAAGGTTCAACTACGGACAAATCCTAGAACCAAATCGAAAAGCCTTTACGACAAGAGGCGGAATTAGGAATTAACAGGAAGGAAATCACTGTAGAATGCAAAAATATGCATGAAACCACCGGGAAGGAGGACACTTATAAGACCTTGGAGGAGGAGTTTGGCCTTACACAACTTCAGTAGTCAGCGATAACAATGCTAAGAGAAACCTATTATAAAACACAAACTGTTAAAAGCAGAGAAAGTAAAAGTATGCTGCGTTACAATTCAGCTTGACCTCTGCACGGTTTATTCTCTGACCAAAACGCGGTTTCGATTTGACCGGCCAATTACGGCTATATCAATCATCATCAATCAATCATCATCAGCTAAGTGAATCCCTCTAGAATCACGTGACATAGAACAGTGGAGGAAGAGTACAAGCCACTTGACCTTGTAGCCCGGTTTAAAACACATTGCCAAGAATCAACCACGATAGCATGAAATATGGTACACACCCTATGCTCCACATTTGAGTATATGCAACCAGTGTATTCCTCGGAGACTTGGGTTCTTAGCAAAAAAAATTACGAACTCTTGGCCGCGTTCGAGAGAAGAATCCATCGAAGAATTTTTGGCCCCCTATATGAGGATGGACGATTCGGTCATAACGACGAAATCTACGAGCGATACCATGACCATCTAACATACTGTGGATAAAATCCGGTTCAACAGGTTGCCGTGGGTGGGTCACTTAATCCGTATGGATGAGGATAATCCAGCCCGAAAAGAGTAGAAGGGCAATATCTATGATAGAAATGAGGACGAGGCAGACCCTGCCAGCTTTTAGGGATATCGAATTGGTGGATCTCTTTGCAAAAGCGGGATGTCTGGAGTTCCTTATTCAGTAGGACTAGACCGGATAGCGTTTCTCGCGCCGTTGATGATGATGATCATTATCTAGAAAGTAGACCTGCATAAAAATTCACTGAAAAAAAATATATATCTGAAAATAGATACTTTTTAGGTTTAGCATAGCAACATCTACCAAAATAGTGAATAACAAGTTGAAAACCAGGAATCTTGGCACTTCAGTAGTTCAGCAGTTTCCGAGAATGTGTTCTTGAAATAATTGACCAATTTCGGACCCTACACTCCTCCCCTTTACCACCAATACCAAAACTAATATCTGCTTCGAAAAGGACTGAACCCAACCTTTCATTTGATATCCCACATGACCATATTCGATGCATATATGAGGACCCCCTTAAACTCAACATAGGACCATGTTACTCATTGCATGCAAGGAGACTCATATTTCCCACTTTTCCACCGAATTGCGTGTCAATTGGAGTAACTGTTTCTGAGAAAATTGATGCGACAGACAGACGGATGGGCAGAGAGACAGTAAAAAGATTTTAAAACGCATTTGTTTAAATAGTTTCCCTGAAATGTGCGTATGTATTTTGGAATATTGAAAATTTGCGTACATCAAACATCTTTCATTAAATCTTCTGGTTTGACTTTTGTTTTGTTTTGTTAAATATTCGATCAAACTTTGATTTCTCTAATAATTCCATCTAGGCCGGAAATTCAATTAGCCCCAAGCAAACAATGTTAATATTTTTCATGGTTCCTCGTAAAAGTTTAACCCAATTTCTAATCAAACCAAGCATAATTTGCAGCCATTATCCTCAGGTTTGCCAATATTTCAATCTTTTCAATTCGTCCAGCATCCCAGATTCATGTTTATCTTAATCAAAGCCAGATTTATGTTGTCGGTAGCCAAAAGCAATATTTTTAATAAAAGGCGGGCATTCTGCCAGAATCCAATCAGTCCAATCAGTCTACGCGGCGGCCGATTGATGGACCAACTTTCAGCAACAAACAACAAGACAAAAGGTTCCGTATTTTTATCACATGTGGCATTAAGAAAATTTTCGCACATTTCCCTCACGGAAAACACATCGGATTGTGATTTGCCGCTATTGCACTTACACCGATTGAGTGTGAAATTTCACCACTTTTGCGGAGGAATCTCGTCTTGGGGAAGTTTCGGCTTCCTGCTCGACGCATGCGGTTTTCCAATGTTTACAAAAATTTTCACCACGCATTGTAGTTACTTTTGTCATTCGGCTGGGAAAATTCACTTTTCCTTTTCATATTTTCCGTTGAGATGATGCTGTCACATTGGTCGGGTTAGTACCGAATGGAAAATCGTCCGTGGTGGATGCATTTACAAATGGTTTTCCTATGCCGGTCGGTTAAAATCGAACAGATTTGAGTGGGTATTGCATCTTTTCCGAGATAACGTAATCGACCGTTACTTGGCGGGCTTTTCCGTTTTGACGGTTTCTGTGGGGGATCAAGTGGAGTGAGCCTCCCTCACGTTTCTGAGTAAGAGGGAAACTGTAGTGCATCTCGAAATAACCTCTTTTCCAAGCACTCGAGGAAATTACTTACGGAAAAGATAATCGGGTACAATACAATTTATATTTGTTGGTTGTCACGTAAGTTCGCTGAGTGCCTCTCATCCCTAGCCGCGGAAAAGTCCTTGTGGTGTGTGCTGAAAGTGTGGGTATTTCCCTAATGATCTAAAAATATAAATAAAAACTGAAAGGAAAGAAGTAAAAGGAAAGGAGGAATTGTGCTATGTGTTGATTTGTTATTATTGATTTCCTGTCCAATGGTCGATAGTTATTGAATGACCGAAACATGTGAGGCTGCTCAATCCAGCGATAGTCAGAGGAAATTTATTTTGAGAAACATTAAACAAAAAGGTAAGAGTTATCGAATATTATTTGTTGTACCAGGAAATGTCACGAGCAATTAAGTAGACTTCGGCAGGTCCCATTGAGATACGGTTTTAGTATTTATGTCCGCAATTAGGATACAATTCCTTGATGGGTGTATTGCCACTTGCGGCTCGTTAATGATATGTTGGAATTATTTTCGGTGCTGGACATGCATCGGAACCGTCACTATTAATTCAAATGTCCCACGATAATCGAAGTTTATTTTTCTTGTTGCCGTGGTCATCTCGAAAATTTCGGGAAGATATAAATAAACTCCCACATGCAAATGAAAATTGGAAATTATAGGATTTATACCTTTTCGTAGTTTTTCGAATTGAAAAATAAACTCGTGTTATTATGTCGCGTGCCTGGTTTTGATTACATTCTTGTCGGAGTCGGATTTTCCTTTCATCGACATCATATATGTAATTATTGACTCTTCCTTCCACGTAGGAACTAATAATAAGTTATGGATACCTACAACTGAGCGCAATGTGTATTCTTGATCAATGAGGTTGTGATTTTGCCAAAAATATGACAAAATTAAATTTTTTGTAAATTTGTATCTTATATTTTCGTGATCCTCTATTTATAATTTATTATTTGGCGCAGAATCTATGATCTTTATCTGATTATCGGAATTTTTAGTTGCCTGTAAATTTCATATTCATTAAGTTGGGAAAAGGAGGAAAGGATACCCAATCTCGTACTGCCAAGAATAAAGGGTCTATCCACAAACCTGGTAATGAATTCCGGGAAGACTATACGGGCTCCGTCCCTACTTGACTGTTGAAATCTCCAAGTATAATTTTGATATCATACTTGAGACAGGCTTGGAGGGTCCGCTCAACTGCCTCGTAGAAGGTATCCTTCTCCGACTCTAAAGGTATAAGAAGGGGGTATAAGAAACAAAAGGTATACAGCGTCGATGTGCGCTTCCTCCCGGAGGGGTGTGCCCTAAATAGAGGTTTGTTTGGCCAAAGTATCTTTGCATATATATGGTAGTTGAAACTATAAATATTGCACAAAAATTAATATGAATAATCGATATTCGATAGAGTTAGACAACTTGACTCACTCCTGCAATGACACAGAAAAGCAATTTTGGCTGTTAAAAATTGTTTTTCGATATTATAACCACCGAAAGTTGTTCGTTCCACCACAAAGCTCCATCCCCAGCTGAAACGAATGCGGTATCAGCGAGGAACCAGCCGCACGGCTCCTTCAACTTGATTGACGCAAGTCAAAATAGACGTATCACGCGCCTCTCCTCCTGATTGCGCTTTCTTCCTGGAAGAATGGCTCTAGTGCAGTCAAGGAGATCTTCTTGACCATGCCTCCGACGATGAGGCTATAATGGTGTGGGCCTCTCTCGAGGAGTTGGAAGGAGCCCCCGTAACGTGGCTCCAGTGGCTTCCGAGAGGCGTCGGTCCAAATTAGGATATGTGTCCAGAATTCGAGATCCCTGGGCACGTTAGCTAAGGTTTTTGGCATGGCGACTTCAGCTGCGTCCCTGAACAGACGCAACAAACCAATAGTGTTTAGTACCTACTTGATGTCGAGAACAGAGCCGTTGGGAGTCCCAGGTTCTTTCCGTATAGATCCGCCGAACTTGGAACAAATTCTTCAAAGTTGGCTGTCCGGAGGCCAAGTAGAACAAGTGGCAGAAGGGCCGTTTTGGGCTATTATAGCGGACTTCAATGTTCTGAGCCAGCTCTCGGGCATCCCATTGGATTGTGTGTGGTTGCGTTTGAAACCGAGGAGTTTTCCCAGCTTTGAGAAAAGGGAGAACTTAAACTCCATTCCTTGGTCAGTGATTATAGTTGCCGGCACACAAAAACGTGGAATCCATTCTCTACAGAGGGCCTCAGCACAGGATTGTGCAGTAATATCTTTCAGAGGTATCAGTTCAGGCCTCCGCGCGAACCTATCGATGATTGCGAGACAATACCTGAAACCGTGCGAGTCTCTCGAAGGGCCAATTAATCGAGGTCGATTGTGTGGAAACCCTTGGTGCACCGAAGGAACACGCCTACCTCTTTTCTGACATGCGTTTTCGACTGTCTGGCTCAAGGATTAATGTCCTTATTCATAGACGGCCAGAAATACTTTGCAGTGACTAACAAATTTATTGTCCGAATGCCTGGGTGCGCTAGATCATGACCGACGTGAAACCGACGGGAATATATGGTCTTGGTCCTCTGTCTCCTCTGGATGTTAAGCCGAAGATAGGAAACTCCGTAAATGTGCATTTGGAGTTGGTCTTCAGGCTCTGAAGAACTGCGTCGTCCTTGCCGCCTCGGTAATTGCTGGAAAACCGATGGTGGCGAGGATCTTTACCTCTGCAACACACGCCAAAGCGTCAGAGACCAGTTTATCTTCTGCAGACCCGTGTTAAATGTCGGAAGTGAACTGGCTGATAAAGCTCAAGTGCTGAAGTTGGCGAGCGGATGCTTTGTTGGGCTTTTGTTTCAAAGCAAAAGTGAGTGGCTTATGGTCAGTGAACACTGTGAACGGGCTGCCTTCAAGGGAATACCGGAGGTATTTAATTGCAGAGTACGCAACTAATAACTCATGCTGAGGGAATGCCAGAAGACTGCCATCCACCAGTTGTTCCTTGGTGGTCTCAAATGCCTGGACAGCCTCCGGGAACCACATAATCTGACAGTTTTTGGTTTTCGGCTTAGACAAGTAAGGCATTAAGGCAAGAAACGTCGGTAAAAGTACATGCGATATGTTTCAGATCCTTAACAGTTTTTGGAAGCGGGAAGCTAAGCTCGAAATCGCTTAACTGGGTCCGGTTATGCTTTTAGGGGTAATCAGGTGGCCTAAGAGTTTCACCTGCTATTCCAAGAATTTGTATTTCTCAATGTTAAGTACTAGACTGGCTTCAACGAGACGTAGCAAAATGCACTCGACCTGCTCTAAATGCTCGAACACCGAGGAAGATGCGACCAGAACGTCATCCAAATTAACGAAACAAAAGTGAAGGTTTCGCAGCGGAGAGTGAATGATTGAAAAAAATTCACGACCCAATCAAGAAGACAGGCGCCAATACGACAAAACCTGACAATGGGTGACTTTAATTTTGAAAACGAGGACAACTTTGAGTACCTAGGAGTAAACATAGCAAAGGATGGCAATGAAAAGGGCGAACTTAAGCGACGAATGATGCTGGCCAACAAATCATACTACTCAGTCCTACGGAAAATGAAAAGTAAAAGGGTGCATAGAAAAAATAAGCTCCAAAATTATAAGACGATAATACGACCTGCGCTACTGTACGTTGTGAAGCGTGGATGCGTTAAAGAAGTCCATCGAGACATTCGAACGTAACGTTCTAAGACGAATACTTGGATCTGTGGAAGATGGAGCTGACTGATACAACCATGAGTTGGACCAACTCTATGGCGGCCCAGCAGCATCGTAGAACGGATGGACGACAAGTAAATACCTAAAAAGTTATTTAAAAGCACAGGTGAAGAACGCCACCCAGAGGGAAAGCCACGCAAACAGCGGAGAACTCAGTGACTGAAGCTGCTGAGATTTTCCAACTAGAGGAAGCGATCGAAGGATCTAGATGGTTGGAAGGTCGATTTGGCCTGTCGCGCTATTGAAGAAGAAGAAAGGAGAAAAAGAAGTCTTTTATGAATAACTGAAGATAAAATTTTGCAGTTTGTTAAAAAAAGGACATTTGATAAACATTTTTCATCATGACAAAGAAAATTATATCCTTATTGTGTCTGGCTTATTATACTGGGGTTAATCAGAGACTTTCATCATCCATGGGTGCTTGCATTACGAAATTTTTATTCTGGCCATAATGACTTTTTTCGGTTTCTGAATATGAAGCTGCTACTCTATTACCAGATTTCAAAAATTCCGTTTATCATTTCGCGTCAATCCCAGTTCTATGTAGTATCTCTTTCGAAATCCTGGCCTTTAGAATGGTCGTTCCCATAACGAAAGCTTTCCACTTGCAAAAGGATTAAGTTGCTGCAATAGGAGAGCTGTTGCTTTTCAAAATTAAAATTTACCCAGAGAATGTGCTGAATATTAGATACTGACTTCCTAGGATAACCAAGGCATGGTGCACCGAAATGCTATTCGCTGTTGCCTAGGTTCCTTGGTCATTCTAGTATTTCCGTTCGAAACTACCAAGCCAATCGTTACCCGCTTATTCAATGCATGATAAACGATTTTGCACTTTTTATATGCAGCAATCGTGAAGTGTTCAGGAGTTAATTTTCCCTGGAAAACGATAGCAAGTTAAGTTGCTCCCTTTTGCTCATGAAAAATCAATGTGAATGGATTTCTCACACTATATCTTTTGCAAATACACATTTAATAGCTGGGAAGATGGCCTATTATTTGGATTACTATATTAATGAAGCATTTCCATTGCTAATCCGTGATTATTGTTTGATAGGCGCTTCCATGAAATGAAGGAAGACGAAATGACTGTTGATAGAACTTGCAACAGGAATAGATGATTAGTATCAAGATATCTATACTTAATGGTTACAATTTGTTGTTTGGAGATATGCGAAGGTGCCAAGCATTTGGACATACTTTCCGTTTATCTAATAATAATGTGACCATAGGTTCAAATATGTATTATAGATCCATATGTGGCATATATTTGTAAATGCGTTCTACATTGCCATGACATTGGATTTGCAATTCGTTGTCTGCGATGTTTACTAAACAGGCACGTATGCGACAAATGCTTGCAGAGCAGAAGCCTAGAAAATGGAACCAGTTGTCAGTAATGTGATCTTGATGCTCTCGAACAGTGACAGGGGTTGGGTGTTTATTGCTGAATTCGGCCTTGAAGGCGTAATAAAATTCCATATGAATAGATTTTCCAAAGAAATTCAATAATTTTCAAGTCATTAATTGCTTAATATAAGCCCTCCAAAAGTATAGCGATTTTACCAATAATGTTCGTATAAGAAATAGATATTCAAAATGAGATTTAGTATAAGCTTTCATTTATTATATTGATTTTCAATTAGATTTGAAAAATGGTATTATATAAATATTAATTGATATCACATTGGATTTATATTATAATAGCTATTCACTTGACATCATTGAGTTACTTTACCCGTAGTCGCTCCAATTTGAAAGAGACAATGTCAGAAAAATAGTTATAAAAAAATCTCCCACACTCTGGAGCTCTTCGAAGTAACAAAGCGTTTTGAATAATGCAATTTTTAATGTTACAGATAAGGTGTTAAAGAGAATCTTATGGAAATCGGTTTACTGTCTGTCTGGCTGTTTATTTGTCGATGTCTGCCTCCTCTTTGTTTGTCTGTCATGAGCAATTCATTCGGTAAACATGAAATATAGTTTATCATTTTGGATATTTTATAAAAAATCCCTCTTAAGTTCATTACAGAAGTACAAATATATGGTTGCCTTTCACATCTTGGTGGATTATAGCGGGTCGACGGTACCTACGCTCTATCGCTCGCGGTTACCTGAAATGTCCTTCAGCTCCGCCCATAACTTCCCGAGACGCTCGCACTCCCCTACTATTCTGCGTCAATTGATCTCGGGGTGACCATCCATCCATCTCAGGCAAGGTCTGCCCCGTCTTCTTTTTCTACCATAGATATTACCTTTCCGGGCTGGATCATCCTCATCCATACGGATTAAGTGACCCGCCCACCGTAACCTATTGAACCAGATTTTATCCACAACCTGACGGTCATGGTATCGCTCACAGATTTCGTCGTTATGTAGGCTGCGGAATCGTCCATCTTCATGTAGGGGGCCAAAAATTCTTCGGAGGATTTTTCTCTTGAACGCAGCCAAGAGTTTGCAATTTTTCTTGCTAAGAACCCAAGTCTCCGAGGAATACGTTAGGACTGACAAAATCTTTGTCTTGTACAGTAAGAGCTTTGATCCTTTGGTGACACACTTCGAGCGGATCAGTTTTTGTAAGCTGAAATATACTCTTTTGGCATCAAACAACCGTGCGCGGATTTCATCATCGTAGCTTTTATCGGTTGTCATTTTCGACCTGATAGAAGAAATTATCAATGGTATCAAAATTGTAGTCTCCTATCGTTATTGTATTCATTTGACCAGTGTGATTCGATGTTCTTCATTCTTTGGTTTTTGGCGCTGACGGTGCCACAATGTCCGGCTGCTCGATCTGGATGAGGCAGTTTGTCTACCCTACCCTTTGGCCGCTATGCAATACTGCACAGATTGTTCACCGTGTCCCTCAGTGCTGGAAGGTTTATGAAAGAAAAGGAGTATATCATCGAAATAGGGGCCCTAACATCACTCTTTAATAACATGAAAGGGAAAAGAAGAATAGGGGTCACACAATCTGCAGCCTTGCCGAAGCTTAAAAAAGCGATGAACAGGTTGAACATCGACATGGTGCCATCGAGTAGGAAGCACCAACTCAAAAGCAGACTAGGATCCATCAAGAACCACAAATTAAAGCACGGCTTGTTGTTGTTTACTAGAACAATGATAAACTATGACGCGAGAATAAAATTCACTTCTATTTATTTGAAATTTATACTTAAAACTAAATCACTACAAATTAGTTTAATGCACATTACTGTTATCACTTTTTGTGGGTCTAGACTAGAGTGTTGTGAATGGGAATGTTGACAATATTACGGCATAACATAGAGAGGGAATAATTTAACCGTTTTCATTTATTTTGATTGTGGTAGAAAGCGTGGATTAAATCGACGAAATTGATGTTGGTTGGTCGGCTGTCCTGCTGTCTACCAGGAAACCACATTCCTGGTAGAATAAGCGAATTGAGATATTGAGGTGGTCCTTCTTCCGATTGGTTATTATTATTATTCTGTTAAGGGAAAGTCGCACCGCGTCCTTGAAGAACTATTGTGCCCCTTTTACTGGTTATAGTGTACCTGTTGATCATAGTATCTCAAGCAGGCCAGTAACCGTTAGGAACTTTAGTATGTTCTCCACTTCCAGAAGTTTCAGCTTTGCATCTGGTATTAAGTGTTCTCCCAGATGTATCGACCTACTTTGCACAAGTGCCGAACACTGTCCCAGGACGTGCATAGAGGTTTCGTCCTCCTCCTCACAGAACCTGCAGGCAATATCCGTAGATATCCCTAGCTTCCCTAGGTGGTAGTTCAGCCGACAATGACCAGTGAGAATTCCCACTATGATTCGAAGGTTCTTTTTGGTGAGGTTTAAGCAATCCTTTGTACGCATGAGTTCGCATCCCCCAATAAGCACCCTGGACTGCTCCATCCCTGGTAGGCCCGCCCAATATAGTTCCCCCAACCGTTTCACTTCGTTTCTTAGAGTCATAGCCACGAAACCGTTTCTGATTCCACAGAAGGGCCCTGACTCGTGTAAAGGCGTCCCTGCTCCCTTCTTGGCTAGTTCATCCGCTGCCTCATTGCCTTCCAGCCCAGCATGGCCTGGAACCCAAAGTATCCAGACCTTGTTGGACGAGCCGAGTGTATTCAGTCTCTCAAGGCATTCCCATACCAGTTTAGAGTTCACCTGGTTGGACCTAAGTGCCTTGATCGCTGCTTGGCTATCGGTGAGAATAGCTATGTTCTGCCCCCTGTAGTTCCTTTGCAGATTAAAGGAGGCACATTTGTCTATGGCGTAAATTTCCGCCTGGAATATGCTAGTGTACCTGCCCATTGGCTCAAAGTACATTTTCCTTGGAGCAATGACACCGGCACCCGCTCCCTCTGCTGTGAGGGATCCGTCAGTGTACCAAGTAATCAGTTGCTGGTTTAAGCCGTATGTCGCAGCCACGCTCTCCCAGTTTGCCTTGTTACTCCAACGTGTTTCAAACTTCTTATCGAAGTGAAACCTCGTTGTCATGTTGTCCCTCGGTATCAGTAATTCGGGATACCGCCTAGAAAGGATATCAATCTTCCTTCGATTTAGGCAGCTCCCCGCCTCACTCATGCTACCGGCCATCCTGAATATTGATCTCCTTGCCTGCATCTGTATGTGCAGATAGAGAGAGGTTAATCCCAGAAGGACCTCTAGGGATGCCGTTGGGCATGTCCTCATTGCCCCACTGATACACACGCAAGCCAGCCTTTCGAGCTTATGTAATTCCCTGGCTTGTGTGCTGAGTTCGGTTCTTTCTGCCCAGATTACCGCTCCATAGGTAATCACTGGCCTTATATTGCAGTATATATCCAAATATGTATCTTTGGGCTGCAACCCCATTTTTTTCTGCTATGGACCTACAAGTCATCAAAGCCCTCGTCGCTTTCCGACAAGTGTTTCCGACATGTGTTTTCCAGAGTAATTTTTGCTCTAGCGTAATTCCCAAATATTTGACCTCTGTTTCTCGTTTCACCTCCATATAATGTAATCTTATGGCTCTCAGGTGATCCAGCTTACGCCTCCTAGTGAATGGTACTATGGTGGTTTTGGTTGGGTTGATCCGCAGTCCCACCTTCCTGCACCAGGCACTAGTAACCCTTAATCCAGTTTGGATTCTATCACAAGGGTATCTTCATATTTGCCCCTACAGATTAGAACAATGTCGTCCGCGTAGCCCTGGACTTGTATTCCAGTATTAGTTAACACGTCCAGGAGTTCATCCACTACCATACTCCACATCAGCGGCGATAGTACTCCGCCCTGTGGATAGCCTTGAGTGGTGTTCATGATAATAGAATTTGTACCTGTTTGTACCTCTATTTGTCTGCTTTCTAGCATTTTGCCCATCCAGAGTGCTAGGGTGTTTCCCATTCCTTTGCGGCTCAGGGCATCCTGTATCTCTGTGTGCGATGTGTTGTCGAATGCTCCTTCGATATCCAAAAACGCGCACAGTGCAATTTCTTTTGTTTCTATGGCGTCCCGTAGTACCTCTGTCAGCTGATACAGAGCAGTTTCAGTTGACCTTCCTGCCCGGTAAGCGTGTTGACAGTGATGTAAGGGATTACGCTTTAGAACGTTAGTTCTAATATAGTTGTCTATGACCTTCTCTACCGTTTTGAGTACGAACGATGTTAGGCAGATTGGTCTGAAAGATTTAGGGTGAAAAGGATTCTTTTTACCCGCTTTCGGAATAAAGACCACTTTTGCCCGTCTCCATGCCCTTGGTATGTAACCCAGTGCTATGCTCCCCCTTACCACCCTCAGAAGAGACTCTAAGATAATTCCTAGGCCTCTCTGGGTAAGTGCTGGGAAAATGCCATCTGCTCCGGGAGATTTCATTGGTTGAAAGGTTCCCACTGCCCATCTTAGCCTAGCTTCTGAGCATACCTCTTTTGCTAGTTTCCAGCTCTCTTTCCTTCCCCTTTTATTCGTTGTTGGGGTGTCAGGCAGATTATTGTCGCCTGCCGCCGAGGGGTAGGACCTCGGGAAATGAGTTCTGAGAAGCAGGTATACCCTGTCCTCCTCATTCTCGGTGAATGTCCCATCTTCCTTTTTCAAGCAGACAGAGGATATTCCCCCGTCTTTGGCTACAGCCTTGTACAGCCTGGTTGCTTCTGTGATCTGTTCAATCCCTTCACAGAATTCCCTAAAGCTGTTCCGTTTCGCATTCCCTGATGGCGTTGCTATATGCAGTCAGTGCATTTTTATACCTCCGCCAGTCCCCGGTTCGTTTTGCCCGGTTAAAGAGTTTTCGTACCTCCGTTCTCATTCTGGCTAAGTTCCTGTTCCACCATGGTACATCCCTTGATGACTTGACTGTCTTGGCCGGACAGCTGGCCTCATATGCGTCAATGACGATTGTGTTGAGGTCTTCCACCACCGTTTCTAATTCTAATTCACTCCTGATGTCACCGCCCCCTTGAAGGTGGGCAATGTTGTTGCTCAGGTGCATTGTGTAGGATTCCCAATCCGTTCTCTTGGGATTCCTTATTATTCTTTTTATTTCGGAGTTACCCTCAATGTCGAATCTGATTATCCTGTGATCAGACATTGAGGGTTCATCCGACACCCTCCAATTCCTGACCATCCCATTCATTAGGGTATTTCCTAGAGTTATATCTAGTACCTCTTGTCTGGTGCTGGTCACAAATGCTGGAGTGTTCCCTACGTTGTATATTTCTAACTTATTACTAAGAATAAATTCGAGAAGGTACTCACCTCTACGATTAGTGTCACTGCTTCCCCACACTTCGTGGTGGGCGTTGGCATCGCAGCCGAGAAGAAGTGGTAACGCCCTCTCCTCGCAATACTCCGTCAGCTTTGCGACTTGTTCCGGTGGAGCCCGGCTCTCGTCTCCTGGGAAGTATCCCGATGCTACAACTACCTCTCGAGTGCTCCTCCCGGCTTCCAATGAGACTTGGATAGCCACAAGGTCCCCGGTTAAGAACTCTGAAAGACATATGTATTTTAAATTACGTTTGAGAATTATACAAGCTCTTGGTTTTTCACAAGAGGAGTCCCAAATTACCTGCATGTCTCCTCCTTGCAGACCGCGAATCTGCCCCCGGTACACCCAGGGCTCCTGAGCCAGCACTATTCCAATGTTCTCCTTGGAATTTGCCCTTGCAATCACTGCAGATGCAGCTCTCGCATGGTGGAGGTTTATCTGGGCTATCCTAGTGCTGGCCATTGGCTCCGTTATTGTTTGGAGCTCTTCTCCACTGTCGGAGTGTCACCCTCCTCCTCCGACATGGCGCTTTCCTGCGCGTCGCTGTCTACCCCGAGCCCTAGCAGTCCTAGGTCTAGGTCGTCCAGCTTCTGCTCTTCACTGGGCAGCAGGTCTATTTCCCTGGTTGATTCCGTTCTTTCCGCCTCTATGGCTTCCGCGACTTCTTCAGGGACCTCGGTAAGTTTTCCACCCGATGCCTCCTCCGAGGTCTCTTTCCTTGGCTTTTCCTTGTGCACATGCACGGGTATGTTGCCAAATCGGTAGTTGATATGACAACTCCGACGTTTAATTGCCTCTAGGGATCGGTCATCTACCCCGATCGTGAGGAGTTTACCCTTTCCCTCCACCTTGCTTCTGAAGACTCTCCATAGTCGAGTATGGAGATCTTCGTTCTGAGCAATTAGGAGTCTCATAAGGTCTTCTGTTACTATTGCCGCGGCCTTTGGGAGAAAAACTGTCACCATGTGGGCTCCTGGTATATCATCTCCAGCACATGTTGACAGTTCCACCCCTTCCCAGCCTGGCAATCTAGGAATTATGGTTCTAATCCATTCTGCGGTACCTTCCGTCGCGCAGTCCACCAGTATAAGGCCTGGTCGAAAGCGTATCCCGGTGAACACCAGTTTCGACGTCCAACCCTTGATCATCTGCTTGACGACAAGTTCTTCAATGATTTCCTGTTCCTCCCGAGTGAGTATTTGCTCGGGAAACCTTTTTGGCAGTATGGCCAGTCGAATGCCCTTAACCGCACTAGCATAGCTAATGCCGGGCTTCCTGGGTCCTGCTTTCACTCCTGACTGCCCGGGTTTTCTCCTCCCGTGGGTTCAGGTCTGGGTTTTTTGGGAGCATTCCCTTCATGCGGGCTGATCTCTGCTGCTCCCCGCTTTCTCGGCTCCGGTAGAGATGGCTTAGGTCTGTCCTGAGCCTTCTTAAGGGCCTCTTCTGGTTTCAGGCCTTCCTTCAGATAGCGCAGGTACCATTTAACCCCGGCGCCACGAGACCAGTCTCCTTCCTGACGTCTGTTATATTTATCTCAGACGTGCTTTTGCTGGTCCCTGCTCTTTGAGCAGTGGTGTTCGTTGGCTGTAGTCCACGCAGTATACCAATGCTCACCTTGGATCCACTGCTTGACGTCCCAACTTCTCCCTTCTTGGGTGTAGTCACCTGGCTTTCAGTAATTCGGAGACGTGCCTCCGCCTGATTAACCAGTTTTAGTGCGGTACGGGGCCCCGCTTTTTTGCTTTTTGTTTTCTTTTCTAGTTTTGTACTCATTTGATTCCCACGAGTATGGGGGTTAAGAGGTCCGCCGTGCCATAGCCCCCCGTAGCACGGTAAGATCTAACTTACTCACTGAGGCGACCAGGTATCAGTGAGGCTCCGTTCGAATACAGTCAGTTACCCCCGACTGCAAACTATCCAATGGGCACGGTTCGCATGACACCCTGGATTGGGGGAGGTGTTTTTCGACTCCCCAGTCTAGATCCGTAGCGTTTTGTTAATAGTAGGGTCACCTCGTACAGGGTGTGGCTATCACCACTCACTAACGGTCTTGGTAGACGAGAGGCTTGGCCCCCGAAAAGGCACACACCGTCCCAGAGGAGAGACAATTCATCCTTTGAGAAAGATAGGTTGGCCTCGGGGAGCTATGTTCCGCATCAGTCTATCCTGCAGTACACTGCTTGACCCCTCCCCTCCGATTGGTTAGCTCGTTTCCGAAGCTTAGCTACCAAAGCAGTGTACAGAGGGCAAGACGGAAATGCCGTAAGAAATTGTATTTTGCAGAGAATTATCCCCACCATTTAAATTATTATAATTAGTAAAACTCAGTGTAATTTATGAAGCCTAGGACTCTTGTTCTAAATAATAACAGGGTGACCCTCAAGTACCAATCGAACGAGACATCTTCTCGATATTCTGAATTACTGAGGAGGAACTTCGGAAGATCCACAACATAGCTTTCAAACATATTGTTAAGGCTAGGGTCAACTTCTTTACTACTCCTTCCCATTATTACATGGTAGAAGTGCATCAGGGTGGCCCTAATGCGTGAAGCAATTTCATAAAGTTCACCGTTGGCTGATAGAATTGATCCGAAATATCTAAATCGCTGATATCTGGGCAGGTCACTGCCACTGACAGTAATAGCGCCTACTTCACAGTTTTTGACAAACCCGGCTTGATTGATGGTTATTTGAATGATTTCGCGAATACGTATGTCAAGAATGCGGTCAAAAATCTTCACGGTATGGGGCAAACACCGAGTCCGACGGTAATTTGAACATTCTGCTGGATTTTTTTTCCATATTGGAACTGTGGTACTTTTTTCCCAGTCAAATGGTGTTCTATCTTCCTCAAAAAGCCGATTGACGTCTTTTGAACGCTTTGATCTCTCACGTGTCATTTGTACAAAATCAACGTGTCTATACCGATGCGTGGGCCCGCACTGGATCTAAAAATTCCACAACGAACAAGGGAGTTGCGACGGCCCAACGAAATACACCAGAAAGCGAGCTAAACCTGGAAATTAAAAAAAAAAACGGCTCGACGGCGAGCATGGAGCCATAAGTTTCCGGACCCGAATGCCGCGATTGGGCCCAGCAGGAGGAAAAAAGCAGGAAGTCCTCAAATTAAAAAAAAGATTGAAGTGGAATTCATATTATCTCTCGGAAAAAAAAAAGAATTAAGAAAGAAAAACTAAATTCAAATACCTCCTGGCGGGCTGTTTTCTTTCGCTTTTCATCCTGCCGCCTCACGCCAATGTACAAATTTCCCAAAACTTAATTAACGACGTTTTAGAATACATATTTATAAATATACAGTAAAAACGTTTGCCCGTTGTCACATAATCGAAAACTATCCACCGATAACTCATAAAGCATATTCCCCGACTTTCCGGCTGCGCTTCCGCGACATCCATCTGCTCGCTCGCCAACTTCCTTCCCATTCCTGTCCTTTTTCGCCCTTTATAGCCGGAAGGATTCCCTATATCCTCGAAGGACCTCGCGGACCATGTAAAAATAACTTTTATAACCTAACGACTCCTTCTCGAACGAAATCGCAAAAAACTCCGCACCTAGCAGGCGTATTCTTCTCTTCCTACCGACAAATCCAAATCTTCCTCCAGGATCCGCACGTTTTCCAACTGTCCATCCACGAACTGGTCCCCATGCCCGCTACGCTCGCCATGAACTCCCAGAGCTCAAGTGCGTAACAAGAGCTGCAACATACGCATGCGCCTACGAATGCGGCAGATCATTCCCTCCTGTCAAGATCAATTTGCCCGAATGCGACCGACGATCTGTGAAGTATCCGAGAAAAGAGCTTTTTTGGTGATAGCGCAATGCTCATCGATATTCTCAGGTGGATTACTCAGTGTGGTCCCATTGGCATCTCCTACTGCCGAGCGACAGCTGGACCATATTTATAAGCGGTCGAAGTTGAACTTGGGGTTTGCACCTCTCCGTGTGAGAAGAGGCGGACGCAACACGCAAGCGAATAAAAAGGACCATTAGATGGTGATTCCAGCGATGTTAGCGCCTCTCTTGTTACGCACATCCAAGAGACATCTTCTAAATCTATTGCCGATTATAAGGTGGCCGATCTGATTGCTTGTACGGCGTCGGTCAGTTGAAACCCAGTTGACTTTACGGCAGGCTCTGTGCTCGAACAATGTACCCATTGTTATGGTTATGGTGCCCAAAGCCGTGCTTCCCCATCACATGTCCGAGCAAGGTGTTGTCAGAGATCCCCTTGGCGTTGGGACCACGCATAACGAACACAGCCCAAAATTTTCAGTTTATATCGTTGGAATTCCCACTTAAGTTGGTGAAAGTGAGCATTCGCTACCGTTGTCGAGGAGCGTGGGCACATTCCGTAAACCAATCGTTGTCATTTTCGATAGCTAAACGATTTCGCCGTGAGGTCAGTCCCTATCCCAGGCGTTGTTGGCATTACAGTAGCAATAAAGTTTCAAAATTGCAGGTTGCTAGCTCATAAATTTTTAGTCCCCTCTTATGACAAGCAAGGAAGACTTTGAATGTTTTCTTAAGCGCCAACAACATTTTGAAAACAACATTTTTTATTAACCCTATATAACTACAAAGCTAAATTAACCTAACTTATGTACTACCTTAACAGCATGGCTTAATCTAAACTATGGCCTAAACTAACTTATCACTAAAGAAGAAATTAATGAAATTGTGAAAGTGTCTGGAGGAAAAGTCGAAAAAAACCTCCACTCGTTGATTTTTATATAAAAACGGACTAGGACGGCGACAATGCGGGGCGTTTGACAGGGGTCGTAGAGGATCTGGTTGGAGATATATTTGGAGCGGTCTTCGTTCTTGTAGATGTTGGAACAATAGCGTAGGATTCTGCGCTCTTTGGGGCGGAGTCGTTCGATTAGGGGAGGGGGAGTGTCGAACCAGAAGATCAAGCCTAAAATGAGAAGGGGATGGATAAGCTGCTTGTAGCAAAATAGCTTGACTTTCTGAGGTGTTGGGCTGCAGTATTTTAGGGTTGGGTAAAGGGGTTTGAAGGCACCAGTTGCAAGACTTAGTGTCTTCGTGATATGTTGGAGGTGGGATAGGCGACAATTTATTGTCACCCCAAAGTAGGTGACTTCCTTTCATTGTCATTGTGGGTCTTCAGTGATAGGGTTAATATGTTGCTCCTCATTTTCGGTGTCATCTTACTAGCGTTACCGCAGAATACGATGTTCTCGCACTTTTGCGGGTTGAGGGATAGTTTCCAGCAGGTGAAATACCGGTAGAGCTCGTCCAAATAGGAATTCAGGCGGGCTTCACCGACTGGGATATTTCTGGTGGAGGTGTAGAGGATGAGGTCATCCGCGTATTGGAAGATTCATATTGGATTTGGGTGTGGAGTTGGTTTGAGCAGGTCTGCGGTGAATAGGGAGAAGAGGGTAACGGAGAGGACTAATCCCTGAGGGATGCCAGCCGGACTAGAATATGGAGAAGAGAGGTGTTCACGGAGTTGGACTTGGGATTTCCACCCATCAAGAAAGCTAAGAATTAGCTTGCAGAGGTGCGGATGGAACTGGAGGACTTCGGAAAGCTTGTGTGCGAGTCCATATTACCATACGGAGTCGAAAGTCTTCTTTATATCAAGGAGACAGGATATGGTCGGTGCATTCCGTTTGAGGCCGAGGAGGACATCCGATTTCAACCGAGTGTTTGGGTCGGTTGGGGAATTATAATTGTGGGGGTGAATGGCTGGAGTTGCAGTGCTCGTCGATGATGACATTAATGATCCGCTCGAATATCTTGGCGGAGGATGAGAGGATGGAGATAGGCCTGTAGCTATCGGGATTTAGAGGATTTTGATTCTTTTTTGGGATCTTAAGCTCAAACACACAAGGTATTGCTATAAATACTTATGATGAAATTTGTAGTTTGCCAAAAAAGGCCAGTTGATGAACATTGTTTATCATTACGAAGCATTTAAGTAGTTTCCATGTCGTTACAATCATATTTGTTAGAATACACATCATCATCCATTGGCGTTTTTATCCAATCCTTTTGACTTTTGAAGAACAAAGTTGCTTTCTCTTTACCATATTTAAAAAATCCCCTTTCCTGTTTCAATTTATCTCCAGTTCCATTATATGCGACATCTCATTGATAAGGCTTCAACACCAGGAGTTTTTCCAATGGTCGTTACGATAACGAAGCTTTGCACTCGCACAAGGATTATTTTGCTGCTGGAGGCGAAATGGTACTTTTCAAAATTAAAATCTGCGCAGAGAATACGCTGAACATTGGACACTGACTTCCTACGATAACCAAAGGATTGCGCAGCAAAATGTTATTTCCTGTGAACTAACGTTCCATTGTTGTTCTCGTGTTTCCTTTCAAAACTACTAGTCCAAGCGACATCCAGTTATCCAATGCAAAATAAACGATTTTGCACTTTTTATTTGAAGCAGGAGTGAAGTGCTCAGGAGAAAACGATGGCATATTAAGTTCCTCCCTTTTGGCTACAAAACGTAAATCATCGTGAATGGATTTCTCATACGCGTTTCAAAGAAATAGCATAAAACGTATTTAATAGTTGAGAAGATGGCCTATTATTTCGGCCTCTATATTAATGAAACATTTCCATTGCTAATCCGTGATTATTGTTTGATAGGCGATGAATGATTAAGGACGAACCTCAACAAATGGTCAGCATGAGGAATGAGTATTGATAAGTCTGCAACAGGAATTGATGTCTATTATTAGGACATCTAGACCTGAATGGTTCCAATTTGTTGTTTGCAGACATACGAATGTCCCAAGGATTTGGACATACTTTCCGTTTATCTAATAATAATGTGGCCATAGGAGTAAACATGCATGCCTATGTATGTAGATCCATATGTGGCTAATGTCTGTAAATGCGTTCTACATTGGCATGTCATTGGATTCGGAATTCGTTGTCTGCTATGTTTACTAAACAGGCACGTATGCGACAAATGCTTGCAGAGCAGGAGCTTAGAAAATGGAACCAGTTGTCAGTAATGTGATCTTGATGCTCTCGAACATTGACAGTGGTTGGGTGTTTATTGCTGAATTTAGCCTTGGAGGTGTAATAAAATTCCATATGAATAGATTTTCCAAAGAAATTCAATAATTTTCAAGCCATTGATTGCTTAATATGAGCTTCTCCAAACGAAGAGCGTTCTCTATTAGCAATGCTCGTATAAGAACCAAGATATTCAGGATGAGATTTAGTAAAGGTTTTCATTTATTATATTGATTTTCAATTAGTTTTGAAATAGGCATAAATTTTAATTGATATCCCACTTGATTTATAATCATCATCATCATCGTCAACGGCACAACAACCGGTATCCAGTCTAGGCCTGCCTTAATAAGGAACTCCAGACATCTTGGTTTTGGGCCGAGGTCCACCAATTCGATATCCCCTACAAGCTGTCTGGCGTCCTGACCTACGCCATCGTTCCATCTCAGGCAGGGTCTGCCTAGTCTTCTTTTTCTACCATAGATATTGCTCTTATAGACATTCCGGGCTGGATCATCCTCATCCATACGAATTAAGTGACCCGCCCACCGTAACCTATTGAGTTGAATTTTAGCCACAACCGGACGGTCATGGTATCGCTCATAGATTTGATCGTTATGTAGGCTACGGATTTATAATGATTTGAGATAAGTTATTTTATACGTTGTCGTTCCAATTTGAAGAAGAAATTGCCAGAAGAATCTGAATATATAAAAAAGTCTCCCATATTCCGAACCACTTCGAAGTAACCAATATCATTCTTTGGCTAAAAGCATTTTGAATAATCCAAATTTGAAGGTTAAGGGTAAGGTGTAAAAGATAATCTTATTAAAATCGGTTTACTGTCTGTCTGGCTGTTTCTTTGTCGATACCTGTCTGGTCTCTGTTTGTCTGTCGTAAGCAATTCATTTGGTTAATATGAAATATGGGAGTTATTGCTTCATGAACAACTGTAGACGGAGAAGGATGAAGGCGAGTCTCCCGCGCCTAAAAGCGGGACAAAATGCACCAACTGATCCTCCAGGTTGGTGGTTGGGTAGGGCTGACAACCCTACACGGAAAACTAATGTTACGAAGCCACGGAAGGAGAATCGGACAGGATGGATTTCAAAACGACGAACCAGGCAACGACAACGGATTAACGATTTGCGCATTTCTCATGGAACGTGCGTTCCCTGTACTGACCGAGTGGTGCTGAGCAGCTAGCCGATACCCTGTCTCAATATAAGATTGATGTAACCGAGTTGCAAGAGATGCGATGTACAGGGACCGGTTTCCTGGGGAAGAGCCCCTACAACATATATTATAGCGGCCATCCAGTAAACCATGCGCTCGGAGTAGGCAGCCAAAAAAAGAAACCTGCTGCTATCGGCTTTGAAAATATAAGCGAATGGCTATGCACTCTGCGTTCGCGAGGCAAGTTTAGAAACATTAGTCTCATAAACGTCCACGCCCCTACAGAGGAGACTGCAGATTCGGAGAAGGATACCTTCTTCGAGGTAGCTGAGCGGACCTTCTAAGTCTGTCCCAAATATGATATCAAAATCATACTTGCAGATTTCAACAGTCAAGTAGCGACGAAGCCCGTATTCAGGCGATACGTCGGCTCCCATAGCTTACATAGGGATACCAAGGATAACGGACTGTTGGTTATTCAGTTAGCAGCATCGCACGAAATGGTTGTTGGAAGTATCTGGTTTACGCGGAAAGCGGTCCACAAACATACGTGGGCCTTTCCAGGCAGGACCACTTTCAACTAAATTGATCACCTGCTGATTAAACACATGTCAGAACATACAGGGGGGCTAATATAGACTTGGATCACTGTCTCGGTGACATAGTGCTCCAAGCTCGAATTACAACACCAATCAGGTGAGAGTGAATATCGAAGCCATTCACAACACAGCCCTACGCAACACCTATAATGGCGAAATGGATGCCGCAACAACCGCAGTCAACAGAGATTCTAGAGATGAAGCATCAACATATGATCTTCACAGCCAACTGAAGAACGTTATCATAAATACGGCCACAAACACACTTGGCCCCAGCCGCAGGAAAAATTGGAACGGCTGGTTTGACGATAAATGTAAGTTAGCTACGGAACGGAAGAATGCTGCATATCGAGTAATGTTGCATTCTCAAAGGACGCGGGAACGCACGGAGACTTGTCACGAACTCCATCCAGCGAAGAAGCGACTTCACAGATGGAAAAAGGAAGCCCAAGAGATCCAACAAGTCTGTGAACACGAAAAGTACAGGGGGCAACCGCACCAGGCGCGGAAGTTTTTCCAACAAGTCAGCCAGATGAAGCCTTACACATCTCGATGTTTATCATGCCGAGATAAAGAGGGAAATCTGATTTATAACAGAATGGGCATATTGGAGCGATGGGTTGAGTACTTTGATAAACTACTGAACAATCAGAACATCGGCGAGTTGGAGGTCCCGCCAACTGAAGACGACGGTGTGGGGCAGCGAATCAATGCCTGACGACTGAACTGGCATTATCTGTCTCATACAAAAAAAGGAGATATCACACAGTGCAGCAATTATAGAGGTATCACGTTGCTGAGTACCATCTATAAGATATTCTCAGCTATCTTGCTAGGTCGGATAGCCCCATACGCCCACAACATCATTGGCCCATACTAAAGAGGTTCCATTCCAGGTAAATCAGCAACAGATCAGATTTTCTCTTTGTGGCAAGCGATGGAAAAACTGTTGGAATATGGACATCAGTTGCATCATCTCTTCATCGTCTTTAAAGCCACCTATGATAGCATAGCTAGGGTAAAACTTTACACGGCCATGAGAGAATTCGGTATTCCGACCAAATTGATAAGACTGACTAGGCTGACCCTGACCACTGTGTGAGGCCCGATAAAAGCAGCACGATCACTCTCGAGACCATTCAACATCAACAACGGTCTACGACAAGGAGATGCCTTATCATTCATCCTCTTTAACCTGGGCCTGGAGAAAGTGATTCGGGATGCAGATGTAAATGCGAGAGGCACCATCCTCTTCAAGTCCACCCAACTACTGGCCTACGCTGACGATATCGACATCATGGGAAGAACAACCCGAGATGCACAGTCTACCTTCATCCAGATCGAGCAGGCAGTAATCGGCGCGAGATCTTGGGCTGTACATTAATGAAGGCAAGACGAAGTACATGGTGGCAATGTCAGCGCCAAAACCAAAAGAACGAACAACATCGAATCGCATTGGTCAAACGAAAACAGTGAAGATAGGAAACTACAACTTTCAGACCGTTAAAAATTTCTCTTATCTAGGGTGGAAAATCACAACCGATAACAGCTACGATGATGAAATCCGCGCACGGTTGTTGTCAGCCAACAGAGCCTATTTCAACTTACAAAAACTGTTCCGAAATGTCTCACCATAGAGTCCAAGCTCTTACTGTACAAGACAATGATCTTGCCAACAGGTTACGGTGGGCGGGTCACTTAATCCGTATGAGAGAGGATGATTCAGCCCGGAAAATCTATAAGGGCAATATCTATGGCAGAAAAAGAAGACGAGGCAGACCCTGTCTGAGATGGAACGATGGCGTAGGTCAGGGATATCGAATCGGTGGACTTCGGCGCAAAACCGGAATGTCTGGAGTTCCTTATTGAGGCAGGCCTAAACCGGATACCGGTTGTTGCGCCGATGATGATGATTGGTGTGTAGTGGCTTGTCTGCCTTCGGGATGAGTATCGATTTTTGATTCTTCCACTGGGCAGGAAGGATACCTTCTTTCAAGCGCGCAGTAAATACTTGTGCGAAAGTTTTTGGTACTACTCCTGCTGCCAATTTGAGAGGTATGTTCGGTATGCCATCTAAGCCGGGAGACTTGCTAACTTTAATGTTCTCGGCCGCATCCAATACTTCTTGGTTGCTTATGTATTGGTACTTCATCGAAGTTGATTTGAACGCTCGGAAGGTCGTCGTTAATATTCTGAGGGAATAGCACTTTGATTATGACGTTCAGCGGGTTGGGACATGTAATCGGTCGGCAACGCTTTCCCTTGATTGAAACCATAATTGCCTTGTATGCACCACACCAAGGGTCAGAGTCAGTTTCCCTGCAGAGCTGCTTGAAATTCATGATTTTACTCTTTGCGAGAGCCGTTTGGAGTTTTTTCTGGCAACTTTGTATAGTTAGTGAAGCTCTTCATATTCTGGCCTGTTTCTGCGTCGATGACAGCGCCTTCTCGCATTTAATTATACTTTGAGATATTCATTGATTTCGGCATTCCACAAGGTAGTTGGTCTTCGCTTCAAGGATTCCGTTCGCCGCGGCATGGTAGCGTCACAAGGCAACTGTATTCGTTCGAGAATTTGTGCAGCCATATCCATTTCAAATTTGTACCTTCTGTTTCTTCATTGAGCTTTTTGGAAGTCCATCCTATGCGTGGAGTTCTATATTGCTTTAGTCTAATGGTACGCCCCATTTGAAAGACAATCGCATAATAATAGCTATGCGAGGAAGTGCGCTACTAAGTTAGATATGTAACTTGTTCGATATTCTGCTCGTTAATGTAGATAGGAAGAGTGCGATAACCGGTCAGACTGAGAACCTTGGTTTTATTGGTGTTCATCTCCAGTCCGATTCCACTTGCCGTTACTTCGAAATCCAGAGCCATTTGACCAAAATCCTTGACTCAGTGATAGAGTAAACAGATGTCGTCAGAGTAGTCGAGGTGCTTGGGGACAGATATAATGACCCATTAAAGTCCGCTCCTTCTACGTATTCCATATACGGAAGTCTCCTCGAATTCGATGAAGAGCAGGTAAAGCGGAGATATAAACTGCGCACAATGCTCCAAAATCATGCGTAGTTTATTGATGTGGTCAATGCAAGAGAATCCAGAGATCAATCAAGCCTGCTCTGCCGAAAAGCAATGTTCTTAAAGCGTTCCGGGATAATTTTAGTTACAATATTTGCGATGTTAGGGAGAATGGAAAAGTTCTCACTCAAAACAAGTGCCTTTCTTGGGAATCCTGTAGATCACCCCTTTTTTGATTTTCGGCCTATAGAGATAGCAGGAGCTGTGATAAACAATACGCGGTGTGACCGATACGTGTAGTGGCCCCGTTTGAATAAGTTAGATAGTCGAAATTTTAAAATACCATCTCTTATTATCTATAATTTTAAAAATGTATCCACTTTCACGACATCCGCCGGTTGGAAGTTTCATTTATGTAACCACAAATCTGAAGCTTTCCTAAAGAAAACGGCACGACCTATCAACATAGACCTAAGTCTATCACAACTATTACCAGTTAAGTTGATGCAGCCTTACGTGACCAGAAGGGTGACAAAACTGGTAGTACCGATGAGATAGGGCCAAAGCTATTTTCCTATGTAAGTTAATTGTTATGATATAGACTACAAAAAGGATACCCGACGACTGGCAAAAAATCACAGTACGCTTGTTATATAAGAAGGGAAGGGAAAAATAAGGAAGGGAGCATTGAATACCAAGGTGACTTTATGACAAAACTGACCATGCCCAAGGCAACAGCACAGAACTTCAACACAAACTCGAGTCTGAAGCGAGCAAATGGTCTTACTTCCACTATCTTCAATGTAGGCTTTACAGTTAATTACTAAAAATTATAGTAATAGGCTATTATTGACCCTATTTGAACCGATATCGATATGGAAAGTATTTCGGAAGCTAGGTACCATATAATGGCAGCCCCTGATTTGTTTAAGATTTTTGGGTTGGATAGTTTCTGAGAATGGGTCCGTTAACAAACAACAAATGATCAATTTCGATCCCCGGTACTCCCCACCTTTCCAATAAATGTTAAAACTAAGACCGGCTTCTAAAAGTACTAACCGAGACCTTTCATTTGATACCTGACATGATGATATTTGTTGGAAAAAATGTACACCTCCCTTTTGCATGGAGACCCCCCCTGTCAAGCATACAAAGCAATCGGTGTGCAGTCGGTAGCTTAGGGTCTCCTTTTCCTTTGCTTGGAATATGTTTGATACTGCGATGTTTGCAAAATGATGTTCGAGTGAGAGATTGTTTCGAGAAGTATGCGCCCGCTTGTGTTTGTTTCGGCTGCCCCATTCTTCAACCCAGGCATTGAAATCACCTGCTATAATTTTCGGATGATGCGATTTTGCATCTCGATCAACGATTTGTACTCATCTCGTGTGAGACTTGACGCAGCGTAACAGATATTGATATATATCCTCACTATCTTAGCTCGAGTAAATCCATTTTCCGCATTTCCATTTGTTCCATCTATGGGACGCTTTCCACAAGCCCAAATTGCAGCTTTTTACTTTGCTCACTTGTCCATACGCCGAACTGTAGGTCCTTAAGTTGTTCCCGAAAAACGCAATGTCGAGCATATATGATGGTCTGGCTAAGCTAGTCCTATGTCGTTTGGCAATGGTTAAGGTTAGGTTCTATGAACTTCATTTCCGCATTGCACATTGCGGCGTCTTAAACACTGGACACTTGATGCTCCCTGTGACATGAGCACACTGATTACTATTCGAGGTTCTACAGAGGAGACAGTCAGGCCTTCCTTTGCAACTCTTGACAAAATGTTTTACCCATCCGCACTTTCGACATTGGTCAGATTTTTCATGTAGGCTGCTTCCGTTTTTGGCTACGTGTTCGAACTCTAGACATTTGAAGCATTTTCATAGCGATATTTGCTCGTGGAGTCGATCGACAACCCAACCCTCTATCTACATAGATGGCCTCTTCCGTTGTTTTGGACATTAAATTTATCGTCGCAATTTGAGGATCTTCCTAAGTTTTTTTCATCCTTATAATATTGGCCTCGATTACAGATTGCAAATTCGCTTGTAACCCTACGGGTTCGCGTAACTTAACCTCATACATGCAAGAGGCAGGAGTACAATTTTGTTTTTCACCGATTAGTCATGTTAGGTATCGAATCAAAGGTCTTGATCGGTACTTTTCGAAGCCAATCTTAGTTTTGACATTTTTTTGAAAAGCGTGGAGTGCGGAGGCGAAAGTGATGATTTCTTTAATGGACCTTTAGCACGTTGCCAACTTATGATGTTTCTATCCTTCAAGTAATGAAGATTTTCAAATCTATTCACTTTAGCACGTTGCCAACTTATGATGTTTTTATCCTTCAAGTAATGAAGATTTTCAAATCTATTCCGAATATTTAAATTTTAATTTGCTAATGAAGGCGATACAAAACAGAACAAAGATCGGTATTGCAATTACTGTGTTCGCCGCCGCGGTTGGAAACAGAAGAGACCGGCATTCCACCGCTAATTCTCCACTCCCTTGGTGCGTTCTAAAATGCGTGAGTGGAGAGTTCCGCGCCATCTACCCGTCCGCATCCGCAACATCCGAAATAAATTTCGAATGCTGCAGATCCTGCCGCGCCACAGACCCATCCCCGAAAACTACTCAGTCGAATCGATATCTACTCAAATTAAGTGAATAACAGTGCATTTGTAGTTTTTGGGAAATTGACTAGAAACCCCCTTAAATTGACTTACATAGGAAACAAACAAAACCTTTCCAAAATAATGTAAATAATTCAGAAGGATAATAGCAGGTCTGAAGAAGTTTTCGGATAATGGAATTATTGTTCTTTTTTAAATTGGTTTCTAAGAAGAGTGTGTGGTGACATGACTTAAATGAATGATAATAAAAGCAATTAATTGGTTGAAAATTAGAAAAAAGGATATTAGTATGTAAATGGAAGCGAATTTCATTTGCGAACGTTATTTTGTCTACTGTGAATAAAAAATTGTTCAAATCATAAATTTTAATGAATGTAAATGTAAATGTCCTGTATTTTGCAAATAGAATTGAACAGGTGTTTCTCTCCTTTTAGGGATTCCACCCCTGCGAAAACTCTGATATTTCTGTAAAGAACCAGATTTGCTTAACGAATAACATGAGTAAACATTCGTTCCAAAAGCATGGATAATGAACCAAATGAATATATATATATGTACATATGATATGTCTATGGATATCATGAACCTAAATTGCAGAAACACAAAATTGGGGAGCATTCCCCGGTTCCAATAACTCAATTGCTTGCTCAAACCCAATATTGTTATGGTATTCGGAGTTTGGTTTCAATGTTCGGTTACCATTATGAAGTACATCGATCGCTGGTGGCTAATAATATGATTCCTTTGAATTACCGACAATGACACGATGGAAACATGGTGAAGTCGTTAGTTTTGGGAGCAAGTAAAAATTGATGTGTTTACAAGCCCATATGCCATATATTACGTATGCGTGTACAGTCGGGTGGTGCGCGAAGTAATTTGAGGACGATTGTTTCAACCAGAGACTATGGGAGAGAGTGGATTTGACAGTACAGATATATTTCAGTAGATAACGTATGCACTGTTTGCGAAACTTTTAGATAAATATAATACATTCGTAAACGTAAAGCCAAATACTGTGTTAGGCAATTATAACTACTATATATGTTACGTGTATTTGAAGGACCATCAATCAATTCAATGTTTATTCATACGAAAAGTTACGATGTTAGGGTATTATGATAATGGTTGGTCTACATAGATAATTATTTGAAAGAGTATAGTTTCCAATTGTCTTAGCATAAAACTCATACTAATTTTTTTCTGGGTATTAGCATGACTGTCATAAATGTTCAGACATGCAGAACTCTATGGAAATGTTTAGCCGGATACTCCATAATATAACATAACAGTAGATTAGAGAAAGGTTCGCGTCAAGTAAAAGAAATACAATCATGATTCATCGGTATCTATCACATTTTTTTTAGTAGCTAATTTTGGAAGTCTAAAAAGATATAGTAGTCAGCGGTTTGAATGGGGCTGTTTCAAGATGAGCGAACGTCTATAATGGTTGCTTAAGAATGCGTCTCGAAGTACATAGGCGGTATTCTGATCTTTCCAAAGTCAGTATAAACACCAATCCTCCAGTGGCAGCTATTGCTATTGTGATTATGAAGAATTTCTATATTTAAATTTCACCTGTCATTCTACACCACGTTGGTTTTTAGTTCAGCCCCCTTAAATTACTTATTTTTGCTAGTTTTTCATCATTGTGACCCTAACGGCAACAGGCCAAAACAATCATTTATCCCATTGCAGGGCATTTGTTCATCTACTCAGGTTTGCCTTTTCCGAGGTCTCTTACAATGTTGCGCTCGTAATCTTCTTCGTTAAATTTGCCTTTTAAAATTGTGTGTGCTGAACCTGTTAACTCTTCAAGTCAATATATGTTCAACTCTGGCCAACTTTTGGCTGAAAGTATGGGCGGATTTTGCAAAGGAACTACTAGCTATTCTCACCGATAGCCAAGCAACGATCAAGGCACTTAGGTCTAACCAGGTGAACTCTAAACTAGTATGGGAATGCCTTGAGAGACTGAATACACTCGGCTCGCCCAACAAGGTCTGGGTGCTTTGGGTTCAAGGCCATGTTGGGTTGGAAGGCAACGAGGCAGCGGACGAACTAGCCAAGAAAGGAGCCTTTACACGGGCCAGAACCCTTCTGTGGAATCGGAAACGGTTTCATGGCTATGAATCTAAGAAATGAAGAGAAACGGTTGAGGGAACTATACTAGGCGGGCCTACCAGGGATGGAGCAGTCCAGGGTGCTTATTGGAGGATAAAAACTCATGCGCACAAAGGATTGCTTAAACTTCACCAAAAAGAACCTGCGAATCATAGTGGGAATTCTCACTGGTCATTGTCGGCTGAGCTATCACCTAGGGAAGCTACGGATATCTGCGGACACTGCCTGCAGGTTTTGTGAGGAGGAGGACGAAACCTCCATACACGTCCTGGGACAGTGTCCGGCACTTGTGCAAAGTAGGTCGAGACATCTGGGAGAACACTTAATACCAGATGCAAAGCTGAAACATCTGGGAGTGGGGAACATACATACATCCTAACGGTTACAGGCCTGCTTGAGATACTATGATCAATAGGTGGACTATAACCAGTAAAAGGGGCACAATAGTTCTTCAAGGACGCGGTACGACTTTCCCTTAACAGAATAATAATAATAATGGGCGGGGATTTACGCTTAATATAATTCGCAGTCATGTTCTGCGAATTATCTAGAGGAGCATTAAACATCTGCGATCCACTTTGGCCACGCGGCTCCCAGGGCAGAGGTGAGACAGCGTCTGACGATTTATCTCTGGCCTGGTAAGAAATCGTAAAGCCATCTTCGCCTAATACAATTCGTCAAATGTTTGCTTTTAAATCGATTCGTACAGTTCAGTTTCCTTGAAAACTCTGTTCGTCGATATTCTGCCATTGGAAAGTGCATCCGAAACACTTGAAATTCTTGAATCGTTTAGAATCAACCAATCTGTATGTACTAAATGGAATAATTTCTGCACGTCAGCTACAACATCCGATAGAGTATCGCCAATTATTTGTTCTGCTGTTTGACTTTAATTAGGAAAAATTATTTTTCATGTTAGCTCCCATATTCTCGCAATACTTTCTCTGCCGCAGCTTCCAATGCCACGTCTAAAGCAACAGGAGAATCGCCACAATTTTGCGTATCAGCAAGTGAAACTGAAGTTTCAAGTTGGTGAATAGTGTTTCTCTATTTAGGCCGGAGTTTTCAGTTTCGATACGACGTCGTTCTGGATCCAAAATGTGTGTATCCACATTTCCTCCTCTAGAAATCCTTCCTCTTATTTCACCAGTTCTGAGCACGGTTTTCATTCAAATATGTGATTCACTATGAACGCAATCCAAATGAAGATATTCAA